>NC_140595.1:200976480-201576480 GCF_964204655.1 Triturus cristatus
CTTGACCAGCAAGTTGGTCTATTCTGGTTTTGCAAAATGTTTCAGTGGTTTTGGAGATGTAGAATTCCTATGTAATGAACCCCCCACCCTCTTTTCTCCAGGGGACGTTTTCTTTTGAAAAAAGGGACTAGCGTATAATTAACATTTTGATTTAGGTGTAATATTTTGGGGTACTACATTGCAAACAGCAAAATGAATGCAAGTGAGGATTCAAGCTACTTTGGAAACAGAGATAGATCACAGTGGCACACAGGTGTGATACTGGCAAAAGGGCAGTACTAAATCGTAGTTTTACTGACTGTGTGGGGGTGGGGTGAGGTAGAGGGCTTGTGAGCAATATTTTAAAGCAGCAGGCTTACATACTGGTCCAAAAGTAGAAACAGCAAGTGATTCTGTACCCGCTTTGTTAGCAAGCTGTGGAGACCACACAAACATTTCAACACAGCACAGTGCACCCAGGCCGTAGCCCAGTTCTCCACTTTCCATCGGGTTGTTCAGCTTGAAGAATGTGGCGAAATGGACAACACAAGAACAAAATAATAGGAGGAGAAAACGTACAGGTGGGACCACAGGGAAATTGGGGCCGCCCTAACACAGGAGTAAAGCCAGGCAAGACAAAACAAGTGTGTCAAAATGCCGGCTTTCTATCACATGCATGCAGCTGTGGGAGAGGAGTTGGTGATGTGACTGGCGAGAGGACCCGGGCATTAAATTGCATCTGTGATAGTGGACTTTGACTGTCATTTATGATGATATAACAAGATGTTGACGTTCTAGCATACTCAACTTAATACACCACTGACTAGTATGCCCGTCAATACCTAATTCTGTTCTCCGCTAAGACCATACGCAGTTCAGAGAGCATATAGAATGATACGGTGCTTGAAGTGTAGTATACAAACCAGAAATAACATGTAGATTTCTGTACTATTTTAAAATGCAGAGAGTGCTAACTAGAGAGCTTGATTTTGCTCAAGCTACTATGTTACATAATACCTTCTTATCAAGATCTTCATCGCCCCAATAAGGTTTGAGTTTTATACTTAAGTTCCCCAGTTCAATACTGATGGAGCAAGGTTTCGTAAAGAAGAAACTTGCTCGATGCAATCCTCAAAATAACGTATAATACCGTAATCAATCTGTTTGTGAATACTAATAATTGCATTACACATGTTATACTGAATCTAGGGGAAGCTTGCCTATGTGTATTACTAACCAGTAACCCGAGTGTCATTAAAATGGCTGACAAAGCGCGGGAATTTCACTGCGCCTGCGTCTACTGTATCTATGTAGTATGCCATTTTCTATGCTTGGAGGGAAAACTTTGCAGCTGCGCAATAGCTTCTAAAATGGTCGCTTGAAACTCACATGTTAATGCGCATGCTATTGCTTAAAATAAACCTTATAAGTTCTACTAAATGCTAATGCGAAAGATTTATATAAGTAAATGGGGATAGAGTAGAGATAAGTGGTATACAGTGAATTCATTTATTTTCGTATTCTAACATGTCTTTCTTTGACTTTATTATTAGTTCGTATTTGGGCCTCAAAAGTGACTGAAATCCTTACTCCCCCTGATCTGTGCGCAAGCGCACTCAAACCCTGCCCGGAACTATGATGACACCGTTGAAACCCAGTCAAGGTCGCACTGGCAAGAATCTCTTGGGAACTTAACCCATCGACCCGGACAGAGGAAACAAAAATTACAATTTCTATAAAATGTATTGATCATAATGTGAAATGCGGATGGGAATAAAGCTTTGGGAAAGTAAATTAAGGGGCGGGAACATTGAACAATGAACCTAAAGTAAAATATTACATTTAGCATGGTGTGATGAACTCACCTCCTTGCCTTGTCCAATCAGAAATAGGGGATTTCACGATATTGAAACATTTGGGATGTTACATGAACACAGAATAGTATAATTGAGGTGGGTATTTTAGTTAGATGTCACAGACCCGTCCCAGATCCGTCAATGAGTCTATGTAGTCGGAGACGCTGTCTCAGACCCTACGCAGACTGCAGATGCCAGAGACCCTGCTCAAGAGACTGAAATACCAATCGAAGAATCCAAGCATCTAGAAGGGGATCGCGGAAGAAAAGTCGAGGAGGCACATTCAAGAAGGGAGTCGCGGAAGAAAAACCGAGGAGAGTAGTGCCAGAGAGGGGTGCGACCCTGGCGTTGCACTTAGAAGAGGTTACCTTCCCAATCCAGAACCTGTCCTGATCCTTGTCTTCCACCTGTCCTGGTGGACTCCATCTGACTCATTTTCAAGGAGTTGGGTTCATCTATCATCTTAGGTAAATATAATTCTGTGAAATCTGTCCTTGTACCTGCTCTTTGTTTTTCTCCCTCTTCAGGTACTGTCATCACGATATTTTAATGAGTCATATATTGAACTAAAACTTGATTTCTTCCTGAATGAACCTGGTGTTAACACGTATTTGATCTTTGACTCACAAACTTTTGATTAGATAACACTTTTAAAACTCTTTGAGTCTGTGGTTATTGGAGAAAACCTTAAATGTTATTTCTACATATTCTACTAGCTACTAGCTACTAGATTCATTGACCAGAGGAAATTTATTGTCAAGGAGATTGGATTGGTAAGATTTGGGTGAAGATAAATCTTGCAGGTAAATCAAAATTGACCTCAGCGATGCAACTAGCGTATTGTTTGAATGTTTATGGGCCCAAGTGAGTATATGGTGTGTGTAACACAAGCTGGTAACCCGCTGGATCAATACTGTTCTTGATTAAGTCTTATACCGACTCCTCACCACCAATGTGAACTCTTCAATTCAATGATGCACAAGAAAATAGGATTGAGGGGATACAGTCATTTGGCTGCACTCCTCAAAATATGACACGTTACAAATTATGTGAACAAACCATTGCATATTTTATCCACCTGCCCATAGAAGTTCCAAGGAATCAATCAATCAATCAATCAAAGACATTTATAGAGCGCACTACCTACCCATAGGGTCTCAAGGCGCTAAAAGGAACATCAAGAAGGCTCACAATCCTCTTTCTGCAGTCCTGATTTTCATCTTTTCAATGGGTTTCGATTTGAAGTTGGTTCCGGTTCTCATCCAGCTTCCCCTTGTTGGTTTGCATCAAATCACTGTCATCTAGCCATTGCCAGTTAAAGTAAGTTTTATCAGCAGCCCTACAAGCAACACTAAAACAGCAGCAACCAGAGCAACGCTTTTACGAAGAAGGAGGGCTTGCACAGATAACACTTCCCCAACTGTTGTCATAGCACAGGAAGGGCTTTCTTCTACAATGCACTGGTCATCAGTGTAGCTATCATTTAGGAAAGTCTCATCAGCTTCAATTTTCACACTGGAAATAGTTGCTGTAGGACTATAAGTGTTTGCATTTATATCCTCCTGCACCATTTTCATCCCAGCTCGAACTTTAGCCTCTTCTGCAACCTTGGTCCATTTCATCTTGAACACAGATATTAGAAAGGACACTGATTGCAGTGAAATACAAATGAGCATTCCTGACCACAGGCCTATAACTCCAAGTTTCACTGCAAACAGGAGAGAGATTCCAATAGGCAATCCAACGAGATAATATCCTACATCATTTAATATTGCACCAATTTTCTGTTTCCCTGATCCTCTCATTATTCCACTGGCTGTGGCTGCAGTTGTATCAAACAAATGCAAGGGAGCAACGATTAGCATAAGCCGTGAAGCCAGTCTGACACTATCTTTGTCTCTGGTAAATATATATGCCACTACGTCTTGGGAGGATGCAATCAAAACTCCACTCACAATGGCCCAAAAAACCGTGCACAGCAAAGTTATACTGGATGATCTTTTCGCCTGCTGAATATTACCAGCTCCAAGAGTGTTTCGTACCCTGAGGCTTCCAGCCACACTAAAGCCAACAGGCAGCATTTAGGCTGCTATGGCCAGTTCCAGTATTATGGCTTGTGCTCAGAGATACTGATAAGACCTGCTAGAAAGCCTCCATTTTCGAAGGTCCACCACTCAATGCACAACATGAGCATGCTTGGAATACCCAGTCATATAAAGAAACCCCATTCTTGAGGACAGTCAGTCGACCACCCTCCCCAGGTTTCCACATATATGTTTCTGCACCAAATGGAAAGGGAAAGCATGCCAGAGAAGGCAAACTGGGAGCAGGTGTTCGCCCATGCAGAGCCTGCCACTCCAAGGCCCATCGCATACAGAAGGATGGCATTGACAACGATGTTAAGGACGTTTAACACCGCCACTTATAACCTGAGGCCAAATCACTCCCTGATTCTGTAAATATCTGGTCTGCAGCCGATAGAGGAACACTGCAGGAAGTGCAGAGATGAATATCATAACATAGAGCTGCGTTAATCTGGCCACATCTGGATTCTGTTTAAGGAGTAGTAATATATGCTCAGTGTTAATAAAGAAGGCCCAGCAGGGGAAACAGAACAGCATCAGAATAAGGATTCCCCTTTTCAGGATCGTCCCAACCCGTAGGTCTGGGATATCAGGGTGTCACATGCGGAGGACAGTCCTGAACCAACTGATATTCCAGCAACATTTTTTATAGCAATGGCAAGGATTACAGAGTCCAGCTCCACCTTTCCATGATGTCCACAAAATATCGAACTCGTTACACAGGTCCAGCTAAGCGGCAGAGCTCCCAAACTTCCGCCCATGGCTCCAGGGGTATAACACTGCGGAGCATCATACCACAGCACTTGCCGCAGCTCAGGTCTCGGCTCCAGGACACAAGACCGGTTCCCAGCCCCGTGTTGCTCCTCTCAGAGTCCGCCATCTTCGTAAAATCGCTACCAGTACAGTTGTATGTTGCAAATTTTCAAGGCAGCACGCTAAGAAATGCCCCCCATTTTGCTTCCCCGCCCTCCCCCACCCACCTCAGCACGTGTTGGGCTATATACTATATATATGTAGTATAGTTATGGATCAGACACACTTTCCATTAAGGAAGGCATTTTTTGATTGGTCTAAAACCTTTGGCTCTGCGGATGGATTTCAACAAAATTGGCAATTTACTAGCGTCATCAGCAGTCCTTCAGCATGCTAAGTTTCGTGACAAGCCGTCCATTAAAACAAAAGTTGAGGGGGAGGATAAGGTTTTCCCATTTTTGCTCATGGCTGCCACCTGAACCTCAGAATGGATTTACACCAAACTTGACATAAAAGTAGAACTTTTCTTAGAAAGTGTGCTTACATTGGTTTGGTATATATTCATTCATTAGTTTAAAATATATTAGTATTTATAAAAGGTGCAGAGTGCATTTTAAGGGGTTAACACTTTTGTATATCTCTGTCATTTGAGACTCCCAAATAATTTACAAGTCCAGATATTCAAACAAAAAAGTATCTGGATGATGGCGCCTTTCCTCCCATCATCCCTTTCGGAGCCATGGTCACAGACATTTTAAGGCATGGGCAAGGGGCTCTCAGATAGAGCCAGTATACCCTAATGACCTTGAATAATTCTTAAACAGATTGTTTTAAATACTGTTTTCCTTAAATTTACTTAGTTTGTGGGTGATGCGTGAGTCTGTTAGAAACATTTTAAAGAGAAATGTTGTGCTTATGTTTCATGCAACATTGAGAAAAAACTTCCTTTTAGATCAAGACAGGACCTCGCATATGAGAAATGAGAGGGTGTCACAGAGATTTTTTGCAGTAATATTAGTAAGTTGCTGCTGTGTTACTATATTGAAAACATACACCACTAGCCCTGAATGTTAGATGTAAATACATTTAGAATTTGGAGAAGTGTGCCTACACACTGACAGTAACCTGGTCAAAATGAGCATGAAAGAGCTGAAATTGGATTATAAATTCAAAATTGTTCCAGACAGGGGCCCCCAAAATACGTTTAGACCAGGGCACCCAAAATCCCTAAGATGTCCCTGCATACACTAATAAACCTACCTTCATATATCAAATCACCATAGTGCATTCTCACAACCACCGTCATAAATCCACACACCTTCCATCAAATACCAACACGCAGATCATCATACACAACAAAACCACCATTCACGAGTGCTCTACGGCAGCCCTCCAAAAAGTTAGTCACAAAATTATGAATCCTTTTTCTAGCTTTTAAACATAATCAAAATTCTTTCCAAGATATCTCCTTTCACTCTGTCTCAAGTCATAATAGTGGTCACACAACCGTCATCATATACCCACACAGCCCCAATGATACGCCGACACAGCTACAATCATACACCTAAACAGCCACCATTAGACACATGCACAACTACTACCATACACCCACACTTACTTGGCACATGCCAACACATTAAACCATAATGCACCTACATATCCACAATGCACCAGTTCTATACAGTGTCAGTTCAGAATTCAACCATGCCCCCATACAACGTTTATACACGTCTCTCTCAAACACATCTCATTTCATGACTCCTTAGCTAATTACAGGGGTGAGAGTTAATGTTGACTTAGTACTGTGGGGTTTGGACACAAGGTGCAGGTGGCACCTTTACCATTTATTAGCGTTGTTGAATGTGTGCCATGACTCACAGGACCGGACTTGCCTTAGTGGGCATCATTCGTTTTCCCGTCGGGCTGGAAGGATGGGGGCTGGTTTTGGAGCGGTGAAGGCCTTTTTTTCACTGGGGACCAGTTTTGCAACTGTGCTGCAATACTGGCCCCATGTAACTAAAGCAGCAGCAGTGCTTCACACTAGCGCCCATGTCTGGTCCGTTTGAATTGCCAGGGCTGGTGTGTGTACCTAGTCAGAAGAGTCGCAAACTCAGTCATTTATGATACTGGTCCCCTCGCTCAACAACAGCTGTAAGTAGCTACATACTGCATGTGGATCTGCACTTAAGGTCTATGCCAGGCAGCTTTGACATGTTTAGTAGTTTTAAGCAAAGGTGATTCAACAGAACGAGCTTATAGGCATTAAATCCAAGCAATGAGATAAAATCACTCTGAGCAGCCCTGGCGACTATTATCAGAGTAGTTTTGTTATCAAGTCCATTGTGTCATGCAACCTATGAGAGAATAAGAAGTGTTTTCCCACATCAGCTACTCCACACTGTACTAATAATGTTGAATTTGAGCTTTACACGGTAGTAAAAAGATGTGTAACTATGCGTTATTATTACAGTTACTATAAGAGACATGGAGTCGCATTCAGTTTCACTGGCATGGCTGTTGTGTGGTGCACAGGATCTGTTGATAGGTTACCAGGTGATTCCATGCCACCTGGGATAAATTGAACTAATTCTGATCTTTCATTGAACTACCTAATTCATCCTTGTGGCTGGATTCTTGTTTTCCGCCAACTAACCAAATTGTGCTAACCTATTTGATTAACATGCTTGAGCAGAATAACAATCCAAGAACTTTGGTAGCACACAGTCACCTGGAAATCTTCCGCCAGAGTGTGGTCACCATAGGTTAACATTTACACAGGTGATTGAGATCAGTTGACGCGCCCACAAACATCATACTTACAGTAATATGAATGTGGTGAGGCAGTGGTTAAGCCAATGACCTAAAAGGGACTTTCTAAAAGTCATGAGTTCTTATAATTTCAAACTTCTGTTCTGGCAGGTCCTTTGTGGGCACCTGAGGGCTACACTTTGAGTTACTTTGATGCATTGCTTCCAGATTGAGAGAGATTCAAAGGAATAATGTGTTGCAGGGTGGTTTTTTTTGCCCTATAAATGTGCTAACTAAAATAATAAGACACATGTGTGAAATGCCAGAACTGAGTCAGAGTGGCACTTTATTAAAGAACAATGTTAAGCAATAAACCTCAAAGGCACATTGATAATCAAAAATAGCATTGTGGAATCTAGAACATAACAAGCAAGTTTCAGAGACAAACTCGTAGATGAAAAAGTAAATCATGCAATTTTGTAAGTTTAAAAATCACAGGACTGCAGAGGAGAGAGAAAGAGACAATTTCAAAATATAATAAGCATTATAGCCTCAGCCAGAGATGCTAGAGAAGTTGGCTGAGGGGCACACACACACAGGCATCATGACCCATGGGATCAGTTGTGCGAGGTAGACCGCCGAATGGACTGAAGAGCAGATCATTTATACTCTTTTAATGAGGAACTATTGACCACAGAATCACAACATTATCAGGTGCTTTGACCACAGAACATGACACACTTTGGCCACTTCTCGGAAAAATTAGGAAAACAGAATTGACATTACATTACAAAAGTTTACCAGAAGGTCACTTGATGTTTGACCGTAAATCATAATGAAATTGAACATTTATCGAAAAAGATTTGCGTCACTTCTCGGAAACTTTTTATAAGAAAGCAGAAGAATACAAAATGTTAGACGTCACTTGTAATTTCTAAAGCTGTGGAAAGTCCCAGTTGGCCCCCACTCCTATTCTTGGCCAATTGTGTTCTCCTAAATGACAGACACATCCTGTTATTGCTACATCTTGATGTTCAGAAAGATGTACATCTGAGTATACAGGAGGGCAAGGGGCCTACTGCCTCCTAGACGCTCAATTCAGTGTGGACAATTTTAACACAACCCTGTCTGTGGGCTGGCAGGGACAATTGAGACTCTTATGCTTCAGATGTGGACAGAATGGACCTGGGGCACTATATGGTAAAAACTAGACCCTGCTTCATTCCCTCCTCTTGTTCAATCTTGAACAAAATTCTTACAGGCCCTCCTTCTAGTTGGTGTATCGTCGGGGTGTCATTCACATTGGAACATTGGCACATTTGGAACATTGGCTCTCCTGCGTCTTCCTTAACTCTGTTTACTCTCCTTCAGATATGTCAATGAGGGATGTATATTGTGTCTGTGTAGGTGATGGTGGATCCATAATTAAATCCTATCTCAGTTAGCATCTACTTGGTGAGTTGGGGGCTATCGACCTGGCACTGGGTAATGGTAGCAGGCTGCATTGAATGTAGTCCTATTGTTGTGACTTCTACTACTGCTAAGTTATCTTCATTCCCTGTTCTATCCTTTTTCATAAAGATATATATATATATATATATATATATATATATATATATATATATATATATATATATATATATATATATATATATATATATATATATATATTCCTCTCCAAAGCGTCCAGATCTTAGGGAGGCACACGACAGCTTGCATCTCTTCAACCTCCTCCAGCACTCCCGAACTCTCTCACTCATGCCGACGCGTTTCGAGGTAAAGACCTCTTCTTCCAGGGCAATATGTACACATGGAGCGCAGTGAGTACTTTCCTATTGGCTCAGTGCCTTTAAATTGATTGGCTTAGTGCAACTTCCTGTTGGAGTGCATGCTGGTTTAGTACAACTTCCTGTTGGAATGCATGCTGGGATATTGAGTCCCTAGGCAAAGTACAATTATTTTCCCTAAGTGGGCCACTCGCGCTCCTGTATTTTAAAACAAATTAATCCCCTATAGTAGGGTCTGGAGCTGCCTGGGAGGATTCTCTTCCTTTCTGGCTCGCTGTGCTTCTCTGCCTGGATATGGTTCCTGGCTCCGCCTCACTTCGATCAGTGATGGTGCTCTCCCCCACGGCAGGACAGCCGCGTTCAACATTCCTCTCCAAAGCGTCCAGATCTTAGGGAGGCACACGACAGCTTGCATCTCTTCAACCTCCTCCAGCACTCCCGAACTCTCTCACTCATGCCGACGCGTTTCGAGGTAAAGACCTCTTCTTCCAGGGCAATATGTACACATGGAGCGCAGTGAGTACTTTCCTATTGGCTCAGTGCCTTTAAATTGATTGGCTTAGTGCAACTTCCTGTTGGAGTGCATGCTGGTTTAGTACAACTTCCTGTTGGAATGCATGCTGGGATATTGAGTCCCTAGGCAAAGTACAATTATTTTCCCTAGGTGGGCCACTCGCGCTCCTGTATTTTAAAACAAATGAATCCCCTATAGTAGGGTCTGGAGCTGCCTGGGAGGATTCGCTTCCTTTCTGGCTCGCTGTGCTTCTCTGCGTGGATATGGTTCCTGGCTCCGCCTCACTTCGATCAGTGATGGTGCTCTCCCCCACGGCAGGACAGCCGCGTTCAACATTCCTCTCCAAAGCGTCCAGATCTTAGGGAGGCACACGACAGCTTGCATCTCTTCAACCTCCTCCAGCACTCCCGAACTCTCTCACTCATGCCGACGCGTTTCGAGGTAAAGACCTCTTCTTCCAGGGCAATATGTACACATGGAGCGCAGTGAGTACTTTCCTATTGGCTGTCGTGTGCCTCCCTGAGATCTGGACGCTTTGGAGAGTATTGTTAACGCGGCTGTCCTGCCGTGGGGGAGAGCACCATCACTAATTTGAAGTGAGGCGGAGCCAGGAACTACATCCAGGCAGAGAAGCACAGCGAGCCAGAAAGGAAGAGGATTCCTCCCAGGCAGCTCCAGACCCTACTATAGGGAATTGATTTGTTTTAAAATACAGGAGCGCGAGTGGCCCACTTAGGGAAAATAATTGTACTTTGCCTTGGGACTCAATATCCCAGCATGCATTCCAACAGGAAGTTGTACTTAACTAGCATGCACCTCTACAGGAAGTTGCACTAAGCCAATCAATTTAAAAGCACTGAGCCAATAGGAAAGTACTCACTGCACTCCAGTTGTACATATTGCCCTGGAAGAAGAGGTCTTTACCTTGAAACGCGTCGGCATGAGAGAGAGAATTCGGGAGTGCTGGAGGAGGGTTGAAGAGATGCAAGCTGTCGTGTGCCTCCCTAAGATCTGGACGCTTTGGAGAGTAATGTTAACGCGGCTGTCCTGCCGTGGGGGAGAGCACCATCACCAATTTGAAGTGAGGCGGAGCCAGGAACTACATCCAGGCAGAGAAGCACAGCGAGCCAGAAAGGAAGAGGATTCCTCCCAGGCAGCTCCAGACCCTACTATAGGGGATTGATTTGTTTTAAAATACAGGAGCGCGAGTGGCCCACTGAGGGAAAATAATTGTACTTTGCCTTGGGACTCAATATCCCAGCATGCATTCCAACAGAAAGTTGTACTTAACTAGCATGCACCTCTACAGGAAGTTGCACTAAGCCAATCAATTTAAAAGCACTGAGCCAATAGGAAAGTACTCACTGCACTCCAGTTGTACATATTGCCCTGGAAGAAGAGGTCTTTACCTTGAAACACGTCGGCATGAGAGAGAGAATTCGGGAGTGCTGGAGGAGGGTTGAAGAGATGCAAGCTGTCGTGTGCCTCCCTAAGATCTGGACGCTTTGGAGAGTAATGTTAACGCGGCTGTCCTGCCGTGGGGGAGAGCACCATCACTAATTTGAAGTGAGGCGGAGCCAGGAACTACATCCAGGCAGAGAAGCACAGCGAGCCAGAAAGGAAGAGGATTCCTCCCAGGCAGCTCCAGACCCTACTATAGGGGATTGATTTGTTTTAAAATACAGGAGCGCGAGTGGCCCACTGAGGGAAAATAATTGTACTTTGCCTTGGGACTCAGTATCCCAGCATGCATTCCAACAGGAAGTTGTACTTAACTAGCATGCACCTCTACAGGAAGTTGCACTAAGCCAATCAATTTAAAAGCACTGAGCCAATAGGAAAGTACTCACTGCACTCCAGTTGTACATATTGCCCTGGAAAAAGAGGTCTTTACCTTGAAACACGTCGGCATGAGAGAGAGAATTCGGGAGTGCTGGAGGAGGGTTGAAGAGATGCAAGCTGTCGTGTGCCTCCCTAAGATCTGGACGCTTTGGAGAGTAATGTTAACGCGGCTGTCCTGCCGTGGGGGAGAGCACCATCACTAATTTGAAGTGAGGCGGAGCCAGGAACTACATCCAGGCAGAGAAGCACAGCGAGCCAGAAAGGAAGAGGATTCCTCCCAGGCAGCTCCAGACCATACTATAGGGGATTGATTTGTTTTAAAATACAGGAGCGCGAGTGGCCCACTGAGGGAAAATAATTGTACTTTGCCTTGGGACTCAATATCCCAGCATGCATTCCAACAGGAAGTTGTACTTAACTAGCATGCACCTCTACAGGAAGTTGCACTAAGCCAACCAATTTAAAAGCACTGAGCCAATAGGAAAGTACTCACTGCACTCCAGTTGTACATATTGCCCTGGAAGAAGAGGTCTTTACCTTGAAACGCGTCGGCATGAGAGAGAGAATTCGGGAGTGCTGGAGGAGGGTTGAAGAGATGCAAGCTGTCGTGTGCCTCCCTAAGATCTGGACGCTTTGGAGAGTAATGTTAACGCGGCTGTCCTGCCGTGGGGGAGAGCACCATCACTAATTTGAAGTGAGGCGGAGCCAGGAACTACATCCAGGCAGAGAAGCACAGCGAGCCAGAAAGGAAGAGGATTCCTCCCAGGCAGCTCCAGACCCTACTATAGGGGATTGATTTGTTTTAAAATACAGGAGCGCGAGTGGCCCACTGAGGGAAAATAATTGTACTTTGCCTTGGGACTCAATATCCCAGCATGCATTCCAACAGGAAGTTGTACTTAACTAGCATGCACCTCTACAGGAAGTTGCACTAAGCCAATCAATGTAAAAGCACTGAGCCAATAGGAAAGTACTCACTGCACTCCAGTTGTACATACTGCCCTGGAAGAAGAGGTCTTTACCTTGAAACGCGTCGGCATGAGAGAGAGAATTCGGGAGTGCTGGAGGAGGGTTGAAGAGATGCAAGCTGTCGTGTGCCTCCCCAAGATCTGGACGCTTTGGAGAGTAATATATATATATATATATACATATATATATATATATACATATATATATATATATCCACACGAAAAGCAAGTTGAGTGGTGCGCTCTCAGTAAGAAACAGGTAAACAGCGCGGTAAGTAATCCAAGTGTTTAATTCACACTACGCGTTTCGGCGACAAGCCTTGATCACGTGTGAAAGTGTGCGCTCCAAGCAGTCATTAATAAAGAATTGAAAGTTCGAGGTCATCACAATCAAGAAAGGACTACACGCATCAACTGGTAGCGGCCATCTTGGAATGGTCATATCACAAAATGTAAAGAAAAAGCATCATTTGAAACGTAAACATTGCGTGCTCAAATTTAAAGCAGATAAACAAGGATACATGTTATAGCGAAATGAAGCAGTGCAAGCCGCCAACCCAAATTGCCAAAGGGGGTATGATCCCTTAGAATACAGTACGTGCGATACTAGGCTAGTGAGTAGTACCCCTAAGATTACAACTGAGACATATTGGGCTAGCATCCATAGTGAAAGTACGGGGTAGTCGCCAAAAGCATATTGTACAAAAGTAAAAATGCCACAAGGTAAATATCACGAAAAGTGCGTGAACTTACAAAAAGGTCATGGTACTTAAAGTCTACGGGCAAGTGCCCAGACAACCTACTGTTATGCTTAAGTCTCAGGCTGGGCTAATGTAGTGAAAGCGGTCAAGATAATACTAAAGTAGAACTACTCACAGACCTTAATCGTAAAATACATGTAATGACCATAGGTCAAAAGGACTTATCTTAAACCAAAAAACGTGCTCGTATGCTTTAACAAGGAACCGCCAGTGGAGAAGATGAGGTGATGAGCTAGTGAAGAGTGATACCATGGAGGAAAAGGGTAGGATGCCCGTGCTGGTGAGTCTAAGTGAAGGGCTCCTTCCTTCTCTCCTGTAAGAAATACAAGAAAGATATATATGTCAGTACAAACGAATAACATAGCTCATGAAAATTAGCAAAGAAGTAAAGTGCAATACAATCTCATGGAACAAGAAACGAAATAGCTAAAATACAGAAAAGCAAAAATTGCTAAAAATACTTAGGGCAGGTAAGTATAAATACATAACATGCAAGGAAATGATAGCAGCAACTAAGAAAATACCAAATGCCTGCTGTAATCCCTTATTTAAGGTGGATTGACATTTCTTCGTCCATGTTCAACCCACCTGGGCTTTTTGTTTGAAAATCTATAATGTACCTAGATTCCCGCTGTCTGAAGTTAAGAGTTCTGTCCCCACCTCTGGGATTCCTAGGTATGTGTTCAAGAATGAAATAGCTCATGTCATTAGTATTGGAACCATGTTTTTCATAAAAATGACGTGCAACAGGGTATTTTTGGTCATTGTTGGTAATAGCTCTCAGATGCTCCATCACCCTCTTTTTGGCTGGACATGTTGTGCTCCCAATATACCAGAGTCTGCACGTACACTCGATGGCATAGATCACAAAACACGTGCTACAAGTAAGGAATTGTGTAATTTTCTTAGACACCCCTCCATACGCCAGACTGTCTTTGAATGTGCTGTTTTTGCAAGCTTTACAGTGGCCACATGGGAAAAATCCCATGAGGCCATGTCCAGTGTTAGTAGTACGATCAGTGATGTCATTTCTTACTACTATGTCCCGTATATTCCTATCTCTCCTATAGGTTATACTGGGCCTGTCTGGAACCAAGTTGCCAACCACCCCATCAGATTTCAAAATATCCCAATGTTTGGCAAGGATGCGTTGGATTCTATGCGCATCAGAGTTATACGTGAGAATCACACGGACCTCATTAGTGTTGTCTTCAGTCTTTCTCTCTACTTTGTCTTTAAGGGTATCAGCCCTACTGATCCCTTCCGCGCGTTCTTTCGCTTTCTTGAGAACCCAGTTAGGGTAGCCTCTAGTTTGGAATCGACTGACGATGTTATCCCTCTCAGCTAAGTAGGCATTGGAATTGTTACAGTTTCTCTTTGCCCTAAGCAGCTCCCCGTAAGGTTTGCTCAATTTGAGCGTATCAGGGTGGCTGCTTAGGGCATGCAGGATGCTGTTGCCCGCTGTCGCTTTCCGAAAAAGAGTGGTGCATATCTTGTTCTGTATTACTTCCAGTCCTACGTCTAAAAAGTCAGTTTTGGTGGCATTGATACTCCCAGACAGAACAATGTTGTAACTATTGGTATTCAGTTTCATGATAAACTCCTCTGCATCACCTCTGGAACCATTCCAGACGATGAACAAATCATCAATGTAGCGACGCCACATGACAACTTTGCGGAGATCGGTATCAAGGGTACTGCTAGCTGTTATTTCTTGCTCCCAGTAGCCCATGAACAGATTGGCGAAACTGGTAGCAAAGCACACAATAATCAATCATCAACAGGGGTTGGAAGCCTGTGAGCACTTTCTGATGCAAAGACCGATCAGGTATAGGGAACATAGCCAAATGATAATGGAAATGATTGATTTCTGTCTTAAAAATAATATCTTTTCCTTCAATGGTGCCCTCTACAGGCAGGTGAACGGTACTGCCATGGGTTCCTGCTTTGCTCCCAGTTTCGCCAATCTGTTCATGGGCTACTGGGAGCAAGAAATAACAGCTAGCAGTACCCTGGAAACCGATCTCCGCAAAGTTGTCATGTGGCGTCGCTACATTGATGATTTGTTCATCGTCTGGAATGGTTCCAGAGGTGATGCAGAGGAGTTTATCATGAAACTGAATACCAATAGTTACAACATTGTTCTGTCTGGGAGTATCAATGCCACCAAAACTGACTTTTTAGACGTAGGACTGGAAGTAATACAGAACAAGATATGCACCACTCTTTTTCGGAAAGCGACAGCGGGCAACAGCATCCTGCATGCCCTAAGCAGCCACCCTGATACGCTCAAATGGAGCATACCTTACGGGGAGCTGCTTAGGGCAAAGAGAAACTGTAACAATTCCGATGCCTACTTAGCTGAGAGGGATAACATCGTCAGTCGATTCCAAACTAGAGGCTACCCTAACTGGGTTCTCAAGAAAGCGAAAGAACGCGCGGAAGGGATCAGTAGGGCTGACACCCTTAAAGACAAAGTAGAGAGAAAGACTGAAGACAACACTAATGAGGTCCGTGTGATTCTCACGTATAACTCTGATGCCCATAGAATCCAACGCATCCTTGCCAAACATTGGGATATTTTGAAATCTGATGGGGTGGTTGGCAACTTGGTTCCAGACAGGCCCAGTATAACCTATATGAGAGATAGGAATATACGGGACATAGTAGTAAGAAATGACATCACTGATCGTACTACTAACACTGGACATGGCCTCATGGGATTTTTCCCATGTGGCCACTGTAAAGCTTGCAGAAACAGCACATTCAAAGACAGTCTGCTGTATGGAGGGGTGTCTAAGAAAATTACACAATTCCTTACTTGTAGCACGTGTTTTGTGATCTATGTTATCGAGTGTACGTGCAGACTCTGGTATATTGGGAGCACAACATGTCCAGCCAAAAAGAGGGTGATGGAGCATCTGAGAGCTATTACCAACAATGACCAAAAATACCCTGTTGCACGTCATTTTTATGAAAAACATGGTTCCAATACTAATGACATGAGCTATTTCATTCTTGAACACATACCTAGGAATCCCAGAGGTGGGGACAGAACTCTTAACCTCAGACAGCGGGAATCTAGGTACATTATAGATTTTCAAACAAAAAGCCCAGGTGGATTGAACATGGACGAAGAAATGTCAATCCACCTTAAATAAGGGATTACAGCAGGCTTTTGGTATTTTCTTAGTTGCTGCTATCATTTCCTTGCATGTTATGTATTTATACTTACCTGCCCTAAGTATTTTTAGCAATTTTTGCTTTTCTGTATTTTAGCTATTTCGTTTCTTGTTCCATGAGATTGTATTGCACTTTACATCTTTGCTAATTTTCATGAGCTATGTTATTCGTTTGTACTGACATATATATCTTTCTTGTATTTCTTACAGGAGAGAAGGAAGGAGCCCTTCACTTAGACTCACCAGCACGGGCATCCTACCCTTTTCCTCCATGGTATCACTCTTCACTAGCTCATCACCTCATCTTCTCCACTGGCGGTTCCTTGTTAAAGCATACGAGCACGTTTTTTGGTTTAAGATAAGTCCTTTTGACCTATGGTCATTACATGTATTTTACGATTAAGGTCTGTGAGTAGTTCTACTTTAGTATTATCTTGACCGCTTTCACTACATTAGCCCAGCCTGAGACTTAAGCATACCAGTAGGTTGTCTGGGCACTTGCCCGTAGACTTTAAGTACCATGACCTTTTTGTAAGTTCACGCACTTTTCGTGATATTTACCTTGTGGCATTTTTACTTTTGTACAATATGCTTTTGGCGACTACCCCGTACTTTGACTATGGATGCTAGCCCAATATGTCTCAGTTGTAATCTTAAGGGGTACTACTCACTAGCCTAGTATTGCACGTACTGTATTCTAAGGGATCATACCCCCTTTGGCAATTTGGGTTGGCGGCTTGCACTGCTTCATTTCGCTATAACATGTATCCTTGTTTATCTGCTTTAAATTTGAGCACGCAATGTTTACGTTTAAAATGATGCTTTTTCTTTACATTTTGTGATATGACCATTCCAAGATGGCCGCTACCAGTTGATGCGTGTAGTCCTTTCTTGATTGTGATGACCTCGAACTTTCAATGCTTTATTAATGACTGCTTGGAGCGCACACTTTCACACGTGATCAAGGCTTGTCGCCGAAACGCGTAGTGTGAATTAAACACTTGGATTACTTACCGCGCTGTTTACCTGTTTCTTACTGAGAGCGCACCACTCAACTTGCTTTTCGTGTGGATATTATCTTCACCGGCGTGCTCCGCCGGCGCGTGCGCCACCTCTCTTGTGTCCCAGCAGTTCCGGAAGGAGCTTCTTACTCTGTGGATATATATATATATATATATATATATATATATATATATATATATATATATATATATATATATATATATATGAAGGTAAAATCGTCTGAATTGCTACCTTTGTCGAAAAGACGAAGAACGGACCCAAGGATCAGTGCCAATCAAGTTAGTTTATTTGAATGTCTTCAAGCCAGTCCGACATGACGCGTTTCAGCCCCCACTCGGGCCTTGATCACATGACGCGTTGCAAAGGGAAATAGCAGCATTTAAAGGGAAATACATCCGGATATGACCTTAGTGTGATGTTGTCATGGACAGCGAAGAGTTACTTAAAATCATCACTACAATTTTCTCTCCTCATTACTATACAATTAAATGAAGTACTTTGCACCATATAGATATAGAATGGCTCTTACAAATATCTATAGACAAATAAATATATAAATATAAATATATATATAAATAAATATTCGTATCAAAAATAAATATTTGAGATTTGTAAAAACACCACATATATACAGCAATATCCATAAAATACCACAGCTGTAAAAATGTAACCAAATGTGTCTATATATGAAGAATGGATTAATAATTCATTGTGCAATGTGATGATTTCAGAACAGATTAACCCCCATGTAATAACAGGAGTTAAAATGCATGCTGTCTTTTTGTTCAATGATAAATGCCCAAGTGGGCCAATACATATCCAAAAATGGTCATAAAATCACTTTACAATGTAATCCCAAAATTTCCCGCTAAAACTCATTGGGTGAGAATAAAACGGAATTCGATTGTGTGTATTAAAAAAACACCCAATGACAAACAAGGCAAGGAATGTCTACCCTGTCTCATTGCAATTCCCACACCAAGAATATACCTAAAAAAATCTTCTGAAAACTAAACATAGGTTGTTACAATCTAGATTGGAGTTCTTATAGTTATTTTCCATTTTTTGTTTTACTTTTCTCTATATCTTTATTGATATTTCTCTATTCATATACTATTGATTTATGAGTTCCATGAAATACGTTGTTATGCCCACTCAAATTCATACTGTATCTCGTCTCAATATTTAACCTAAAAGAAAGCTGCAGAAAAATCCATGCTTGCTTCTTCTATTGACTATAGGAAAAGATGGAAAGAACTCCTATAACTCATGATGATATGGAACAAAAAGTCTCCAAATTCTTTACGGGATGACAACATGAGCCCACATTGTATCGCCACCAAAGAATGGCTTAAAGTAAAAAGAGCTATAAACAAGTATAAAAATCCTCACTTGAGTTCAGGCCTATCGGATTCTTCGTGTCTAGTTCTAAAATATATCTGGTTTCTAGTAACCGAAGTTTAGCCTCCCGATTACCGCCCCGTTTCATCGGTAATACTGAGTCGATGACATAGTATTGTAGGAAACTGGGGTTGCCATTGTGTTTTTGTTCAAAATGCCTTGCTACTGGGTAGGCCTGATCCTTGTTAGAGATGGCTCTGATGTGCTGCAATATTCTCTTGTGAGCCGGCAGCTTAGTGCTGCCCACATATTTAAGCCCGCAGGGACATTCCAGCACATAAATTGCAAATTCGGTTTTGCATGTAAGTCTTTTATTAATCTCAATAGGTGTCGATTTAAATGGACTTGAAAAATGAGTTTTGCTGCAACCGAATTTGCATGCTTTACAGCTTGAGCATTTCCTGAAGCCTTTCATTTGGGACATCCAAGTAACTACGGGGACAGACTCAGGGCTATTTGTTACTAAACCATCACTCATTGAAAATGCTTTTCTGAATGTTATGGCTGGTTTACAATTGATGGTACCCCCAATAACCGGGTCGCCCTGGATCAAATTCCAGTTGCGGCTAAAAATCTTCCTCAGTTCTTGATGTTGCCTGCTAAAAGTAAGGATTACTCTCGATTGGAAACTAGGGGTCTTTTCCAATACCTTGTCTGATCTAACCTTTGGTGACTGTGCTTTAGATCTGAACATAAGTCTTGTTTTTTGAATTGCATAATCAACTGATTTAAGAGAGTAACCCCTAGCAAGGAATCTCTGTTTACTTGCCTCCTGGGCAATGTCACATTCTAAATCAGAACTGCAAATGCGCCGGATGCGGAGCATCTCCCCATAGGGGATGCTCCGAATGAGGTGTTGAGGATGGTGACTTGAGGCATGCAAGATAGTGTTGCCTGCAGTCGACTTCCTATAAAGTCTAGTGGCTAATATGTTGTTGTCTACAAAAATCTCAACATCTAAGAAACATATCGCTTGTTTGCTGATTGAAGATGTAAATTCGAGATTGAAACAATTAACATTGAGTAAATTTACAAAATCCTTTGCACTCTGCTCTGTGCCCCTCCAAACAAAAAACAAATCATCAATGTACCTCAAATATAACACAGCATGTTCCTTAATGATAGCCAAGTGGTCACCCTTAAGGACCTGCTCCTCCCACAACCCCATGTGTAAACATGCGTAGCTGGGGGAGAAGCAGGCCCCCATCGCAACACCTCTAATCTGATGATAAATCTGATTATCAAACAGGAAAAAATTCTGCTCCAAACACGCAGATACCATCGACATAAGCATTTTGTTATGTGCTGCGCAGTTCATAGGTCTCAAATTTAAATAATGTTCTATTGCTTTGAGACCATCGCAGTGCCTTATCGAAGTGTATAAGGATGTCACATCCAAAGTCATCAAGAACTTATCATCACCCCACGATAAATGGTCAATTTTGCGGAGAAAGTCCGAAGTGTCTTGTACATATGAGGCTAAATTACAAACCCATTCCAGTAGTCTATGTACTTGGAGGTATTTTCCATTATGCTGTTGATGGCTGAGATTATCGGTCTGCCTGGTGGAATTGTGGTGCTCTTATGCACTTTGGGAATCAGATAAAATGTGGGGATAACTGGGTATTCCTTCATTAAGAACCGATATTCTGCCTCTGTCAATAATCCTCCACTCTGCCAAGCCAGGAGTTTTAAGTAATGTTCTTGCCATGCCGCTTTAACCACATTAATATTGCTCTTCCGATAACATGCTATATCATCAAGTTGTAATTTCGCTTCATCCATATATAACTGGCGTGGCCATAGGACTACATTTCCGCCCTTGTCTGCCTGTCTCACAATTACATTGGTATCAGATCCCAATTTTTTTATGAGATTCTGGTAGTTAAGGTTGTGTTTATTTCTACTGCGAAAAGTCCTATTGGATGATGTATACAGCTTTTTCAGATCTTGGGTCACCAACTCGTGGTATACATCCAAATTATCGTGCAAAAAAATGGGCTGAAAGGTAGATTTAGGTTTGAACGGGGTTTCACAAGTTCCTCTATTACCAATTAATGCTGGTTCCCTTTTTGTGATTTCTTCCACTTGCTCTGTAACTAGAGACCAAGCATCTTGAAATAAAGCTGCATCCCCCGCTGTGAGTAAAGGAGGACTAATCGGGTTAGAGGTAGAAGGGATTGTGGCCTTTTTGGGTTGGAGTATATGGAATTTGTGTAACTTAAGCTTCCTCACAAAGCGATAGGTATCCATTCTGGTATCCACATAGTTGAAGTCACATGGTGGACAGAATGATAATCCCAAGCTCAAAATTTTCTCTTCAGCCGAAGATAACTGTACATTAGTTAGATTGATTACTGCATTTGGGTAATTACTAATGTTCAATTTTTGTTTTGAAAGCGATTCCATCTCCCCCTTGATGCTTTTCTGCCCACATTTTTGTTTTTGTTTTCTTTTGGCACACTTTCTTCTCTGATTTCGTTTGTAATTGTGTCTTTGTTCTTTGCTGCCAAAGGTCCACGAGGTCTTAGGGTCTCTCGTCTGTCTTGACATAGGCAGTCGACCTCCTGGGCGAGGGATAGTTTGATAAACCCCAATTGCTGTGCTCTAGTGGCATCCCCTTCGAGATCACTTTCCGCAGCCGAACTGAGTTCAGAGGCCGAAGTAGATAGTGCTGTTACTTCACCTATATTTCTCTGTGTGGGCCTCTTACCCCTCGCTTTGACCGCATCATATTTGCGTGCATATGTGAATATTTGGCCATTCTGGTAGTCAGCGCGGTCCCTTTCAAATTTAAACGCCTTTCTCCGTTTAATTACGTCTTCATCTTTGCTCAGGTGGGCCAGCATATCGTCCCTCAATTTGTTCTTTTCCATTTTGTCAATCTCAACTTCCAGAGCGTCAATTTGTATTTGTAACTTCGCTCGGTCACTTTCTGCATATTTGATTAAAATCGTCATCAGTTTGCTGGAAGATGCCAGGTTAGTTTCTGCCCACTCGGCAAGCATTGCCGGGTCTGGATTCTCATAGCTCGGCGCCAGGGTAATTCTCAGACCCCTAGGAACTCTTCCTATGTCCAAGTAGCGGGATAAAGACCTGTGTTCCCACCACTTGGACTGCTCTGCTCGCATGAGTTTCTCCAATTTTTTGTAATGCTCTTTAACGGTAGCACATCCTGATTGGCTCATAAGGCTTTCACTCCGTATTGACTCCCCAGCCGGGGTGTCAAGGAACATAGAGCTTGCTGCCTCCTCTCGGTGTCGCAACGCGTCGGCGGACATGTTGGCTAAATTAGAATAATTTACAATACACTTATGATTGCGGTCGTGGATTCGCGGCGCAATGTCCCAATCACACGCCGTGCACTCTCCCCACTGGGATGTCTGTAGTCTCCTACCTTTGCCAAATGCCAGGAACACTTCTCTGGTCGGCCGACCATGAACGTCCCAGCTTCCGTGGCAGAAGTAGGTAATTGATACAGTTCTCAGGGGCTACGGCGGCTTCCTCCTCTCGAGAGTATCCAAAAAGGTTCCGGAAACCGGAATCAACTGCTTCCTGCCGCAGTGCCCAAAACAAAGGGGAGGGGTTCCGTTTGTACCGCTGAAGCTCCACGGTAATTTAGATGAAGGTAAAATCGTCTGAATTGCTACCTTTGTCGAAAGGACGAAGAACAGACCCAAGGATCAGTGCCAATCAAGTTAGTTTATTTGAATGTCTTCAAGCCAGTCTGACATGACGCGTTTCAGCCCCCACTCGGGCCTTGATCACATGACGCGTTGCAAAGGGAAATAGCAGCATTTAAAGGGAAATACATCCGGATATATCATATATATATATATATTGCACAAAAACCCCGGAAGTACGGAGCTTCAAACACGGCGGTCCTGGACGGGCTCCGGCTGCCCTTTACATCACATCCACAACTTTTCTAACACTAACGAAAAGAAATCCAGGACTCCCAGGGGTGCTTGTTCAAAGTTTTAATCCAGGCAAATTATCGCCTCACCAACGCGTTTCGCTGTAAAAGCTTGTTCACGGTATGGCGAAAAATCGATTGCAATCTCCTTACGTACTAGCATTCATAGACATGAAAATGGGACTGAAATCAACCTTTACAGTCCAAATATAGGCGCCATTTTGTAGTGGTTTTACATTATAGTGCGATCACACATTGAACTCATTATCCGTGCAAATAACACACAATTGGAATATATATTAATCCAAAATTTCTAAACATGTTGTATAAATAAAGTTTTGAAATAGCTTGTATTTAACAGCACAACTTTCATCAATAATTATTACAATCGATCACATTGGGCAACTGGATATTGTAACTTAATATTAAATTGATTATCTCAGTGCTATAATTCTAAGCGAAGTCTCGCCCAAGTGGGCATTCATGTAATTGCATAATTCAATAAGTAACACAACATCTCTTAGCTGACCGTCCCAAGAGGCTATCATGAAAAACCACTATCAATATTCCCTGAATGTTAGAAAGGAGGAGAGTGACAAGAAAAAAAGAGAAAAAGCATCTTATTGACTTTTCTCATTCAGATAAAATATACCAATAAAATTATACAGGTCTACAATTTAATCAGCAAAATAATTATAGCTAGCATTTCCTGAAAATTCCAACATACTTAATAGAATACATGATACTATATTACTCAATCACAAATGTACAGCCATCTCCTCACTTGAATTCAATCCTGTCGGTGTCAGGGTATCAAAGTCTATTATAAACCTTGATTCCATGCGTCTCAATTGTCGTTCCCTGTCACCACCTCTCTCCTGCCTTGCAATAGCATGGAACACTACAAAAGATAACAGTTTCTCATTTTGCTTATGTTCCTTGTAAAAGTGGCGAGCCACTGGATATTGCACATCATTGTTCCTGATTGCACGTAAGTGTTCCAAAACTCTTTTTTTTGCTCAATGGATAGAACTCCCTATATACAATTTTCCACAAGGACATTGTAAGCAATAAATACAGTAGTCAGTTTCACAAGTAAAATTACCTCTAATAGTATATTCTCTATTGCTATTAGGAAATTTTAAGATCTTACAATCTCTACTATTAGCACAAGCTTTACAACGCTTACATGTATTAAAGCCAGTATTGTCTTCAATGTTGACATTAACTGTAGAGGAAATTGCATTATTGCATAATTCATCTTTAAGTGATCTGCTTCTACGAAATGTTATTTGTGGTGTGTCATTAAGACACTTCTTTAGAGTAGCATCACTTAATAAAATATGCCAATTGTGATCGAATAATCTCCTAATTTTAAAAGCACTGTTCGAAAAGGTAGTAATAAATCTCACATTATCACTTTGTTCATCTATTTTCGGCTTGGATCTTAAAAGCTTGGTCCTTTGAAGCATGTCAACTTTAGTCTCACCTTGCTTGATGTTTTTGTGGCTATACCCACGTTCTCTGAATCGGTCATACATTACTGACTTCTCCACTTCATATTCAACCTGAGTACTGCAATTGCGTTTGGCTCTTAACAGCTCTCCATATGGAATGCTTTGTATTAAACTTGATGGATGAGCACTCAGGAGGCTATTCCCTGCCGTTTTCTTCCTATGCAATTTAGTGACTAGGGTTCCACCTTTGACTTGAATTTCCACATCTAGAAACACAATCTTTGTTTTACTGATGTGCGAGGCGAATTGCAAATTCATATCGTTATTATTTAGTGTCTCAATAAACTGATTAACTGATGATTCATCCCCTCTCCAAATTAAAAAGATGTCATCTATAAATCTTGCCCACGTCACTATGTTGTCACCCTGCAGCTCCCAGTCTTGGGACACCTGCTCCTCCCACCAGCCCAAGAATAAATTTGCATAGCTTGGTTCACTGATACACTTAAGGCCACTAAACGTTTGTGCCGTACTGCAGAAAAACTGTGGAGGAAAACTTGAAATCTTGTTGACCGCGACAACTATAAAAAGATGCATAATGGTTATATGCTCGACATCAAACTAGCTAAAAAAACATATTTGGTCGATAGAATAAATATGGCAGAAAATTCCTCTAAGGAGTTATACCATATCCTTAAAGAGTTCACAACCAGTACCAACGCATCCACAGCGCCCGTCTCTCAAACGTGGACGGACTCCCTTTCCGACTTCTTCGAGGCCAAAATCATGAATATCCATCGTACCTTTCCGCCTACCCCTGCACATATTGACACTGACCTGGAAGTACTCTCCCAGATTCCACTGAGCTCAGGTGACCTTTTATTGAATTTTAAGGAATGTGACCTCAAGTCGGTCGCTGAGGCCATTACAAAAATCAAATCTGGCTCCCCTGATGACCCTTTCCCTCCTAAAATATTCTCTTCACTGGCCCCTACAGTCCTGTCCAGACTTGTAGAAATTTTCAATAAGTCCTTAGTAAAAGCTGACTTTCCATTGTGCTGGAAAAAAGCGAGAATTAGGCCTATTCTAAAAAAACCTTTGGCGGATCCAGAAACATTCTTGAACTATCGGCCAATTTCCCTGCTACCCTATTTTGGAAAAATATTGGAGTCTCTAGTAAATAAGCAGCTCGTAAATCATCTCGAGAGCCATGATCTTTTGGATCCCTCCCAATCCGGTTTTGGTGCGGCACATAGCACAGAGACGGCACTGATTGAGATCACGGACAATATCAGATTAGCCTTGGATAAGCAGCAGTCAGCCATCCTCATTCTGCTTGATTTGTCGGCGGCCTTCGACGCCATCTCCCATTATATACTTGAACGCCGACTTTGGGAGATGGGGGTCAGGGGGCCGGCCCTAAACTGGTTTAGCAGTTATTTGAGGGATCGCAAAACCATGGTCCAGATGGGCAACATCACGTCTAGTGAACGAACGGTAAAGATGGGTGTTCCTCAGGGCTCTATATTGAGCCCCACCCTTTTTAATCTTTATATGACCCCACTGGCCGCTGTGATTAGACAATATGGCTTTAATATCATATCTTACGCGGATGATACTCAGATTCTAATCACCTTGGGCCCTGACCCCGGGGAAACTAGGCAGCATTTTAAAGATTGTCTGATCCAGGTGGATGAATGGATGTCATCAAACCATCTCCAATTAAATGGAACTAAAACAGAGATCATGCTGTTTGGCAAAGCAGCTGACCATTGGACGCATGACTGGTGGCCGTCTAGGCTCGGCCCATGCCCTTCACACAAGAACGTGGTCCGGAACTTGGGCTTCTACATCGACAATAGCCTGTCTATGAGTGGCCACGTAAAGCACGTAATTAGCACATGTTATGGTGTTATGCGGAGCCTGCGTAAAGTGTTTAAGTGGCTTCCTCTCGAGGCCCGTAGACCTCTAATACATGGCCTTATCATGAACAGAGTGGATTATGGCAATTCGCTTCTGCATGCTATTAATTCAGATCTCTTGGCTAAACTTCAAGTCCTTCAAAATACGGCCGCCAGGTTAGTCCTGGACTGTCCATACAGGACCTCGGCCCGCTTCTGCTTAAACACCCTTCATTGGCTCCCAGTAAGAAAACAAACTCTTTTTAAAACACAATGCTTAACTCACAAGCAAATGTATGGAAACGGTCCCAAGTATTGGCTGCCGAAACTTCGTTGGTACCAACCCTATAGGGCTCTGCGCTCCAGTGATGCTGCCCTGCTTACCCCCTTCAGGATTCACACTGCTAGGCAGGGTGGCCGTGCCTTCTCTTATTTGGCACCCTTTTCATGGAACAAGATGCCTTATCATCTCCTTAACATGCCTGATCACGGTGATTTCCGTAAGAAGTTAAAGTCCTGGCTCTTTGGCAATTAATCTGTGGCCCTCTTTTCTTTTCGGAGTGTTTCTGCAAGCGCCATGAGACTCTTTGAGTGATATGTGCGCGATATAAGTACCTCTGACTTGACTTGACTTGACTATAGCTGGGGGCGAAGCAGGTGCCCATCTCAGACCCTTGTACTTGTTTATAGATGTTGTTATTGAAGAAGAAATAGTTGTTAGTTAGGCAGTACTGAGTCATTTCAAGTAACATTTGTGTGTGCAATAGTAATGAAATATGCCTGGCTCTCAAGAAGTGTCTCATAGCCTGGAGCCCCAGGTTATGCGGAATACTGGTATATAAACTAGTTACATCCAGTGTAACCAATAACAGATCTTCTTCCCAGACTACCCCATCAATTAGTGTCAGGAAATGTGTTGTATCTTTGATATATGCCGGTAGGGCACAAACAAAAGGTCTCAAATAGTGGTCAATAAATTTAGAAGTTGTTTCTAGTTGGGAGCCCATTGAAGATACTATGGGCCTCCCAGGAGGTTTCTCCTTATTTTTGTGGAGTTTGGGAAGTAAATACATGACGGGCAGTTTAGGGTGTTTGCAGTATAAACTACGAAATTCCTCCCATTCTAGTAACCCTTGATCTTACCAGTTAACTAACATCTCATTATATTCAGAATATGATTTAAGGACCTCTGATTGGCTACTTAAGATGTAACAAAGCGGGTCATTAAGTTGACGCAGACCTTCATTCAAATATTCCTTTTTACTCCAAACTACAACATTTCCACCCTTATTTGAACATCTGATAACAATGGACTGGTCATTCTTCAGATCTTGTATTGCATTAAATTGATCACTATTTAAATTACTCCGTGTTCTGCCCTCCATTTCATATCTCAATTTTTTAAGATCTTGAATAACACTTCTTTCAAAAACCTCTATTGCATCACAATGAATATATGGTATAAATGTTGACTTAGGTTTGAAATGACTAGGTTCTAAGCGGAGTCTACTGATAGTTGCAGTATATCTAGATTAATGGGTGAATCCTCCTGATAGGTTGTATTCTCATTAAGTTCAGCCATAGTATGTAACATGTCAACATCAGAGATGCACAGTGACTCTACCCCTTGGTTGGATTTCAACGCTCTGCTTGGTGGGGCCTTTAAATAAAACCATTTTTTCAATTTGAGTTTCCTTAAAAAACAAAAAATGTCAATGCGGGTCTGTACATAATCCATTTGTCTAGATGGACAAAATGAAAGCCCCAAGGAAAGCAATTTAATGTCCAAAGGAGATATCTTACGGTCCGACAAATTGACTACAGTCATCTTGCTCCCCTCTTGGCTCGGGTTGACCAGGCCACTGATTTGCCGGCTTCTCCTTTTTCTTCTCCTTGTTCTGGCTTCTTTGTTCCTGCGGTTCCTCCTCGCCCTCTCGTTTTCCCTCGTGCACCCCGTCCTCGGCCACGACGAAAATCCTGATCACCTTGTGGCTGATTCTGTTTGGCTCTAGTAATCATCTGGAATTGTTTGAGGAAATTACTTTTACCTACATTGCTGGTTGGTACATTCTGACCTAAAGTTTCCGCCGATATATCAGATACATTACTATCAGAAACATCACTTTCTTCAGTAATTTCCCCTCTTGATATTACATGCGGGGCCTCGCTCCTTTTCGGTGTCCCACTTTCCATGAACACATGATCATACTTTCTGTGGAAAGTGAGAGTTCTACCCGACTGGTAGTCTTTGAAATCTCTTTAAAATTTTCGCTGTTTTTTATTTGTAATTTCCTCTTCAAGTTTATCCAATTTAAGTTGTACTGCGATGTTAAACTCGTCAAATGTTTCTTTTGAGATCAACTTTAATAATTCCTCGCAAGTCTTATCAATTTCTTCAAAGATCTTAGTGCGATCCTTGAGAGCATATTTAATGAGAATCCGCATCATGATTACAAAACATTCTTTGGAGTTCCCCGCCCACTGTTCCAGCATTTCTGGGTCCGGGTTTTCATAAGTAGGGACCGTATAAATGCGCAGTCCTCTAGGTACAGGTCCCACATCGATATATTTTTGAAGGGATTCCGCTTCCCACCATTTTGCCAATTCTTTTTTATGAAGTTTTCCCAACTAATCATATAGTGCTAATATTTGTACTTCTTTGTTGATCTGTACATATTCATTACTAGATCCTCCTTCTGTAACCGACCCATTTGTTACTTGGGTGAAAAAAAGTCTATTGGAAGTTTCCTTACGTTTTGCTTCGATTAAAGAGGCCATTATTCAGGTTTCATCCAGCCAGGACACCTCAAATCTTCAAGTAGCACCTCTGTGCCTAATGACCAATTGTAATATCCAAGGTCTTTAGGCTCCGTTCCGCATTCCCCCGCTGCACGGATCAACTCGCGTCTCACTAGGACCAATGGGCTGAGTACACCTACGTGACGCCGCTCACTGGTTCGTGTTACCCGATAAATAAAATCCGAATTCAATAACCAATGCTGACTTCACTCACCAGAAATGGTTTCTGCAGCGCTGACGTTATCATTTCTGAAAGCGGCAATATAAATCAAAATGCCGCCGGGGATCTTAGCGGGTAGCTCCGTTCTCACAATTCCATTGCACAAAAACCCCGGAAGTACGGAGCTTCAAACACGGCGGTCCTGGACGGGCTCCGGCTGCCCTTTACATCACATCCACAACTTTTCGAGCACTCACGAAAAGAAATCCAGGACTCCCAGGGGTGCTTGTTCAAAGTTCGCACTATAATGTAAAACCACTACAAAATGGCGCCTATATTTGGACTGTAAAGGTTGATTTCAGTCCCATTTTCATGTCTATGAATGCTAGTACGTGGGGAGATTGCAATCGATTTTTCGCCATACCGTGAACAAGCTTTTACAGCGAAACGCGTTGGTGAGGCGATAATTTGCCTGGATTAAAACTTTGAACAAGCACCCCTGGGAGTCCTGGATTTCTTTTCGTGAGTGTTCGAAAAGTTGTGGATGTGATATATATATATATATATATATATATATGCATGGCACAACAGAGGAGCAACAGCATTTTTAGAATGGCAGACAGCCATGAAGGTGTCCAGTCAAAGTTCAACCAATCAGTGGCTGCTATGGCACCTCCTCCAGCAATCATTTTCTTTTCTATGTTGTTTAAGTCCTCAATGGCCTTGGTGATGGAGCTATTTTCTTTATCTTTTGCAATGTGCAGCACAAACTCCCTATCCGAAGGCATACTCTCCTCTTGATATTTTTTGAAGATTTCTGGACCCTGTTCAATAGGCAGAACTCCTGTGGTATGTCTTGTAATGCTGTACACCCATAGTACTCAGCATACCGCCAATGTCTGTGGAGCAAGGTAACAGACCAGGAATGGGCATGGATGTGGGAGATATTTGCTGCTGGAACGATCAGGGAGACTTTGTGCATTGTTCTAGTGAGCACAGGCTGCTCCTTCGAGGAGGCTGTTGGAGATAGAGACGTTCTCCGCAGGCCCAATAGAAGTCCATCAGGCTGGAGGTTCCATGTTGCATATCCGAATTAAAAATGGTGCTGTTGCAGCCAGAGTTGCGCCCAACAGGTACCGTGCCATTTCCTAGAAAACAGAGAAGAGGTGACTTTAATTTGTAATCTTTTCATAATTTTGGACATTTTCTCTCCACCTCAAGTAGACTTCCAGTCTATCCCATCTTCATAATCTGAGTCTACCCTATGTGGCCCTAAGGACGCTGCTCTATACCTCAAGTAATCTGGGGCACTTCATTTGTCATGGATGTAAATTTAAGCAAATAAGCATAAAGCAGTTCTATTTTGGCTTGGGAAATGTAGGGTGTGGGGCAAAGTGCCATTACAGTCTGATAGTGATCCTGTTATCATAAACCCATTGTTCCTACCAAAAGCTACACTAAGGTCGATATCAGGAACTCCTATCTAAAATATCTTTGTTACCTTCCCTTCTATTCTGGAATTGTCAGTGATAACTTCATGCATCATTGGGGTGTGGTCCCATACTGTTCTATTTACCAACACTTCAGAGAGGTTGGCTTCAATAATCTGAACTTGTCCCTGTATTCTGTGGAGTAACAGGTGTAGGAGATATTATACAGTGTGTGGTGGTATCTCCCTAGGAAAATCAGTCTATCTGCTCCTACTGCATGGCGAATGTATGAGCCACATAACAGTATTCATTAATCTTCTGTCTACCTACTATTGTCATCTGCCTTTATCACATGATGTCGTGAAGGGAGTCATGAGCGTCATGTTGTCTATCTACTGGGGCATCCCTACAATGACAAGACAATAGTGGGGGGCGTAGAGTGATATCAATGGTACCGTCCCCTTCAGTATTATTTTCAACAGGGGAAGGCGATGAGGACACACAGTGCGCATAGGTATTTGGGGCACTGACGGTACTGGCAGAGGATGTTGAACGTTTTGCATTCCTACGGGGACCATTTCCAGTACATGTGCTAGCAGGTATATTGGGAGGTGACTTGTGGTGCACAGTGGTGTTGGCAACTTCAACATTTTGAGTAATACAAGCCTTTCTATTAATACAATGAGATAAAATAGTGAACTAATTAAATATTCCTAGTGCCACTCCGACAATAATGTAAAATATTAACATGTATGTACATAACTTCGCATAGAACACTTCTGTGCGGCGGGTGTTGCGGCGAGGTCTGAATCCATAAACGACCAAGGGATCACTGTCTTCTTCTTCTTGGACAGTCAATGGAAACACAATGCCTTCCTCTAGTTCGTCATTCAGTGTTGAGGGGGTGCAGGGTCAACCCTGAAGTCTGTTCCGTTAATCCTTTCCTCTTGGCAATGGGGATAGCTGTTGGTGAAGAGTCTATGGGGCAGATTTATGAGGCCCTTGCGCCTCATTTACGCCGCCGTTGCGTCACTTTTGTGACGCAGCGGCGGCGCAAATCCTGCGCCATGGTGCGGGGTATTCATAACGTGACGCATCTGGGAGATGCGTCATGTTGTGAAGCTCTGCGCCACATATAGGCGTTCCGGCGCGGGGGGGGCGTTCCGGCGCAGGAACGCCTCCTAAAAGTGGCTGAGTGAAATCTACAAGATTTCACTCAGTCACTGTTGAGCCCATGCTGCGTCAAAACCCTGCGCCTGCTTGAAGCAGGCGTAAGGATTGACGCAGCATTGTGCAGATAGGGCACCCCAGAGCCTTGCTGGAGCTGCGTCGCGCTTGCGACGCAACTCCAGCAATGCGCCACTTTTACGGCACAGATGCGTGACGCATCTGTGCCGTTTTTGCCCCATGGTGCGCCGCATTATAAATGCGGCGCATCCATGATGGCGGAGCTGGGGCGCAAAATAACTGGCGCATCCCTGCCGATATGCAGGGATGCGTCAGTTATTATAAATCTGCCCCTATGTTTTTGGATCACTGCCTGACATTTTACTGGACAAAGATCTGTGTTCCAGCACGGATATATCGGAGCTCATGAATGATGGGGCCCTTCTCCTTCCGCCTGGATACCTGAGTAGAAAGAAACTTCGCAGTGCGTGTTAACTCATACAAATATTCTTATATTTACTTTTCATAATTTCAGAAGAACTTTCAGTTTCACTCTTAGGTCTAGTTGCTGGTACTAATACATGTATCAAATGTTCAGTGACAAGCTGATGGGGCGTTAAGTGGTGATCAGAACTTGAGTGATAACCAGGTGATCCATGGGCAATAAACTATTTTTATTTTTTCTTAATTATTTATTTATTCTTCTTTCTTTCCCTCAATTGTGGCCCTTATCGTGCTTATTTTATTTTTAAGCAGTCCGTTCAGGCATTGGTGAAATTTGTTGCTGCTTGAATATTACAGTGGACACGTAGTCCATCTTTGATAAAATGTTTCGGAAACTTGTAGTAGGGCCTGTGGTATGACATGTTTTCCTGTTACAGCCTGCCTATAGATAAAATCTAGGGGATCTAGTTGTACTCCACTCTTCTTTATTTTTTTTTATATTTCTAACCAGACATGAGGTGGTGAAAACATGAATATTGAGGATATCAAAACCAAAGGAAATGATGGACGGAGTGTTGAACATTGCAAGCACTCAGCCCCAGTCAACTGATCTGGGTTTAATCCATCACCGTTCTTTAGCCCACTCTGCCACCCCAGTTCAGACATGGCCATATGCAAATCAGTCTGACCCTGTGCCTCATGGCAACAGTCCAGCCCGAACTGCCAAGCCCGAACTGCCAAGCCATGTCTTCCCTGGACCGGAAACAAGCTTCCTAGGACCGGTTTCTGGCATTTCAGCCGTCTTCAGCCAGGCTTGCTTGAATCCAGTGGCAAAGTGAGCAAGGGACTCACGTCTGAGCATACCCTGCCAACTTATGGCGAACAAAGCAAAACCAAAGGAAATGATGGACGGAGTGTTGAACATTGCAAGCACTCACCCCCAGTCAACTGATCTGGGTTTAATCCATCACCGTTCTTTAGCCCACTCTGCCACCCCAGTTCAGACATGGCCATATGCAAATCAGTCTGACCCTGTGCCTCATGGGAACAGTCCAGCCCGAACTGCCAAGCCATGTCTTCCCTGGACCGGAAACAAGCTTCCTAGGACCGGTTTCTGGCATTTCAGCCGTCTTCAGCCAGGCTTGCTTGAATCCAGTGGCAAAGTGAGCAAGGGACTCACGTCTGAGCATACCCTGCCAACTTGTGGCGAACAAAGCAAAACCAAAGGAAATGATGGAGGAAGTGTTGAACATTGCAAGCACTCACCCCCAGTCAACTGATCTGGGTTTAATCCATCACCGTTCTTTAGCCCACTCTGCCACCCCAGTTCAGACATGGCCATATGCAAATCAGTCTGACCCTGTGCCTCATGGGAACAGTCCAGCCCGAACTGCCAAGCCATGTCTTCCCTGGACCGGAAACAAGCTTCCTAGGACCGGTTTCTGGCATTTCAGCCGTCTTCAGCCAGGGTTGCTTGAATCCAGTGGCAAAGTGAGCAAGGGACTCGCGTCTGAGCATACCCTGCCAACTTATGGCGAACTAAGCAAAACCAAAGGAAATGATGGACGGAGTGTTGAACATTGCAAGCACTCACCCCCAGTCAACTGATCTGGGTTTAATCCATCACCGTTCTTTAGCCCACTCTGCCACCCCAGTTCAGACATGGCCATATGCAAATCAGTCTGACCCTGTGCCTCATGGGAACAGTCCTCAGGGTATGCTCAGATGTGAGTCCCTTGCTCACTTTGCCACTGGATTCAAGCAAGCCTGGCTGAAGACGGCTGAAATGCCAGAAACCGGTCCTAGGAAGCTTGTTTCCGGTCCAGGGAAGACATGGCTTGGCAGTTCGGGCTGGACTGTTCCCACGGATCCTGGCGATCAAACAGGAACACGCAAGGCTGTAACAGCAAAGGGGTAGAACTAAACACAAGCACAACAGACAAGGAGCTAGCAAGGAGGAGTGCTTAACAGGAAAGGAAGGAAATCACAGGGCACACTTGGCAGAAAGCAGGTAACAAACATACAAGGTAACAGAAGCAAGACAGCAGAATATAAAGACAGCAAACTAGAACTGGAACCAAGGAAATTGTAAGAAAGGTAGGGACTGGAAAGGGATATACAGAAGGGGAGGCTACAAGGGTATACTAGAATAGTGCAGGTTAAGGAATCAAGAAAACAAAGTAGCATAGATGGCACTGCTGGGGCAGGAACAATAATTGAGCTAAGGCTCAGGAGTCAAGGTAGCACTGCAGGCAGTGCTGGTTCAGGAACAGGGAATTACAAAAGCCTCAGAAGTCAAGGTAGCACTGCAGGCAGTGCTAGTTCAGGAACAGGGAAATTACTAAAGCTTGAGAAGTCAAGGTACCACTGCAAGCAGTGCTAGTTCAGGAAAAGGGGAATTACTAAAGCTTTGGAAGTCAAGGTAGCACTGCAGGCAGTGCTAGTTCATGAACAGGGAATTACTAAAGCTTCAGGAGTCAAGGTAGCACTGCAGGTAGTACTGGTTCAAGGAAACAGGAAATAGCTACAGCTCAGGAAACAAGGAGTCAAGAGAGCACTACAGGCAGTGCAAATCAGGAACAAGAAATAGCTGAGTAACAGGAACAAAGAAGAACTATAGCTCAGGAACTAAGGACCAAGGTAGCACTGCAGGCAGTGCTAATTCAGGTACAAGGAATAGCTATGGCTCAGGAACTCAGGAAACAAGGTAGCACTGCAGGCAGTACTAGTTCAGGCACAAGGAATAGCTATAGCTCAGGAATCAAGGAACAAGGATTAACTATAGCTCAGGAATCAAGGAATATCAAAAGCTCAGGGAGCACTGGAAACAAGGATCGGTCTCACCGGTACATAGCTACAATGACCAACCCTGGACTGAAGGGAGTTGGGACTTAAAAGAGCTCACAGTATTCATGCGCGTCAGGTGTGAGCAGGCTAGCAGCAGCCAGCCACAGGTGAGCTGAATTCCTTCACCCATCCTTGGCCTGCAGGGGTGGAGACAAAGCAGTGAGCAGGGGATTATAGGTAATGGAGTTCCCAGCATGAGCAGACTGGCTTCCACAAAACCCGACATGGATTGGGAATGGATGTCAATTCCTAAATGATGTCCAAATGCCTGGAAGTCAGGATATGCATACAGGGGAGTGTCTGGAAGCATATTAGAATGCTGGAAAGCCCCACAATTCGGCCCCCTGGTGGTGGGAACGAGAGCACAGGGAGTGAATCGTGACAGTCGGTCATTAGTGTTGCTTTAGTTCTGTGGTCATAGGGGAGCGAAGCATATATATATATAATCTACTGGCGGTCGCCAGTAGATAGTTACAGTTAGAACCATGTTTCCATAGGAAAAGCATTTTTTGATTTGCTTATAACTTGGTGTCGTTTAACGAATCTTTACCAAATTTTCCAAAAAGTTCCTCTTTTCAGGTCAGCTCCTATCCTGAAAGTTTGGGGGTGATTTGTGAAGGGCGGGCTGAGAAAAAAGGGGGGTCCCAAAACGTGTTTTCTCCATGCAATTTCCATAGGAAACTTTCGACAAGGCTACAGGTCAAACTGCTGAACAGAATTACGCCAAATTTGGTAGGGAGAAAGGTCTTGGTCCAGAAAGCACGCTTTTGTTTAAATGGGGTAAGTCCGTTCAGTAGTTTTAGAGAAATATCAAAATTTACAGATATCGATATTTCAGAATTCTGACACCTGATTGGCTGAGGCATTACGAGCACGAGCGTGTGGCTCATTGGCTGCGAACTGTTGAAACTAGGAAGCGTTAGCAGCCATTTTGTGACTCAGTTGAAAGGCGTAGGGTGAAAAAAAAGAGAATAATTGTATAAGAGGGTATAGTAGGAACACTGTGGTCTTAGTTTAAGCAGTCTGTACGGTGCAGAGGCAGGGAGTTTGAATGTTATGTAGGCTGTGGAAATTACATCCGCAGAACAACGGTGTGCAGTATTACGGCAAGGTTGCTTAGGCTCTGGAAATCCTGTTGGGAAAACAATGCGCGGTATTGCGGCAAGCAGTTTGTAGGGTGTACACACAGGTAGTGTGAATGTGCGGTATTGCGGCAATGTTCAGTAGGCTGTGTAAATCATATCGGGAAAATAACAATGCGCCGTATTGCAGCCTTCCTTTAATATAATGCGCAGTAATGTTTACTTATAATGCGGTGTTCACTTTTATCACGGACATTGTCACTTTCCTAGACGAAATTGAATATTATGTGGGAGGGCGTGTTCTGTTCCTGTGCCCGAAACAAAATTAACGTTTAATTGGCTGAGGTGTTCCAACAACGAGTTCAATGTTCATTGGCTGCGAACCATTGAAAGTAGCAGTGTTGCCAGCCATTTCTTCCCCGTCTGCAAAGTAGCAGGGACATCTGATTGGCCGACGTGTTCCAAGCAGGACCTTCCCAAGCTTAATGTTCATTGGCTGCGAACCATTGAAAGTAGAAGTGTTGCCAGCCATTTCCTCCCCTTTCGCGGAGTAGCAGGGACATCTGGTTGGCTGACGTGTTCCAAGCAGGACCTTCCCAAGCTTAATGTTCATTGGCTGCGAACCATTGAAAGTAGAAGTGTTGCCAGCCATTTCCTCCCCGTCTGCGGAGTAGCAGGGACATGTGATTGGCTGACGTGTTCCAAGCAAGACCTTCCCAAGCTTAATGTTCATTGGCTGTAAACCATTGAAAGTAGAAATGTTGCCAGCTATTCCCTCCGCGGAGCATCAGGGGCATCTGATTGGATAACGTGTTCCAATGCTGGGCCTTCTCAAGTTTAATGTTCATTGGCTGTAAACCATTGAAAGTAGAGGTGTTGGCAGCGATTCCCTCCCCCTCTGCGGAACACCATGGACATTTTATTGGCTAAAGTGTTCCGAGTACAAGTTTGCTCATTATTGGCTGGGAACGGTTCACTGTTGTGAACCATCTTGTGACGCACTTCAATTGGGTTCGGGAAAACAAAGTAGTAGGGGGGAGGGTAGGAACACTATTTTTAAAATATATTTTAAGGGCCATTTATATAATTGGCGTGGGGTGTACAAATCCTGGCAGGAAAATAACAGAGTGTGTTGCGGTCTTCTTTTTATTGAGTTTGCAGGTGGGATACTTCCCAGGAGCACTACTTAATTATAATGTGGTGTTTACTTTTCTGACAGGGAGCTGTGGTTGCGCAGCAAAAATTTCAGTCTAGGTTTGAAACAGTTTTTATTAAGCAATTACAAATATACTTTTTTCGGAAACTGAAGCTGTTTATATCAAAGGGTGACAAATAAAAACACAATTCATAAAATATCCCTTAAGCGTGGCCACACCCTCCCTTTTTTCTGCTATAGTTTGTAAAAGTGTTGCCCCATATTCTTGATAATATAAGAGGGCATGAGTTACTTTTAGATAAAGTAGAAAAGAAGTGCTACAAGAAACACTCCCGCACTACAGCATCTCAGGTCACAAGAACAATAACAAGTAAAAAACAGTTAAACACAAATGACTTTATATTACATAGAAATGTATACTTTATCATTTTTTACTATTTCTATGCTGTAGAGTTCGGGAAAGTTCTGTCATAGTGCTTAGAGGTCGCTCACTGCTCCGCTAACAAATCACGTACTCCTTTAAGAACATATAGGATAGTAGTATAATAATAAACACTACTGGTCTTCTATATTCTATAGGGAGAAGGTGAATAGGAACCTCAACAGAGAAAAATAGAAATATCAAAAAAAAATCAGAAATGTAGGGTTTATCAAAGGTATTCACTAAGAAAGTAAGCAAACTAACTTTTTTTAAACTGCAATTTCGAAAAATATTCTCACTGTAAAAAATATCTGATCAAGTAAGTTATAAGGGTCAGTAAGCTGTATTTCAGATGGTTTACTCCTGGCGGCGACAAATCTCCAATTCCTGTTGTGTGAAAATATCACACTCTATTACAATATATAGAATGTCAAGATGCACACAAAAAGGAAAAGGAACATAAACTAATGAATAGAAAACAAGATCAATAACGAAATACTTTCCAGCGATGAATATGTTCAGAGCTTCTTTTCTCCGAGACTTTGAAATCTTTCATCTTAGCGCCGACGGGTCATAAACTTCTCTGAGATCACAATGACTATTAATATTATAATATACATATTCACAGTATATGATCCCAAGGGGGAAACAGAGTTTGAACCAGAAGGTGCTGACGTTACATATAAATCTTTAGTCTTTGTGCCAACGGGTCATAAACTCCTCTGAGGTCAGTTTAAATGTGAATATTACAATATACATACTCACACTATACGATCCCACTATATGATAAGACATGTGTGAAATGCAGGAACTGAGTCAGAGTGGCACTTTATTAAAGAACAATTTTAAGCAATAAATGTCAAAGGCACATTGTTAATCAAAAATAGCATCATGTAATCTAGAAGATAGCATGTTTCAGAGACACCTTCCTAGATGAAAAAGTAAATCATGCAATTTTGTAAGTTTAAAAATCACAGCACTGCAGAGGAGAGAGAACGAGACAATTTCAAAATATAATAAGCATTATAACTTCAGCCAAAGATACTAGAGAAGATGCTAGAGAAGTTGGCTGAGGGGCACACACACAAGCGTCATGACACATGGGATCAATTGTGCGAGGTAGTCCGCCAAATGGACTGAAGAGAAGATCATTTATTATACTCTTTTAATAAGGAACTATCGACCACAGAATCCCGACATTATCAGGTGTTTTGAACGCAGAACATGACGCACTTTGGCCACTTCTCGGAAATATTAGGAAAACAGAAGTGACACTACATTAGAAAAGTTTACCAAAAGGTCACTTGATGTTTGACCGTAAATCATAATGAAATTGAACATTTATCTAAAAAGATTTGCGTCACTTCTCAGAAAGAAAGCAGAAGAATACAAAATGTTATACGTCACTTGTAATTTCTAAAGCTGTGGAAAGTCCCAGTTTGCCCAGTTGGCAGCCACTCCTACTCTTGGCCAATTTTGTTCTCCTAAATGATAGACACATCCTGTTATTGCTACATCTTGATGTTCAGAAAGATGTACATCTGAGTATACAGGAGGGCAAGGGGCCTACTGCCTCCTAGACGCTCAATGCAGTGTGGACAATTTTAACACAACCCTGTCTGTGGGCAGCCAGGGACAATTGAGACTTTTATGCTTAAGATATGGACAGAATGGGCCTGGGGCACTATATGGTAAAAACTAGACCCTGCTTCAAATGCTTAGTGCCTGCATCTATGGACATGAATGATGAACTGTTTACACATTGTTACCAATGAGACTCTTTCAACCTTCACTTGTCTTTTAAGCAACCGCACACATGCTGGGATTTTAAGCCCACGCTTACCATGTTATACGTGAAATTAGATGAAAGGTCTCAAACTGTAACATTCTGAAGGTTGATGTCCCACATGGCATGGTAGTACTTTGCTTTCATGCAAGTATTAAATCTGCAGAATTGGGCAGATGATAACAGCAAATATTAGTAAGTGCCAGGGCAGCGACCCTTTTGGTGCAAAATGTCTTACTTATAACAGGTTTCTGGGGCCGGGGAATAAATTAGTGCATGAGGCACAGCAGAGGGGCAGAGTTAGGTTTCCTAAACCCTTTGTCTGCCTTGCGCCAAGCCTGCCGGCATCAACCTCACCACAGTTCTTGTTTCTGCCTTTCCCCACCACAAATTCTGTATTTCCTGCTTTGATGTCTCCAGGAGGCTTGCTCTGATACCTATGCCACATGGACGCTGCTGGCGACAGTGAGAAGGGACTACTCAGGAAGTCTCTTTTATTCCATAGCCAGGTTCATTTAATGATTGGACCCTTACTTAGAAGTGCTCTGTCTCCACAAGGACCTAAACATACACATTCACCACAGTGCCCTCATAAATGATCTGGATGTAAAGGCTTCTTCCAATGTTTAAAATTTACTGAACTCGTCTAAGTCTGTTGGTTGTGACATCAGCAGATGTTAATCTTTAATTGATAACATGACCAGGAGGACCGGTGCCAGCAATATCCACAGTTTAATCGTTTGAAAGGATGGGATATTCCATTCACCACCCAGGCAGAGGGGGGCTGTCACTCTATGAATGCTACATTTAAAGAGCTCCCCCCTTATGGCGAGACGGGCACCTCTGGTCCAAGAATTTGGCTCTTGCATTTGGGAGCTTCTATCCCTGGCTCTCAGCGACTCATCCTGTCACAGGGCTCTTCCCGGCCTCAAGTGTTTAGCTATGTCCATCTTGGCCAGGGGAACCCACAGTCCCACTAGTGCCCTTTTCACTCATTAGCCTCCAAGGTCCTCCATCAACCGAAGGATCAATAATTTGGGAGACAGATCTACGCAATAGTGTCTGGATAATGTTGCGCCAATACTCCCAAATTATTGACCATCCCCTATCATACAAAACAAATCTCCTGTCTTCTCGTGGTCTCTCATACAATCCGACAGGGCATGAGGGGCCTCTACTTTGTTGAAATCCCACCTTTGATTAGTTTTTCCATAATTAATTTAGCTTCTACTGGGTTGAATTTCAGGAGAGATTTTACCTTGGCTTGATATGTGTTGAGCACATGTCATAAGTGGAGATATTGCTAAAACTGTGAATTATGAAGCTCAAACCTATTGTGCAGTGTTATGTTTACTTTCATATGATCTCATTCCCACATGTCCTCAAACCTGGATATGCTTTTAAATTCAACAAGCCAAATCCCTCCATCTGTGCCAACTGCATTAGCTGAGTGTCCTGTCACAGTGGGGTTTCTTGTGTGATCCTCCCCTGCCAACCAATACAGTGAAAGACTCTGCACCTGCACTCCAGCTAAACTTAAGTCATGGGATTTTCTTGTAACAGGAGTTCCATAAAGAAGTCTCACTATTTCTACACCCTCAAGAAGATCTTGCTCTAGCTGAAAGGCTGGGTTCTCCGTTTCTCCAAAGAACCAGTTATATACCATGGCTTAATGGCAGCCCATTAGTAAAGTTGGATATTGGCCATTCATGCTTCCAACACTGCTTTTATCAAAATCAATTCTCAGCTATCTGCCGACAATAAATTGTGTGCACTGACTCACACACAGCCAAAGAACTATTGGGGAATCTCAAATGGATGGTTTTGAACAACATAGAATTTAAGAAAGTAGGATTATTTTGTACAACGTTATCCTTTTCAGAATGCTAATTTCACCCTAAGGTCAATATAGATATTGAGATATTCGAAATTGGTAGTCTGAACAGTCAATTTTCTCGGCCATCATTGTCTCAGCAAATTGAGGCTGAGGTCGATTTGCACAAGTTAACTCATAATGAGAATGACTCTCATACAGGTACATTGCTGCCCTGTTCATTGAGGGTAGAGAATAAAGAGAAGCTTATCATCTGCATATAAGAATATGCAATCATCTATGTCATTCTCCCACTGGAAGCCCCGCATCAATTTTCCACATCAGATTCATGATGCAAAAATATAAGAGAGAAACCCTGATGCTAAGAAAAGGGACAGGTCTGTCAAGGACAAAAATAAAGTACTCCCTTTTCAACTAGAACGATTGTAACCGTGATGGATATACGAGTAAATCTTAACTTCAAATGCGGATCATGTGGTATAGGTACTTAACATACATATAAGCAAGCAATAACATCTATAGTTAATACAAGGAGGTGAAAGAGAATAATCAGTGTTGAGGTAGTTGAGATCTTATAAGAGTAATTCCAAAAAAGCAATTCATTAAAAGACAATAAACAATAATGGGCTTCAATTCCAATTATTTTATTAAAAACACTATTGTTTATAAACCAACCAAGTTAAAAATCATAAAATCCAATTTCATACACAAGAATCACAGTAATTCCATTACCAAGTTCATCTCTTTACCTTTGTCTGTATTATTGTATCTAAAGGTAAATGGCAAATACAGAAATAAAAAAAAATAAAAAATAAATACAAGTATTATGTAAACAGAAAAACTGTCAGATACTGGCGACGCGGCGTTTCGTCAAGATTTTAGTAGTTCTTCGCCTTCTTCAGGACAAACAAATTCTATTTCAGTTTCTCTGAATAACAAAAACATATAAAGGCATCACATTAGAAACATATTACATGTGACATTTAATTCTTTTGAAGCACATTAAACTAAAACTAGCAACTGAATTGAATAAAATCTTCGCAAATTTATAAATCACATACATTGACCTGATTATGCATGCACTGTAACTTTTGCTTTATGACCTTCCAACCATTAGAACAAATAATGTTTTTTGTGCGTATATCACATGATCCTTATTAACTTATCTATCCATTTAAAGAGGACAGAACAACCTTGTAGGCAAGAGAACATGAAAAAAGAGTCTTACCAAATAAAGTTATATTGAGACCCTTCAACAAGTCGTCTCTTGGCTCAACGTCAAAATGGAAGGAACCTATTTCCCTTCCAGTGGTATACTGCTGATAAAATTCTATCAAAAGATAGAAAACTGATTAGACTATGCATAAATACTAGTCTTCTGTTTGTGAAAAAACTGTATTTTAAGAATGCACCCACCTACGTGGTCATCTGTAAACTTTATGTGACCTGCACTTCGGCGTCATCAATACATTAATCCAGAATTGCAATTAAACGTAGTCACTCCCAATATCTTTGGTAGAGCGTGTAAAATCTACAAGGCAAGGGCATGGATTTAGCAATTACCCCAACATGCTGTACCTTCTAGTCTCTTTTGTAACGGTTACTCACCAATAATAAAAACCCAAACAGGCGGTTTGTCTATGATAGTAATGCCTGTCAGAGGATGGCCGTTATGTTTCTTCGCCTTAGAAGGTACAATGGCAATGGAATGTGGTTCAAACCCTTATCTTTTAAGGTATTTTGTACTCCCCATTTTTCCAAATCTTGAGGTAGTCGCCAACAACACTCGGCACCTTCAATATTTAAATTTTTTTTAAACTACTAAAGGTTTTACTTCTGGCAGTCATCCCAATGAGCCTCGCGGTGTGAAAAGCTCACCAAGTGTTTCTCAAATCAAGATAGTAAAAGAAACGTGAAGAAAAAATGTGAACGAGGCGAGATGGCACCTCACGTGCGCAACACCAATTGAGCCTGCTGACTGGTACTCATCAGCTTTGCCCACTCTTATCATCATCGGTGGCCATCACGCTCTAAAAAAATAATAAACAAGTGTCCACAACATAAACCCAAAAGGAAAGTTTTTAGGTAAATAGTGCGACTGAATAGTGAAAAGTAAAAATTGAAAGGGATGCACCCTCTATAGGTTCAACCTTTATTCTTCCTTAGAAGTACACCCAATTCAAATCTTAAAAAAGGTTGCTAAATATGCATACCATTATGTAGTGCCAACATGTTTCATCGCCAGAAACAATTTATAGCGATTTCGTCAGGGCAGGTACAGTCGCTTGGCACACGTCAGTGACACTTCTTAAAGTTTCATTCGGGGACTGCCAAAAGTAAAAAGACACAAACATACACACAACTTAACTATTGCCACTGCCAGTTCTATATGGACGGATATGTGTCTCTCATTAAAAATCATCAATTACCCTTATAGAGCCATGGCCTCTCGTACCAGCTCTGATTTTGGTTTTTAGATCACCCCAAGGCTCCTTGTGTGAGTCCTCGTGATGGTTCAGCATTCAGCCGTAATGCCGATCTATGAATAGGGTAATTACAATATATTCAGATTTCCACATGCTATTAACAGCAGCGTCGTCTCCCACACTAGTGCCATAGGCCCCCGGTTAATAGTATTCTGGTGTTTACACACTTATTGATGCTGTCCTGGGAAGTTCATTGACCGGTATACGTCCGTACATACTTAAATTTCCTCCCCATATATCACCGGACACCACTATTAATAAAGCGTCACCCAACAGAAGCAAGAGAGGCGGTTTTTAAGAAAGTGGTCGATGTATCGAGATTTTTCAAAATGCTTCTCATGATTCAATGTTTTGGATATCAGGCACACACGGAATCATCTGGGGTCGCCTATGTCATGTCCAACCCCCCTTCCTCTCATTCAACACCTCCTTACCACCCAAAGCCTCACGGAGCTCCTTCTCTCCGCCGTCGCGTGTATTGTGTTCCCGTGTCCGATTATATTCCTTCTCTGGGGCCGCCCACCATATCGCGGCGCTAGTATAGGCGCCATTTTGGATTGGGGAGTATTAAATCAAGATCAAGCGCCTGCAAATATCAAACTGTATATTATACGCAGTTAAGTCCTGGATCGTGGTCTAGAAATTCATTTCTGGTGTATTTAATCAAAGAGTTGCATAGTGAGTATTACACTCACCCATGCCTCCCGTTTATCCTTATGGGCGCCATCTTTTGCTAGTGTACTCAGTCGTGGTTAGGTATGTTGTTCATGCCAATCTCTATGCCGTGTCTTTAGTACAGATAGTGGATGGGTCCTAGTCCATCATCTAGATTTTGTTTTCTTTTATTTTCTTTTCCTTTTCTACTATACTAATCCAGAAGGCTACTAGGTGCCTGTCGAAGGAATATTACAATCACCTATGCCTTACATTTACCATTATGGGCGCCATCTTTGACTGGGAGATCTGATTACAACCCGGAAGGTTCAATTTCTGATTTGTATCTTCATAGATTCACCTTAGTCGTTTTCAGGAGTATATGTATCCAAACGCAGGTAATGCATAGATAGATCCTGGGCCATCGTCTAGAAACTATTTTCTTTTCTATTCTTTTCTATTCTGATGTGCTGCTCCAAATGGCTACTTGGTGCTTATCGGTAGAATATTGTGGACACCTATACCTTATGTATACCATTACGGGCGCCATCTTCGGCTGGGAGACCTGATTCCATCCCGAAGAGTTAGATTTCTGATTTATGTCTCTATTAATTCGCCTTAGTCGTTTTCAGGTGGGTATGTGTCCTAGATTAAGAATCAACATGATTATATCATGGGCCATAGTGTAGCAGACCCACAGCACTGCCACTCTAACATAATTGTGGATACTTCTTAATGATTCTTTGTGAAATGTGACATGTATGTTACCCTACATGTATCCTGAAGGCGGGGGCTGTTATCTAGTGATTCCATGCCCCCCGGACTGGTATGGACCAAAAGAGGGAAAGTAAGGGAGAATAGACAAAGATATTGGACAACCTTAACCATTTATCCATAGATACAAGTAGTTCCCTCATATAAAGGTCAATATCGTGCCCTTCCCCACTCAATTTGGTCATTGAGTCCAACCTGGTCAGACTTCTCTTGGAAAATCCATCTGGCTTCCTTAGAGGCCAGTAGATCTTCAACGTTTTGGGGTGAACCTATTATCCTCTCTAAGACCACCCATGTGAATGTATGCTTGGTGTTATAGCAGTGTTGTACCAACTTAGTCGTGAGCTTACCTACTCTGATCGTGCTCAAATGTTCCTGTACTCTGACTTTTACCTTCCTCGTTGTAAGTCCAATGTACTGTAAGTTACATTGGCACGTCAGTCTGTAGACCACATTGACGGTGTTGCAATTGCTAAAGTTCTTCAAATGCCAAATTTTTCCTGAGTTGAGGGTTACACTTTGGGTTTTCTTTGTTAATCCACACACCGAACAAAGTCCGCATGGGTAGTGTCCTGAAGGAATGGACGACTCTGTGGTCCTCTGTGCCATTTTAACCCGTGTGTGTACAAGTTTGTCGCCCAGGTTGCTAGATCTTTTAAAAGCAAACCTCGGCGGAGGCATGTTAAAATCCTCAGTAGACAGTAGTGCCCAATGTTTCCGTATGGACTGACGGATCTGTGTGGCTAAGGGGTCAAACGTCATGACCACAGGCAAGCAATAGTTAAGTTGTGTGTATGTTTGTGTCTTTTTACTTTTGGCAGTCCCCGAATGAAACTTTAAGAAGTGTCACTGACGTGTGCCAAGCGACTGTACCTGCCCTGACGAAATCGCTATAAATTGTTTCTGGCGATGAAACATGTTGGCACTACATAATGGTATGCATATTTAGCAACCTTTTTTAAGATTTGAATTGGGTGTACTTCTAAGGAAGAATAAAGGTTGAACCTATAGAGGGTGCATCCCTTTCAATTTTTACTTTTCACTATTCAGTCGCACTATTTACCTAAAAACTTTCCTTTTGGGTTTATGTTGTGGACACTTGTTTATTATTTTTTTGGAGCGTGATGGCCACCGATGATGATAAGAGTGGGCAAAGCTGATGAGTACCAGTCAGCAGGCTCAATTGGTGTTGCGCACGTGAGGTGCCATCTCGCCTCGTTCACATTTTTTCTTCACGTTTCTTTTACTATCTTGATTTGAGAAACACTTGGTGAGCTTTTCACACCGCGAGGCTCATTGGGATGACTGCCAGAAGTAAAACCTTTAGTAGTTTAAAAAAAAATTAAATATTGAAGGTGGCGAGTGTTGTTGGCGACTACCTCAAGATTTGGAAAAATGGGGAGTACAAAATACCTTAAAAGATAAGGGTTTGAACCACATTCCATTGCCATTGTACCTTCTAAGACCTAGGCCTGTGCAGAAATATATTGATTGAGAGGAGGGCGACCTAGGCCTTTTTCCCTCTATAGCTCCTTATTGTGTATATGTTGAGAACGGCGGATCAGCCGTGAGAGCGTTTTTAGAACTCACCGTGACGTTACTACCTTTTAAAGAGACACACATACTGCACCGTTTCCACTCCTTTCTATTTCTCACTTTAGAACTTCCGTGCACACACCCCGGAAGGTATACTTCCACGTTTCAAATGGACAGAAACTGTCTTGCCTTCACAGACGAACAGATAGCGGCAATTCTATCAGGCCCTTCACTATTCCCCGATGCCCCCCTACTAAATGTAACATCAGCAAGGGAAGAGTGGGAGAGACTTAGCACAACCAAGAAAAAACAAGTCAGGATAGCTCTCCATGGGGCGTTAATGACAGAATATCTAAGAGCAGGTGCAGCCCCGGAAAGCCTCTTAGTAAGGATTGTACCCAGAATCTTCCTAGAAGATAAAACCTTTAGGCTAGATTGGAGTTATATAGCCAATAAATGCACACGGGATTGGCTAATCCTTATAATTAACACTGCTAAGAGACTAAGCGAAGATCTACTCAAAGAAATTGTGGACCTAGAAGAGAGCATAAAGAGAGATACCACCCTTGTAGATACCAAGGAACAGCTGTTGAGGATCCAGGAAGACCTAACTGACTACAAAAATTATATGATCTACCAGAAAATCAAAGGGTTGAAAAGGAATCTTGATCGTTTCTCCCACGAATGGGCATTTCCCTATGTGGAAGATAAACACTACGAACCTGTATCAGAGCACGCATTTAGAGGAAGTAGAGGTAGAGGTGGGAGACAACCGAACAAACGCACACCTTATAACTGGACTTTCGATAATACCTCCAGCGAAGAGGAAGAGCTAGGCCCGCAGTCCAACCCCCCGAGAGTACGATTTAACGAACAAGAGAAGAACAACGAAGATTTAGGCACTCTCCTTCGCTCTTTTTTAGGACAGAACCACAGGGGCAACAGAGGAGGAGGTCCACGTGGCAGGGGCAGAGGGAGGGGCAACCAAAACCAACAATGGCAAACCCACTCCCCGAGGGTAACGCGGAGTCGCGGACGGAACCAGTCATGATCGAAAACAACATAGTGGTGAACCTATCAGATCATGTACTCACCATTAATGAAGAACAAGTTTTAAATAAAGGGTTAGGTTTTGTTCCCACCCCCACACATGACCCCTTTAAATGTAGGATTGAGCTCCATGAAACCCTGCGAAGAGTAAAATTGAAAAAATTCTTCGCTAACAAACCTCAGGACCCTACACTCCCGTTTAATACCACACTCAGAAAGCCATCCAATTTTTGTCCATCTAACACAATGGTAGGCCCTGAAGTAACGGTATTTGAGAATAAAGTACTACAGGATATATCCAGATTAGAACAGCTAAGTACTATCCCTAAGTTCAACAACATGAGTCGGGATGACTGGGAAGCAGTCAAGGGCCTTCAGGATAACCAGCTACTTACGATCAAAAACGCTGACAAGGGTGGAGCTGTAGTGGTTATGAATACCATTGACTACGACACCGAAGTAATGAGACTACTAAGTGCCCGCCAAAACTACCGTCCACTCACACAGGATCCCGTGGATGAACTTTTAGAAATCATCAAGAAGACGGTAGGTGTGGCTAAGGAGAAAAAATGGATTACGAGTAAGGAGGCGGAGTTCTTGGTTAATGACAAGCCAAGAACTCCGGCGTTCTAGATATTACCCAAAATCCACAAGCCACAACGTCCCCCGCCTGGTAGACCCATTGTCTCGGGGATCCAGTCGGTGTTGGAGCCCCTTTCACAATTTGCTGACTATTTTCTGAGGGAGTCAGTTATTAATCAGAAATCCTTTGTAAAAGACACCACAGAAATCCTTAACATCTTAGAGGACTTTCATTTTGACTCATGTAAGGAATTTATGGTAACCATCGATATAGAGTCACTCTATACCTGTATACCACAAGATGCAGCGTTGGTGGCAGCAGCGCATGCTCTTAAGGGACAAGAGTGGTTCTATGATGCTCCACAATCCTTCGTATTACAGTGCGTGGAACTTGCCTTAACCCGGAACTACTTCTGTTATAAAGACAAAATGTTCCTGCAGATCACGGGTACGTCTATGGGCGCGACGATGGCGCCTAGTCTGGCCTGCATTTATGTAGGCAAGTTCGAAGAGCACGCTATATACCATCAGTCTAATCCCTTCCAGAGTAACATCCGCCTCTGGAAGAGGTATATAGACGACGTGTTCTGTGTCTGGTCGGGTCCTGAGGACGGGCTATTAGAGTTTCTTAATTGGTTGAACCATCAAGACCCCAGCTTGAGGTTCACTTGGAACTACAGTAGCCAGACAGCAGTATATCTGGACCTTGATATTTATGAAGAAGGGGGTAGATTGGGTTCAAAGGTGCATCAAAAACCCACAGATAAGAACTCCCTCCTGTCCTACAACTCCTATCACCCCAGAGCCCTCAGGGACAATTTACCCGTGGGGCAGTTCCTTCGGTACCGCAGAAACTGTTCATCCACTGCTACATTCCTTGACCAGTCGGAAGAACTCTGTGCCAAACTTGAGACGAGGCAATACCCTAGGAAAATCATTAGACAAGCTAAAAAAAGAGCAATGAACACCCCGCGGAGTGTGTTGCTCCAGAAAAATGAAAAAATAAAAGATGACTGCTTGCCTGTGGTCATGACGTTTGACCCCTTAGCCACACAGATCCGTCAGTCCATACGGAAAGATTGGGCACTACTGTCTACTGAGGATTTTAACATGCCTCCGCCGAGGTTTGCTTTTAAAAGATCTAGCAACCTGGGCGACAAACTTGTACACACACGGGTTAAAATGGCACAGAGGACCACAGAGTCGTCCATTCCTTCAGGACACTACCCATGCGGACTTTGTTCGGTGTGTGGATTAACAAAGAAAACCCAAAGTGTAACCCTCAACTCAGGAAAAATTTGGCATTTGAAGAACTTTAGCAATTGCAACACCGTCAATGTGGTCTACAGACTGACGTGCCAATGTAACTTACAGTACATTGGACTTACAACGAGGAAGGTAAAAGTCAGAGTACAGGAACATTTGAGCACGATCAGAGTAGGTAAGCTCACGACTAAGTTGGTACAACACTGCTATAACACCAAGCATACATTCACATGGGTGGTCTTAGAGAGGATAATAGGTTCACCCCAAAACGTTGAAGATCTACTGGCCTCTAAGGAAGCCAGATGGATTTTCCAAGAGAAGTCTGACCAGGTTGGACTCAATGACCAAATTGAGTGGGGGAGGGCACGATATTGACCTTTATATGAGGGAACTACTTGTATCTATGGATAAATGGTTAAGGTTGTCCAATATCTTTGTCTATTCTCCCTTACTTTCCCTCTTTTGGTCCATACCAGTCCGGGGGGCATGGAATCACTAGATAACAGCCCCCACCTTCAGGATACATGTAGGGTAACATACATGTCACATTTCACAAAGAATCATTAAGAAGTATCCACAATTATGTTAGAGGGGCAGTGCTGTGGGTCTGCTACACTATGGCCCATGATATAATCATGTTGATTCTTAATCTAGGACACATACCCACCTGAAAACGACTAAGGCGAATTAATAGAGACATAAATCAGAAATCTAACTCTTCGGGATGGAATCAGGTCTCCCAGCCGAAGATGGCGCCCGTAATGGTATACATAAGGTATAGGTGTCCACAATATTCTACCGATAAGCACCAAGTAGCCATTTGGAGCAGCACATCAGAATAGAAAAGAATAGAAAAGAAAATAGTTTCTAGACGATGGCCCAGGATCTATCTATGCATTACCTGCGTTTGGATACATATACTCCTGAAAACGACTAAGGTGAATCTATAAAGATACAAATCAGAAATTGAACCTTCCGGGTTGTAATCAGATCTCCCAGTCAAAGATGGCGCCCATAATGGTAAATGTAAGGCATAGGTGATTGTAATATTCCTTCGACACGCACCTAGTAGCCTTCTGGAGTAGTATAGTAGAAAAGGAAAATAAAATAAAAGAAAACAAAATCTAGATGATGGACTATGACCCATCCACTATCTGTACTAAAGACACGGCATAGAGATTGGCATGAACAACATACCTAACCACGACTGAGTACACTAGCAAAAGATGGCGCCCATAAGGATAAACGGGAGGCATGGGTGAGTGTAATACTCACTATGCAACTCTTTGATTAAATATACCAGAAATGAATTTCTAGACCACGATCCAGGACTTAACTGCGTATAATATACAGTTTGATATTTGCAGGCGCTTGATCTTGATTTAATACTCCCCAATCCAAAATGGCGCCTATACTAGCGCCGCGATATGGTGGGCGGCCCCAGAGAAGGAATATAATCGGACACGGGAACACAATACACGCGACAGGCGGAGAGAAGGAGCTCCGTGAGGCTTTGGGTGGTAAGGAGGTGTTGAATGAGAGGAAGGGGGGTTGGATATGACATAGGCGACCCCAGATGATTCCGTGTGTGCCTGATATCCAAAACATTGAATCATGAGAAGCATTTTGAAAAATCTCGATACATCGACCATTTTCTTAAAAACCGCCTCTCTTGCTTTTGTTGGGTGACGTTGTGTTAATATTGGGGCCCCATACGATCCCGTGCGTGCCTAGTATCAAAAATATTTAAGTACGAGAAGCATTTTGAAAAATCTCGATACATCGACCACTTTCTTAAAAACCGCCTCTCTTGCTTCTGTTGGGTGACGCTTTATTAATAGTGGTGTCCGGTGATATATGGGGAGGAAATTTAAGTATGTACGGACGTATACCGGTCAATGAACTTCCCAGGACAGCATCAATAAGTGTGTAGATAAACACCAGAATACTATTAACCGGGGGCCTATGGCACTAGTGTGGGAGACGACGCTGCTGTTAATAGCATGTGGAAATCTGAATATATTGTAATTACCCTATTTATAGATCGGCATTACGGCTGAATGCTGAACCATCACGAGGACTCACACAAGGAGCCTTGGGGTGATCTAAAAACCAAAATCAGAGCTGGTACGAGAGGCCATGGCTCTATAAGGGTAATTGATGATTTTTAATGAGAGACACATATCCGTCCATATAGAACTGGCAGTGGCAATAGTTAAGTTGTGTGTATGTTTGTGTCTTTTTACTTTTGGCAGTCCCCGAATGAAACTTTAAGAAGTGTCACTGACGTGTGCCAAGCGACTGTACCTGCCCTGACGAAATCGCTATAAATTGTTTCTGGCGATGAAACATGTTGGCACTACATAATGGTATGCATATTTAGCAACCTTTTTTAAGATTTGAATTGGGTGTACTTCTAAGGAAGAATAAAGGGTGAACCTATAGAGGGTGCATCCCTTTCAATTTTTACTTTTCACTATTCAGTCGCACTATTTACCTAAAAACTTTCCTTTTGGGTTTATGTTGTGGACACTTGTTTATTATTTTTTTGGAGCGTGATGGCCACCGATGATGATAAGAGTGGGCAAAGCTGATGAGTACCAGTCAGCAGGCTCAATTGGTGTTGCGCACCTGAGGTGCCATCACGCCTCGTTCACATTTTTTCTTCACGTTTCTTTTACTATCTTGATTTGAGAAACACTTGGTGAGCTTTTCACACCGCGAGGCTCATTGGGATGACTTCCAGAAGTAAAACCTTTAGTAGTTTAAAAAATTTTTAAATATTGAAGGTGGCGAGTGTTGTTGGCGACTACCTCAAGATTTGGAAAAATGGGGAGTACAAAATACCTTAAAAGATAAGGGTTTGAACCACATTCCATTGCCATTGTACCTTCTAAGACCTAGGCCTGTGCAGAAATATATTGATTGAGAGGAGGGCGACCTAGGCCTTTTTCCCTCTATAGCTCCTTATTGTGTATACGTTATGTTTCTTCGACCTTGGTCCACCCTACATTCAATATGAATGTGCAAAATTATAAATATGAACAATCAGTAGAAATTACTATAAATATTTAGCAAATAACCGAACTTCTTACCTGGCAATCCACTCACACCCAGTCAACAGATCTGGGCTTGATCCATCACCGTTCTTTAGCCCACTCTGCCACCCCAGTTCAGACATGGCCATATGCAAATCAGTCTGACACTGTGCCTCATGGGAACAGTCCAGCTCGAACTGCCAAGCCATGCCTTCCCTGGACCGGAAACAAGCTTCCTAGGACCGGTTTCTGGCATTTCAGCCGTCTTCAGCCAGGCTTGCTTGAATCCAGTGGCAAAGTGAGCAAGGGACTCACGTCTGAGCATACCCTGAGGACTGTTCCCATGAAGCACAGGGTCAGACTGATTTGCATATGGCCATGTCTGAACTGGGGTGGCAGAGTGGGCTAAAGAACGGTGATGGATTAAACCCAGATCAGTTGACTGGGGGTGAGTGCTTGCAATGTTCAACACTCCGTCCATCATTTCCTTTGGTTTTTGCTTTGTTCGCCATAAGTTGGCAGGGTATGCTCAGACGTGAGTCCCTTGCTCATTTTGCCACTGGATTCAAGCAAGCCTGGCTGAAGACGTCTGAAATGCCAGAAACCGGTCCTAGGAAGCTTGTTTCCGGTCCAGGGAAGACATGGCTTGGCAGTTCGGGCTGGACTGTTCCCATGAGGCACAGGGTCAGACTGATTTGCATATGGCCATGTCTGAACTGGGGTGGCAGAGTGGGCTAAAGAACGGTGATGGATTAAACCCAGATCAGTTGACTGGGGGTGAGTGCTTGCAATGTTCAACACTCCGTCCATCATTTCCTTTGGTTTTGCTTAGTTCACCATAAGTTGGCAGGGTATGCTCAGACGCGAGTCCCTTGCTCACTTTGCCACTGGATTCAAGCAACCCTGGCTGAAGACGGCTGAAATGCCAGAAACCGGTCCTAGGAAGCTTGTTTCCGGTCCAGGGAAGACATGGCTTGGCAGTTCGGGCTGGACTGTTCCCATGAGGCACAGGGTCAGACTGATTTGCATATGGCCATGTCTGAACTGGGGTGGCAGAGTGGGCTAAAGAATGGTGATGGATTAAACCCAGATCAGTTGACTGGGGGTGAGTGCTTGCAATGTTCAACACTCCGTCCATCATTTCCTTTGGTTTTGCCTTAATCCACTCAGTATTGTCAAATTGCCACAACGCTTATTCAATATTGCTGTGTGGCTTTGTTGTAGGTAATCAAATATACCAGTCATTAACTTCTGATCTATAAGAAATAGGATTTTTCTTAGTTGTATAAGTCTGGACCAGACAGTGTATATGTTATTCTAGGTCCCAGCTGCTATTGTAATCTATCCTTTAATTTAAATGATTGTGTTTAATAACAAAAAACATCAGGTCTAATCTAGATATCTAATTTAGGCTCATTTTAGACAAATCACCTAAAATACTACATGTTTGGATTTTATGGTATCTAATATATTTAAATCAATCTCTCCCTCTGTTATTTGAGGAAAGAAAGGTAAACCAGTTCCTTGTTGTCATACTTAGTTACTGCTCATTTTAGGCAAATCCCCTCGAACATTACGTGTTAGATTTCGTGATATCTAAAGGTTTTTTCAAAAAACAATCCCTCCCTGTATTATTTAAAGAAAGGGGGACAAAGAGCAGGTAAACCGGTACCTTGCTGTGAAACACACGCATGCAAAACTACATACTCTGCAGTTACTCCATCTTACATGCCCAAGATACCTGCTTACCGTTTCCACGCTCTGCCGGTAATGCGTTACGTTCCTCCGTTTTCAAATTGTGTTAAACCCGCTTCCTAAAATCTACTTCCTTTTGTAGCAGGAAATACTAAACAGGTGTGTAATGCATCAATTAGTGATGCTGCCATATTCACGATGTAACTGGTTCGGCAATCTTAGAGTGGTCTGCGTAACCCCTAACTTAGGTTAATTGCATGGCTATCTTATATAACGTGGTAACCTCTCAGTCTATTTACAAATATCTTACACTGATCTGTTTTAAAACCTAATTCCCTTTTCAGCAGGGTGTGCACGAAGAAGTTTGCAATTGCTTTGTGTTTATCGGACCGCCATGTTAAAAGCAAAAACTTTAAAAAATATGTTCAGCCATCTTGAGGTGATCTACGAAACCACTAACTTAACCTGATATTAAAGATGTAACTGGTTTGGCCATCTTAAGAAGGTCTACGTAACCACTGCCTAAGTTTAATTATATGGTTATCGTATATAACGTGATAACCACTCAGTCTGTTTGCGAATATCGTACACTAATCTGCTTTAGAACCTAATTCCTTTTTTAGCAGGATGCGCACAAAGAAGTTAGCAATTGCTTTGTGTTTGTCGAACCGCCATGTAAAAAGTTAACAAATTGGTTTGGCCATCTCAAAGTGGTCTACGGAACCACTGACTTGACCTGATGTAATATTGTGACTGACTTGGGAATAATGGTTAAAGCTGAGTCAGCCGATTTCAAGTAGTCTACGGTCTCAAGTTAAAATGTATTTTAACTGAAGACCGCTGGTATTATGAGAAATCGTATTCATATTCTTTGGCATGAAAATGTCTGAACCGAATTGCAATGAGATTGCATCTCTACAGGAACATCTCCAAACTGTCCAATATAGAGATTGTTTAAAAACCTATTGAAATTGTAAGGAAAGTACTCACTAGACGGACTTAAGATCACACTATTACAGTGCTACTACATTCTGGGTATCGTGAGAGTCTTTTACTAATGAAAGAGGGGAGAATTGGAGACTCAAAAATATGTTATCCTATGAGCCTTTCCCATTCTTCTTTGCTATTTAATCCATTCTTATAGGTGTTGAATTTCAACATAAAGAATTGTTCTCTCCTTTTCTTCTTTAGTATTAAGTCTCCACCTCTTATATCTATTTGAATTACTTCTACAATGCATCATTTCAACTCATCTATCGAATGGCTCATCTCTGTCCAGTGGTCTACTAGCTGAACGTTTTACTTTTTTGTGCGAATCGCAGATTTATACTCACTGAGTCTTACTCTTATTTCACGAGAGGTCTCTCATATATAGCCTCTATTGCAAGGACATACTAATAGATAGATTACATTCTTAGTGCGACAATTTACAAGGTTTCTCAGGTGATGTGTGGTGCCATTATGCACTATCGTTGACCCTTTGATTACATTGGCACAGTTATTACAGGAACTACATGGGTAATTACCCTTAAGCACTGTGCCGTCAGTGATGCATAGTTGTGTTTTTTTCAGTATTGTTCTACATGTGTGTACTACACAGTTTCTGATTGTTCGGTTTCTTCTATATGAAAAGATTGTTTTTTGTAAAGTAACCAATCGCATCCAACAAGCTTTATTCGACGTCAAGTCATAAAAGCACAGTACATCCTCCATAAAACACAATACAAATACAAAGTTTTAAAACCATGATTTGGTACTTCAGATCTTGGGTCGGATTAGTAAGAAAAATAGAACCGATTAAGACAACTATAAAATGACGAAACATAAAAACAATTAAAATTCATTATATAAGTTGGGACTAGGGTACGCAATACAAACACAGACAGTAAGAACATGTTCATGTGTTACAAATGTGCCAATGTAGGTTAAAAGGAACTGACAAAATCTTTAAATTGCATAAAGTGCCTTCGACCTAGTAGCCCTGGCCCAACCCAAAAGGTTTGCTACTGCGATACCAATTGGAACTGAGGTGTTTGTGCGCATTATTCTTTGTGCGTCTTCTCTCCTTCTGGTGCCCAATGTCCTGCAAATTGGCGTCAGCCACGATCGGTGCGGAGATTCATATGCAGGGCAAACAGCAAGTAGACTAATGACTCCAGCTGCGCCTTACAAGTGGGACATGCGCTATCTCCCTCTGCGACCCATCTTGCTGTGTAAGATTTAACTGGTAAAGAACCTATTCCGAACTGAAAGTATAATTTCCGATTGTGATGTTTAGTTATTGTGTCCCAGTACTGCTCAAGGCATGGGGATGATTTAGATTCTATGAATCTGCCCGTGAGTGAGGACGTGTCACCAATTCTGTATATATTGTGGGTCACCAGATCCCAGTATTTCTCTTTTAGGATCTCTTTAGTTGGGAAGGAAGCACATGAGGGGTTTTCCCAGAGTGTTGCCATGCCCATATTTACTAGAGATGCTCTGACTTCCGTAGCCATTTAATTTTATGAAAGCAGTCAGCGCTAATTAGATCTTTTAGGCCTGCGGCGTAGGTTGCCAGTTCTGAGGTGTACCAAATTCTACGTCAATATAATATAGGGCGCAGTCTGGCTATATCAACCAGCGCTTTCCTGCCTAAGTCGTAGAGCAGTGTGTGTATTGGGGTGCTTTGCGGGAGGCTTGTAACCTTGCGTAAAAACCTATTTTAAGCTGCTGTTAGCTTTGGCATCTTCTCAAACCCCCAGAGTTCCGCTCCGTATAGGGTGGAACTGACCATTGTCATATTATATATTTGGAGCACCGGGCTAACTGGTTTTGTCAGCGAGGTGTTAAATTCAGTTTGTAAAACTCCTGATAGCTTACGGTGCTTCAACGTGGCCATATCTAACTGTTGGTCCCACCTCAAGTCATTCTGTAACATGACCCCCAGATACGTGATGGTGCTGACTTGTTCCAGGGGGCGATCGTTCAAAAGTATGCCTCCTCTAAATCCTTTGTGTGGGTTGAACGACATGAATTTTGTTTTGGACACGTTAATTTCCAATCCCCGTAGGAGGCAAAACTCTTCAAAAATCTTTAATGCTCGTTGAAGACCGTTTGGTGTTTTTGAGATGATTAATGGGTCATCAGCGAACATTAATATAGGAATTTTTGCGCCACCTAGGACCGGGGCATCTGTAGGAATGGGCTCTAAAAACGTTACGATCCCATTAATAAACATGACACAACCTTGGCACACCCCTCTCTCTCTGGGAAAGAGTTTGGTGACGTTACCTTGAGTGCCCCATCGAATTTGAGCATAGTTGCCCTCATGGAGCAATAAGGGACAGCAGTTCAGGAGACATCCCCATCTCCTGTAGTACTGATCATAATTTGCTACGAGACACAAGGTCAAAGGCTGACTTAAGATCGACAAAGGCAGCATATAAGCTGCCCTTGTCTAGTACCACCGTCCTCCAATACACTAATATAAACCAAAACACTTGGTCAATAGTACTGATGTGTGACCGGAACCCAGCCTACAGCGGAGATAGAATGCACAGCTCTTCTATCAAGTCTTGGACCTTATTTAAAACTAGACGCCCCATTATTTTTTGCACAGAGTCTATAAGGCAGATGGGCCTATAATTACCTGGGTGGGATTTAGCCCCTTTTTTAAAAACGGGGATAATCTCTGCCCCTTTCCAGGCATCGGGCACAGGAGCACCTTGGGCTATTGCATCTGCTAGCAGAACAAGATACCAGGGCAATCTTGACTGATCATGGCGGAATATATCGTCCGGGATACCATCTAGGCCAGGGGCTCTTCCACCTGTTACTGCTCCTAGGGCGGTAATAACATTGGTCCCTTCAAAGGGTGTGTCTTGATAAAAGGAATGTTGGAGCTCGGCCTGATCACCCTCAGATGTGCTGCTGGCATATTGGGGTTTGAAGTGGTTGACCCAATGGTTCTGAGCTATGTAATTTTGTGGAGGTGATGGCTGGACTCCCCTGCCCCATTTTACTATATTCCAGAACTGCTTGGAGCAATTACTAGCACAGGCAAGACTGAGGTCCTGCCATCTGCTTTCGTCCCAAGCTTTCTTTGCTTTTTCCTGGGCCCTCCTATATTTTAGTCTGGATGACAGTACTAAGACAGGGTCCCCTGCCTTGATGGCGTCCCATAAGATCCTACGGGCCATTCTACATTCCTCATTAAACCTGTGGGTTATTTTCGGTTGATGCGAGCACTTAACCTTATGATGCCTCACAAAGTGGGAACGTAGCTGGGCAAAGAATTTATTGTGAATAGCAGTTGGGTTACCAGGAGCCTCGGGCTTAGCTAGGCAAGCTTCTAGCTTGGCTTTTGCAACATCAATACCATTATTAATAGTCACTAGGGTTTCGGATTTCGCTATTACCTGCACTCACTGCGCATGTCTCAATTCATTTGTGGGGACCATGTCAAGAGTGGTCAGCATGCTGCTCGACCGGGGGAGTACCCTCTCGGGTAGCAGGTCAGAGGTCGCGCATTAAGGATTGTGGTCACTCTCTACCCGCCCTGTCAAAGACATGTTCCCAAAAGCATGCCATAGCCGCAGGTTAATTAAGAGATAGTTGTTGCGGCCATTGTTAAATGTGTTATCCCCTGTCTATCAGAAGGAGATCTTCCATTTACTGCCCAGAAGCCTTTTTCCAGGCACATGGAGTTTATTTGGATTGTTACATCTGTCCACTTAGTTATTTGAGCTAGTTCCAGTTTTGGGATGCCCCACTGAGAGTCTTCCTCATTTTTAAGATCGTGCTCTTCTGTAGCAAGGGACTTGAAGGTCGAGTTAAAGTCTCCTGCAATTAGGATTTGGGAATCCCTGGAGTGCAAATCTAGGAGATCGTCGAGAGTCACAATAAATTCCAACTTTTCCCCCCTCTCACACCTCTTGCATAGACATTATAGATGTCAATATTTCCCTTCGTGCCCATTTTCAGCCTGATTGCAAGGATATCCCTGCTCTGTGTTGGAAGCGCCTGAATATTATAGCCAATCGATTGGCGAACCCAGATTATCAATCCCCCTGAAAGACGGCCTTTTCCCCCACTAATAGGTAAAGTAGTTTAAATAAACTATGCGATAAATGGGCTCCGTCAACCATGTTTCCTGGAAAAGACAAATGTCATGACCCACTATAAAAGTAAGCCAATAAGGGGAAAAGACCTTGGACCTCAACCCTGCAATATTCCAGGATATTACGGCTAATTTGTTTACAGTGGGACAAGATGCCAATTTCCCAACCGCTGTTTTAGGGACCGTGCCACTATTACCCTGCTTCTCTTCGTCGGGAATTGGTCTAGCTGGTGTAATGCTAGGCGTCTGATCAGCATCACTAGATGGTACCTGGATACTGGGAGTAGGGGGAATCCTAGTTATGGGAGGAATAGGGAGATCGCAAGCCATTTGGGACTCATTCAGTAGTTAGTCATTTGCATCCAATAAGGAGCTTCCTTCCCCAGGAATATGTAATTGCCTAAAAGCTCGATTATCCTGCCTAACTAATGGGAATCGCCTGAATTGAATGGGGGAATCTCCGGGCGGGCAAGTGCGGAACTCCAGGCCAAGAAGGCCTTCTGCCAGATCGACCCCGGTTAGGGTGAGCTCAATGTAATCTGATGATTCGGCAGGTGGGGAGAACCTCCGAGCCCTGATGACATCACCTCGTATGACTGAGTGACAACCCTGGACTTGGCGGATCCAATGAGTGAACTTATTGATCAGGGAGTCTGCATTTTCAAATCCATTTCTAGAGTCGAGCTTAGGCACTTTGACCATATAGATTTTGGGTGCCTCAGCCAGACTAGGGATGGTCGGCTTGATCGGCCTGTGTTGGGGATCGCAGAATGAATATTGTACATGAGATGAAATAAGAGATCTGGGGCAAAATGATTGGCCCTGCGTTGGGGGGCGTATTATTGCGAGTGTTTAAGTGGCTGGTGCTAGAATTAATTGGATGCTTAACCAGTGGGGGCAGAAGACCTACTTTATAAGATGATGCCGCAGTGAAGGATGGGTTAGGGCCGTTAGAGCGGGTGCTTAAGCCCTGTGCAACTATGTTGCAATCAGTATGATTAACCTGTCGGACTGTTGAATATGGCTTAACAAAGAGTTGGGGCTCGGGACCCTGGACCGGGAGGAATCCTTGTGAACTAGACGATTAACCAGAGAAGTGAGGCTCTCGATCATCAGTTTCATAGCCGTTATTTCAAGTCTGAGGGTGTTTATGAGATGGAGTGTTTCCTGGGAGTCGCAGCTGGGGCCAGGGCCTGTCCCTCCACCAGGAGCCGACGACAGGGATAGCTGGGGTGTGTCATCCTTATCTGCATCAGGCAGGTCCAGCAAAGGTGAAAACCTATTTACGCAAGAAATTGCGGCACCCATCTTTTGAGGAACAGCGCCAGAAAGAGCAATGGAGGGGGGATAAACTCCCTCTGCTTCTAGGTTTGTCTCTGCGCTTGGTGCGCAAACCCCTTTTCTGAGTGGTTTTTGAAATATTGCACAAATTGTAGGGCAGCTACTAGCTTTGGACTTAGTTGAGAGGGTGGTCAGACGGGGGGCTTTATCAGGGCTAGTGTGCGTGGATGGGTCAGCCTCAAGGATGTTTTCGCATTCATTAACAAGAGTATCCATGCGGTCTAGGACACAGTTACTACCTGGATGCTTTTGAGACTTCCTGGCCTTTTTTCCTTTGTCAGTCCGACCGTTATCACCTCCCCCACTGCTCCCACTCCCCTCCATAGATTTTCCCTTCCCCATCTTTCAACGCTTCTAACTAAATAGCAGATGACGCAAATAGGGACACCCACTAATACTCAACCATCTGCCTCTGGTTTAACAATGGCCAATTGATATCAAACACAGTTGGTGCACGAGCTCAGAAAGTTTACACAGACTAGATGTTAGAACTAGTTCAAAGCTGGGCAGGCAAAGGCGTATGATAAAATACAGGGCCGATATTACAAGTACAGTACCTTAACCGAAATTAACTTGCCGTCTTAATGTCCACAGTCAGAGTGCCCTCTGAAAATGGGGTGGCCCTGCCCTGCCTCATCCTGGCAATGACGGGCATGGAAGGGTCCCGCTCGGGCGCCTCCCGCGCCGCGGTGGAGCTGCGGTGCTTTAGAGCGCGTCTCCAGACCCTGGGCTCCGTCAACCATGTTTCCTGGAAAAGACAAATGTCATGACCCACGATAAAAGTAAGCCAATAAGGGGAAAAGACCTTGGACCTCAACCCTGCAATATTCCAGGATATTACGGCTAATTTGTTTACAGTGGGACAAGATGCCAATTTCCCAACCGCTGTTTTAGGGACCGTGCCACTATTACCCTGCTTCTCTTCGTCGGGAATTGGTCTAGCTGGTGTAATGCTAGGCGTCTGATCAGCATCACTAGATGGTACCTGGATACTGGGAGTAGGGGGAATCCTAATTATGGGAGGAATAGGGAGATCGCAAGCCATTTGGGACTCATTCAGTAGTTAGTCATTTGCATCCAATAAGGAGCTTCCTTCCCCAGGAATATGTAATTGCCTAACAGCTCGATTATCCTGCCTAACTAATGGGAATCGCCTGAATTGAATGGGGGAATCTCCGGGCGGGCAAGTGCGGAACTCCAGGCCAAGAAGGCCTTCTGCCAGATCGACCCCGTTTAGGGTGAGCTCAATGTAATCTGATGATTCGGCAGGTGGGGAGAACCTCCGAGCCCTGATGATATCATCTCGTATGACTGAGTGACAACCCTGGACTTGGCGGATCCAATGAGTGAACTTATTGATCAGGGAGTCTGCATTTTCAAATCCATTTCTAGAGTCGAGCTTAGGCACTTTGACCATATAGATTTTGGGTGCCTCTGCCAGACTAGGGATGGTCGGCTCGATCGGCCTGTGTTGGGGATCGCAGAATGAATATTGTACATGAGATGAAATAAGAGATCTGGGGCAAAATGATTGGCCCTGCGTTGGGGGGCATATTATTGCGAGTGTTTAAGTGGCTGGTGCTAGAATTAATTGGATGCCTAACCAGTGGGGGCAGAAGACCTACTTTATAAGATGATGCCGCAGTGAAGGATGGGTTAGGGCCGTTAGAGCGGGTGCTTAAGCCCTGTGCAACTATGTTGCAATCAGTATGATTAACCTGTCGGACTGTTGAATATGGCTTAACAAAGAGTTGGGGCTCGGGACCCTGGACCGGGAGGAATCCTTGTGAACTAGACGATTAACCAGAGAAGTGAGGCTCTCGATCATCAGTTTCATAGCCGTTATTTCAAGTCTGAGGGTGTTTATGAGATGGAGTGTTTCCTGGGAGTCGCAGCTGGGGCCAGGGCCTGTCCCTCCACCAGGAGCCGACGACAGGGATAGCTGGGGTGTGTCATCCTTATCTGCATCAGGCAGGTCCAGCAAAGGTGAAAACCTATTTACGCAAGAAATTGCGGCACCCATCTTTTGAGGAACAGCGCCAGAAAGAGCAATGGAGGGGGGATAATCTCCCTCTGCTTCTAGGTTTGTCTCTGCGCTTGGTGCGCAAACCCCTTTTCTGAGTGGTTTTTGAAATATTGCACAAATTGTAGGGCAGGTACTAGCTTTGGACTTAGTTGAGAGGGTGGTCAGACGGGGGGCTTTATCAGGGCTAGTGTGCGTGGATGGGTCAGCCTCAAGGATGTTTTCGCATTCATTAACAAGAGTATCCATGCGGTCTAGGACACAGTTACTACCTGGATGCTTTTGAGACTTCCTGGCCTTTTTTCCTTTGTCAGTCCGACCGTTATCACCTCCCCCACTGCTCCCACTCCCCTCCATAGATTTTCTCTTCCCCATCTTTCAACGCTTCTAACTAAATTGCAGATGACGCAAATAGGGACACCCACTAATACTCAACCATCTGCCTCTGGTTTAACAATGGCCAATTGATATCAAACACAGTTGGTGCACATGATCAGAAAGTTTACACAGACTAGATGTTAGAACTAGTTCAAAGCTGGGCAGGCAAAGGCGTATGATAAAATACAGGGCCGATATTACAAGTACAGTACCTTAACCAAAATTAACTTGCCGTCTTAATGTCCACAGTCAGAGTGCCCTATGAAAATGGGGTGGCCCTGCCCTGCCTCATCCTGGCAAGGACGGGTCCCGCCCGGGCGCCTCCCGCGCGGCGGTGGAGCTGCGGTGCTTAAGAACGCGTCTCCAGGCCCCTCCCTCTTGGGAGAAGCAAGGCACTGCGGATGTTGGAGTCCCCAATGTGCGGCAACAGTAGCGGTGATGGCTGTGGCGGCGTCCCACTCCGCGGTGGAGCTGCAGCGCTTAAAACCGTGTCTCCAGGCACCTCCCTCCTGGGCGTAGCAAGGCACTGCAGATGTTGGAGTCCCCGGTGTGCGGCAACAGTAGCGGTGATGGCTGTGGCGGCGTTCCGCGCTGCGGTGGAGCTGCGGGCTTAAGAGTGCGTCCCTTGGCCCCTCCCTCCTGGGAGAAGCTAGGCACTGCAGATGTTGGAGTCCTCGTTGTGCGGCAACAGTAGTGGTGATGGCTGTGGCGGCGTCCCCCACTGATTTCACCTGATCTAATATCGTGACTGACTTGGGAATAATGGTTAAAGCTGAGTCAGCCGATTTCAAGTAGTTTAAGGTCTCAAGTTAAAATGTATTTTAACTGAAGACCGCTGGTATTACGAGAAATCGTATTCATCTTCTATGGCATGAAAATGTCTGAACCGAATTGCAATGAGATTGCATCTCTACAGGAACAGCTCCAAACTGTCCAATATAGAGATTGTTTAAAAACCTATTGAAATTTTAAGGAAAGTACTCACTAGAAGGACTTAAGATCACAGCCCACTATTACAGTGATACTACATTCTGGGTATCGTAAGAGTCTTTTACTAATGAAAGAGGGGCGAATTGGAGACTCAAAACTATGTTATCCTATGAACCTTTCCCATTCTTCCTTGCTATTTAATCCATTCTTATAGGTGTTGAATTTTGACATAAAGAATTGTTCTCTCCTTTTCCTCTTTAGTATTAAGTCTCCACCTCTTATGTTTATTTGAATTACTTCTACAATGCACCATTTCAACTCATCTATTGTATAGCTCTTCTCTGTCCAGTGGTCCACTAGCGGAGCGTTTTTCTTTTTTGTTCGAATCGCAGATTTATGCTCATTGAGTCTTACTCGTATTTCACGAGAGGTTTCTCCTATATAGCGTCTATTGCGAGGACATACTATTCGATAGATTACATTCTTAGTGCGACAATTTAGAAGGTTTCTCAGGTGATGTGTGGTACCATTATGCACTATCGTTGACCCTTTGATTATATTGGTACAGTTATTACAGGAACTATATGGGTAATTACCCTTAAGCACTGTGCCGTCAGTGATGCATAGTTGTTTTTTTCAATATTGTTCTATATGTGTGTCCTACACAGTTTCTGATTGTTCGGTTTCTTCTATATGAAAAAATTGGTTTTGGTAAAATAACTCCACTCTTACCGTTTAGAAGATTCCAATTTCTATTAATAAGGTTTTTAATTTTGTTGCTTATATTACTGAAGTTGATTACACAAGTAATTTGCTGTTTTTTTACATCCAGATTTTTTGTTTTGGGACCAAACAGAGAATCTCTATTGTAATATTTTGCTCTTTTCTAAGCTCCTTTTACTAATCTTTTAGGGTAACCTCTAGCAGTACATTTTTTAGTCAATCTTGCGGCATGGAATTCATAGTCACTCAAGTTGGTACAACTGCGCTGTACCCTTAAAAACATAAAGAAACATAAAGACATGCCAGGCTGGGAGCACACATGGCTCCCATACTGGTTCCTTGGATCTGCATTGAAAAGAAAAATATTGTTCTTTAGGATAATCTCAACACACTCCACAATAAATGTTGAATGTGGAGATAAATCACCATTTTCATTTACAAGGAGGCGCTTTACCATCTCAATCATAGCCTCTTGTGGTATATTTGTGTAAAGGGCCTCTATGTCTAATGTAACAAGCCATTGTTTGTTGGCATTGAAGGGAATATTTTCCACTTTATGAATCATGGCCGTAGTATCTTTGATGTAGGCCTTTTGTCTAGTGACAAGCGGCTGTAAAAACATATCGACATATTTGCTCAATGGTTCTGTGATAGAATCTATGCTAGAGACTATTGGCCTCATGGGAGGATTATTAATATCCTTATGGACTTTTGGAAGTCTTTATAAAGCAGGTATTGTAGGATTTTCATTATATAAAAACTCATATTCTTCTTGGCATATTATACTGTCTTCCTTTGCTAGTCTTAGTAAATTGGAAACCTGTCTGCTCAGAATTTATAGTGATCTTCTTACACTGTTCTAAATCACATAGTGCATTGTGTTGTTGTTGGCTCAAATTATTATTAACCCAGATTTTTTTGTCTAACAGATCTTCGAGAACTCCCTTCTCTACAACTTTTTCAAAAATCTTGATTTCTTTATTAACCATCTGAACTGATGGTGTCCAAGTTGATTTTGGTTTGAGTCCTGATTTGTTTTCAGTAGGTAGTCTTTCTTTACCTTCAAAAAATCTATTTAATCTAATTTTTCTAAATAAAACTGTGTAGATCTCTTTCTAAGTTACACTTAGTTAAGGTGAGGAAATGGCAGAACCTAGTCCCTTCTCTAACACTGCTATTTCATCTTCTGTTAAAACTCTCCTAGATAGATTTTTGATTGGGACTTTATTCTCTAATCCCAATTCTTCTGACTCCTTGTTTTCATGTATGTCCGTTTCTGAGTCTGATTTTGGGGATAAAAACCCCCTCTTCCTTATTCTCTGCCCCTGTTGTTTGGGCCATAGTTTGTTTGGCGTTGTTCTAAAAAAGTGAGATTATCCCTACTTGTGCCAGGAGCTTGATCTCTATCCTTCCCTGTTCTAGCGAACGACAACTCAACCATACACTAAGCTGGTCAGTCAGAAATGCAGAGACGGCTGGACGGGTTCCAAACATAAGAAATTAAATACAACCACTGGCATGATGCAACACAGCCTTGATGCCCCGCCTGACCCACAAATCTCAGATCTCATGAACGCCACCCCAGTTCAACACCCCAGTTAACAGTTAAGAACCTATACCGGTAGTTAGTAAGCCGATAGTCAAAACTAAGGAGATGCACTTACATATACAAAGACATGCAGTATAATGTGATAATGTATATTGAAACAGTTATATTGTGTAAAACATAGATGCCATTACGGGTAAACAACTGTGATAACAAATGTTAAAAATGTACGAACCAAATACAATATACATGTACTGCCATACAATATGTTACCAATACGAAAATGTTAATACAAATATTTGACAAAAAAAAAAAGAACCCACCTAAAACAGAAAAGTTTCAGTATGACAAAAGAACCAAAGAAGGTACCCTTGAAATAGGTGATTTTGCACTGTTAATGATGCCCACATCTGATCACAAGTTGTTAAGTCAGTGGCAGGGCCCGTTCAGGGTAGTAGAAAGAGTAACCCCAGTGACATACCGTCTTGAGATGGACCCTGAAAAAAGGTCCAACACGCAGATATTTCATATCAATCTATTAAAAAAGTGGGAATGGGCTATACCCACTCTCTTAGGACTGACAGAATGTCCAGTCCCCTTATACCACCAGAGCATAGAATCTGAATTAGCTGAACCACAAAAACGAGAGTTGAGTACACATTTACAGCCTCTTCAGGAGGTGTTCTCCCTCACCCCTGGTAAAACTTCCCTAGTGGAACGTGCGATCACTACACCACCGGGAAAAAGGATAAAGCTACGTCCATATCGCATCCCTGAATTCCGTAGGCAAGCAATCGAGAGCGAAGTGCAACAGATGCTCCAGATGGGTATAATAGAACCCTCCATCAGTGAGTGGTGTTCCCCCATTGTTCTGGTACCGAAATCTGACGGGTCTATCAGGTTCTACATTGACTTCAGGGAAGTCAATAGGATTTCCCAATTGGACTCCTATCCACTACCACGGGTCGATAAAATGATTAAGAGACTTGGAAAAGCCCACTATATGAGCACCCTAGACCTGTGTAAGGTCTACTGGCTAGTGCCCCTGAAACAACAAGACAGAGAAAAAATTGCCTTCTCCACTCCAGGAGGACTATATCAGTTTACTGTACTCCCCTTTGGAATACACTGGTCTCCGGCCACTTTCCAAAGGCTAATGAACACTGTCCTTAGACCATGCACTGCCTTATATAGACGATATAGTTATTCACAGTGCTTCCTGGGAGCAACACATATACCATTTGAAGAAAGTCATTCAAACCCTAAGAGAAAGCGATCTGACCATAAACCCCTCTAAGAATAGACTAGCAGCTAAATCAGTGAAGTATCTCGGATACCTTGTGGGGGAGGGTCTCATAAAGCCACAGGAGGAAAAGTTAGCTGCCATAACCAATGTGCCCTTCCCCCAAACAAAGAAAGACCTTAGAGCTTTTTTGGGCGTCTTGGGCTGCTATAGGCGGTTTATTCTCAACTTCTCCCAGATAGCAACCCCCCTGACAGATCTCCTTAAAAAGGAAGCAAAAACAGAAAAAGAGCTGAAACAACCCTCCCCATCGTCTCGTCAAGCCTTCCATCGGTTGAAACAGGCCCTAACCTCAAGACCCATCCTCCTCTGTTCCGATTACACCAAACCCTTTATTTTACAAACAAATACCTCGGAATATGGGTTAGGTGCTGTCCTATCACAGATAGATCCCCAAGGACAGGAAAGACCCATCTTGTATATCAGCCGGAAACTGTTCCCTCGTAAAAAACGATATGCGGTAATCGAGAAGGAAGCATTAGTCATAAAGTGGGCCATTGTGTCCCTTAGGTACTACTTAGAAGGTCGTGAATTTGTCCTGTTTACCGATCATGCCCCATTGGAGTGTCTCTCAAAGAACAAGAGACACAACAATAGAATCATGAGATGGCTTCTTGTTCTACAACCCTTTTGATTCACCACCCTTCACAGAAAAGGGAAAGACCAAACAAATACGGACTATCTTTCCCGACACCCCCTTGCTTCATTTCTTGGCAAGAAAGTTAGGGAAGCGGGATGTGAGGAAGACGACCGGAAATAGGCCAGTAACCTACCATGCCTGTTCCATGGTCCACCAATCTTCGATGTCTGCGACTTGGACAAAGGGGACAGGAAGGGGTTAACAATAACTAACGCCTCCCCATCACAGGAAGAAGGGCGTTCTCCCCGGCAGGATGGCGAATGGATGACATCGATCAGGGCGGAAAAGGAGGGGACTTCAGGACGTAACAGGAGAGAATCCCAGGAAGCCGTTAGAGGAAACTTGGAAGATGCCAAATATTTGGAGAGCCCAGCTGTGACGAGGAGTGAAGATGCCAAGCCGACCGAAGAGGAGAACCCAGATGACGCTAGGAGAGAGGACGAAGACGCCGGCAAAGACGACAACCCCGACGACTGGTGCGAGAACTGGTGGACGCCCCCAGGGATTGCCTTCAAGCCGCCGCACCTCAGGAGAGTTGCGGCAGTTGTGGTAGGTGACTCAGGCGAGGGAGGGAACCTAAAGGTCTGTTCTAGAATAACCACAATAGGGAAGGAGGAGAGGGCTCACAGCGGGACACCTCTCTGAGATTGTGCACTACTTCAATCTTTTCCCTCACACCTGGATTACCCATAACCTCCGGAGAGGCAGGCTGAGACATGCTTTGGGGGATATAATCACCTACTGGAGCCACTCATGTTGGTCTATTCCTTATTTATTTTTTATTCTTGTTTTCGTGTGGTAAATGACCTATTCCCTGGGACTAAGGGATAGGCAGAACCAGGCAGAGAGGGAGGGAGAAGACAAAGTGGCACAATATTCTTGGTTTTTGGCAAGCACATTCATGACCCTTTATCACTTCTATATCCCTGCACTTTTTGCTTTGGTGTGGTGATGGAACCTTTACTAGAAGCCCAAACACAGGGCCAACATACTTACCGCTACTTTCTTCTTTTGCCGGAGACTCCGGGGGACGTCGTCCTGACAGAAGGGGAAACAACCATTACAATGCAGTCATTACAACGCACTACCTTTACAACACAGTCATTACAATGCAACATCCTTTACATCGCATGCCATTACAACGCATGTCACTACAACGCATGCCATTACAGCGCATGCCACTGCAACGCATTATATAGTAAGTATTGGGAAACAGTAATTTTTACCCCTACACTTACCCTACTGTTGCACTCACTGGAGTGGGAATAGTAATTTTTACCCCTACACTATTCAACACTGAACCTACTGTTGCACTCACTGGAGTGGAAATAGTAATTTTTACCCCTACACTATCGAACACTTACACTACTGTTGCCCTAAAAGTATTATGCGTTGTATTAGTATGCGTTGTAATGGCATGCGTTGTAAGTGTAGTTTCTAAAAATGCGTTTTGATGGCATGCATTGTAAAATCATGCATTGTAATGGATGTTGCGATTTAAAAACCTTGTTGTAAAGGCATGCGTTGTAAAAGTTTGCTTTGTAATGTGTCCTATTCGACAGAAGATACCTGGAGAGGAAAAAGAAAAAGGAGAGTGATTGTTTGGAACCTCAGGGAATACCCCTACCATTTCTGTCCTTAAGTATTGCTTTGTGTCATTACAATAAAACTACACCAAAATTGAGCCGCACATCAAGCCTCCTAGATTTTGTTTCCGCCTGTCCCTCCCACAATTGTCTAAACTCAGGCAATGCTTTTAAGATATCTTGGCTCCATTATTTGAGGGAAAAATAGCACGAGATAGGACTGGCGCATTTTTGGGAAAATCCTGAAAGTATTCCCCCAAATGCCAAAGAAGTGTACCATAACAGGGGTAATATACGCGATTATCAGCATGGCGTGATGGGCGTGTCCCAACAGTTTCCCGTCCCACTGCTGTATTATTTAACTTTTTCCATTAACTCTCAGATTAGATTTTACTTAACTAGATTCCGCTTATGCACTGTGCACTTTTTGTTGGCATTTCTGTGCCAAGGAGGGTGGTCCGATAAGCTTATGTCTTGCCCATGCGATTCTTTTGCGAGCCAAAGCATGATGCACTTTCTATTATTCTGCACTTTATATAAATCAGCGAGATCTAGATTTTTACTTCTGTTACTAAGAAAGATTCGTCCTTGCTCATACATTGATGGTTTTAATTTTCTGCATCCATTGGCCACTGCAGATATTTGCACCGCGGTGGCCAACTAAGTTTCTGTTGCAATTAGTAAGCACTATGAGTAAAAGATGCACATAACTACTGGTGTATATCATGCTGCTTGAATTGACTTTTGTGTGTAAATAATATTATATTGCTGGAATCTTATGAATTGTCTTGTAGCTCTTTTATTTTGACTGTTTTAATGAATTGTAACATTTGTATCGACTTTTATGGTTCTTTGAACCGAAATAAAGTTAATCTTGACTTGACTTGAATGTATGAGGCAATGTAGATCAAATTGTCCACATAGGTGCGTAAAATTTTGGGGCATTTAATAATTAATCTGTGAGCAGGGTGAGAAGTTCTGGTATTAGGCAGCAGCTCGACTACTTAGGTGAAACGCGGTCCATTAACCCATCATGTTACCATAAATTATGTAAGCACACTTTCAGCAATGCTACCATATCCCTAATTGAAAGGTCCAACACATTTTATTAGCACTACCACACTCTTCATGAACGATAACACAACTTCTCCGAAGGGCTGCCATACCTATATTAGAAAATATGAATATCTTTAAGATCTGCTGTGTTTTAAAATACAGTATTAGCACGTTCGAGGAGACCGTTACCTGGCTGTTGGACCTTGGGGCTCATCTATCACACCGGACGCTGCATCTTGGAGGACTCAACGCTGCCTGAACCCACTTGCCACAGGGGAGAGTCTGCCACTTGACATCCACACACTCGGGACTGCGAGGACCAGGGAGCTGTGCGCGCTGCACATCGGCTGCACCTGGCCCTCTTCCCGACTCCTCCCCCGCAGAGCTTATTACGACTCGCGGCCCCCGCTTCGCGGGAGCCGCTCGAGGAGACCGTTACCTGGCTGTTGGACCTTGGGGCTCATCTATCACACCGGACGCTGCATCTTGGAGGACTCAACGCTGCCTGAACCCACTTGCCACAGGGGAGAGTCTGCCACTTGACATCCACGCACTCGGGACTGCGAGGACCAGGGAGCTGTGCGCGCTGCACATCGGCTGCACCTGGCCCTCTTCCCGACTCCTCCCCTATCTCCGCCCCCTTCTTCTATATTATCACACTACAGCTCTCGCGCGCTAGCGGGACGCGTGCGGGACGAGAGCCGGGGCGAAGACCGGGCAAAGAGCGGGCCGTTTGAGGCCGTTCGAGGTCTGCAAGGTCTGGTCGGGGCTATCCCCTTTCGTCTTAATTCCAACAGTTCTGTGTTGAGCCTAACTGTTATACCATTTATTTCTTCATCCCCACAGTTAAGTCAGGGGGTTGTCGTTGTTGTGGTTGTTAAGCTATGTCTACCAGGTTAACACGGAGTAAGGCCGCAAATGGCGGTCTGCCAATCAATGGTCCTATGGACGATTTCATTACTCGTACCAACACAGCTATAGACCATGAAATTTCCAAACTTCAGACTCGTGTTTCCCTGGAATTGGCATCTGCTAGGAGACTGTCCCAGGTAATTGATTTGTCTTTTTTTTTTTTTTTTTCAATCAGTCTTTATTCGATTTAAAAAACAATCATAAAAGACACAAACATAGTACCTAAAACATACATTTCAATAAATACATTAAAATACCTTATTAAAAAACCTTGTTAAAAAAACATTAAACACTTCATTGGACTGACATATAGTAAAAACGATTTTGGAATTAAAATTGTCCCTAACACAGCATAAAAATAGGGGAAACCCAGACACAGAATTCATTAGAGGCCATCAAGAGTACGCTTGATTGATTTTCTCCGCAATGCCCATGCCCAGCCCAGATATTTTGCCAATGCGACAGAGACTAATGCCAAGGAGCTAGTGCGCAAAATGCGTAATGCTACAGCGCAGCTCCTTGTGCCGAGAGATTTACACATTGGAGTAAGCCAAACACGTCTAGGAATGGAAAATGCCGGGCAAACAAACAAAAAGTGGGGAGATGTTTCAATCGCAGCCCCACATGCAGGGCACTGCAGTTCCGAATTCCTGGCCCACCTTCCAGTCAAAGATCTAAGAGGCAAAGAACCAGCTCTGAACTGGAAGTAGAGTTTTCTGTCACCCACATTAGTCACCACATCCCAGTATTGTTCCAGGCTGGGGAAGTCTTTGAACTCCAGAAAGTTCCCGGACATCCCTGAAGCTCTACTCAAAACCTGGGAATCAATTCTTTCCCAGTATGCTATTTTGAGAGAGCTTTTTGATGGAAACTGGGCAGTAGCTGGGTCAGACCACATCCCTTCCATACCCATGTCTTTTAAAGACTCATGCAAGTTCTTTAGCCACTCGATTTTATGAAAGACATCAGATTTTATAATGTCCTTGAGGCCATTGGCATAATGAGAAAGTTCCGGAGTAGTCCAAAGCCTCCGCCAGTATAAAACCGGACGGAGCCTTGCAATATCCTTGATGGACCTCCTGCCCAGATCATACCTAAGTGGGATCAGAGGGGTGCTCTGGGGAAGACCAGTTATACTACGTAGGAATTTGTGCTCCACACTTGACAAAGTCGCTAGCTGTTCAAAACCCCAGAGCTCCGCCCCGTAGAGGACAGAGTTTAGGGCCTTTGCTTCATAAACTTGCAAAACCGGGCTTATTGGTTTAGTGAATGACCTGCTAAATTCCCTGCTCAGGGCACCAGTTATCTGCTTAAATCGCAGGGAGGCCATTTCAAGATGCCGGCGCCAATTATTACTATTTGAAATTTGCAATCCAAGATACGTAGAATTGGTTACTAATTCCAAGGGTTGCCCATTCATAAACACTCTTTTCCCTTGGAAGCTGCTGTGAGGGTTAAAGGCCATAGACTTCGTTTTTGCCACATTAACCTCTAGACCATGGTCAAGGCAAAACTCATCAAACAGGCGAAGGGCTTTTTGCAGACCATTAGATGTTCTAGATACGATTAGCGTATCGTCTGCAAACAATAGTATGGGGATGGAAACACCAGCCAACCTTGGAGCGTCCGTATTAACAGAAAGCATGAGTTCAACTATCCCATTGATATAAAGTGAGAAGAGCGTGGGTGCCATAGTACAACCTTGCCTCACACCACGCTCGACCGGGAACTCTGATGTAACCTCTCCCGCCCCACCCCACTGAATCCTAGCATAGTTAGACTCGTGGAGACGCATCACCATTGTCAAAATTTCTTTAGGGATACCTAGTCTCTCAAGGACTGCCCACAACCGATGGCGTGGAACAAGATCGAAGGCAGCCCTTAAGTCTACAAAAGCTACATAAAGACTGCCGTTCCCCAATGTCACCACCTTCCAAAGGAGCTGGACAAAGTAAAAGACTTGGTCCACCGTGCTGGTTAATTTCCGAAAACCAGCTTGGAAGGGTGACAAAATGTTATTATCATCGATCCAATCTTGCATTTGGTTCAGGACCATCCTCCCTACCACCTTCTGAATGGAGTCGATGAGGCTAATTGGCCTATAGTTTCCCGGGAGCGTCCTGTCGCCTTTCTTATATACAGGTATAATAACTGCCCCCCTCCATGATTTTGGGACTGGCGCGCCTACAGCCACAGCGTTAGCCAATAGGGTTATATACTTGCTCCAGTTATCCTTATTGTGAAGAAAAACGTCCGAAGGAACCCTGTCCTGGCCAGGGGCGCGTCCACTGGTAACTGAGCGTAGGGCTCTATTGGCATCTTGGATGCAAAAGGGACCCTGAGAGAAGAAGACATAATTTGGCACCCATGCAAAATTAAACAAGATGTTACAAGCATATTGAGGTTTGAAATATTGAATCCACTCTGCCTGTGAAACGTAATTAGAGGGACTATCAGGCCGCCCACCACTGCCCCACTTAAGAATGTTCCAAAATAACCGGGAATCTCGGGTATGGCAGGCGCTTTTTAAATCAAGCCAGCGTTGCTCATCCCAGTTTTTTTTGGCCGTTCTTACAGCTTTTTTATACGCTAGTCTGGCGAAACGGATACACTCCTGTCCACCATTAGACAGAGCTTTCACCAGGTTGGTCCTAGCTTCTCTACAAGCCCCATCATACCATCTATTTTTCTTAATTGGGGCCTTATTCATGTTCCTCAAGGGCTTCATAAAATAGGAACCTATTTCAGCAAACAACTTGTCATGACATGCAGTGACTTCGATGTTGCCGGGGTCACGGATTAGCATACCCTCAAGCTCAACAATAGAATCAACTAATTTGCTATCTATATCGGTAATGGCCAGGATGTTATGCTCGAGCTCCCCCCACTTAAGTCTACGCATATTAGTAGATAGAGTTACCTCAGACAGGCACGGGACCATTTCACTAGCTATTAAACGATTACTAGACCACCATCTGTGAGCTACACAGATAGGGTTATGGTCACTCTCAATTCTAACCTCAACAACCATGTCTAAAACTGGTTGCCATAGTTGGAAGCTACATAAAACATAATCAATCCTGCTAGAATGTCGACCATTGTCAAATGTCTTCGCCCCTTGTTTGTCACCTGGCGTTCTCCCATTCAAGGCCCTCAAACCGTACTCAAAACAAAGAGCGTTAGCCTGGACAATAGTCTCAGTCCACCTTTTAATTGGACTGAGATCAAGCACAGGTACTCCCCATAATTGGTCTTCCATAGCTTCATCACCCCACCCAGAGTCAGGGTCTAGGAGCGGTTCGAAGGTGATATTGAAATCCCCTGCTACAACTATTTGCCTCCCACCTGAGTGCTGTTCAATAAGGGAAACTAAGTAAGCCAAAACCTGGGAGCCTGTCCTATTAGGGTCTCTCAGATACAGATTGTAGATATCCAAGTTACCCTGGATCCCAAGTGACACCCTAACTAATTGGATATCATCGGACCCAGTAGGTATTGCAAAAGCCTCAGGAAATATGTCCTGACGAACCCAAATTACCAATCCTCCCTTTGGGCGTCCCCTTAAACCCGAAATTGCGGGGACATAAAAGTTCAGAAATCCCTGTAGGAACTGAGGCTCACAGGACCAAGTTTCCTGGAAGAGGCAGACATCAAAGTTGCCTATATAGGCTAACCATTCCGGTGAGTCCATTTTTGATTTTAAGCCTGCAATATTCCAGGATACCATAGACCCCCCCTCCCTTCCTCGGCCTTGGACGTGAGCAGAGTGCGCACACGACTGGTCGTGTCCACACTGTAATTCCACAGACAGATCAGGGGTTATTGCAACTACATCTGCTATCTCGTCCGCCCTGGTAACAGGGGAGTAACATAGATGTTGGTTAAGCTTAAGCCCTCCCACTGGGATACTTAGATTAAGAGGCGTAATAAGTGACTGCGTCCCAAGTGCCGGTCAGGCAAAAGCTACAGAGGAACACAGATCATTTGCTTCCCAATTTTCCAAAGCTGGACTAAATCCTACAGGAATATTGGGGTTAGCATTATAAAAAAACCCTAAATCATGTACTCCAATTTTTGACTGGTCGCAAGCCAGTGGGGAGTCGCAAATATAATGCACTGTACGACTATCTCCAAAGTTGACAATAATGGAGTCCCCAGGGACGTCTTTGGGTCTTGGGCCTACCCAACTAACCCTTCTAGTAAAGAGGATCTTTCCATCCAAATGATTTGGAAGCGGTCTGTTCCTATTTAACCAGAACGTAACTTTGTTTTTTAGTTGTTGATATGATTCCAGAACACCTTCCTTTAGTTCCGGGACTCCAGTCAGAACAGCTACATAAGGAGTACAGGCAAAAAAATCCTCCCTGGGCCATATAGCCACTGCGGTTACCCCGGTACGTTCAGCAATCCCCCATTGTGTAGTTACACAGGTTGATGTCCATCATTCTCCGGCTTTTCCTCCACTACCCCCCACTTTAGAGCCATTGATTCAGGATAGCGCAGCGAATCCTCCCACTATTCCTCTCAGGCAAGATGCTAGTTCTAATAATTCCATCTCTGCAATGTTTTCATCTAGGCGCACTATTAGCAAAGATTACCATTCTAAAAGAAAATGCACCTCTCGGTCTGCTTACTGTCGTAAGAAGGCCAAAATTGCGGCTGCACATCACCTGAATTCGACTAGTGTTCCGGTTTTAAATCCTATTGGAGGGTGTGTGTCCAGGGAACAACCACATTATGAGGGAGCCAAAGAGGGGTTAGTTTCTGCTCTCTCGACTGACCCTACGGCAACTGAGGCAGAGGTTGAGGGCCTACATGCAGGGAGCGTGGATAGGAATGATGGGGAATTTATAGGTTTAGTTTGGGAAACCCTTAAGAAACTTCTTTCCCCTCTCGATCTCAGACTCTCACGTATTGAGAACAATTTGCTCGAGATGGAAAAGAGCATTATTGCTCTGGCCACCCTCGACCTGAGAAGTCTTGAAAATCAGGGCTCTCCTGTTGTCGAGCCACCACCCCATGTTTTAATTCCTCAAGTCCCGCAAGCCTCCCCTCCAGTTCCAGCTACTGCACGATCGGTTTCTACATTGGGGACTGTGGGTGTGGATCATAGTACCACCGCCTCCATACACAAGGCTCCTAAGTGCCTTATCTCTCAACCACCAGTTAAACCCAATGTAGGTGTACCGCGTAGCCCCCCTCCTAGTGAAGTGGCGCTACATCCAACCAAGAGCCCACCTGTCAAGAATAATTTTAGAGGGGGTTATATTGATCTCCCTCCAGAGGCCAATGATTATGTGGTTGTGTTGACGGGTGTCCCCCAGATAGGAAACGGCCAACATGAGAACCAATGGTCTCTGAAGAATAAGACAATTCATTGGCTTAATGCGAATAGACCAATTCCTATCGGACAGAGAAGCAGAATCCTGATGGTACGCAGAATCCCCTGGGTAGGCCCCTCAAGGAAATCTAGTCCCGGGGACTGTATAGTGGTGACCTTTGAGGACCCACACACGGCACATCATATCTGCTCCTGCCCTATTGGTGAAGGTTCTCTTGTTACACCTAGGCCATTGTCCTTTTTCTACCCACCGCGCCCTAGATATACACGGGAAGAGGACTGGTCTTTAGTTCACCACCATAACTGGAGGAGCCATCCCAAAAAATTCCAAGATTCCTCCACAATCTGGAATGGCTTCTCCACTTCGAATCGGTTTGCTGGGCTTGAGGAGGTAGATTGACTCGCACGCCAACTTGTTCCCCAAGTTCCTTTACCACAGGTTTTAGGGCATAATGAATCTTCTCTTATGTCGATTGAACCTACGGTTGTTAGCCCTCCAAGTCTAGAGGGAATGTTTTCTGTTTTACCTATAGAGGCGGGTTTGAATACGTCATGTACTTTTGATTCCCAAGTAGTAATGGATCAACTGGACCCACCTTGTTTGATTCCCTTGCCTCCAATTCAGAATGTTCCACCAATTAGGAAGTTGACTGATGTAGTAATGGCTCCCCATCACCACCAGCTTGACACACCGCCTAGGCTAAATAGATCTGCTGCGGGGGGGGTAGGACTTGTGTCCAATTTGGTTACATTAGATAACCCTCCAAGGCAGATTACCACAGACGACCCCTTGCTAAAGATCATAAGCTGGAATGTGGCAGGGCTCGCCCGCAATTTTGAAATTCCTGAATGGAATGCCTCTTTGGCCTCTTATAACATCTGTCTTTTGCAGGAAACTTGGTGCCTCGAACCTAGGCATAGAGTGGGCTTTACGACCTACTTTGTTCCAGCTTCCCATCATTATGGATGCAAAGGTCGCCCGTCAGGTGGCCTTCTTATATGGGTTAATATAGCTCTAGGTTTGAGTGTAAGCCAAAAGCCTACGCATTCTCCCGATCTCCAGTGGATAACCATTCTATGCCCAGGGGGTAGGAAGCTGGAAGTTTTTAACCTTTATTTAAGGGGGGCCAGGGGCGGGTTATCCACTCTGTCCTCTACAGGATTAAGCAGCGATCTAGCCGCCTGCAGTATTTATTCCTATGTTCTTCTTGCAGGCGACTTTAATTGCTGCTTTGAGCCATTGGCTAGGGAGGATATCCTGGACACTTGGGATGAGGACACAAGGAGAGGTATTCCCACCCTGACCATAGATCCGATTCCTAGATGGTCCCAGAGTGCGGTAGACATCAATGCACTCTGTATGGAACATGACCTAAGACCAACCAATGGCCGATCTAAATCGGATCCCTTGGGTGCGCACACCTATAACAGGATGGGACACACTTCCAGAATAGATTATGCTGTGTTGAATTATAATTTGTGGTCACTTCACTTTGATATGGAGGTTATTGCGTCTTGCGATAGTGACCACAATCCTCTCTCCTTAACATTGATTTCGCCCTGGCAGGTTGGGAATTCAGTTAAGATTCCCCATAAGTGGAAAACCTCCCATGAGCTTGTTCCCTCGTGCTGTGACAGGCGTTTAAAGTGGGCTAAAGTAGCAGCGGATGAGGAAAGGTTGGCACAGGCAGGGACCACTATGGTAGCGGTGGGGCCGCGCCTTGATGCCCTGGGTGCCACCAGCCAAACTGTTTTACCAATATTCACAGAAACCATTGCGGTGTTAAGTGATTTGTTTATTATACCCCAATCCAGCGTGAAGGTTTCTGTGAAAGGTGCTCCTAGGGCAAGAAATAAGTGGTATTCTTCTAAATGTCGGGTTGCCAAGGGGGAACTCATTTCCGCAGTGAAGAGTAAGGTTCCAGGCAATATTAGATTGGCGAGGAAACTCTATAAAAAAGTTGTGGCAGAGGCGAAGGAGGCCCACGATCACAGTTTTTGGTGGGATCTAGTGGAGGCAAGTGCCAGGAAAGACTCCAAGGGGTTCTGGGATCTGCTGAGAGCTAGGGACAAACCTCTTGATTCCCAGTTTACTTGTAATATTCCGGGTGATCTCTGGTTTGCCCACTTCTCCAAATTGTACTCTGTCCAAAGTGGGGAACCCCATCTAAACATGGGCCTTCTCGCCAGCTTACCAGCCGAGATTCCCACCATTGCCTGCCCCTTCACCACTAAGGAAGTTGCAAGGGCAATCAGTTGTATTGTACCCAATAAGGCTGCTGGACCGGATGGAATTCCGGGCGACTTGTTGAAGAAATATCCACTACCGTGGAGTAGATTAATTGCCTCACTTTTGAATGAGGCTGTGTTGGGAGGTTCTCTCCCTGACTCATGGAGGGGTGCTGAGGTCGTCCCTATTTTTAAAAAAGGCTGTCGGGACGACCCAGCTAATTATCGCCCTATTAGCCTGCTTGACTCAACACAAAAGGTTGCGGGCAAAGTGATACTAGGCAGGATCCTGCAGTGGGTCGAAGAAAACCCGGTTCTGTCAGATTTCCAGGCAGGTTTCAGATCAGGGATGGGCACCATCGAACAGACGTTTCGCCTTTTAATGATATACTGGAAAGTGGTCTTGCTGGGTGGGGGCAGCTTGTATTTAGTCTTCATAGACTTGCGAACTGCCTTCGACCTGGTCCTTCGAGTCCAATTGTGGAATGTCTTAGGTAGGTTGGGTATACCTCCCTATTTGTTGGCCTTGCTCATAAAGTTCCATGAAAGCAACTTTGCTCAGATTAGATGGGGTACCCAGGGGGAGAAGACATCTCGTATTTCCGTAGATAGGGGCGTCCGCCAGGGATGTGTGCTTGCCCCCACTCTGTTTTCTCTCTATGTTAACGGAGTGGTGGACCATCTGCTTCAACAGCCGTCAGATGCACCATCCTTGGCTGGTAGGAAAGTTCCTACGCTCCTTTTTGCGGATGATACCCTCCTAATTTCAAAGTCACCAGTAGGTATCCAAAAGTTGCTTTCTAGCTTTAAGGCCTTTTGTGATACCAAGGGCCTGTCTATAAATATAAGCAAGACCAAATTCCTTGTTCTTAACCCTCCCAGGAAAGCGGTTGTTCCTCCTACCTTGGACTCTGTTTCTCTTGATAGAGACAACGAATTTGACTACCTAGGTATTCGACTGTGTGTTAATATGAGTTGGAAGGCGCACCACCAAAAGGTGTTTTTGACCCATAAGAGGGTCTCAGGGGCCCTGCTCAAGGAACAACGTGCCTCAGCTTTAAAACCTATTGGGGCACTACTTGATATCTACAGGGCAAGGGTGGTGAGTGCAGCATTGTATGGCGCGGAACTGTGGGGTACACAAAGAGTTGACATCTTGACACACCTTGAAAATAATTTCCACAAAGATCTTATGAAGTTACCCCACAGCACCCCTACAATTCCCCTCTTGTTAGATGCAGGCACACGCCCAATTTGCGAGCAAGCCAGGCTACGTCCTCTTTTATTATGGGCCAGGATATGGAATGTCCCTGAATTGAGTAGCTATGCAGATGCCCTCAGCGAAATCTTATCCTTATCTGGCTGGTATAAGGTAATCTGGCTCAGGGAGGTTAAGCGACTTCTTTATGAGCTGGGTTTAGGAGATGCTTGGGTTAACAGAACAGCACCCTCTAAACAATTGCTTAAGAAGGTTTATTGGCTCTGGGTGGATAATGAGAGGTTGCGTAACCCTAATCATTGCAAATCTGTCGCCCAGTTTCTGCTAGTTAAGGAGATCCCTTTCAGAGAACCTTACCTGGATTCAATCCCCAACCCGGGTGACAGAGCACTATACTTTAAATTCAGGGTGGGTGTTCTTCCTCTAGGATTCTTCACGTCTACTTGGAAACCTCCATTCCAAACCATTCCTTATTGCCCCTTTTGTGATTCAAGGGTGGAGTCTATAGCTCACTTGTTGTTTGAGTGCCATGCTTATTCTGTGCCCAGGTCGAGATGGTTGAAGCCTTTATGTAGGAGTCTAGGCACAAGATCACATTTGGAAGCTCTACGCATATTGCGCTCAGATGCCTGTCCCTTTTTTGCCTGTTGTATGGCTAAATTTTTGGGTTGGGCTTGGAGGATAAGAACTGCAAGGAAACAGTTGTTACAGTAATGTGTTTTTCTTATAAACTTTTAGATATCAGACAGTATATGGAATTTAATAAGCTTTTATCTTGTAATTGTATTGTACTATGTGTTATTTATTGTGCGATATGTGTTGTATTGTGCTTTTATGACAAACTGTCGAAATAAAGCTTTTGATGATTTGATGGTATTAGCACGTCTCATGAGGGCTGCAATGTCTTCGTTGGAACAGGAGAGTCACACCTCAGTAGAGCTGCTATACAATTATTGAGCAATGCCAACACTAAACAGTGTAGCTACTACTCTTTGCATGATCTTACTTAAAACTTCTCAGTGGGATTGGACAATGCCAGTACTGTGGAGAGGTGTGGCTCACTGGTTGGAGGTGGCAGACCCGTAAGCAGAGAATCGGCCAGGGACCAGGGTTCAATTCCCGACGCGGCAGGGTTGTGGACCAGGGTCAAAACGGACTTGATAATTCTCGCCTCGGTACCTACTATAACCAGGAACACACTCGGCAACTCTGGGCATTAAGCTTGCCTCATCTCTACAACGGCCCCCCACAGACGCCGGGGATGCCTGGTTTCACCTTGGAGATACCCAGAAAGGGACCATCTCACAGGGATAGCCAGGACGGGTTCCCCAGCGGTCTGCAGCGCCGGGACGCCCCGTTGCTGGGGCAGCTGTGCGCTTTACAAGTCTACAACATTTACATTTACAACTCAGTTGGGCTGCTATACTGTTCAAGGAACAGGGCTTCAAATCCTAATGCCTACCTGCAAAATGTCCATATTGTTGTTGAACAATGTAAGCACTTATTGGTAGGGATGCCGTAAAGCCCTTGAATAGAACCAATTTCTGTGAATGATGGCTGAGTAGGCAAAAGCCGCCCGTGCAGGGAGCCTGTTTTGATCTAATGGCCACAAGTGTAAATCCTCACATGTTCTCTCAAACTTTCATCCTCCGGAGAAAATGCGTACATTCCAGTTGGGTAAACACATAGATTAGTAAATAGTACCAACACACCCCTAGTGGGTTAACATGACCTTTACAAAGGCATGTTATCAGTGATGACTCCTCCGCTAAGGCTGAGGAGCGTCACCCCACTGATGCAGCAAAAGAAAGTTAATAATGACATTATAATAACGTAATGTTATTATCATTATATATTGTCTTCCAGCTGCTGCAGCTGGCGCTTGGTGTCAAGTGCTGGATTCTCCACGGAGGCAGAACATGGCTAATCTCCCAATGCCCACTCCCCGGAACACACTGCCTATAAATGCATCTGCTCCAGAAAGGGGGAAAGGGGATAGGGACAGAGAAGAGACACTCTGGCTGGCCCTGGACTCTCTCTTCTGAGGAGTCTTCTTCTTCAGACTCTATTTGACTGACGTGGAGAGTTCCTAATGCACAGATGGAGTTAGAATTTCAGAATAACCTAACTTCTTCTACTCTGTACCATTATATGTTATTACCCTTTAATGCTCCCCTCTCCCTACCAGATTCTACGAGAGTTTTCTTTGGAATCCCATGTATTTTCACTATGTGTTCGCTAAATTGTTTGGCTAGTTCTGGAGCTGAGGGAACCCCTTTCAAAGGGTAATAACATATAATGGTACTCTGTACCATTATATGTTATTACCCTTTAATGCTCCCCTCTCCCTAACAGATTCTACGAGAGTTTTCGCTCTGCTTCTATTCAGTATGGTAGCGTCAGCAAAAATGTTTCCTTGCGCTGAAGGTACCCAGTGCTAACAGAGAAATACAATTTCAGGGTTAACCACTCTACAACCCAACCACCCTTAAATTGGCTTGGTGATGATTACTAGCTCCCACCAAATATTAAGGTCTATAAGTTCTCTTCAACAACTGTTCAACAAGAATAACAACAGCATACACTAAGTTGAGTAGTTTGGTAGAAGTTACCCTCCTTTTTCGTTAAGTCAATGTTTCTTTTTAAATAGTTATCTCTCATTCAAAGGTAGATTTAGGTTTCTGAAGAGTTCCAAGCAGTCTGGCTTCACTGAAGGGAACACGCAAATAGGATCAAGGAAGGTAAGATAGGAAGGAAAAAGAAGGAAGGAACGCTAGGGAGGCAAAAGGTAACGTGAAGCATTGCACTGGAGCTTCTGGATATCCGTACAGAAGTCTAGACTGTAGCTCCAGTCAAATGCTGCTTTAATACTGAAATTACTAGCTTACTTGGGAACTGTAGAGTAGGCACAAGGCTCAGGAACTTCACTCAATTCCCCTGGGCTCTCGAGCTCGGCGATTCACCTTCAGGTGTTGTGGCAGCTGAGAGCACAGAGCAGACCCGAGGCAAAATCAGGAATGAGAGCTGAGTCCGCTACAATTCACAAGGTGAATTCGTCTGGGAAGGCTGCTTTGAACTCTCTGTGAAACTGGAACCAAGTGGGAAACAAAATACTAATACGGGAGTCTCTAAACTACGGGGAACTCCTAAATAGTCTTCCGACTTCACTGGAATTACTAAGGATTAGACACTTCCTGAAATGAGTAACTATCAGGAGAGTGTCACAAAACGAGACTTCACTGCTTTGAGGCAAATTGAAGTGCGTACTCGCGACTCGAAATCTCGAATCACACAAGATTTCGTTATTCCTCACTACCCATCAGTAACTCATTGTGAACATGGCGGCCATCTTAAAACATGTCTAAACCTCTACACATTCACCCAGATTGACGCAAGAAGGTTTTACAAGGACCCAGCGCCGCTTGTATTTGCTCTTTCTCAAAACCATAGCATTCACTTGATTCCTGACAGTACCCCCTCTCAAAGACCGATTTATCGGTCCTGGTTTGAGAGAATGCTGCAAGTGAAAACGTCTGGTGAGCAAAGGGGCATGGACATTTTCGGCTGCTTCCCAGCATCTTTCTTCAGAACCATAACCCTTCCAATCCACTAAGTAAAGCAGCTTTCCTCTGATTCTTTTTGAGTCAAGTTTTCCTTTCACTTCATATTCTGAATGTCCCTCTATCATCAAAGGAGGTGTTGGTTTGCCTAATCGGATGTTTGGCGCAGCTTTCTTGAGAAGAGACACATGGAAAACTGGGTGAATACCTAGATTAGAAGGGAGTTTGACGGTAACTGGTCCTAACACTTGTTCTATGAAGTATGGGCCCACAAAGCGGGGTTGGAACTTCCTATTCCCCTTTAAACGGAGGTGACGAGAGGACAACCACACCTCATCCTCCACCTGATACTCAGGCGCTATCTTTCAGTGTTTGTCTGCCTGCTTCTTGTAATTTTCTTTAGCTTTTAGCAAATTAGATTCAGCTGATTTATGGACTTAGGTTAAATCCTTCAAGAGGTCTCTGACTGCTGGTACCCCAAAATCTCCTTGACAAATAAATGGATTTGGGTGTCATCCATAGTTTAGAAAGAACGGGGAATACCCATTGGAAATGTTCTTGGCATTGTTGAGCGCAAACTCCGCCATCCAAAGCAAATCAGACCATTCACCATCCTGATCCAGATGGAACAACCAAATATATTGTTCCAGCTCCTGATTCACCCTCTCGGTCTGACCCTTTGTCTCAGGGTGGTAACTGGTCGAATGTCTGACTTCCACTCCCAATCCTTGCATAAAGGCTTTCCAAAAATTAGACACAAACTGGGGATCTCTATCAGAGATCAGAATCTTTGGAATCCCATGTATTTTCACTATGTGTTCACTAAATTGTTTGGCTAGTTCTGGAGCTGAGGGAACCCCTTTCAAAGGGTAATAACATATAATGGTACTCTGTACAATTATATGTTATTACCCTTTAATGCTCCCCTCTCCCTACCAGATTCTACGAGAGTTTTCGCTCCTCTTCTATTCAGTATGGTAGCGTCAGCAAATATGTTTCCTTGCGCTGAAGGTACCTAGTGCACACAGAGAAATACAATTTCAGGGTTAAAAACTCTACAACCCAACCACCCTTAAATTGGCTTGGTGATGATTACTAGCTCCTACCAAATATTAAGGTGTATACATTCTCTTCAACAACTGTTCAACAAGAATAACAACAGCATACAGTTAGTTGAGTAGTTCAGTAGAAGTTACCCTCCTTTTTCGTTAAGTCAATGTTTCTTTTTAAATAGTTTTCTCTCATTCAAAGGTAGATTTAGGTTTCTGAAGAGTTCCAAGCAGTCCGGCTTCACTGAAGGGAACGCGCAAAAAGGATCAAGGAAGGTAAGAGAGGAAGGAAAAAGAAGGAAGTAACGCTAGGGAGGCAAAAGGTAACGTGAAGCGTTGCACTGGAGCCCCTGGATATCCGCACAGAAGTCTAGACTGTAGCTCCAGTCAAACACTGCTTTAATACTGAAATTACTAGCTTACTAGGGAACTGTAGAGTAGGCACAAGGCTCAGGAACTTCACTCAATTCCCCTGGGCTCTTGAGCTCGGTGATTCACCTTCAGGTGTTGTGGAAGCTGAGAGCACGGAACAGACCCGAGGCAAAATCAGGAACGAGAGCTGAGTCCGCTACAATTCAGAAGGTGAATTCGTCTGGGAAGGCTGCTTCGAACTCTCTGTGAAACTGGAACCAAGTGGGAAAAAAAATACTAATACGGGAGTCTCTAAACTACGGGGAACTCCTAAATAGTCTTCCGACTTCACTGGAATTACTAAGGATTAGACACTTCCTGAAATTAGTAACTGTCGGGAGAGCGTCACAAAACGAGTCTTCACTGCTTTGAGGCAAATTGAAGTGCGCAGTTGAAAGCGCATTCTCGCGACTCGAAATCTAGAATCACACGAGATTTCGTCATTCCTCACTACCCATCAGTAACTCATTGTGAAAGTGGCGGCCATCTTAAAACATGTCTAAACCTCTACACAGTCACCCACAGATTGACCCAAGAAGGTTTTACAAGGACCCTGTGCCACCTGTATTTTCTCTTTCTCAAAACAATAGCATTCACTTGATTCTTGACAGTGGGGGCAGGCCGGATTGAAGAGCTGGGAGGGAGAGTACAACCCTCCTAAGTTTTCAGTGACTATTTGGTCGGCCCTCTTGGGCCGCCCAAAACAGTCATGTGCACTTTACTTTCCCTGTTCTCCATGCAGGCTGCATTAAAGCCTGTATGGGGAACATGCCCACCCTTCCAGCCCCTGGCTAAGCACCGTGTCACGGGACTCAGACCAATCCCAGCGCTTCCTGTTTCTCCAAAGAAGGGAAAAGATGCAGGAGTGGCGGCAGCGGCTGGCCAGCCAGCTGGCCGGGAGGTAAGGGATTTTCTTTTTACCTGATCCCCCCCTCCGCCTGCCCCTTCCCACCCCAACTGCCCTACTGAGGGTGGGAGGTAGCAGCCGCGACTGCATGTTACGTAACATTATCTCAGGAGAGTCGCATATTTGTATTAGATTCCGGATGGACAATGGGGTGTGTAGAAGCGGGGTGCGAAATTGGCATAATTTGCTTTCACATATTATGTGAAATTTCAGGAAAATTACACACTGTTACACAAAATGCAAATCTGTCATTTAGTGCTATAGTGTGAATTACGTCCTCCTATCAATTGAAGCAGGGACACATTTTGTGCTAAAGAGTAGCATGAAAAATACAATTGCCATGAACAATAGCCGCTCAACTGAACTGTTTGTTCATGTTATTCCAACGTTATAATGTTGCCACAAACTCTAGCATCACTATGTGACGTGACGTAATGGAGTACTTTCAGGAATTTAGCGTAGCAAGCATAGTGCCATATTCTCAACGTTATGTGAATTATGCCATTTTAATTTAAGTTTCGCCCAGGCCTAGTCTGTAGCATCCCCCTCTTGCTGTCTCAGTGGCAGCTGGTCAATAAATAATATAACAACTTTTTTCTCTAATACTCTACAGTGCCCCAGTTTGCAGGTTCTCAAAGGTTCTGACTGTCTTTATCCAAGCAACCTGTTGCAATCTAAGCATAAGGTATTTCGTTATGGTATGTTCCACCTCCCCCTCCCTCTGTCCAGCAAGTGGTATAACCCAGGGGAGTTCAACTTAGAATGTTGGAGCTACTGTTGTGATTTTAGTGAGAGCGGATGGTCTGAATAAAGACTCTTGACTAACCTGTTTTGGAGTCGCAGTTTCTTTTGAAATTCAACACTGGCGACGAGCTGTGTAGGGGGCAGCTGACCATCTCCCCTCTGTGTATTCTCTCCGGGGTGAGGACTGGTTCGTAGCATCATTGCTGGGACCTTCTTGTCTCCTTCTATCAGCTACCTGTGGTGATCGCGCATCTAAGAGGGTGCTGTGCTGCTTATGTGAGCCTACTCGCTATTCTGCTGATCGAGGAGCCATTGTGGAGTTCGGGCGGATGTCTACCTTTGAATAAATCTGCCCGGGGCATTTTGTATTTTTGGGGCTCGTTGGAATTTTATCCCTGAGTGAGGTTTATGGATCCATAGAGGAGATCCTGTATTCAAATCCTAAGTGGTGACGGTGTGCTGTGTCGGTGGAGCGTCATCCTTGCTTCCAGGGGCTGACGGAGGATTGTGGTGTGTGCAGCAGCCAAGTCCCAGTCGGCTAGATTCCGGTGGAGGGTGATTCTTTTGGAGATCCTCTATTCAGAACCTAAGTGGTGACGGTGTGCTGTGTCGGTGGAGCGTCATCCTTTGCTTCCATGGGCTGACGGAGGATTGTGGCGTGTGCAGCAGCCAAGTCCCAGTCGGCTAGATTTACGGAGGAGGTGGAATCTTCCCTGCAGAGGTCCGGAGCTTTTGACGTGTGGAGATTACTGCCGGCGGCGGACGTCCTGTGAGGTAATTTCCTTCCTCTGAGGAGCCGGCGCGCCAACTACTGAGGGCCGTTCTTCTACGCGGGAAGGTCTTGGTGCACGCTGTAGATCCGGCGCCCCAGCCGTGTGTGGGCCATCAGCTGTAGACTTCCTCAGAGGGGTGTCCTTCCTGAATCGTCAAACGCTGTGGGCTGTCCTGTGGATGTCTCCCTCAGCGTGAGTTCCTGTGGGAAGCCCGGCGTTTCCACCGCTTCAGAGCTTTGTCGTGTGCATATCTTTAGTGTTCACGCTCCAGTTCAGGTGTTACGGAGAGAAAAAGGTCAACTTCGCCACTTCATGCTGGTGACATTACGAGGATTTCTTCAGCCCTAAGTAAGATTATATATTTGGGGGACATGCTTGGCCATTAAAACAGAGACTAGTCTGTGGTATAGCAGTATTTCTGAAGGGTGAGTTTCGTGGGCGCCCACCTGCAAGACTGGTTACATGTCAGTGAACAATCTGTGGGTAGTCCAAGGAATTGTACTTTGTTTCTGCGCCCGTGTATTGTGGGTTATTCTGTAGAGTGCCCTCTTTGACTGTTAATATTTTTACGTAAAGTCATTTCATTTTTGTGATGGGCACGCCAGGTATGAGTCAACCTCCGTCCTTTTTAAATGACTGTGGGGATCCAGAGATTCACTGGAAAGATTGGGCTAAGCTATTTGAATCGTATTTGATTGCTATGGGTGGTGAGAAGTTCTCAGCATTGCGGAAACAGCAAATTCTTCTGCATAACTTGGGCGTTCATGGGTGCAAAGTATACGAAACTCTACCTGAACCCGATGTGGAAGATGAGGATGAATATGACGTATTTGATATCACACTAATGAAACTTGAAATACATTTTGGAGACAAAGTCAATGTAGTTCTGGAACGTCATAAGTTTTTCAGCAGAGTACAAGGGAAGTGTGAGTCGATCAATAACTACATTGCAGCACTAAGGGGTCTTACTCAGCTATGTGAGTTTGGGGTCCTAAATGACTCTCTCATACGAGATCAATTAGTTAGGTGTACAAACAACAGTAGGGTACAAGAAAAACTTCTGGCAAAAAATCCAACGCTTAAGGATGCAGTGTCGATTGCACAATCTAGCGTAATGTGTAAAAGAGATGAAAGTTAGAGATGAAGTTGTGGCATCAGTACAAGTGGAGGAGAAGAGTAACGAAGTGCTTAAGTTATCTGACAAATGGAGCAACAAAGATGTTCTGGTCTCTAAATCCAATAAGGAAGTGCATAGTTTAAAATGTTTTAGATGTGGCAGTAGCAACCATCTTGCGAATAACCCGATGTGTACAGCACGAAGTGTCCTGTGTAAAAAATGTAATAGGAGGGGGCATCTAGCAAGGGTGTGCAGAGAGGTGGTTAGTACATGTGAAGAATCTCAGGCAAAATATGTGTTTCAAGTAAGAAATAGCGCTGCAGGTGGGAAACCAAATTATCCTAAGTGTATTGTACTGTTCAATAGCAAACCGCTAGAGGTGTATGCAGATTCGTGTTCACCTTTCACATTGGTAAATGTAAAAGATTTTGAGGAGTCGCTGGGTGGTTGTAAGAGAGTGTTAAAGTCTCCTGATATCTCACCAGAAGGTTACACTAGAGATCCAATTCCCCTGGTTGGCATGATGAGTAGCCAAATTGATTTCAAAGGAAGAACCACGGTGGGGAATGTATACATCGTAGAGAGTGGTGCCAATCTTCTTGGATGGCAACATCAGAGAGAGCTGGGAATTATTTTAAATCCCAATGAGGAGAACCAGGTCATTCTGGTTGAAAGATATAACAGTGACAAAAACCTGCAGGTTATGTTTCCTGAACTTTTCACTGAGAATTTGGGCAAGTTGCGTGACTTCCAACATAAAATCAAAATCAGACAGGGTGCTAAACCGGTGGTTCACAAAACACGGTCGGTACCTTTCCACCTTAGAGAAACGCTAAAGATGGAGTTGGATAAACTGTGTGAGATTGGAGTCATACAACCCATTGAAGCAACAGAATGGCTTGCGCCATTAGTTTTGGCGTCTAAAGGTAATGGAAAAGGTATTCGTCTATGTGTGGACCTTCGTTCATTAAATGAAAATATTTGGGTAGAGAGATTTCCTCTCCCCAATATAAATGAAATGATAAGTACTATGGGCAAGGCTTGTTTTTTTTCGGTCATTGATCTGTCCAGGGCCTACCATCAGGTTGAGCTGCATCCTGAGTCGAGACCTTTGACGGCATTCACTTCGCCTTTTGGGGCCTTTATGTTTGTAAGGATGCCGTTTGGGCTCGCCTCAGCGGCCTCCGTTTTTCAAAAAATAATGCAACAAGTGCTTAAGGGTGTCAAGAACACTCTCTGTTTCCAGGACGACATACTAATGTATGGAGAGACAGAGGAAGAACACGATGTTACCCTCAATACAGTGTGTCGCAGACTCTCAGATGCAGGGTTAACGGTGCAGCTAGATAAATGTAAGATTAAGGTCACGTCAGTTGACTATTTGGGGCACACCATCTCCAAGGAAGGGTTTAGGCCCAAGCACAGCTTAATTCAGGCAGTCAGGGATGCCCCGCATCCATCAAACAAGGAGGAGATTAAATCGTTCCTTGGTTTGGTGGAATACATGTCCAAATTTGTCAGAAATTTTGCGGACTTGTGTGATGGCTTACGTGATCTTCTAAAGAAGAGCACTGCATTTGTATGGGAGAAGAAACACAGCGAAATGGTTGAAGTGATAAAACAACGCATTTTGGATTCACCAGGCCTGGGGTCGTTTGATCCAAAAAGGAAAATGATTTTAACCACGGATGCATCAAGCAAGGGGTTGGGGGCTATGTTATCCCAAAAAGGAGAGGGGGAAGAAAGGGTTATAGCATTTGCATCCCGTACCTTGAGCGATTCAGAACGCAACTACTCAGTCATTGAAAGGGAGGCGTTGGCATACTTCTGGGCGGTGCATCATTTTACATTTTTTCTGTGGGGAACAAAGTTTACTATTCATACGGACCACAAACCCCTGACTTTCATGTTTTCGTCTAGACATAAACAAAATATGTCTCCCCGGATAAGCAAGTGGGTTCTGGGTTTAGAAAACTTCTTCTTCAAAGTGGAGTACTTACCAGGCCCTGAAAATGTAATCGCGGATTTCCTATCAAGGTTACCACTCAAGGATAACCATGTTGAGGAAGCGTTAGATATACCCATTTTGTCAATGAATTTACTCTCTCTAACAGATGTAGAATGGGACAAGGGCATGAAGGAAGATAAGGCTATGGATACGTTAAAAGACCTCATCATTCAAGGTTGGCCTGAAAAGATGTCAGAAGTTCCTGACCATGTCAGAGACTTTTGGGAAGTGAGATTTGAACTTTCTTTCATGTCTGGTCGCATACATCGGGGGGACAAAATCATTCCACCCGAGAGTTTGAGGATCAAGATTATAGACTTGGCCCATGAAGGACATTTGGGTAGGAGCCTCACGAAAAACAAAGTGCGAAGCTGTTTTTGGTTTCCTAAATTGGATTCCATGGTAGAATTGAAAGTTAAAGAGTGTGTCAGTTGTGCGAAAAATGACAAAAGTAAAGTTCTCCACAAAGCTCCGTTGGCTCCTGTCAATGTGCCGATGATTCCGTGGACTAAACTGGCTATGGACATCATTGGTCCTATGGAGGTTCTGGGTCCACAGAAGAGATTTATATTCGTTCTGGTGGATTACACCTCCCATTGGGTAAATTTTAAGTTTACGTCTTCCACCACAACGAACAGTCTCATCTCATTCCTGAAGAACATTTTTGTTTATGAAGGCATCCCTGCCACCCTTGTAACGGACAATGGAGTGCAGTTTGTTTCTGAGACAATGAGAGAATTCTTGGAGGAACACAACATAAAGCATGAAAGAACTGCTCTCTATTGTCCCAAAGCTAATGGGTTGGTAGAAAGGGTGAATCGTATGATCAAGGAACACATACAGCTAGCCATCACAAATGGATTCAACGTGGAGGACTCATTAAGAGAGTCCATTTGGGCGTATCACCACTCCTAATGGGGTCACAGGGATGTATTTCTCAGAGGGAGGGAACCCAGTACCAAAATGAATCCAAGATGGTTGGGTGGGGGAAAGAGTGTGGTACATGACTTAAGCCAAAGTAACGAGAGAGTTGAGTTACATCAACAGAAATACAAGTTGTGGTATGACGAAAAACAGGGAGCAAAGAATGTGGAGTTTAAAGCGAATTCTCCTGTTGTGATCAAAAAACCTGGTCAGGTGCAACCAGGTTTGAGCAAGTATGGTGTACCCCTAAGGGTGGATAAAGCAGGTAGAAATGTAGTCCGTTTAGAAAATGGACAAACATGGAGTAAGGACAGAGTTGTGAACACTGCTTGAAGTAATGTTTCTGTTTATATTCCCTTCATGGGGAGATGTGTTGCAATCTAAGCATAAGGTATTTCGTTATGGTATGTTCCACCTCCCCCTCCCTCTGTCCAGCAAGTGGTATAACCCAGGGGAGTTCAACTTAGAATGTTGGAGCTACTGTTGTGATTTTAGTGAGAGCGGATGGTCAGAACAAAGACTCTTGACTAACCTGTTTTGGAGTCGCGGTTTCTTTTGAAATTCAACACAACCCTTTCCTTTTATATTTTTTTTAAACAGTTTTATATAGCACAGACATGACCCAAGGGTATCAGAGCGCCATACAAATAACAACCTATACCCCTTACAGAACAAATATAGTCCAATGACAAAGAATATATACAATATATAGTCGTTCTCAAAGTTTGTTGGCCAATAATATTTCATGAGTCTTGTTCGAGAGGCTCACACTACTGCATTATAGTAGAAGGGAGTCAAGTGGACCTTAGGCCATCCTTGATCTCAGATCTTACTGTAGGAATTTGTTGAGTAGCAGTCTTTTAACTTCTTTCTCGATGGCTATGGTGGAAGGGTTCGTACGAATCTTAGGTAGAAGAGAGTTCCATATTCTTGGGGTGGGACCAGAGAAATTATGAGAGTAGGTCTTTAACTTTCTGAATTTTGGGGGTTCAAGCCACAACTAAGTAAGTAAGTAAAACATTTATGAAGCGCAACGAATGCCGAGGTGTCTTGGCGCTAAAAGAAGCGAGTAACTTGTGCATCACCTGAGAGTGGAGTAGTTAATGCCTCCTTGGCGAGAACAGCACGGTCTTAAGCATCTTCCTGAACAAACCTCTATTTGGTTGTAGTCTAGTTTCAGCCAGCAGTGTATTCCAAAGCCTGTCAGCATGGTAGGATAGCCATAGGGACTCAGCACTCCTAAGGAAGTGGCTACCTCCTGATATTGTGATCTTTTGTTTGAGGTATCACAGAGTATCGTAATGTAGGGCTTTGTGTGTGAGGCATGCAATTTTTTGTTGGACCTGCCTTCAAAATGGAGAGTATTGAGAAAAGAAGTGTAATGGTTGAAGCATTGTTTCCCTGTTGTCAATCTTGCTGCGGCATTAAGGATTGCCTAGAGTGGAGCTGTTCGTGATTTTGGTAAATCTGGCAGGGTTGCGCTCCCATTGTCCAGTCTGGATACAACTAGTGACAGTACCACTATCTTGAAGTTTGAGGGTGGGATGAACACTTTCACCTTTTTGAGTAGGTAGAGTTGGTGGGCTAAACTGCAAGTGGAGGCACTAATGTGAGCATGCATGTTAACGTGTTTGTGAAGGGTAATTTGCAATTGAAGGTGTCAAGGTGATTGATCTATTCTGATATTGGGGTGGGGGTGTTGGAGAGTGAGTTGAGAAGGAATATGTTTTTCAGAGAGCTTAATTTGAGGAACTTTCATACTAGCCGGTTTTGGGTTTTAGTTAGCATATCATGTAATTAAGTGATATCTCAGCATACATGTGTGTGTGTGAGCCAGTCTAGATGGTTGACACAACACAGCTTTATTACAGAACTTATTTTGTTGTCTTTTTATTTTACAGTCTTCAAAAAACAATAGTAAGAGAAGGCTCAGGGTTCAAATTCAACAAAACATCTTCTTTTCTTCTGTAGGGCCTTTGGAGTTCCTGTCCGCTGGTACCCTCGACAGAAAGAAGAAATCAGGTAAGTCACTATTTTATCGGGATTGTCTAGTAAAGAGTAGTTGGAATGGTGATCTCTTTTCTTTTGTCCTTTGTTTTGTGGGATTAGTAGGAAGGTGGCATACCCTTAAAGAAAGGACCCGTGCTCCAGGAGAAAGGGACACAAACTACCAAAAAGAAAAAGTAAAAGGAGTTGGTAACAGGCCCCAACAACCTGTAATAATTATGCAGAAAAGAATTACTGGGGCTAGAAGTTAAATATAATTTTCTCAGCCTTGGCAAGAATAGCGTCGGTTCACAGTGACTAATAATCCGCTTTTCCTTCTACCCCAGCCAGCATACCTCCTGCTCGTGATTTTCCCTCTCTCTTAGGGGCTCGACTTAGGAGCCGTGCACGCACCTGGTTAAGCTACATCCCTCCTGATCCGTGGCCAGGGTCAGAACCCAACCAGCAGACAGGGGACGTGAGCTCTTTCCCAGATGTCCTTGTGATTTCCCTCGACTCTGGCTCTTCCGGGATTCCCTTCTCCGGCTCTTCGGGTTCTTTGGGATCTTTTGTCCAAGCAGTCTCTTCACTCGGCTTCCCGCAACGCGCTTCTCTGCTCTCCTTTTCTGCTTCCGACGACGCAGTTGTCTCGTCACTTCCTTTTTGCGTCCTGCCGCTCCACAGAGGTCTTTGGTTCCTCCCCTCAGCCTGACTTCCTGTTTCCACAGAGCGGGCTAGGAAAGCGTAGTCAGCTCGGGTGCTATCGACTTCGATACTCCCAGTGCCCCCAGGTCTGTGACAATGTAGTAGGTGATGTTCTCATTCTTGAGTATTTCCGTCAGCAATTTCATATAAAGGATGAAGAAGTGGGAAGGATGGTGTAACCTTGAGGGACTCCACACCTGAGAGGGGATTCATATAAGGGGAAAAAGACGAGGAGGTTTGTTAATCGCCACAACTCCTTGCTTGACCATCACAACCTTAGACTCTGCCAGCACAGATCAATTAGAAATATGTATTTTTAGAATAAACGGTTTTTTCCAGGTTACCTGGAGAGGAACCCTAGTATACAGACCTCCAGGCCCGAGAAACGACTTTACATATAAACTACTAGAGAACATCGCTCCACATGTGCTAGCCTCAGATTTCTTTCTCCTAATAGATTTGAATTATCATGCAGAGATCTTATCCGATCCCGATACTAACCAGCTTATTACCAACATGAGATCTCTAGGACTTGTACAACAGGTGGATAGCCCCACCCACTCCCCTGGGCACACACTTGATCTAATATTTACAAATTTGTCATGTACTAGGGTAGAACCCCCGTCCCCACTATTATGGTCAGACCACAAACTACTGAAATTTACAATCCGAGCTCAGAAAATTAAAAATTAGCTGAAAACCGAATCAAAATGGAGGAGGTCATGGCGGAAGGTCACTTCTACCTCCATTTCTACTCATTTTAACCCTCCATCTATATGCCAGGAAGATAACATCGACCTGGTTGCAACTTCTCTTAGGTAGCTATAACATCTGCTCTAAATAAAATTGCTCCTCTCACTAAAGTCAATTTCAAACCTAGAACTTCCCCCTGGTTCACGGAACAACTGAAGAAATTGAAACTCTCTTGCAGGACCGCGGAACGAAAATGGAGGAAAAGTAAGAATCAGCAACATCGGGAAACATATAGAAGTATCCACCGTACCTACTTGGAAAGCATTAGACAAGCGAAAAAATTATTCCTCCTAAACCAAATAGAAAAACAACAAATTCTAATAAAGAGCTTTATAACATCTTAAAGGAGTTCACGTCACCCCCAGTACAGTTACCAATTTCCATTTCACAGAACTGGGTGAAAACTCTCTCTGAATATTTTGAGGACGAAATAAACATAATTCACAGTTCCTTTCCACTTCAAGAAGCCACTAATATCTCACAAAATCATTCCTCTACTCCTCCTAGTTCTATCCCTACCTTGGAAGAATTCTCTCCATGCAATCTGGAAGATGTGATTAGCGTCATGAATATAGTAAAATCTGGCACACCTGTGGATTCTCTTCCACCGTGTTTACTTCCAACAATTGCACCTGTAAGCTTGGATCGACTGACAGACTTATTCAACAACACGATGTCACAAGCTGTCGTCCCTAAAATATGGAAGGCCGCAAGAGTCAGACCTATTTTTTAAAAAGCCACTGCCGACCCAAACCTTCCAATAAACTACCGCCCTATCTCGCTCCTCCCCTACTTTGGGAAGATGCTCGAGTCGCTGGTCAACAGACAGCTTGTCACTTACCTAGAAAGCCATGGTCTTCTGGACTCATCACAGTCCGTTTTTAGGGCCGCACATAGCACTGAAACAGCATTGATAGAAGTCACCGACAATATCGGGCTAGCATTGGATAGAGGACAATCATCAATTCTCATCCTACTAGACCTATTGGCTGCCTTTGACACCATCTCCCACAGCATTTTAGATCAAAGACTCTGGGAGATTGGTGTCAGAGGGAAAGCCCTCAAATGACTGAGAAGCTATCTAACTGACCGAGTCACTGCTGTTCAGATAGACAATTTCGTTTCCAGTAATAGACCTGTAAGGATGGGAGTACCCCAGGGCTCTATTTTGAGCCCGACACTCTTTACTCGTTACGTTACTCCGTTGGCTGAGGTGATCAGATCGTACGGCTTTGAAGTCGTGTCATATGCCGATGACACTCAGGTCCTGATCACCCTCGGCCCGGACCTCACTGACACAAAAATATGTTTTAAAGATTGTATGACCTGCATCGATAGTTGGATGAACTTGAACCATCTCCAATTAAACGGAGGAAAGACTGAAATAGTCCTCTTTGGCAAAGCCCACGAATGCTGGTCCAGTGACTGGTGGCCCCAATCCCTGGGAACTTGCCCAGATCCAAAACAATCTGTCCTGAACTTAGGTATCCAAATAGACAACAAACTGTCTATGAAAGATCAGGTCAACCATTTAGTTGGTTCCTGCTTCGGTATTATGAGGAATTTACGTAAAGTTTTTAAGTGGCTCCCGACCGAAGCTAGAAAACCATTACTTCAAGGCCTGATCATAAATCGCATGGACTACGGCAATGCTCTGCTGTCTTCTGTAAATGAAGACCTCGTAACCAGGCTCCAAGTCCTGCAGAACACGGCTGCCAGGCTGCTGCTGAATCTCCCACCAAGATCCCCCTCGGCCTCAAACTTAAGACTCCTCCATTGGTTCCCTGTTAAAAAACAAACTTCGGTATTATGCAGAATTTACGTAAAGTTTTTAAGTGGCTCCTGACCGAAGCTAGAAAACCATTAGTTCAAGGCCTGATCATAAATCGCATGGACTACGGCAATGCTCTGCTGTCTTCTGTAAATGAAGACCTCGTAACCAGGCTCCATGTCCTGCAGAACACGGCTGCAAGGCTGTTGCTGAATCTCTCTCCAAGATCCCTCTCAGCCTCAAACTTAAGACTCCTCCATTGGCTCCCTGTTAGAAAACGAACTTGTTTTAAAATTCTCTGCTTAACTCATACAAACATTTATGGACATGGTCCTGGATACTGGAAGAGGAAACTCAGCTGGTACTGCCCATGCAGGTCTCTAAGATCCAGCAACAAATTTCTTTTCAATCCTATCAAAATCCGTGCAACCAGAATGAGAGGGAGATCCTTCTCCATCCTCGTGCCTACCTTCTGGAGTAAACTGCCCCTATACTTGCGCACCATCTCAAGTCATAATCTTTTTCATGGTGAGTTAAAAACCTGGCTGTTTGACTCCTAAACGGCTCTGCTTAATTAACATCTGAGCTTCTCTGCAAGCGCCATGAGACTTTCGGGTGATATGTTTGCGCTAAATAAATATTCCTGATTTGATTTGATTTGATTAGAGTGTCACCAAGGTCTTTTTAATCTGCCTTATATATTTGTAAATTAATGCATAGATTTTGTAGTGTTTGTTATAAATGTACTTTTTCATTTTCTAAGTAAAAGCACTGACTGGACAAGCGTTAATTAAGTGTTAATATTGCGTGCCAGCGAATGGTGGTTACTAGCCCACACCACCTCCCCTGAGTAGGCCCTGGTCTGCTCTGCTCTGCTGCCATGAGAGTCAAGCGCCAAAATGAGGTGCTTGGTTCCTAGAAAGGGGACATTGTGGACCTAGTACTTGTGCAGGCCTCAAATCCTGCAATACCAATAACCCAATGTCTTACATTTCTCATTCTTGTTCTATCTTCTAAAGCTACTACTAGCAAGACTGCCATGGGCCTTAGTGGACGTTAATGCAGTCATGCTTCCACAGTTGCTTCCCAGTGTTATAGCAAGGGTGTTAATGGCCCTTATGCAAGCAAGGAAAATGTACCTTTACCACTGGTTTGGTATCAGAGCCATCCATACTTGGCTTGCAGTGGGCCCATCACACATGAGGGCCTCAGTCCCACTACACCCCCTGCGCTACTGATACCTACACCTCCAAGTAGGAGCCTCCAAGACCTGGGTTGCACACCCACTGCACCTAATGCACCATAGAGCCAGTGGACCTGCTGCACTATACATACTCGTCTTTTGTTTGCTTTGAGCACCTTTTACAACAATGATGGCTGGCATCTACTTTTGCGTGCGTGCAAAAAAATGTAAAAATATAAAAACAAACGGGCGTGTGAGCACAAATGAAATTAAAATATATAAAAAACACTTAACTCACTAAAGGACCTCCTCGCTCCAGACCTCGTCGCAACTACAGTGCAGGCCCCAGCAACTCCCTTGACCAATCCTGGCACTGCTCTCACCAGCATGAGAGCAGCGTCCTGATTGGAGGGAGTGGCCTGTCTCGGTGCTCCACATCGCTCTGGAGGCCTGCACCTGCTCAGGGCCGTTTCTAGGTGTTTTGCCACCCTAGGCGAGAATTGAAAAATGCCGCCCCCTCCCTTTTACTACTATCACTCTCTCCCCTTGCCATCCAGGCTAGAAGAATTAATGCATTAGATATTCCCAAACTCATTTTTTTTGCCGCCCTCCCCCTTTTGCCACCCTAGGCGGCCGCCTAGTCTTGCCTAATGGTAGAAACGGCCCTGCACCTGCTCTAACCCAGCTAGCTTAGAGGTTTCCAAGTGCGCATGTCTGGCCGGCCATCGCAAAACGGCCGGCCAAAGGGACATGCAAACTTTGAAACACTAAGCCCTGCCCCGTCCTGACGGGGTTCGGGTCGGGATTCTAAAAAATAAAATGGTAATTAGTTACCATTCTATTTTTCATCTCGGGGGTCGGGGCATTTAAGTGGTGTGACGCTCCTCTGCTCCAAAGGAGGAGCCGCCCCTCTCAGGCGTAGGCTGCTAAAAACGTCTGCTTATTGTGCATGTCTAGCATGGCAATGAGCACTGGAAACCGGGCTACAAGTGAGAACATATGTAGACACAAAGGGTTCAGCACTATACACTATACACTTCTCATATAATCAGAACATGTGACACAAATTGTAGAGATTTTTCTTCTTTATTTTTCTTGATCGCAGATTTCTTATGATTCATATATTCACATAACTGTAGCCAACGCGTTTCGTCTCACACGAGACTTCTTCAGGGCTACCAAAAAAACATATGTAAAAAATATGTAAAAACAATCTCAAATCTCTCATTTTATAATAATTCATCCAAACATATTATAAAAATATATATATCATTTCATTAAAAATCCAAAGTCAAAGCACCACTAACAGTTCAGTTCATTTACTGACATTCAGACAAGAAGGCCTGGGTATGCTACGATAGAAAGAAACCTTATTCTCAATACATCATGTGTATTTTACATCATGTATTCGTCACAGTATTTGCTTCGCAGTTATATGTATGGTTTTCCATAGGCATCTGTACGTTACATCATACCAACAAAGTTCAGCACAACTATCTAGTCAATTTTATTAAACCATCAAGGACATAGTCATGAGAAGCATGCATATTGTTTTGATTATATCAGGACTGTTCTAATTTATCGCATAATATAGGATAAGTACCAAAGAGGAAGTCCCATTATATATAAACATTGTCAGTTAAGCGTTTCCCATTATAACCATTTCATATTCCTACAGTTTAACCAGCTACACGAGTCATAACTATATATTAGTTCCTGTACATAACATTTATATATCTTGCATACCTCATGTATATACTGAATATGATCCTTATGTGATGGCGAATTCCTATGATATGGAGTTCTGCGATGAATGCTTCTCAAAGCCACATGTTATTCTAAAAGAAAGATTTTCTTACATGTATATGCAGTCATAGTATGTGTCATGATATTTCCAATAACCAAATGCCATAACTGGACTAGAGTGTAATCGCGCAGTTCGCCTACTGTTGCTTCAATTATTCTAAAGTTAGTTGTCATTTTCACTTTATGTACCATATAATGTATTATTTATGTGATTTCACCTCTATTTAGCTCCTACGAACTCTAACATCATGACATCAGCACAAATACAATATAAAATTTAATCTGTATCAGTTACATGGAGCACATTCATTCATTTGTCTTCAGAGAACTACTCAGTTCTAACGATGTCCATTAATATTCCCTGTTTTATTCTAAGTGAGTAGTTCTGAATATGATAATCAGGAATACCAACATATTTAACTCTTAGGACCGCCCTTTATCCGTTTATGCGCCGTTAATGCACATGCATGGATTGTCGATTTCAATGCAATCTTACAGCAAACCTCTGAAATATCGTTGACGTTTTCTATGATAGGAAATTGCTAGACTTTGCTTCGTAATTATTAATAGAGTCCAACTAATGGTGAAGACATTTATGACTCATAGTGTCACTCTTTATCTATCCTACCCCGCACTAACGAATATAAAAATTTCGGATTTTATAATGATCTTACGGTAAGGCAGTGAAATAATAGTTAGATTTTTTTATGATCCAAGATTGCTGGACCTGACTTCGCAGTAATAAATATAGACCAGTTGCTAGTCTATTAATCATTTAAATTGATCAACATATTCCACATTATCAGCTCAGGCAGAATCTGAAACCTCAAATGAGTGGAGATGTGAGTTTAATTGGCGATACAAAGGAACAACTATAATTAAGGGTGCCAGTGTTGTCTCTCCGTGTGTTTATGGCTCTTTATCTCCCTAAAGATAATCAAAGCTGCTATCATTGAACAGACGAGGAAGTAAGAAATATTCAAAGGATTGAAGGGTTTGAGAAAATGCAAAGTAACTTTTTATGTAAAGAGAAGCTGGTTTCACATAATACAAATAAACGAAAGGCAGGAAACCGTTTTCATGTATGTAGCACATTTATTCTACACTCTTCAGTGTTTAGATGGTTTACCATATTCAAGCTCACACTTCACCCTTGCTTAAGGGAATGAAAAAGTTTGTTTCTTTGGAAATGTGTGTGCTACAATGAGAGGGCAGACTAAATCTGGCACTTAATGCTGCATGCTTTCATTCTAGGAGCTTCGATTCATTTCATTTCATTTAATAGGATGCTAGTTATTCCACCATACTCACGACCTTTCTGCTTCTCTTTATTCACCAGAGTGCCAGCAAACAGGCGTATGAGGACAGTCACTCTTATCCTCCTTCTGACCTAAGAACCCTCACAGCAGAGCTTCTGCCAGGTCTCGGCGAGAAAGGCTAGAACGTCACCCCACACACCGCTCCCAGCGAGGAATGGCACAGACACAGCAGCTGCTATCTGCGCACACAGCCCCTGCCCCTCCCTCGCGCTCTCTGTTAGGGGAAATCTTGGGAACCAGTTATGAGATTTTCCAAAAGATGGACTCCCCCAGGAACACCGGTAAAAATGCTTCTAACTGTAATCAGCTGACAGTACCCCCAGTGTGGTGTAAGGGCGAGTAGACATCCACAGCTGTGGATGAAGATGACTTGGAGTTCACCCCTGGCCAGAAAGTCAGCAACAACCATGGAACCACTCCATCAAACTCTGGTGAAAAACCACAGGAAACACCAGACATGGTCAAACTGGGTCACCGTGGCCAGGTTTCCACAGCCATTTTAGGACTATCGCCCACACAATTGGGAATGTGTACTCCATTTTATTAAATCAACACCAAATGCACCACTTAAACAATGTAAATTAAATAAAGTCCGAGTTCTTAAGTTGTTTTTCGTTTTCTCAAAAAGATTCTTCTTTATTTTACAGTAAGTATTGTAATTAAAAAAACAATTTTCCAAAACAGCCAAAGCAGCCGACGCGTTTCGTCCACCTCTGGACTTCTTCAGGGCTGCAACAGATGTATACAAAAGCGCATTGTAAATATATAACATAAGGACAAGGCACAAACAGATACAACATAATAATACTAAAAGTTCCATATATATGCCAAGTATATACAGACGCATATTTAATACCCAAAAAGGTTATTCGAAACCCACACAAACACAAGAAGAATCTTTTTGAGAAAACGAAAAACAACTTAAGAACTCGGACTTTATTTAATTTACATTGTTTAAGTGGTGCATTTGGTGTTGTTTTTGTACATGTATTTTCCAGTCACTGGAACGACATTGTGCTGGCGGGTGTCAACCAAAATTGCACACTTAGGGTGAATGGACTATATCACCAACATTTATATTGAGTTATTTTAAATCCGGTGCTGCTCTAGAGGGCTACCGCTAGCATTGTGGTTTGGTTGTTTATCCATTTTATTAAATCCTTCTTTAATACCACGGCTGCCCCTGCCATGGTGCTTTATGATGCTAGCACCATGTGTCATCACCGGCATTTAAACCCACCCCCACTTTTAACTAGCGGTGGTTAAGGCAAATGATCCTTTACTACTCGTTTGTCAAAACTTGCCCTGTTGACTTGAGTTCAGAGGAGCCGACTTCCCTCCTCTGCGTCTTATCATGAGTTGAAAACATTGCTTTATTCGGGAATTGTGTCTGTCGGTTTTAAAAGTAAGAACAGATTTTTTAAAACCTGGTAGACGTATTAATCTGGAACACACAGCTTGCCTTCCTCTGTTATCCTTGTTATACACTACAGTTCCCAAACTAGGGCATGCAGGATGAGAGACCTGAAAAAGCTAACACTGAGGCAATTGTGCTTGAAAGCTAAGTCCTACCTTTGTGGAGTTGAAAGAGGTCTATTAAAGAATCAAAGACCCTGTCCTTGCAATGTGAGGATTTTAGGCTCCCTAGAACAAGTTCTCTCAGATGGTCTCACCTTTTTAAGGATCAGAGAACACTTTTTGTCTCATTTTGCGATGGAAAGTGATAAGGACATTCCTTTGTCAGGTGTGACAATGAATATCTGCAGAAATGCAGGTAGATTTTTAGCTAAAGTTAAGGGTATAGTGATGTGCCATTGCTCTTAATGTAGAAGGATGTTGATGACGTTTATTTTTATGTTTATGTATACTGTCAGTGTATTAAAAGATATTTTGTTTAGCAAAACCATATGTAATTTAGGGATGGTTGTAAATTGTGTAGTAAGCGTGTGTGTATCTATGTGTGTGGGGGTGCGTGTGTGTAATGTTGGTAAACGATTATACTCTATAAGCAATGAAATCTGGTCATTAACCATCAAAACCCACTGGTCAGATCACTCTTTACTGATACTGAAAATGAGTGGCAATTTAATAGCTCCATCAGGTAATGATGCTTGTTGATTGATAGTTTGTGGCAGCTTTTATTCTTCCGTGGAAGAGAACGTGGTCGCGCCTTTTTAAGACAAGGAAGTTGGACACTGGACCACCTGCATAAATATTGATATCACCGTCCACCATTTTACATGCCATTAACTTTGCGAGACGTATGCCTTTTCATACGAGGTACCCTCAAAAAATTAATTCTCCATTGAATACGATACATTTTTCAACGTGCTCACAATTTTATATAACAAGATAAATGCAGGAAAAGAGTCATGAAATTTTAACAGACTTTATATATGAAGTATATATATTTTTTTAGACCTTGTTTTTATTAAAAACCGCTTCCACTGTATCAGGTACAAAGCACATGCATATACAATTTAGGATCTTATAAACAATATACAGTCTGTGGTGTCCACATATATCCTGTTCACAGACAGTCTCACCATCACGTGAGCGTACTATCCGTCTATTATAACAGTGCAAATGCAGTTTATATTTTCATGTTCGTAGGACCTATACTCTATATAAAAAATAAACAACACTAGTGATCATCCCAAAAAGGGAATTAAGTTCCCTCCCCATCCAACTCCTACCTCCCTAGCCCACCCTCTTGACAGCGGCAGACAGGTGGCACAACCTGGTTAACCTTAGTAGAAAGCTGGTGGTGCACTCATAACTACGTGTGAATCATGTGTTCATGGTGTGAGAAGGTGTATGGAACGGCGACTCTTCAGGGTGTGTTGAGACGGGTATGGTGCTCTGTGTGCCATGCGCGCTGTCCGTCTCACTCTCATTTGTTGTTGTGGACATTGCGTTTAATATTTGCCCCCATTCCAGGAGATCACTCTCCGCATTGTCATCTGTCCGCACTATCTTAAGATGACACTCCTCGGCTAACCCCCATTCCCGTCAGTCTTCCCTCCATTTTTTCTATGCAGGTGGACCTGGTTGTACCCAATGAATAGCTATTCGTTGTTTTGCTAGGACCAGTCCCAAGAGAGCGAACCTATAGCGCATCTTCGTCCCTTTCTAAAGTATAGGAAGTACCCCCAGTAGGCAGTGCTTTATGGAGACATCTATGCGCACCGCAGTCACTATGCCAAGAGACTGCACCATTTGGTGCCAGTACCGCTGCATACAGGGGCAGCTCCAGACCATATGTAGAAATGTAGCTGGATCTGTGCCACATCGTGGGCATGCGGAAGATACCCCTGGCGTGAATCGAGCCCGGCGCTGGGGGGTTCAGGTATGTGCGGTGAAGGTAATAAAATTAAATTAGCTTAAATCGTGCATTACTGGTAGCTCTGACTACCTGTGCTAACACTCTCCTCCACTCGCTATCTGTCAAAGGGGTTTGGAGGTCCTCTTCCCAGTGTGCCCTAGCCCTGTCTAAATTCGAGCCCCGATCCATCTTCAACACCTTATATATGCAGGAGGTAAGCCCTCGAGTGGATCCTGGGTCTAGCAGAGTCACCAGTGTACTGGTCTCCTCTGGTTCGTCAGGAAATGTTGTCCACATCTCCCGGACAGTACGCGATAACTTAGCGTACTGTAAAAAATGTCCTGGTGGCACCTGAAACCAGGCCTGCGCATTTTGAAAGGTCATGAACGTACCATTCTGGTATAAATCTCCGGCCGTCGCACAACCTCCCTCGTACCATTTCGAGAGATCCATGACTCCTTGTACCCTCTGAAAACGTTATAACCATTGCAACTATAGTGCGCTAGCACATGGGGCTTTTCTAACCACCTAAGTCACTGCCTGGTCCCAGACCTCAGTAACCTGGCGGACTATATGCGGGCACGTTTTCGGGACCCTCAAGCCCATCATTAGGTATTTCTGGAGTTGCATCCCTTCATTCCAGCTCCCCAGTAATTCCATCTCAACTGTGCGCTCTCCCATGCACCACTGGGCAACATATTGCAGCAAGCCCGCCATATAGTATAGTCGTAGTTCCGGCAAACCTAGGCCACCCCCATCTATGTCAAGTTTTAGTATATCTAATTTGGCTTTGCTCTGCTTTCCAGCCCAGACCTAGGATATCAGGAGGCTGTTTGGCGTATCAAAAGTCAGCTTCGGGATTTTGCAAAAGGACTTCTGGAGCACATAGAGACAACGGGGTAGCAAAACCATTTTTGCTAACGCTACTCTCCCCATAACCGACAGAGGTAACCTATTCCATGTCTCTGTGCAAGCATATCACCAAAGGCTCTATGGCCAGGGCAAACAGCAACAGAGACGACGGGCATACCTGCCGTGTGCCCCTCCCTATCTTAATAGCCTCCGACACATGTCTCCCAGACCACACCCTGGCCATTGGTACCGGATACAAGAGCTTAACCCAGGCTATATTTGAAGTATATTAAACAATATCTTTACGCACTGGGTTTTATACAACATACGAAAATTAGGTTCTGCTGGTTTGTGGGGTGTGAAACATACCAACATGACGGTGAGCCAAGTACTTGATCTATCACAATACTTGTAACTACTTTGTTTATTGAAAAGGAACAATTGTATTCCAAGGTTTATTATCCTCACAAAGGTCCATTATGTGCAACACAAATACAAGCAGGAATTTGAAAGCACCAGTGTGATCACTGCCACAAGCTGCACACATCTTAGCCTGATAGGAGTTTATCCTCATGTCACCAGTCCCCATCCTGATGAAACACAAAAACACAGCAGCAGGGTCGAAACACGTCGACAGTGTAACAAGGGGGTATATTAAAACAATTGAACAACCAAACATCCTCATAGGGTCTGGGAAGTGACCTGGAATTCATTTACCTATCCATCTTGATTTGTATGCACCCAAATGGAGAGCTCAAAACCGATTATGATTGACTCACTTTATCACCAGAAGCAATGATCCCCAGATTGTAAGAATTCCAGCGCACGTATTCAGATGTTTAGTCACAGCTATATTGAATCACAGACTTTCTGACTGCAAAGGCGTAATGATGGGTTATGTCAGGCCACGCTGCGCTATTCCCAGGTGGGTGGAAGGACCTGTTGTGTTGAGGTGGAACGGTCTCCTCTTTTCTGGCTGTGTGGCTCATTGATGGCGACTATCGGGTACAGCTGGTAGGTGGGTGCTATGCATCTCTTGTCAGTGCTCACAAACATCAGCAAAGTAGCAGTAGCAAAGGTACGAGCTGCTTCTGCACTGCCACATATATTTCCCAGCAGTTATGAGAAATCCTGTATTTACAAAGGTGGAGACAGCACAGACACTATAATGTCAGGTTTTCTCTACGTCGGTGCTATACAGCTATTCTCCTGGATTCTACCACTTGTTGGTTCAGTGTCTTAGTAGGTTTGTGTTTCGTGACCTGCTTCTGCTTGGTATTTTGGAGTTTTTTTTATCACAAAGTATCTGATACCCCCCAGACCTGACATGCTTCTGTCTGTTCCCCAATCTTGAATTGATGTTCTGGTTCTGACTTGCACCTCAAACTGGCTAGCCTGTTCTACTTACCTGCTCTATAACTTTGCCTGGATTGGTTGTGCTGACAGAAATTGTGATTATTCAATTCGGTTACAATATCATCTGCAGTAGATTTCCTCCTTGGAGTACAACTCTACCTTCTCAAGGACACCTCCTCATTGACATCCATCCTCCTTGTTTGTCACTAAAATCCTCACCCTAAATAGTCTGGACTATTGGCTGGTTTGTAAAATCTCACAATGCCTTGGGGACTTCCAGTAGACATGTTAAGAATGAAAGCTGTCTGCTTACCTTCGGAGTACTATTAATCACCTGTCGCTATCCCAACTCGACCACAGATTAGTACAGTTTAGCCACCTTCTTGTGTACACAGATTAGTACCCATTGTTGGGAGTGGGGCTCTCTCCTTGGGAGACTTTTCACAGGTTTCTGACATGAGAGTTCCCAAACGAGCATAAGCCGCTTTGGCTCTTCAACTGATGTGTTACTGCCAAACGTATGGCATCCTCTGGCTGATACACAGTTGGAAGTTCTGAGCCCCATTTGCAATGGTTCCTTGTCATCAGGTAAGGTCTCCTGAGACTGAAAGAAGGCTTGTGTGGTGCCACTTCTGAAAAAAGCCTTCATCGGATCCCAATATTTTCAGTGACTTTCGGCGTATCTCACTGCTTCCATTTCCTGCTAAGATCCTTAGAGGCATGTGAACTCTATTCTAATGGGTTATATTGAGAGTAATGATCTACTGGATCCAGTCCATTCTGGATTCCATTCTATACATGGTAGGGAGGTCACATTGATGACTTGAGGATGGCTGTCGACAGGGTTGCCCTGGTATTATTAGACCTATCGGCTGCCTTTGATATGGTCTCCAGTGAGATCTTGATTTCAAGCCTAGCAGATATTGGCATGAAGGGTGGAGCTCTGAGATGGTGTGGTCCTATCTGGACAACAGAACTCAGGTGACTCACCTTCCGTCATTGCATTCTGAGTTCTGCTGTACCAAACAGGATGTCCTCCAGGGATCTGGGCTGATCCCTACCTTATTTAACACGTATTCGAGGCTGCAGCTCAGTTACTTTGACATAAGGGGTAGTTTTCATGAATTATGCTGATGACACCCAACTTATAATATCTGTGGACTCAAAGATGCCAACGCCCTATGAAAGGTACCATCAATGTATGCATACCATAACAAATTGGTTTACTTTGAATTCCCTCAAATTTAATGAGGATACAACGGAGGTACTGTGCAATGTCAATATTAAGATCCTCGGGCACTGAGAGCACACTCAAACTAATTTCCCCCACGTCGGCTTTCCAATGGTCAGTGATCTACCTTCTATGGAAACAGGGTGGCAGCTACCTGTTTCTTATTACTTAAAGTACTGTGGAATGTATTACTTCTGCTTCCGGCCAAACATCGACTGCTGATTGAACAAGCCACCATACTTAGTTGGCTTGACTACGGGAATTCATTTTTCCTGGGAGCCCCAGACTTATTGATTAAACCCTCTGCATATACGAAATGCTTCAGCTGGCATTTGCCCTCTCATTTCCACGAGTTTCATCGGCCTTTGCTGCGCTGAAAATACTACATTTGTTACATGGGCCTTAAAGGATTATTTTTAAATCTTTCTGTTTACAGGGCCTTCCATAAGGTCGGTTCGGTGTAATTGCGGTACAGGTTTTTTACCAGATAATGCCCTGGGCATTTGCTGTGATCTGCAAAGGCCAGTCTTTTGATTCAGCCAAAATTCAGACTCTCTCGGGTGGGGGCATAGCGTTCTCGCTGCAAGTGGCGCGTCTATTTCTTTGAGAAGGACCATGGACAATTTAGGAAGTTGCTAAAAACCTGGTTGCTTACTTTGTAAGTGTTGGTAGGAAGAATGCCTTACTGTCATGGACGTTGATTCACCAAAATGCCTGGGGTAGCGGAAGTGACATCACATACCCTTTGACCTTAAAGACATCACAAGAAGTGACATCATATGACCCCGCACCTTGATTTTTTTCAGGAGGCATGTCACATGACCCTAACATCACAAAAATCGAGGCTTTGAGTTTGATAGTATCCCACAGTATCACAAAGTTGCCCTATGTGCTACTTTCGGTTATTTTTCATTCAGATGCAACCAGCCTTGAGGTTTGGCACAAATTCCTATCTACAAACACTGGTAGACAGAAATTTGCACCACAATCTTACACTTCCTTGAAGCAGGTCTAATGAGGGCAAATATTTTACATTTCTCCATGTTTTTTAGACTTTGCATGTGTGCTGAATTGGGAAAAGCCTTAAAGCATAGTTTGTACTGAAAAGGATGCCTTCCAGTGCTAAAACTATGCATCAGGAAATGCACATACCCTTGCACTATGGCCTAAGAGTGTGTGCATTGGTGCATGCCTGCCAGAAGTGCGTTGGTGCACGGGGAGATAAAAATGTGCAATATCTTATTAAGTATGGCACATTTCTTCTCTCTACCTTTGATGCAAGGCAGCACAGTAGCTATGGTGCAGTGTTGTTTTGAGTCAAACAAAAGGAAATCTGAGTCTCAATCCCACACAATCTCACACACAACCTGTCAATCTAATCTCACTCACTTTCATTCACACACACCTGCTTTCACATAATGACACACTTGCTCACACATATGCATTCTCTCCCTCACTCAATCGCACTCTCACCCACAAGCATGTATACAACTTAAACCATTTTTACTTCCTACAGGTGCCACCAAAGGTCCATTTCATTTATTATAATAATAGTGAATAATATAATATTATTTATTTTTAGTGTAATGAAAAACTGTCAGAAAGTAATGAATGTGGAGCCACTGTGTTCTTGGCACTAATGTTGTCAACTCTGATGCCAGGGGTTGCAAAGGCAGTGCTAGGGGTCCCAAGGGGCAAGCCAGGGGTCGCAGCTGAAACCTCCGGCGACCCCTAAATGACATCCATGTTTACTGTTAAGTTCAGCGCCAGGATGCGTTTTCAAATGAATTTATTAATATTACTAATATTACTATTATTGTTAATGTTATTATTATTATTATATTCTTTTGGTAACCTGTATCCTTTTCTCTTGAAGCCTACGGGTCATCTAAGTTCCTAATTCACCTTACTGTTGAAGGTTTCATTTACCTTAACTGTTTCCGTCTGCAGTACAGAGGGTGGCGCTTGCCTTATGAACCTGTAAACGTCAACATTCTTTTTTATAAAAAAAATGCTTTAAGTCTAGTTTATGAGCACAAACAAACCAAAACTCTTCCTGGGAAAAGTCCAAACTGCTTGCTGTTTCTTTTGCAGTTGAGAATGTTGATGCTCATGGTGTGGTGTACCTGAGGACTAGGGCCCTGATTCTGAGTTTGTCGTATTATAGGGGCTATTTATCACACCCTATAAAGTCTGATACGCGGGGCTTGGAATTTACCCAGGGCAATAAATGAAACCTACTCAGATTTTTTGAGGAATAACATGCAGATTATGGTTCTTAAATTGTTTGAAGAGTGAGTTAGTTATTCAACACACCTGGTAATTTACAGGGTGCAGAAAATACAATCAAATTTGGAAGTTCAATGCCCCTACTAACAATTGTTTGTACAGGGGTCAGAAAACACCGACCGAATCAGAATCTGGGCCTAGGTGTGTTTAAGATTTCTTCCGGGCTTTTCTCCCCAAGGTTCACTGTTTTGGGTCTAAGTCCGCGTGCAGTACTGCCTGCCCGCTTGAGTTCTGCAACACACGAGTAGAAATAGAGGGCCCGTGTGGCGGGGTAAGAGTGATAGGTCGGAGGCCAGTTCTCGGTAGATAAGGTTTTATTTTTTTAAACACGCGCTTATGGCGACTTGACAGTCTCTCTGTGGCAAACTTAGCCGGATCCGTGATGCCAGGTGGTTCGTCGCGCTGTCTTCGGGCCCGGTTTTCTGCTTAGGGTCAGGTCAGGCTTCTCCGTGCGTCATCCATCGATAGGGCATGTAGGAAGGAAGAAAACACTGGGTCAGGACGGTGTCCGATGGCTAGTATACAGTCCAGGGACCGGGGAGTGAAAGGATCACCACGTAGGAGGGAGGGTAGTGAAAAGTGACCAGTGCGCGGGTGAGGTTCCAAAATCAGGTCGTGAGACGGTATGGGGTTTCAGGGTTTGTTCCGCTTTACGCAGTCGGGCGTCCCCGCCTCCCAACCTACCCGAGACTTTCTCTCGTACCTGTAGAAGCCACGCTCCTCCAGGAGCGTGAATCGGCGATGCGTGGGGACGTTGGCCTCCTGGCTCAGCCTGGGTGTCCGCTGGTACCGACCCTCCGGCTCGTCTCCGTCCTCCGTCTTCTCCTGTTCTCTCCGTCACTGCAACCGCTACGACTCTCCCGTTTTCCGTCTCTCCTCCGGTGTCGATGCACACCGGCTTCCGGGTTTCCTCGGACTTTAGCAGCTGATTCCCGCTGACGTCAGCTGGGGGCGGGGCTTCTTCGTACTGAAAGTCCCAGTTAAATGCGCCGGCCTCTTCTTCTTGAACTGTCACAAGCGGTGTCTTTTCCCAGTTCCACTCACCCTGCTGAGAAGGGAAAAGAGGGAGAGTTGGGGGTATAGCGGTCCACCAGTCCCTGTCGGGGTTACTTTGTGGGGCCGGTGAGTCCACCCGGTCACACACCACCCCCCTGGATTCTCCCGATCGGGGAGAGGAAATGTCCGAGACAGGTAATCAGCATTCGCATTTTCCCTTCCCTTCCGGTGACGTACTTCAAAGGCAAATGGCTGCAGGGATAAAAACCAGCGGAGTACCCGAGGGTTCTGGGCCTTATTCCTGCTCATCCACTGTAAGGGGGGTGGTCTGTGTATAGAATGAAGGGACGTCCTTCCAGGTAATACCTTAGCTTATCGACAGCCCATTTTATCGCTAGACATTCCCGTTCTATTGTGGGGTATTTACACTCCCTAGGGAATAGCTTTCTACTTATGTAAAGGACGGGGTGTTCCAACCCATCATCCCCAGTTTGTGACAATACCGCCCCCAATCCAGAGCTAGATGCGTCAGTGGACAGTAAGAAGGACTTGGTGAAGTCTGGGGATATTAACACGGGACTGGTGGTAATGACCTCTTTCAGGTTCTGAAAAGCCCTCGTCATAGATTCGGTGGGACGTAGTAACTGCTGTTGTTTGATGTCCTTAAGTAAGACGTTGGTTAGGGGCGCTGCTACCTCTGAGAATAGGGGGATGAATCTCCGGTAATACCTAATGAGCCCCAGGAACGCTCGTAATTCTCGCTTGGTGGTGGGAAAGGGTGTGCTCGCTATTGCCTTTACTTTCTCTGATTGGGGGGCGATTACTCCATTCCCCAGTACATATCCGAGGTATCTCACCTTATGGTATGTTGCTCGTGACTTTTTAGAATTAATGTGTAGTCCGGCTCGTTCTAGGGCCTGCAGGATAGTGTCCAAGTGCTGTAGGTGTTCCACCCAGGACGTACTGAAGACGACGATACGCTGAGCAAAACGAGGGATAGGGTTGGAGGATGGTGTTCATGAGCCGTTGAAACGTGGCCGGGGCGCCATGAGGCCCAAAAGGGAGGACATTAAACTCAAACAGACCTTCTTCGGTCGCGAATGCTGTTTTCTTTTTGTCCTCCTCTCGAAGGGGCACCTGCCAGTATCCTTTCGTTAAGTCGAACGTGGTGATGAACTTTGCCTCCCCCAGCTTTTCGATTAACTCGTCAACTCTCGGGATCAGGTAGGCATCGAACGAGGATATAGCATTCAGAGCTCGAAAGTCCATACAAAAACGGGTCGTCCCATCCGGCTTGGGGATCATCACAATAGGCGAGGACCAGTTACTTTTGGACGGCCGGATGACCCCAAGCCGGAGCATCTCCTGTATCTCTCTTTTTACTTCTGCCCTTCTAGCCGCTGGTATTCTGTAAGGCTTCTGTTTTACGTGTTTTCCAGCCTGGGTCTCAATGCAGTGCTCAGCTAGCGTTGTTCTCCCTGGGGTGTTTGAGAATATGGCTGAGAAGGGCCACAAGGTGTCCTGCAGGTCTCGTCTCATGTCGCCGGTGAGCTCCTCGTTAACTATAAGTTGGTCTAGAGTTGTTTTGTCGGGGGATGTCGGCAATACTAGCTGGGCAGTCGTCGGCAAAGGCCCCAACTATTTTTTTAAAAGATTAATGTGGTAGCACTGTTTTCAGGTGGGAGAGATCTGGACTCGGTAGGTTGTGTTACCGAGTGTTTCAACCACTGGATAGGGGCCTAACCACTCACTCTGAAATTTCTGTGTGGACGAAGGAAGCAGAACCAACACCCAGTCTCCTACCGATACTCTCCTCCATTTTTTTCCTCTGTCATATTGTTTCTTTTGTTTTTCTTGGCTTTTCTCCAAGTGGGAGTAGGCTAGGTCCCTCAGTTTCCCCAGCTTGGATCTCAATTGGAGGGTGTACTCCAAGAGGGACTGTTGATCACTTTCTTCTTCTTTTTCCCAGGCATCCTTTGTGATCTCGATAAGCGACCGGGGTTGTCGGCCGTAAAGCAGTTCGAACGCCGAACAACCCAGGCTACTTTGCACCTGAGCTCGTAGGACATACAGTGCCAAAGGGAGGAGGCGATCCCAGTTCCGCTCTTCCAGTGTGAGCATCTTCTTCAAGGTGGTTTTTATCGTTCGGTTGTACCTTTCGACCAGGCCGTCAGTTTGGGATGGCATACTGACGTGCGTAGGTGGTGTAGGTCTAAGGAATGGCACACTTCTTTCATCAGCCTGGACACAAAAGACGTCCCTTGATCCGTCAGGATCTCTTTGGGGAAACCAACCCGGGAGAATAGTTCCAGCAGTTTCTCGGCGATGTTCTTCGAGGTGGGGGCCCTGAGGGGAAAGGCTTCGGGGAATCGGGTGGCATAGTCCACAATCACTAGGGCGTATAGGTTTCCTTTGGATGTACGGGGTAGTGGGCCTATTATGTCCATCCCGATTCTTTCAAAGGGATTACCTATGATTGGCATTGGTTGTAATGGGACGGCCGGGGGTCGCTGAAGGTTCTTCTTCTGGCATGTTTCGCACGTCTGACAGTACCTCTGTGTGGCTTTATAGATGCAGGGCCAGTAGAAATGCCGCAACAGGTTTTGGGTGGTCTTTTCCCCTCCGAAGTGTCCTGCGGTGAGATGTGCATGAGAGTAGAACAGTATCTGTTCGCGGAAGGACAAAGGAACTAGCAGTTGAATGGGCTCTCCCGCACCCCCTTCCCGATATAAGAGCTAATTTTTTATCACGAACCGGGAATAAGTAAGAGAGGGCGTATTTTGGTTGATATGGGCTTCTTCCCAGGCATTGAGGAGGGTGGTGTCGTTAGCCTGGGCAAACCTGAAACTACGGTCCATCAACCAGGGCGCGGGGGTCGTTAGGGCGGAAAGGGGAGATCCCGGATTCCCTACTGTGTTACTAAGAGTGTCGTGAAACAGGGAAAGGAAGTCGGGATTGTCCACCCCTAAAATAAGATCCTCGGGGAGGGAGTCCACTACCCCCAACCTTACCGTACAAGGGGCCCGGGAACACGGGAGTAGGGTGACAACCGCAAGGGGGTATGGTTTAACATCACCATGCACGCATCGGATGTGGACTAGGGTGTCTGGAACGTGTTGGGAAGGGAGGACAAGACTCTTCTGTATCATCGACTGTTTACACCCAGAGTCTAATAAGGCCTTCACCACTTTGTCATTCACCTGTACATGTACATAAAAAGATGGGCCCATTTCTGCAGAGTACAGCACGGCCTTTGGGATGTACCCGACCTCCATGGGCTCGTCTACTGGTTTCCGTCTAGGACATAGCCGGGCGATGTGGCCCCATTCGCCACATTCGTAACACTGAGGTCCTCTAAGCGGAGGTAGTTCAGTTCTGATAGGTTTACTCCTTGTGACATCTAGTCCTGGTTTTGACTTCTTCTCTGTTTTTGGAGGAATCCCGCCTCTAGCGGTTTTATCGCTATCCCAGGGTAGGGCTCTAGGCTGAGCTCTTGAGTAGTTGGCGGCCATCTCTATGGCCTGTTCCGCAGAAAGGTTAGAATGCTGTTTGAGCCACCGCTGGGTACCGTAGGGAAGTGCCTCCATGAACTGCTCTAGATAAACCCGGTTCATGATTTCCTCCTTTGTGCTGGTGGCGGGTCTTACAAAGTCTTTGGGTTTTCCCCGGGTATCCCTCGTAACTAGACCCGAACTTCGGGGGGTGAGGGCTAACAGGGGTGGCCAGCATGGCTCGCGGATGGGGTTGCATGGGCAGTTGCGGGGTGTCGCGCGGGGTGGGGGGTTCATGCGAGGGAAATAAAAAAAAAATATTAAAAATTTACCTTTCTGCCAGCCGGGTCCCACATCTCTGGTCCAGCTCTCCTGCTTCCGATTTCAGGAACAGGAAGCAGGCAGCCAAGCTCGCTCCTCTAAGCCAATCACAACGCTGCAATGCAGCGTTGTGATTGGTCTTAGCGCCATGACATGGTGCTCAGCCAGGGGCTGTAGGGGTGGGCATGTTCTCCATGCAGGCTGTAATGCAGCCTGCATGGAGAAGGGGAGAGTGTGAATGACTTTTTGGGCGGCCCGATAGGGCCAACAAAACAGTCATTGTGCACTTGAGAGTGGGCATACCACTCCTCTGCTGCCCTGCTCCATGAGCAGAGCAGCCCCGCCGCCCGCAAAGGAAACATAAAATGCTAATAACTTAAAGTTATTATCATTTTATATTTCCTTTCCAATGCTCGAAAGCAGTGGGGCGACGCTTCTCAGCTATGCCGCCAATGGGGGCTAACACTCCCAGCCTGTGCTGGCCCTAGCACTGGTCGCATATGGTGCAACTGTCTTTTTTGGCGCCCCCTCCCCCAGTTCCTCCTTTTTCCATAAATTCCCTCACTGCCACTCGCTAACAATTGCACCTCATCTCTCTATATCACCTTTCTGCTACTCACAGTTTACTCACACTTAGTTCTGTGATCTGCATGGTACATATTCTTTGTAGCAGGCACATTAACCTGCTGTGTGGGTGGCAGGAGTGCCCATGTGAGTGCACAGTGAGTGATGCGACAGTGTGAGAGTAGGGTAAGAGGAGTGACTTCAGGGTGAGTGAGGTGACCATATGAATTTGGGCACGGATGTAAGGGCAGAGTGGGAAGAATTAATGTATGGTTAGTGATGGGCATTCAGATTGAGCTGTGAGGGGGACAGGTGAGTCAAATGTCACAGTAGTGCAGGGTGAGTAGCGTACTTGTGTGACTACAGGGTGAGGTGCAGGGTGAACATTGCAAGTGCATTGTGAGTGCAGAGTGATAACTGAGTGCAGGGTGAGCGGGTGAATGGTGTGAGTGCATCATGATCAGTGAGAGTGCATTGCGATCGCTGTGAGTACAGGGTGAGCGTGAAAGTGAAGAGCGAGAATGAGGAGTGAGTCTGGGAATGCACCCTGCATTGAGACAACACTTGAAGTAATTCAGCATATTATTGATGACGGCTTAGGGTTTAAGATACAGGTTAAACTATTGCTATTATGGCATTAATCAAGGATCAAGGGTGGAGGAAATAAATAATGTGCTGATCCTGCAACAAACTTCGAGTCTTATGATTAGGGTTGCCAGCTCATTATTTTGATGTCCCAGACGGTACAAAAATGAACAGTCACCTGAAGCCGTATTTTCAGCACTTATCTGTGCATACTTCGAACAGCAAATGTAAATAAAAACACTTTTAATTGTGTTCTAGGGCTGCCTGAATGATCTATGACTGATAATTAAAGGGAACAAAGACAGAAAAGTCACATTACAAATTAATACGTACTTTTTTATTTAAAACCCTCATTAGTCAAGACTAGATCTTTGCAGGCTCTTTAAATAAACAACACATGGCTTGCATTTTTGTTTTGGCAACTCAACTTTATATTCCTTTTCACGAAATGCATTCTCACACTACAGCAAAGGAATAGGCAGAGTGGGTTCCCGGGGGGGTACTGGAACCAGAAAAAAACTAAGCCTCAGTAATCACTGTACAAAGGTTTGTAAATATGCAAATGGTCTTTAAAGACTAGTGAAAAACTCGGGCGTGCCAGAGATAAGACTCCAGACACTGCCCTCCAAGCCCCAGCAGCCTGGGCTGAGACACACGATGGGGGGGCTGAAGCCCATAAAGCCCAATGGGAGTTTAGCGCCTGGACCAGCGCATTGCAGTTTCTCAATGCAGAGGTCACACCAAGAGTGTGGGCCCCTGCCACGACTGGGGGCTCTGCCACGAGAATCGGGCCCAGTCAGTTCTCAAATGTGAGACCTCAGCCTCAGGAGTTAATGAAGCAGAGTCCTGTATAATATGTACATATCATTCAGAGCTACACGTCTTGTTTGACTTACAGAGCAATCCCCAAACAATTAGTTAATGAGTTCCTCCTATAGTTACACAATAGACACTATGCTTGCAGCATGCCATGCATAATAATATGGATTTCTCTCAAGCAAGATGTCAATAGTGCAGATACTTTGTATTAAGCGCTTCACATCCTTGATCTGCCTGTATCAATCATCAGCTCGTTTCCACCTGCCTCACAATTGGTTCTCAAGTAGCAAATTAACACAAATGTCAAGGATATTATTAAAGAATACTAAATGCTTAGGTATGCCCCGATGAAGGCTTGCTGCAGAAGCAAGTGAGAGAGACTAAACATCTGCATTTAGAAAAACAAATCGCTTGAGTGTGTTGCAAGGGGTGAAACAGGCCAACATTCAATTGCTTTGCATGCGACACTTAAAGGTTTATATCATCATTAGTGACTCACTTAGCATTTACACCGCTTTATATATGAAACCTTGGTTTATGTAGGCCCTCTTTGCATGCACTATGCAGGTTATTACACAATGACATTGGTTTTTGGTGTGAATAAGTTGGGTGACCCATTAAAAGTATATCATTTCTTAAATTGTGAAGCAAAAGAAAGTGTGGGGAGCAAAGCTTTGCTTACTGATGCTCAAGTTGCAGGATTCCAAGGCGGCCAAGTCTCATTTCACCTCATGCCACTTTTTAACTCTACTCTGGCGCCTTGAGACCCTCACGAGTGAGAAGCTGCAGGTTACAAGCCCCTGATTAATTAATTGATTGACCCTACACTTCCTGTCTGTTTATTTCACTAGTGAATGAATTAAATGCATTTGTTATAGTGCAAACCAGCTTCTCAGAAGAGTGTACCGGCGCTAACAGAAGCGGTTAGGGGAGAGCAATGGTACGCTGATGAGTTTTTAAAAGCCACGTTTTCAGGTGTTTCTTGAAAACTGAGATATCTGAAATGGAACATAGGGTGGCTGGGAGCCTGTTTCAAGCCTGGGCCCCCAAAAATCCAAAAGATCTGCCACCTATCTGAGCCAGGCGTACTTTGGGAGTACGAGCAAGGTCGGAGGAGGGGGATCTTAGAGATCGAGCTGGGATGTAGCGATTGACTCGTTTGCTAAGGTAGCCAGCTCTTTTCCCATGGAGTGCCTTAAAAAAGACAACGAGAGCTTTGAATTTGATCCTTTCTTTCAGTCTCAGCCAACGAGGTGATATAAGGAGGGGGGACATCAGAGACCATTGTTTAGGTTGGAGGATCACCCTAGCTGCAGCGTTTTGTACCACTTGCAGGCGCTGTACAAGGTAACAGGGAAGGTCGAAATGCAAGACATTTGCGTAGTCCAGTCTTAATGTCACCAAGGCCTGAACCACTATTTTCCTAGACTCTGTTGTCAAGAGAGGAGTCTTTCAACATACGCAAGATGCCGAAGCAGGAGCCAACCAGAGTTTGGGCCTGAGACTTCATGGACAGGGCGTTATCCAGAAAAACTCAGAGGTTTGTTGTTTGTTACAGCTGACTGCTCGGTGTGCGGTGGCGAATATTCTTCTGGCCGCCATGCATTCCAGTTACTGACGGCGGGTTGGTCAAAGAAGACAATCTCGGATTTATCCAAGTTGCATTTGAGCTGGTTCACCTTAAGCCACTGAAAAACCTTAGAGAGACAGGCTCTGATATTAACACAGTCGAAATCTGCTCCTTTTTCACAGGTGAAAATTGGTTGCGTGTCATCCGCGTAGGATATGATCTTTGCACCATTTGCCTCTGCTATGGATGCCAGGGGGACAGGTACAGATCAAAAAGAGTAGGGCTAAGAATGGAGCCCTGAGGAACTCGGGTGCTTTTAAAAAAAAAAATGTCTTGAATTTTTCAGACATAATGCTAATAAAATTAAAAACAACAGGCAGAGCAATGCATCCAAACCATTATTTCACAGACACACATATTAGGCATAATCATCAGATCAAACCCTGAAGCCCAAAGAAGTCCTGCCAAATATGCCAGATCTTACTGTGTTTATGGGGTCAGCCTCGCGCTGCATACATAGGCTCCTACATCTTGCTGCAGCAGTCCTTAGCTCAATGCCAGGCATTCAAATCCAGGGCAGAAGCAGACGTCCAGTTCTGCGCAATGTCCTGCTTGGAAGCAGAGTCCCCTGCCCCACGAGTTACCTGTCAGATCTGCTCTCAGCCAAATCCACCAGCAGGCCCAGGAGCGCAATGCAAGGTGAACAGTCCACCGGTCTCCCCAACACATTAAACAAAATTCCTATGATCCAGAACCATTAGTGATACACAGCAGGGCACAGCCAGACTACGTGATAAAAGTCAGCCCCCTTTGCCTTGCAGTGGTGACAGGCAGACGACAAAAGACAACTCGCCTTCCAAAGCTGCAGCAGGGTTGTGAGAAGTTGGCCTGGCATATGCTGGTCACTAGTTATAGTGGCCACCTTGCACCAGTCCAATTCGACTCTTATGGTAGATAGGTTTAAGACAACCTTTTAAAGAAAGCTATCCTAGTGGTAGCTGTGGAGAGCAGCCTTCAGGCTAAGTCTCAGAGGAATGTAAAGCAGCTTGTTTTACCTTATAATCTCTTGAATTACCAAATGAAAGGACACCACACAGGTATATATATCAAATATATATGTATTTATTTCTAGACACCCTCTACTAATCTCTTTATGAGATTAGAAGCCAGGAACACATTCAAATATCAACGTTTCACAATAAGTTAAGCACAAATATGGCTGGGGCCCTAGGGGCGTACCAGACCATATACTAAAAAAGAGGTTTAGGAAAGTCGACTTGCAGAATGACAAGGCCTAGGGCCTGTAGAACCGCTGAGGCTTCACGACTGCAGTGATAGCAGGTCAGTAACAGACCCACAGGAGACGCATGCAGTGTGAGAACACAGCCGCGGGTTCCCTATTGATTACAATGGAGCAAGTATCGGTTTGATTTTTAAAGTTTTAGGGTACTTCGAGGAAGTCTACAAGCAAGCCACTTACAAGGTAAGTAATTTGAGGGCCAACACACACTAGGGCACCGGAGTGCAGGAGTTACCACACCCAGGGAAGCCGGGTGCATAGGTGTCTTTTGGTGTCGGGTCGCGTTGCTGTTTTCTATGGAGACCAAAGAAGACTTGCTGCTTGCGGCGACTGAAGAAGTGTCCGGTGGAATCCAAGGCTGGATTCAAGATGTAGAAGACCGGAAAATTGAAGGGACAGTGTTCACAGTCACTTGCCAGTGACCCGGGGCCAGGAAGATGGATGCCCACGGATGTAGGTTGATTTCAGGTCCTCGATGGTGTTTTGACTCTTCGCTCACGAGGTCCAGGAGAGATCGACGATGACCAGCAGCTGGATTCGGAGTGTCCCACGACGTCTGCAGCTGACTGCGGTGTCGGCAACCGGATTGGAGCCTATAAGCCTTGGCAACAGCAAGTCTTGTGTGGAGTGAAGAAAGTCGATGGTGCAGACCAGCAAGGTCTGAGGGACTCACCCAGCAAGGGTGAATGAGGGCAGGCCTGGAGCAACCAGGGGAGCCATTTTAGTTGATAAGAAAGTCTTCGGGGGAGCCACAAGCCAACGGGCAAGGGATCGCAAAGACGCCTCTTGAGGAAATGCTTCACAGGAGCCCACGGTCACTCGGGATGGGGTAGGCCTCTGATTTTCGCTGCAAAACCTGCTGGAGGCTTGGGCCACAAATGGTCCAAAGCACAAGTTCGTTGAACGTTGTGAAGGGGTTGCACTCGACAATAGTGCACGGTTCCCAGGTATTGCAGTTCCTCGTCACTCGTGGGGTCCAGACGCCACAGCTTCACTGGGGACTCAAAATGGCCGACGAGAGGTCAGGAAATCCCCTTCTGGGGCTGCAGGGACTTCGGACTCCGGCGGGAGCGGGAAAGTTTGCGACCGTTGTTTCAAGTTTTGGTGCCTGCCAAGCAGGGGAGTCACTCCTTGACTCCAAGGGAGATTCTTCTGTCTTCCAAAGGTAGTGGAATGTCGAAGGGCCAAGATTCTTCTTGTAAAGCGTCGTCCAGCGTTATCTAACTTGCAATGGCAAGGTGTACCTATCTTATAGTAAAATAAAGGGAGGGACTAGCTCTATGACCACTCCTCTAGGAGGGTCAGGGGGGTGGGTGGTTACACCCACTTCCCTTTGTCCAGTTTCACGCCAGAGCAGGGGCTGTTAGCCCCTGAACCGGTTTGAGCTGGCATATGCACAGAGGAGCCTACTGCTCCCCCAGTGCAGGACTTCAAAGCACTCTAAGAGTGCACCCACCCGGCCCCAATACACTAAATCCTGTCTGGAAGGTGGTGACACCTCCCTGTGACAGGATGCCTATTGTTGGGCTTCCTCCACTGTGAGTTTCGGTCAGCAGCAGGAGGGCAGCCCAGTGTCTGTGCTGGTGGCATCCATTTTGTGATGCCAGGGCTCTTTCAGATTTCTACCGTGTTACCACAGTAGGTACATGTCATCCCTTCTAGAAGGGTGGGATCATACTCCCACACCAGTTACTGGTGTGGGGGTATGATTCCAAGATGTTTGACACCAAACACGACATGCTTTGATGCAGTCATTCCAAAGTTAGCATTAACCGGGAGGTTATAATGCACTTAAGAGTATATGGTTTAACCGCATCCACAAACAGCCACAGGTAATAGACCCTGCCAGCTGCAGAGGGGCCCTGATCAGGCAGAGGCACCCCCTCACATTGTAAACCGAGCACCCTGCCCTCAGGATTGATTGGGCCTGCCATAGGGGTGGCTGATAGGTTTATATGTGTGTGTATGGTGAGATATAGGAACCTATACCTCTGTGAGGAGTGCTAACACTACCTCACACAGGCTGCAGTAGCAGGCCTGAGGTGTCAGATTTAGTCTGCTTCCCAGGGGTGGCATAATACATGCTTCAGCCCCTGGTAGGCCTGTGAAGTACCTATGCCCTTGGTACCTAAGGTACCATATACTAGGGGCTCATAAGGCACCACAGTAACCAATCACTAGTGCATCTAATATGCACTCCAAGTCGTTTAGAGAGAACAGAGAGGCTGGGGCCCTGATTAGCAGGGACCCAGCCTGACTATAGCCAGAAACCAGTGTATACATCAGAAAAAAAGTGGGGGCAACATAAGTGCAGATCCTACTCTCCTACAAGAAACAAGTATGTGATATGTAAATGTTCACCTGGAACAAGCAAAGCTTGGAAGAAATTCCCATGTTTCTTCAGGGCCATGATCGCCTCCCTACATTCCCCATCTTCTATACTATCCGTCCATGATTCCCATTGTGTATGTAAGGAGGAGAGCAACCCCTGAGGACTTGAGAACCAGTCATCGATATATTTGAGAGACCCCTCCCTGGCCCAATGGGCCCATGAGTAATTTGGCCTCCATAGGACTAAACTTGGGCACCTCCCCAATGGAAGCACGAAGGGACATCAGGCCACGCCGAAGCTGTAGGAATTTGAAAAACTGGGAGTGGTAGAGCTGGAAGTCAGCCTGCAAATCCAGAAAGGAACGCATGTGCGTCATTGCCACACGTCACCTAGCGGAGAAATACAGATAAGGTCCCTCCTCCCAAACCCTGCTAGGCAAGCCCCTTAGTGGAGCCATATGAAAGGTGAGTCTGGAGGGTAACCCTACCCTTCCAGCCAGCCCACCTCGCGGCCGCCCACCACTTCGCAAACACCACTCTCTTGAGATCATGCAGTTTCTTTTTTATTCCTATCTTCTCCTTTTGTCAGTGTTTTCCTGTCTTTCTCTTCCTCCTCTCCTCTTTCTTGGGGTCAAAATCTGATAATGAAAAATAAGTCCCGATCCCCAAAAACGATAGCAGATGCCGACTGCCTGCGACCACTAGCACAATTTATTCACTGGACGCTATTGGTACATGTATGAAGCACATTGGTTTGTTTGAGCCAGCACATTGCCTGTCTAGCCTTAAAAACACAGATCTGCAAACACTAAAGCTTACACAAAAAACTGCAGCGATATTGATTACCAGCCTTGAGTATTTGTGGCATATCTCTCTGCCACTCCACTGATCACAGAGTCTCCTTGTTAAATTCTGCAAAATATTCAAACATGTAATCCACAATAATATGCACACTAACTTATCAAACAGACAAATTTACCCCACTCACCCACAACTCTCTGACAAAGATCCTCCATATATAATTACACTACTCTCTTCCTCCAAGTATAGATTCCCATGAGAGTATAGCAGCTCTGCCAGTTGGCCACTAGGCACCATTAATGGTCTACCTTGGACTTCACATTAATCACCAGTGTCCATTCTGAACTGCCCTTTTTCCAGCACTTTTGCAAACCCTTCTGAAAGGTCCTAGAATTCTGTACAGGATTATGTGGATGGCCAATACCTATATCCATCAGCTAATGATCCGTAAGACATAGAAAAGTCTTAACATCCTTTGTGGCACCCTCTCACCTTGTCGTTTTCCCATCGTGTTTATATTTTGGGAGAAGCAATTATAATATTCTAAAGCTTCTTGTTCTCTCATTGAGCATGCTCCTGACTCTCTTGCCTTTAAACTAATTTCCCAGCTTGTAAAACGTGTCTTGAGTTTGTGCTTCAGTACTTAGTATCTGCTGGCATCTATGGGGAATGGCGGGGCAGGCAAATGGATGGTGGGTAAATGTTTTTTAAAAACACTTGCCTTTAACATGGCCTCATCCTGCTCCTGCAGTCCGATGTTCTGCGCGGGCCCCAGCTAACTGTCTTAACCAATCCTGGAGGGAGCGGCCTCTCACTGCTCTCCCTAGGGCACTGGGGGCCTGCACTTGCTGTAACCCAGCTGGCAAGACTGCCAGCCATAGGGACATGCGCACTTTGAAAGGTGCCCAGGCAGCCCACCCTCCTCCCTGCTGCTGAATCAGCGAGCCCTGCCCTATCCTGACCCTCAGTTCGGAATGGGTGGATGAAAAATAAAATGATTACAAATTAACTTTATTACTATTTTATTTTTTTCATCTCTGGGGCTTTTGGGGCATTTTAGATGACGGGATGACGCTCCTCAGCTCACAGGGAGGAGCCGCCCCTGCTTCAATTGTTAAAAAAGTGCTAGGGCCCACATTTTTTATGAACCCTTGATGTCAGGATTTTTAGAATACAAAGACTGATTAGTCTTTATTCCACCTCATGCCTCCTACGTCCAACACTCAGCACTTCCGGGCTCTGTATCTCACACTAACAGGTTATTTTTCATCCCTGTCCCCTAGTCAATATTTTCCTATCTTTTTCTTCCTCCTACTTTCTCCATTTCCTGCATTTTCCCCTCTTGCTCTGGGTCAAAGTTTGATGATGAAGAATGAGTCTTATTCCCCAAAAATGAGGTGCCCAGCACCTGCAGCAGACAGCACAAATTAGGTTCTGCCTGAGCTCCTACTTCAGCTCTCTCCCTTCAGTGCTGCTGCAGCATCTCCTTCAATGCTTCCTGTGATCAAGAGCGGGATAGGGGAACATCTTTTCATATGTGTACAGATTTTGTGAGGACTTGAATCAATGGAGTAATATTTCTTTCTACATAGTATTGCTGGCCTGGCATTCCAAGTACTGGAAAACACCACCCTCTCCAAAACGATGTTGTTAATGTGTAGGGTACCACAGGGTTCCTCACTAATCCCCACACTATTAAATGTGTATATGGAGCCATTAGCTAAGATTGTCCAAGAGTTCTATATCTCCATGACATCCCACACGGACGACACACAGGTGGTGATCTCCTTGGATCCCACTCATACCGGGGACCCTGAGAGACTATCACCATGCATGGAAAAAGTCAAGGAGTGGATGACAAAAAACTGCTTAAAATTAAACGGGGACAAAACAGAATTAATGATCCTCGGGAACAAGGCAACTCCCTGGCCCTCCATAAGCTGGCCTTAATGTTTGGGCAGCCCACCCATACCTAAAGAAACAATTAAGAACCTGGGTTTCTGGCTAGAAAAAGATCTTTCCATGGCGACACCAGCTAACAAAGTCGCAGCCACCTGTTTTGGTCTACTTAGAATTCTCCGGAAAGTTCTAGACGGATCCCAAGTCAGCTCAGGAAGACAGCAGTTCACTCCTTGGTCACTTCGGGTCTAGACTATGAAAACGCGTTATTCCTAGGGGCACCGAAATATGTGACCAACAGGCTGCAGGTGGTCCAGAATGCAGCAGCAAGGCTGCTGTGTAATGTCTCTGCTCGAGAGTCGGTACAAAAGCACCTAAAGGGGCTGCATTGGCTCCCAGTAGAGGCCACAGTCAAATTTAAGGCTCTGGTCATAACACACAGAGCTCTACATAACAGGGGCCCAAGGAAGATCAAGAGTCTAGTATCCCCTTACATCCCTAATAGGTATCTGAGAGCAAGCGCTGAGGGGCGCTTAAAACCTACAAGGGCCAGGAAGGAGAGTTGGGGAGGTAGATCTTTCACCCACCTAGCCCTAAACTTTGCAATTCTCTACTAAGAGAATACAGGACACTGGACAAAGAATTGCAGTTTCGCAAAGCATTCAAAACATGGCTGTTTAAGCAATACCTTTAATGTCTGTTCCGATTTCAACTAACAACGTGTCTCTTAGTGCTGGGAAGCCCTAGGGTAGCCATGCTCTCTATAAAGCCTAAATAATAATAATAATAACTTGAAAGGTTAATTGGAACAGGTTTGTGAAATCGACCAGAAGCAGACTACATTTTTTTCCAAATAAATTTAGGGACAGAGTGAATACAGAAACCTCCATTCTTCCTAAAAGAGTAAGCAAAGCTCTGAAAGGATCTTTCAGCAAGATATAAAACGCATTGGAGCGAAGAGATGTTCTTCTTATGCACCCACTTGAACATTTGTAAATCATGTTTTTTATTATATTTTCAAATTACATGAATGAAGATTAACTACAGGCGATACAGTGTCTCATTGCAGCCAACCCTTCAGAACAATAATAATCCCAAAAGACTAGCCTAGACTAGAATCACCCCAAGCCCCTCCTTGTCTCCTTGGGGAGCTCCAAACCTTTGATTTGTAAGAAATGAGAACATCAGCAGGATACCATAATTGTGATATACTTAGAGTGTGTCAGCCCTACCTTCCTCATTCCCTCTGTAGTCTCTAAAATAGGGGCATTAGTGTGATGAAATTGATGTACTTCAAGCTTGAAGAAACTTGAGAGTTGGCTAAGGATGCTGTATGCTTTTTTAGTTTTATATAGTGCAAACTTGGCCTCATTGCATTAGGTCTCTCAGAAGAGAAGCAGATTACATTTCTTATTTTTCTGTAGACAAACATAATTAAAGGAAGAGGATGTTGAACCGAGGCTGGCACTCAAATATGGGGCCTGTTATACAAAGGATTAACATTTCACAAACCATTCGCAAAATGGTTGGTGGCCATTACAATGGGCTTCTTTGATGTTTCATTAGTCGTAACATTTAGGTTCATTAAAATTGCATAGAGAAACTAATATTTTTCGATTTTTTATTTTCCAATTAGTTTTTGCATTTCGTAACTCACGAATTTCAATTACCGAATTACAAATTGCACGTACCAAGCATTCACAATTTGTGAACGGTTGGAAAAAGAGCAAATTGCACGTGCAATTTAACACCAACTGGATCATACCTTCTCAAGGAATAGGGTGCCCTTGCAGATGAACTCAGGCGCTGTAGTGCATGACATTTGTCTACAAATTTTACAGAAAAATGTTATTGTCTATAAGCGTGAAATGTGACCAAGCGTCAGGAATGACAGTACTAGGTTCCCCATCTAACTCTTTCTCTTAAGTGGGGTAATTATGGTCATCTCCATTCATACTCACTTGAAACACCAATTTTCCTTTTCTTCATCTCCACCTTCTATCAAGTGTATTTGGTTTCTTGTTCTTTACAAACCATGGCAAAATGCCCCTCTTGCTACATTTTCTGCATGCCACATCTCTAGCAGGACAGCTAGGGTTATTTGCAAGACAATTGCTGTTACCACTTTGTTTGCTGTTGACTGCTAGACCCTCAGTCTTGAAGGACTTCAACTATATCATCTTGAATACTTTCTAATTTTTCTTTTTGTTGTCAACAATATCACTCACTGTCTCCTCTGTAATCCTAATTTGTTTCACACAAACAACATAATTATTTTTCTTGTATTCGCTGGGTATTTGTACACCACACTAATTGGTACCTAATTGGAAAAAAATCACATAGTGCACTAAAATTAGATTTATTTGTGTGTCCGTGTAAGGCAGCAGTGTAACCAGCACTTATTTATTCTTTATCTTGCACCCTGCTGAAAAATGTATGCCTTTCCAATACCACATTTACTTGCTCTCCAAATTGTCCCTCTTACTTCTTGTACATCACCTGATAAATGTCTGTTTGGGCTTCCCCCCTCTTCTTTTTTTTATTGCAGATTCTGAAATGTTTTCAAATACTTCTTTTACCATGAATGCCTAAATTGTGTAAAAGTATATGTTGGCTGCTTTGAAAAAAACCTCTCCACAGGCCAGCATCTACTGAGGAAGATAGCACGGACTTGGGTGGAGGTGAGATGACTGTCCTCTGCACAGCTGCTGGAGTCCTCATCGCCAGTGCATTGAGCTTTGTGATGTTAGCCCCAATGTTCTTTTCTCAGAACAGATTTAAAATCTCCTCACACTATCATTCGAAATTTCTACATTCCAAATGATATCAGGAATGGGACCATATCAACAAGGGAGGAAGGGGCAGGACTGACAAGCAAGGGAGAGGACAAGGGAAGTAGAGCATATAACAACATCAGTGGTTCATACCGCAAGGACATCAGAGATGTGTGGGTGAATCCTATGTACATCTCTTTCTCTCTGTGTGTAGCTCTGTGTTTGTATCACATACTGAGTATTCATACCTGCCTCTTTCTATCTCTCGATCGATAAATGTCACCAGCATGTTTCTGCCAGCAGGGGTATGAGGCAAGGACTAGAGGTGAGGGACACTTGGATTATAGGGTATGGCCCATTGCAGGTAATCCAACAGTGTTTCAATTACTTAATGGTAGTTCCATTTGTCGCTATGGAAATCAATATGTTCGCCAGTAAAAATGAAATCTCCTCCTTATTAATAGAATCGTCTATCTGAACTCCACAGCTGCCTCGACTTGCAAATATGTGGTCAAGCAGGCCCTGAGACCTAGGTACAGGATTAATGAATGATGGGTCACAGGTGCAAGGGTGCGTACCTGGCAGTCAAGCATGTGGGCAGGAACTTCTTGATCAATCCCACAGATAGGCGGAGAATGCCCCAATAAAGCACATGGCGGTGCGGGGAGCGCAAGATAAGTGGTTTTAGTTCTTTTTTAATTTAATTTGACCTATTCCGTCGTCTGTCGACTTCCCCCCACCCAGCCCCGTCCCACCTCTCCTAACTGCCGGCCGCGCCTGTCAAAACAGCCGTAACATTCCAATGGTGAATAAACATCCCTCCCATCCAGAGAAACATCATGCATGTATAAAGCTTTACCCAAAAACATTTTAAGCCGGTATTGCCAACCCAAAAATGTGGGTCTAACGGACTCAGAGTTAGGAAACTACTGGTAAGTAATTGAAACAGTACCTCCTAGTGCACTTCCTCATCAGTCATTATGTACTTGAAGAATACCTAAGCTACACCATGTCAATTCGGTTATAAAACATGTCAAAAACAGAAGAAAAAAACCTTCAAAGGTGCTTTATACAGTGTTTATTAAACAAATCCTCTTCATAAAACAGCTGAAACGATCTTCGATCCCACAGCTGTGTTTTCATGTCTGATTAAACAATGATTACCAAACGTTGAGGGAAGTGCCTGGAAGCCACTCTGCAAATTTGCATAGTAAAAACGTCCTTCACTTCTGCCTACAATGCAGGCATGCCTCTAGTTGACCTCCCTTTAATCCCACCAGGACAAGACAAATTGTTCTGTTCATAATCAATAGCAATAGTGGAACAAACCCCACAAGGCAGAGGAGGATTAGAATGCTTTAAATCTCTTCTGACTGGACCATAGTATACAATTAAGAAATCAATTTTCTGAAACGTATAAAGTCTTTCTAGATCAATTAACACATTTTTCTTTTAACATCCAAATGATGCAAAGCTTCTTGTTCTGGAGAAATAGGATCTGTCAAAAACTCTGGTAAAATGACCTCCAGATCTAAATGAAATGATGAATACACCTTAGGGAGAAAATGTAGTTGATCTGCACAAAAAAGAGCCTATGGCCTGGTATACAATTCAATTTTGAGGTTGCACATCCTGTAATTCATAAAATTACAGGGTTTCCAACTGTTAAGCACTAAACCAATAATGCTATTCAGTAACAGGTTACCGAATCACAAAATGAGTTTAAGAACCCTATACGAATTACTATTTGAAAGGGAATTGTATAGGGTGTCCCTACCAGAAACAGCGATTTGTTGAAGGGATGTATCAATGTTTTGCATTTGAAATTGGGTTGCAAAATATTGACATTTTGCAGACACCTCTAAGGAGATGTCAACCCATATGCAAAATGGAAGGGATCTCTTTGGGGTCCCTTCCCCATTTTGATGTAAAAAAAGTTTTAAAAAAGTTTATTGGGAAGTAGGCAGTGGTCCACGGGACCACTGGCAACTCTCAAAGTCTAAAAAAGTAATAAACTTTTCTTTTTAAAAGCAGTCCTGCTTCCTCTAAGGAAAACAGGCTGTACTTTAAAAAACGTTTTCGCTACTAAAATGCGATCACAGACATGGTAGTCTGCTCACCACTGCAGGTCACCATCCCTGTGATTGCATCCAGTCGTAATGGCTTGCAATGTACAACCTACCTCATAGATATTCATGAGTTCGGGCAGATTGCAACCCACTATGATTCCAAATGTTGGAAATCAACCTCTCAGAACACAGGTTGGCTCACAAAATTCCTTTCCCTTTGCAAAAAGTCGATGTGCAATATGCAAATGGATATTTCTAACTGAGGTGGTAGCCACCCAAATGAAGATTTTCCGAATCAGAAATTGCACAGGCATTGATTCCAAACATTAAAAGGGATGGTTCTGAAGAGCTGAAAGAATCAAAATCGAAACCCATTCAGGCACTAAATTCTCAAATGGAGGATGTGACAGGAAAAAACTTCTTAGGACTCAGGAGGATGCCCTGCCTTCCAAATCTAAAAGCTTTACTAGCTGCCCATTGTAATTAAAGCTTAGCCACTGATAAACCAATGGAAAATGCTCCATGAAGAAATTAAAGAATGAAAACCTCGTCATAAGAAACTGGATCAATTGTATTTCTCAAAGATCATTTCTGAAAAGCAAACAGTGATGAGAATAGGATCTTAAATGAGATGGCTTTCTTTAAGTCCGGGCTGCCACAGCTAGCTTATCTCTGTAGGCTCAATCTTTCAGTATCTAAGCCATTAACTGTGGATGTGACAATATTTCCAGACTCAGAAGGAGGCATCAAAGATGAGAAGGAACACTTGTGAAAATACCCATTCTTGACCCCTCGCTATCCTACAAAGTGGAAACTAGAATGAATGGAACAACTATGACTACTCATTCTCTGTCCCATCTGATCTCTGCTAGCATCTTTGGAATCAAAGTAAAAGGAGGAAAAGCACAAGAGCCTGGAGTCTCTGGACAAGACTGTGCCTTTATCACCCAAACCCCTCCTTCCTGATCCTCGTGTACAACTTTGTACACAGGGCATTGTCCTTGGTGTGGAAAAGATAGCCCTATCTCCTGCAGATTTTGTTGTATGGTAAAGGGCTCACACAATAACTTGTGAGGAATGAAACACCCTGCTTTGCCTGCCCATAGCTGACTTCTCTACTCCCTTGATGTGAAGGATGAGAGGGATAATAAGTTTAGTGTGACCCACTGGAACAGGCTTGTGATGCCAAGCACCTAGAATGTAACCCCCATCTGTTTATATATGGATTGGCTGTCATCAGTACTGTGACTCCCAGGATATGAGGTGCAGATCCTAGGACCGCGATTCTGACTGCTTCCAACTCCTAACAGTTTGAGGAGTACTTGTTGTACTTAGGAGACAATTTGTCATGTAGGCAATGAGTCCACTGTAGCGCCCCGTCTGTATCTACTAGCATTTGTTGTGATTATCATTGCACATGGTAAGCATAGGAGTGTTCCTGGTCACAGATTTCCCAGATCTAATCACCCCTTAAGTTCTGATTATTGGATTTAGGTTGACCCTAGCCTCTAGTTTCAAGGATGCTAGCTTGAAGTAACGTAAGAGATGATGGATGCAAATCCCTGGATGAAATTGCAGCCTGGGAACAACATAATTCTTGGAGGCAAGTCTCCCCGAACCTGAAGCATAACTCTTGCAGTGTGTGACTCCTTTTTCAGGAGTGCCAAGACAAGTTTCTGAATTTTCAGAACTCTTTTTATTACTGAAGCCTCGCCTGTCCTTTCAGCTTCTGAAATCTTGCTCCAAAAAATGTTAATGACTTGAGCAGAAGTCACCTTGAACGTCTTCCAATCGATCAATAAGTCATGAGACTGAAGATGCAAAACTACTTCCTGAAGATGCCTTTCCATTTGGATAACTGTTGATGCATGGAATAACCCATCATCCAAGTATAGGTATATTGATGTTCCCCAGTTCAGGGTTTTCCAATTAGTAGTACAAGAACTACTGGTAGCTCTTCAGTTTCCTGTGAGCAGCTGTCCTTTGTGCAGCCCAGCCAATCAGAATCTTTGCTTGGTTGAATAATATTTTAAACATATTTACAGACCAATCATGTGGCACTGAGGAGACATAGTACTAAAAGTATCCCCTTGGTACTAAGGGCGCTGCAGCTGTGGCTGTTATGTATTACCCATGTAGAAGCATTCCGCATTGACAAAGCCGTTTTTTTACATTTTTGCTGGTAACCTGCTTGGTGAACTGAGGTGATCACTGCTCATAAGCTTACATTTGGTGGCCATATAGATAATGTTGTCCTATATCCATCACTAGTACAACAGTAAAAATATTAGTAGCTCAGGGTGATTTTCTTATTACCAAAAAGGTTGGAAACCACTTCCCTAGTTGTTGCAGAGTCCTACCAGTGGAGCAAGCACCTTTATAAACACCCTAGAGCTGATTTCAGACCAAACAGGAGAACACAAAATTGAAAATGGTGATCTATAACTTTAACTTGTAGAAATTTCTGGTGTTCCTTACATCCAGGGATATATAGATGGGCGTTCTGCAGATCACATGATGCCATGAATTCACCTAATTGGATTAATGGTATAATCCTTCGGGGACAGCCCTTTGTTAAGTGAATCATTGTCACCAATGATTTTACTTTCTCCAGATTCAGTAGTGCCTGACATCTCCCGAGGCCTTATGTACCAGAAACATGATTGAAAAAATGTTCTTCTGAAGCGACTGGCACAACTGCACTAGGCTCTCTTTTCTTTGTTTCAGTACACTGGAGCATCGATGCACACCAACTCTTGAGGGGATGGATAAGAAGTGTATACTGTAACCTTTCTGCACATTTTCCAGCACCATAAATCTGAGACATCTCTCCTTCAGGTTGTTGTTAAAACATCTTGGATATGCCCTTCTACTGGTGTAATGACATCCCCTACACCTTAAAACCAGGAATGTGGATTCTTATTCTTTTGAATTGATGATTTTTGAACTGGAGTTGTTTTTTCTTTGATTACCAACATGGCTGAAATAATATTTATCTTATTGGCTTGCTTGTGTGTATCTTGGGAGGTTGATATTGTAGAAACAGTGGAACTCTTACCCTTATAAGCGAGGGAGTGCTTCCTACCCTTTAGTTACCATGGTGTCCAACTGGTCCAAAACAGCTGTACATCAGACAACAGAAACAGTGTAGGTTCCTCTGAATTTTCAGCTTCGAGTCTCCTAACCAAATCTGACATCATGATAATATGGTATCACCAGCAGCCAAGGCAGATGCTCTGACTCCAAGAGGAATCTGACTCCTTGCTCCATGTTAACCAGTAATTCTGGGCAGCCGTCTCACTCTTGCGTTGCTCCTGGTAAGGAATCAAGGTCTTTGACTAAATGGCTGATCAGCGTAGGTCCACATAAGTCCCAGCTCCTAAAGCTAAATTGCTACCAGCATAAGCCTTTGCAGTACTGATTTACCCTTCACAATCTATCACATCTGAAGAAGACCAGTCCTCTGGATTAACAGATGTTTTGCACATCATGAATGGCCAACATCGATCCCACCTTGATTGTATGTGGTAGAACAGCAGTTGATCAATCCAGGTCTTTCTCTTACTTGCTGCTAAATGTGTATAGTAATCTGAGGTATAATGTAAAAGACCGGTATGCACAGGATCATAAAGCTTTGCTTGCTTGTTTTAAAGCCTTCAATGCCAATATTCCAATCATGTTAACAGGTGACTTCAACCACAACCTGACGTTTTTGAACCTGGAAAATACTTGGTATCATGTGCAAAAAAGAATTTTTGAATATTTCGCCGTCACACATTCCCTTTGTGCAAAGATTAAAAAAAATATAGAGATGGTTAATTTCTTACATGGCATAAGTCTAAAAGCATTGAACAGAAGATTTGCAGGGGATAACTCATGAGTCCAATTAATTTTGTCAACTCAAGCACAATAGTACAGCGTTATACTTTTACCGGTGGAATTATTTTCCACAGTGGAGGATTTTACTGCATTATGCAGGCCTGAAAGGATCAATTTTGGCAAATCTTTTACGTACACGGATTAGGGAGAAAGAGGCCTTTTCCCTTGTGTTTACATGTAGGTGCTGGGCAGCAAAAACGTATAAGGGTTGTCTTTAAACTTGCTCCTAAATTCTCAGAGTGGAAAAGCGCTCTTGGATTAGAGTTAAATACTAACAACCTGACACATTCTTCTACTTTCCATGACTCACTCAATCCCTGGAAAGCAAAATTGCACAACTCTTTAAAGAAGCGTTTACTCACGAAACACCTAGCTAAGAATCTAAAGCTGACTTCTGACTGCTACACCTCAAGAGGAAAATGGTTCTCGAAATTACTTAAGCAAAATAAGAAGGCTCTCAATAGATCAAATAGTAACTTAGTCATTGCAAAGGTAATTATCTTGCTATGCACAAAATCAAGGATCTCAAAAAATATATAAGATGCTAGTTTGGAATGCACAAATTTTGTTTAATCAAGCTCCATGACTAAAAATCTATGACATTTGCAAACCTAATGACTTCAAAAGATTCTGGAATTCATCTATGCCTTTTTTCATCCAACAAATCTAACTCAGACTGCCAGTTTCTCTATTTGATTGAATGAAGCATATTTCTTCTTAATATGTGGATGGAGAAGCAGCCGATCGTAGCGCTATCACTGATTCTTCTCTGGCACTTTAACAGCTGGTGACCATGTCGTATGTGCTTAAGTTAGTTAAATCATCTAAGTCAGATAGAGCCCTGGGCCTCAGTGGTCTGTGTGGTGCAATTTTCAATCACAACCCAGATTTCTGAGGTCAATGTTTGACTCCATTTTATAAGCTCTGTATGTAACATGATTCAGCATGGAGAGGTTGTATTCAAGATCCATTATACAACAAGCATTGGCATAGCCAATAGGTCTCTCCTTTGGGACCTTATAAATGTTTAGCTATGCAACAGTTGCATAACTAAATACTTATAAGGTCCCAAAAGCGAGACCTATTGGATATGCAAAGCAGCCGTGTGGCCGCGAAAGTGAAAGTGATCGCGATCAAACATCAAAGCAGCCGCGAAAGTGAAAGTAATCGCGGTAAAGCGCGTGCCCGCGCACATGCACTGTAGCTCTATGCTGGCCTGGTAGCACTTTTTGGAGCCCTCTCAATAAGTCTCGCCAGACCAGCGCATGCGCTGGGTCAGGCGAGACCTAAAAAGGGACCACTTAACAGTATTAGTGTTTACAAATTAATAGCTCTCTTGGAGGGTGAGGCTAAATATTATGCCAACATTTTACTGGCTGACCATACCAATGGGGACGAGTGCAAATTGTTGCTCTGCTACCAGACAGGCATCACAGCCAACTCTGGCACAGCTGATAACATCCTTGCTTTATCCATGTTAATTCAGAAGAATATCAGTCTGGTAAGACCCTGGGGATTCATTGATTTCAGGACAGCTTTAGACTGCATTCATAGTGCATTCCTTTGATCAAAATTACAATGTAGGAGGATGATAGCCTACAGCCTGAATTCAAATCAAACTCACTACCACTAGGGCATCATCCCCACAAATGTACACCAAAAGAAGCCTTAAGCAGAGCTGACTTCAAGCTCCCCTGCTTTTTATCCTCTATGGAGCAAAACTAAGTTTTTGACTAAGTGCCTATTACTTGCCTACTCTTCTCTCAGTTGATGGACATATTGGTGAGTTTCTCAAAAGAAACTCACATACGCCTCAAACTAGCTTATCGTCTTAATCACTAGTTTATATCCGCTCCTTCAATCGTCCTGTCCAGCCCTCTATTGTGTCCTAACCATATCAATTCTAATTGGTTGCTACTGTTCGTCACTCTTTCACCACACCGGGTTCAAGCCTTTGATGCACTCCCGTATGTCGCACCATCATCTGTTAACCAGCCACTTAATGTCGCTTACAGTGTACCCTCACAAACCCCTCGACACTGCACTTGTCAGATATGGCCCTAACTCATGGACTACTGCATATCCTATTATTGTCTCCAATAACGCAAAAAAGAATCTCAAACTCAAACTACTGAAACAGCACCTGGATACACTAATTGCTGATACCTACCATAATATGACCAATGGCACCAAGAAAACCAACTTTGTCTTCTATTCCATATGCCCAGCAAAAGGGAAAAACATCTCCCTGCTCCTCCTCCAAGTTACCAAGACTATCAAGATACCCTATGGAACAAAACTGACGACGTCCTCCTCCCCATCCTTTAGAGGGGAAATTGATATATACATTTTTAAGACAGGAAACATTCTTATACAAGTGACCGACCCTCACCTCACCTTATTCGATCAACACTTCCTGTCATTTTACAAACCTCTCACACAACAGGGCTATCTGTCCCAAATTCCTTTATACCTCAACCTCTGACATTCAACCCAGAACTGACCCACCTTCTTCCCCCCTCTAATTCACCATCCATCCCCCTGACGTGACTAGCAACCTTACCCCCCCATCAACACACCCCGTCCACAAACAACCACTGGTGGGACTTCACCTGTTTCCACCCTAACCAGCAGTCTCAAGGTAACAAATCGTAACGTTGTTCCAGCCTCCTCAGAACCCTCAGCGGACGCACCCCTCCCTACCATTGCTGACCCTATTGATCCCACTCAGACTGTCTACAATCCTAGTCCCAACTGTAAGTAGCACTCCCATAGCAAAGTGTCTTCTGCTCCTTTCTACCTAGGAGTTGCCTCACATCCTCCCTCTCACAATGCTGGAAGCTTCAATAAGTCATTTACACAGATCTTGTCCCAAATGGAACAGAAACTTGATTCTTTTGTGATTGACATAGCACTCCTAAGACTAGATATCTCAAGTCAGGCTAAGTTATCCCACTATCTCACCCCCGAGAGTTATAAATTACCTCCACACACAGGTTCTTCTTCCACAGCCTCAAAACACATCCCCTGGCCCTGTACTCCTTTATGTCGTCTGTCCCACAGACCCCACCATGCTCAACGCACCCTATCTGATCTTGAAGCTGTTGCTCTTAGTGAATTTTACCTTGCTAAGATCCAGACTGAGCACTAATAGAATCCCCGATCAACGAGCCCAGACCTCCTGCTCAATTCACCATAATTCAAACACTACCTTCCTCCAAGGAATAGCCCTGCCCTCTCTTGTGCATGCTTCTCAACTGTAGATCAGCAGCCAAACATGCTACTGATGTCGCTTAATCCATTCTCAGGGAGGAAATAAATATTGCTTTCCTCATGGAATCCTGGCTTAATGAATACTCCCTCCCCATGCTTGACCTGCTGACCGCCCCCCCACCAGGTACGCCATCATTGTACAATGACAGACCTAAAAGAACTAGTGGAGGGCCAGCCATAATTCACAAAGTAGAAATACAACTTTCCACATTAAATAAGGCAAAATACTCAACTTTTGAATACCTTGGTGCTGAACTTAAAAGCAAAGACTACCCTCCTATCCAATTCCACACCATCTACCACCCTCATGATGATCGCACCCTCTTCGCAGAAGAGTTATCTGACCAAACTGCTCAGTTCTCCTTAACTGACATGAAGGATGTGTTCCTTGGCAACTTCAACATTCATTGGAACAACTCAGAAGACACTTCAGTCCGGCTACTTACGAACCTTCTTGAAATTAATGACCTTAATCAACTCTCCAATGAACCAATACACATCAAAGACTCTACTCTAGATCCAATTATCACTAAAAAATGAACTGGTCTCCCTCAGCTCCATCTCACCTATTGACTGATCAGACCACCATCTAATACTTTTCAATATCAATACCCCGGTCCGACCCCTCCTGGACTTTACAAAGAAACCCAAGCAGTGGACCTGAAATCTCAAACAAGTCTCAATACCGGAACTGTAATCCCAAATTTGTGAACAACTACAGCATCACCCCCTCACGTACACCTCTGATGATCTCACTAAACACTATAACACAGCAATTTTGGATGTTCTCGACCAAGAGGCACCACCTAAACTAAAACAACTGAGATCATTCAAATCAAAATTGTGGTTTAATTCAGATCTTAACAGTGAAAGAAGACAACTCCGACAAGCAGAAAGGGCATGGAGACAAAACCCCTCGACAAAGCACCTAGCACTACTTAGAACTACAAGGCTATCATACAAGAAACACATTTTTAGAGAAAAAGCCTCCTTCTTCCGCAACTAATTGGACCGTGCAAAGAATAGACCCAGGGAGCTCCTTAACACTTTCAAACAACAAACCACGTCTTCACCCCGTCATGATATAATCCCTACTAATGAACGATGTGAAGAAATTGCTAGCTTTTTCTCTGACTAAGTCGCTAAAATTGAGCAATCCTTCTTACAAGTCTCTGTCATTCCCTCCATCCTTACTGACCCATCCTCCCTCCTCGGCAGCTCCCCCCCAGAACCCATTATTGACCAAATGACCCCTAAAGGAACTAGCGGCTACCTTAATCACTCCCAACTGAAAAACTATGCCAACTGGTCTGACTTCAAACCCTTGACTGAAATTGAAGTCTTCAATATAATCACGAAATCAAAGCCATCGGTCCACACTAAGGATCCCGTCCCATCCACGATGGTACAAAATCTCAACCACATCACTGCCCCATTCTGGACTCCAGTCATCAACACATCTCTCACCTTGGGCTGTGTACTGGCCTCTCTCCAACTAAGACAAATCACACCCATACTCAATAACCCCAAAGCTGACCCTAATGATCTCAACAACCTCAGACCTATCTCCGACCTCCCATACCTAGCCAAAACTATGGAAAAATGTGTTTTACAACAACTAAACTATCATGTCAGAAAATTCAGCCTCCTTGACACCTTCCAGTCTGAGTTCAGGAAAGGTTGTAGCACTGAAATTGCCATGCTCAATATCTTAGATGACATCCACAGACATCCTTAGACGATGGAGATGCATGCATACTCGACTTATCTGTAGCTTTTGATACCGTTAATCACCCAGCCCTTCTTGAATCACTGAAGGTTTGCTTTGGTATCAATGGCACCGTCTTAAAATGGTTCACATCTTACCTACAACACCGATCGCAACAAATTAAAATCAACTCATGTCTATTGAAACTCACACATGTCACTCTTGGCGTGCCACAGGGCTCAATTCTCTCACCTTCCCTTTTGAGTCTCTTCATGGAACCCCCTACAGTCATCCTGTAGCAGGCAGGGATCAAATATCACCTTTATGCTGATGACACTCAACACTATTACAAAACCAAATCACCCAGTGACATTTGACATCTCAACGCCACACTGACCAAGATACAATCTTGGTTTAACTCTAACCACTTAAAGCTAAACCCCAACAAAACAGAAATAATTCTATTCGCCCCCAAAAGCAGCCACCTACCAATCCACGAATGGCTCAGAGATCTGATCACATTAAATTGTTCTCTCACTCTATTCAACTCCGCAAAGTTCCTTGGCTTTATCCTGGACTACAACATGTCAATGAAAGATCACATCAAAAATTCTGCCAAAGGAGAGCTTTAGAAGCTAAAACACCTCAAGAAAATTAAACCATTAATTCCCTCTGATGATTTTAAAATTGTCGTGCAATGTCTTGTCCTCTCCAAACTGGACTATGGTAATTCCATCCTCACAGGGACGCCAAAAACTCCCCTTGCCCCCCTTAGATCAGTTCTAAACATGGCAGCTTGACTCATAACAGATCTTTTATTTTTTTTCGAAAACCTTTATTTACTGCTTCAACACGGTCATGGTACACTTATTGCATAAAATCAGAGCATTTTACACATCTGGCGAGTCCCAAAGCACAATAGACATATGAGCATTCCAACATGATAGTAACAAGTAACCTGTATAGCACGTCCGACATGATGGGAATGAAAGAAAATCACTGGAGATAGTTATAGCCCTATGAGGAAAAAGACAGGCCCGGCAAGAAGGGGGAAATGGTCCAGGAGGGGGGCAGTAACTGACCAGCACCGGCAGTCGCCGCGGGCGGAGTGCCGGCGGGGAGCACGGGAGAGGAGCTCCGCTCGACTGGGGTCGGGAGTGGAGGTATGTCACAAGGGACCCCCATATGTTGGGTGGACATGACCTTGCAGGCATCAGGTCCCAGAACTCGGATAAAAGGGTCTGACATCTTGTAGCGTCTTCAAGCCAATGGGTGAATTTGGGCACCGGTCTGCGACCCCAACACATAGCCACCCTGCGCCTTGCGGGGACTAGTAACATTGCAGTCAATCGGCGAGAGGCGTCCGGACAAACCTCGACAAAGCCCAACAGGCACAACGGAGGGTCGGGGGACAACCCGAGTGGAGGTTATCTCAGAGATGGCGGCGCAGACCTCCAGCCAGAAGGCTGACACCCTGGGGCACAACCAAGCTCATAACAGATCTTAAACGGTTTGAACACATCACTCCTGCCTTCAAGATCCTCAACTGGCTTCCTATCGAAGGAAGATATACTTACAAGACTGCCTGCATCACCCACAAAGCCCTTCACTCATCTACCCCCAACTGCTTAGACAAGAAGCTTACGAAAGCTTGGAGTACTACGGGCCATATGTATGACCACATTTTCCCATAGACACAGAATGGGTAAGATCCTTTGATACATCTGGCCCTAGATCTTTGAGAAGCTCCAACGCACTTTTGCTCCTACCTCCCAAACTATAAAAGACATCAATCAAGACTCGCTCTTTTTTCTGGAAATGCATCGAACATATGGAACTCTCTACCTAGCGATCTACAATGCAACCCCTCCTTCCCTTGCTTCTAAAGAGACCTGAAACTCCTCCTCCTCAACAAATACCTTAACTCTTAAGCTTACTGAACTTGGTTAATTATCTCTCGTTACAGGACTAGACCCTCTGTCATAGTTGGTTGTTTGTTTGCTTATGCTGTCTATTGGATCCTCTCTAACTTGTCTTTGTTTTTCTTTGATGTGTACTATAATCCATTGAGTCTTGCTTCATATAGTATTACGTTTATAATTTACTGTATTCTCAATGATCATGTAAAGGGCTCTAATACCTTTGGTCTAGCTAGCACTATATAAAACTTATAAATAAATAAATAATAAGCAATGTTTTGACTAAACCACATTCTTGCCCTCGAAGATTAGGAGGCACCCACCTTCCCAACTACAATATGAGGATGATTCTCTCCTATTAGATAAAACTTCAATTTGTTTACAACACCGCCTAACTGCTCTCCATTCCCCCTGCAAAGCAAATAAGTTGAACATTAATATGAATTGGGGCTACGTGTTATTCTTCACCAAGAAAAGAAGGAAAACTGGGAGGTAGTTTCAGGACAGTAAAGAAATGAACATGGCAGCGACATATAAACATCCTGGTGTTTGGCTTTGCGGTCGCTGCAGTCGCATGCATCAGTTTTCCAGGGAAGAACCAAAACCACGTCTTTATCATCTGCTTCATGCAAACTTCTTAAAGCTCTGTCCAGACCATCGCTGCTTCCTTTCTTCAATGTGGTTAAAGCCAAATTCCTCCCATCCCTCAATTATGGGAGTAAGGCTTTCCCAGGGAAGCTGGCCAGATGGCTGGATGGAAAACAATGCAATGTGCCTGACTATTGGTTCTTCTGCTTTAGTGCTCCTCTGAGGAGCAGACCAGCTTGGAATTTTGTCTCATAGGACAAATACTCGCGTCTGATGCTACTTCCCTTTGTTCGTGGCATTGAATTAGGCACAGGGCTTTAAGTGGGCCGGGTCTCACCGGGTCTGAGCACTGGCAAGTTTTTTTAAGGGGGCCTCGAAATGGGTCTCTATCGGGCTCTGTTCTGTGCCCTGGCACAGGCGATCCGTGTTTTCCTGGACTGCAGTGATAGCAGGCACATCGATGTGTGCTGCTCACACTGATCACTTCTCACTAGCGTGTGCTGCTCACACTGCTCACTTCTCACTAGGGGAGAAGTTACGGCATGACGTCACTCCAGGTGAGCGTCGTAGGAGAAGGGAAATCCTTTGAAGAGAGTCATTTTCTCTCTGGATTTCCCTTCTCTTTTTGAAACTCAGGAGCAGCAACACTGTTGTGGGGTCACCAGGGCTTTAAGTGGAAGATTTTTCAATATTATATACAAGCCATAGTTGCTGCTTATATTACATGCAACAGATATCAGATAAATGAGGAAAAAAAGGCACACACCAATGAAGTTTGCAATTTGGTAATTTAAGGGAATAAAGTATTATGGGCTGTCGTAATACATAAGTTCAAAAGAACAAAATATTGGTGACTTGTGGTGATAAAGTGACATGTGATGATAAATAGTATATACAATATATTTCAAATGCGGTAAAAGTGAATAAGTAGAATAGAAAGGTACATTATTTCTTGATATGTCTTTATGGTTTTTCACATATGCTACAAGATCCTATGTGAAATAATCTGTGATCAGAAGCATTGTGTAGACATATAAGGGTGCGTCGACATTTCGACTCCGTGTACTGCGCAAAATATAATAAGCGTCACGGTGGGTCTTCCTCAGGACAGTGCAGATGGGTATACAGCCCAAGCGCAGATTTTGGTTAATATCTGCGGGCGAGAAGGTTTCCTCAGTCAAAGTTGTAGTCCTGGTGAATCAGGAGGAGGCCTTGAAGATTTTTGAGGTAAAAGGATGATGGCTTCAATAAACTTGGGGTTTTACTTTTAAGCCAGTCCCATCATTTACGGGATCTGTAGTTCAGCAGGTCTTGTCAGCTCTCAGTCTGCGCTTGGGCTGTATACCCTTATATGTCTACACAATGCTTCTGATCACAGATTATTTCACATAGGATCTTGTAGCACATGTGAAAAACCATAAAGACATATCAAGAAATAATGTACCTTTCTATTCTACTTATTCACTTTTACCGAATTTGAAATATATTGTATATACTATTTATCATCATATGTCACTTTCTCACCACAAGTCACCAATATTTTGTTCTTTTGAACTTATGTATTACGACAGCCCATAATACTTTATTCCCTTAAATTACCGAAGTGCAGGGGGCGTGGCCAAGCCGGCTACGATGGTGGCTGCAGCTTGCTAGGGCTCTGAGATCGGGCCGGCAAAGTGACCGACTCCAGGCGTTGCTCCGGCATAGAACCGCAACCCCGGGCGCCGGAACGGTCCTGGCATCCACTGCTGCGTGGACGCAGGGCGTTGAAGGGGAGAAGAGCAACGGCGGCGAGACGAAACGCCGGATCGAGACTCGGTGCCCCAAGATGGCGGCGGGCGATCCGAGAGGTCCGCATTAGTGCACCAGGAGGACGACTATGATGAGGATATAGCCTGCGAGCTGCCCCGTGCCACACGCTTACAGCAGCAGCAGCGTCTGACTAGCGCTGGGGGGCTGCGGAGTCCCGGAGGCATACCGAGAGAGGGAACGGCCTCATATCGGCATTGGTGCGAAGAAGATGGGCGGCCATGTCACCAGCGGCGCGCGCCTCGCGCGGTGACCAACTTCACGGGTGAGGAGCGAGGCAGCGCTGGCAGGGGAAGACTCACCTCCTGCAGGGCATGTAAACGATACGACATCTGCGGTGCAAGCGAAGCTGAGGGGGAGTCCTGGTGTATCTCGGGGCAAGACTGGGGCGCCTGACCCTAAGATGGCGCCCGACGGGACATCACAGTAGCAGTGCCCGGAGCCCGAAACAAGAGGGAAGGGACAGTCTGCATCAGCGGGGTACGACCTGAGCTCTCCCCTTACTGAACCTGAGAGAGACACAAGTTTGATTGACACCCAACGTCAGTGTTAATACAACACCCCACGAGTCGACGGAGGGCAGCCCCCTGGCGATCTACTGGAGGGCACTGGGTGACGGAGTGTCCACCGGCCCTGAGTCACGAGGAACCGCGGGGCTGGGTGGTCCCTCTCCTGCGCTCTCCTAACTGATCCCTAGAGGCGACGGACGGTAATCTCCTTGTGGCCCACGGACGGGGGAGGAGCGGCGGAGGGTCCACGGGGCCTGCGGAGGCCTACAGCGGAGCTCAGACGCCCCCAGAGGAGACGCGGATCGCAGGCCCGCCTACGAGGTGACCCCCTTGCCTATCGGGGGAAAGAGGGACCCCGAGTAATCGGTAGCAGTGCCCGAGGCGCTGACGCACCCGGATCGCAGCGATGGGGAAACCCCGGGGGACCCAACAGACGGCGGTTCCCGAGACGGCCCCTGAGAAGATGCCCAAGACTCGGACATGGGTGGGCGCGGTGGAGACACAGCCCGATGCCTCGGTCTCCGTCAAGTTGGACCAGGTTCTGGCCGCTATTGAGCATTCTAGAGTCTCGATGGAGGAGCGGCTCGGGACACTAGCGACGGACATCAGCCTTATCCGCGACGACCATCGGAAACTGGTGGATAGAGTGAAAGACGGAGAGAAGAAGATAGAGGGCATACAGCCGACGATCGATAAACACCAGCAGACTCTCCAGGAGGTGCTGCACCGCCTGACAATCATGGAGGAACGTACGGACGATTTAGAAGGACGCTCAAGGCGCTGCAACATTCGCGTACTGGGGTTACCCGAAGGAATTGAAGGCACGGACCCCCTGCCATACTTGGAGACATGGGTGAAATCCTTCACTCCGGAGGGGGATCGCTCCGCCTTCTTCTCTATGGAGAGAGCCCACAGGGTCCCGGCCCGCAGACCGCCCCCAGGAACACCCCCAAGACCGATGCTGGCAAAGTTCCTTCACTTTCGAGACAGGGATGCAGTACTACGCGCAGCGCGAGTGGCGGGCACCCTGCGGGTCGACAACCAGCGTGTCATGGTGTTCCCAGATTACGCGAGAGCAGTTCAACAACAACGGGCTTCCTTCATGAGTGTGAAACGCCGGCTGCGCGAAAACAATATCCAATACTCCCTGCTCTTCCCAGCTCGCCTCAGGGTGGTCCACGCCGACTCCACTGTTTTTTTCACCAATGCCACGGAAGCACAAGATTGGGCAGACTTACATTGCACACGGCAGTCCAGAGCGGAGATCGTAAGAGACCCACACCCTAAGCACTCACAGTCTGGAAGGCGATCACAGCGGCGCTCACGAGGTGGAGTGGGTGGCAGAGCCCGTGCACGCACCCAGGACTCTCCCGATCTAGAGCAAATTGTGAAAGAGCGACGGGAGGCTCTACAAGCAGTGATCGATTTGCAAGCGTCTCCCCTCCCGAACGACATAGACCAGCCACCACATATCTTTACCTCGGAGGGGGAGAATGACAGCGATGGAACAGTATCGGGACAAGACTCTGCGACACCCCCCATGGTCACTCCACAGACCGCGGACCTTATTCTGGACGAACAATCTGGCTCTCGAGCGAAATGAGAAGGGACTCCTGAACCTAACGTGAAGCTAAGTACGCTTTCCCCCACTCATCGAACATAGGCATCAGTCTCATTACTCGCTAAAGCAGGAGCAACGTCCATTTATCCTGCTAATGGCCCGATCCGTGTCTGGCCCAGTACGCATGCACCACCGCCCCCTCCTTATATTGTTGTAACCCCCTTAATTGGGTGAACAGGTTTGGACGCATCGTTTCGGCGATGGGCCCTAGGCATTGGGAATGTTCCCCGACCCCGATTGTTCAGTTGCTTATCCCAGTTCAACACTTCCCCAACCCCCCGCATGGAAGGACACGAATCCAGACATCCACTACTCATGGCTACACAGCGTCGGAGGCTATAGGCGCCCTCAGTCAGCTAGTTCGACCGCGCCTCACGCATCTCACTAGGCGCAGCCACGCGCATGGCGAACAGATACACAGCCATAACACCTCATACAACCCACACTGATGTTACCATCCTCACCCTAAATGTTACGGGGCTCCACACTCCGCGCAAACGATATGCGGTGTACTCCTATGCAAAGCGTCACAACACCCCGATAGTTTTTCTACAAGAGACACATCTCAATGCGAAAGAGGTCGGGAAACTACAATCAAAATGGAGGGGTCTCCTATGCGCCACTACTTATTCTGCGTATGCACGAGGGGCGCTGATCTGGATACGACCGGGAACTCCCTTTCAAGAGCTCCGGAGGGTGGTGGACAAAGACGGCAGATATACACTGCTGGAGGGTCTGTTCGACGGGCAGGTTGTGCTTCTCGGTAGCATTTACGCCCCTAATGTAGAACAAGACAAGTTTCGGGACCATCTCACAGGGGTCCTTGCCCCATTTGCTTCCATACCCTGGGTCCTGGGAGGAGACTATAACTGCACACTCGACCTGAACCTTGACCGCTCACACCCCCCTCCTTCGCACTCCCCGGCACATAGGCAAACGGACAGATTCAGGGCTTGGATTACACACTGGTCGCTCACCGATGCTTGGCGGCTGCGTCACCCCCTGCTCCGATTGTACTCCTTTCACTCCATCCCACACAACCTGCGCATTCGTCTGGACCGCTTTCTATGCTCGGCGACTATACTGCCCAAGATTGCCCACACAGACTACTTGGGCAGGGTCATCTCTGATCACGATGCTCACATTCTCCAGTTACACTGGCGGCCCCCACACCCGCCTGTCCCTACTTGGCGCTTGCCGTGGGACTGTCTGTCGGATCAGATCTTCCGACACGAACAGGAGAGCAGCATCCAAGACTACTTCTTATGCAACTCGGGCACAGCATCATCCACGTTAGTGGAATGGGATGCATTTAAGGTGGTGGCCCGAGGAGAGTGCTTGAAGCAAATAACGGGAGTTAAGCGCGTACTAGAACAGGCTCTCACCACGGCGGAGCAACGCTTGGCTGCTCTCACCAAACAGGACTCTACGTCCGAGGGGGAGACGCGGCGTATAGCCGAAGCAAAAACTGCCTATCAAGCTGCAACTGCGGATTTACGAAGGTACAACTTCCGTTCGTACGCTACACGGATGCATAAAGAAAGGGACAAAACGGGCACTCTCTTGGCGTGGCTGGCCAGACAGGACACGGACATCAAACCCATTACCGAGATATTGGATCCTAGGGGGGAACTGGTGCATTCTCAGGGAGAGATTCTTGGGGCTTTCCGCGACTACTATGCGGAAATATATAGTGACCCCGCCTCCACCCCACAAATTGTAGTGGATCGATTTCTCGATCCCCTGCCTATCCCAACAATTACGAGGACAGAGAGGGAGACCCTAGACGCCGTAATATCCGCGGCCGATGTGACACGGGCCCTGCAGGCCCTAGCCCGAAATAAGGCTCCGGGACTAGATGGGTTCCCCTTAGAATATTACGCGACATTCTCGGCGCACCTAGTCCCTCGACTGGTGGAGATGTTTGCGGCGGCACTGAAGGAGGGAGAACTACCACATTCCATGCGAGAATCTGTAATCGTGACGTTCTTGAAACCCCATAGGGACCCGCAACAAATGGCCTCCTATCGCCCCATATCGCTGTTGTCCGCCGATTGCAAACTCCTTGGGAAAACTCTTGCGGATAGATACGTGCAAATCATACGCTCTTTGGTCCACCCGGATCAGTGCGGATTTATACCTGGCAGACGCACGTCCCAGAACATACGTCGGGTTTTCCACATACAAGATCAGGTGAGGGGGATATACCCTAGGGCGGCCTGTCTCATCCTAGATCTCGAGAAGGCCTTTGATTCCCTCACATGGCAGTTCCTATTTTTGGTGCTACAACGAGCGGGCATTGGGCCCATCCTGCTAGCTAAACGCGCCTACTGTACACCGGGCTGACCTCGCGGATACGCCTGGGCCGATGCATATCGACGGAGTTCGCGGTCCAGCGGGGCACGCGACAGGGCTGCCCGTTGTCCCCGCTGCTGTTTGCTCTAGCGGTTGAGCCTCTCGCCATACGACTGCGGAGGGAGGGGGAGAGTTGGGGCATCCCGGTAGCAGGCACGGTACATAGCGTTTCCTTATACGCTGATGACCTATTGATCTATGTACGGGACATCACGGAAGACCTGACCCCCCTCTGGGAGACTTTGACGGACTTTTCTGTGGCCTCGGGATTGCGGGTGAATTGGGATAAGTCCACGATATACCCGCTGCATCCGGATTTGCCCCCACAGGAGGTTCGGCTGGGTGATCAGCGGGTGCCCTGGAGGGCGGAGGCCCCTCGATACCTCGGGGTCCGTCTCTACCACTCCTCCACAGATATGTTCGAGGGTAATCATAACAGGGCATTGGCGGGTATCAGGGCAGCGATCGGATTTTGGAGGAGCCTCCCGTTGGCCCCAATTGGGAGAGTGGCATTGGCCAAAATGATTATGGTTCCACGATTGTTGTATTTCTTTACCAATCTGCCGGTAATCCCGCCCAGAGCCTTTTTTCGGGATCTAGACTCCCTCCTCAGCGCACTCATTTGGGGATCCGCCAGACACAGGATAGCCCTGAAAAAATTGCAGTTGCCCACCACACAGGGCAGCTTGGGAGCCCCCTCATTCGAGGCCTACTTCTTGGCAGCACAGCTGCAATGGCTGTCTCACTGGACGGCAGACAGGTACACTGTGGAAACTCACACCATCGCAGGACGGATATCGGTTCCGGAGATCCGTCGCCTGCTCCTCCCTGACACTAAACCAAAACGCTCATACCCTCTACAGGTGTCAGTAGCACGCAGGTGCATGCTGCGGATACACCGCATGTCCCCGGGGGCCCCTTTGTACTCCCCTTTACTCACCTTGGTGGGATGGCCCAAACAGGAACACTACTACACAAATAACACGCTTCGCACGTGGACATTGTGTGGCATGACAGAAGTGGGGTCTCTGTTCGAGGATGGGCAACTAAGACCGTTCCGCAGCCTTACGGAAGAATACGATCTTCCCCCGGGGCAATTCCTGCTTCACCGTCAACTCCTAGATAGCTACCGACCATATCAGGACCTAATCAAGGGGGAACCACGCACACACCCAGTTCTCCACACGATCCTACACATGGGAGCAGGACGCCATCTAACTACATGGCTTTATAAAGCCATACGGGAACTGACTAATAAACCACTGGAGACCCTGAGAGCCACCTGGGAGGCAGAAATCGGGCGTGTGCTCCATGAGAGTGTGTGGGAGAGGGCTTTGAAGTACCCTAAGAAGGTCTCGAGGAACGCACGCTTTAAGAATATCCAATATTACATTTTGCACAGGGCCTACTTAACACCCGCGCGCCTCCAACGATTCTACCCCGACACTCAATTCTTATGCCCCAGATGCCACGAACAGAATGCAGATTTCCGACATATGTTTTGGAACTGTTCCATTATAAAAATTTTCTGGCACCACATTCACACTACTTTGGGTACCCTCACAGGGCTGACCTGCATGAACACATGGGAGGCCAGCGCCATAGGCGTCTTTCACGCAAGTAAACAGCACAGGGTGCGGACCCGTTTTCTCTCCCTTGCGGTGCTTTTAGCCAAACGCAGCATCGCCATGCACTGGCGCTCCCCCACCGGTCCACCGTTGGCGGCTTGGGTGGGGGCTACACACATATGGGCGACGGCGGAGGAGGAGACATTGCGGGAGGAGGAGGTGAGAGGGGTCCGCAAACACCCTATATCTATGGAATGGGCCATGCTCTTATATCAGTTCAAGCAGCTAACCCCGGGAACAGATTCAACAGATGGTTTACCCACACTGTCAGCCCGGCACACGCAGTCACAGACCCTCCCTAACCAATCTCCCGAAATACCGACCACATGACCGCATGGCCAGCCACAGTATCAGGTATACTGTTGCAGCTCTAGGTCGAACCACATATGATAGGCAACCGTGAGTCACAGAGGAGCCTCCCCCATACGGCGTTACATACCTAGGCAAGAGTAACTGGGGATGTCCTTCCACACCCGTCCCCCAGGTTATACCCCTGTTCCACCCCAGTTCATGTGCCATATCTGGAACCTGAGACAACAGGGTATACGCAATACGATATATCTATACGTTATGCATGCTCCCCGTTGACGTACCACCAGTATACACAGATGAACGGTACCACCATTGGATGTACAATTGACTTAACTCTGCGAAACTTTGTATAATGTACACTGTGTGAAATATGAAAATGGCAATAAAAATAAGTTTAAAAAAAAAAAAATTACCGAAGTGCAAACTTCATTGGTGTGTGCCTTTTTTTCCTCATTTATCTGATATCTGTTACATGTAATGAATATTTTTTGAACTTTCTAGAAGAAATTAGAAATTCCCGACAGAACCATTGTATTTATATAATACGTCCACCCGGGTTCTGAGGGACACCGGGTCACCCCATTATTTTTGCTCAGCTTATTTATCTTATGCAACTCACAACCATTGACAAAGCCAATAGTCCAGACTTGTTGTAGGTATGATGTTACATGTTGTATCAAATATCTAGATGCAATGACAGAAACAGCAAAATACCGGTCCGGCGGCACATTATGCTAGGCACAGATTTTTAGCTTACGTGGTTTTAAACCACACCCTTTTTTTTGTGTTTGAAAAGCTTTATTCAAGAAAATGTCATTACAAAGATATCAGTAGAGGCTTAAGAAATAAGCAAATAGAAGTAAAATAACAGTAGCAAGCTAATATCATATAGAAACGAGCAAAAGCATTTTATACAGTTTTAAGGAGAAAAGGGAAAAAAGGGAAGGAAGGGGAAGGATAAAGAAATAAAAAGGGGGGAAAAAAGGGAAAATGTCAACAACATATTATGAAAGTATAAAAATACGTCTGAAGAGTAAGTGCTGTAAGCAAATCAATAATCAAATAGAACCAAGAAGAACAACTACAACAATAAATAAATCGTATACTGTGAATATAGTAAAAAGAAGAGGCAATATCCTCAAGGTGGCTCAAAATTTTCCGAAGTGACACGTGATACATTCTTTCGAACCATCCGATCTAAATATGAAGTAAGAGGTAACCAGAAGAGATCCCTATTATGTGTAGGATTACAGGAGGCTGCGAAAGCAATATCAAGCCTATGAAAGTGACATAGAGAGTTCCACCAGTGACGGATGGAAAGCTTTGTGAGGGATTTCCAATTGGAGGAAATGTGTTGAAAGGCGAGAGAAGGCATAAGGTCAAAAGACCATGAAAATGTAGAGGAAGATCTAAAGAGTCAGATAAACTGCCTAGAAAAAGGGTAGAAATCGAGTATTGAGACGAGAGTGTGAAAATACGAGAGATGTATAGCCAAACATTATTCCAGAATTGAGAAACAGAAGGACATAAAAATAAGAGATGAAAAAGATTAGCGTTAGGGGTAGAACATGTCCAACAGTTAGACTCCGAAGAAGAGGAAAAACGAGCCAGAGAAAGTGGAGAAAAGTATAGTCTGTGGTACATGTAAAACAAAGATTGAGTGAGGGAAGCAGAACGAGAAATTTTCAAAGATCTGGACCTAAGTTTATCCCATAGAGCAACGGACCAAACACATCCCAAGTCCGCCTCCCAAGAGAGTTCCGTTTTAGACTTAAGGCGATCAGGATTAGGCGATAGAAAGAATTTATAAATGAGCGAGGCTTTGGGAAGGGTTGAAAGAATTTTGAGAAGAGGGGCCTGGGGCTCGGAGGGAGGGGAAGAAGGAAGAGAATAAAAAATATCAAGGATAAGTGAGGCCAGAGTAACACATTTTTGCAAAAAAGAGCGAGGACAGCCATAGGACTTCTGAAATTGGGGAAAGGAACAAGGAGATGCTCCGTCAAAAAACTGGTTTACCCATATGATGCCCTTAGATCTCCAAGAATACCAGAAAATGGGCCTATTATTTATAAGGATGAGTGAATTATACCAAACCGTTGAAGCTAGAAAGGATTCCCGAGTGATAAGTGTAGACTTGAAAATAGGCTTTAAGAGAGAAAAAGTATGTTTAAATAAAGGAAATGACATGTGCGGAGTTTTGGCAGAAAAGCGTATGAATTCTCCAAAAGAGAATGGCAACAACAACGTTTGTTCAATGTGAAGCCAAAGAGGAGCAAAAGGAGAAGGAACTGACGCAAGCCATCTGGATGCCTGATGAAGAGAAAATGATTTATGGTAGAGACGAAAGTCTGGAAAATTGACACCACCATTGGACTTGGGTTTACGAAGCTGTGCTAAGGAGATTCTAGATTTCTTTTTGTTCCAAAGAAATTTTGACAAACAAGAGTCAATGCGTTTAAAATAAATTGCGGGGATATGAATAGGTAACATGGACAAATGTAAATTAAAATGGGCGCTATCATCATCTTAATTGAATCCATTCGCCCCCACCAAGAAAGAAAGAGGGGATTCCAGGAGGAAAACAGTCGCTCAATACGAGACAAAACCTCAGACATGTGGCGGGTGATTGACGAGGGAATAGAGTTGGAAAACCATATTCCTAAATATTTAATTTTGGAGCTGTTCCAAGCAAATCCAGTAGAAGAAAAGGCATGAGGAGTGCAAAATTTTGTAAGAGGAAGTATTTCAGTTTTATCCGAATTGATTTTATATCCCGAGACCTGTGAAAAAGAATCAAACTCAGCCAGCAGAGAGGGAACAGAAGTGTCTGGAGCAGAGATGAATAGAAGAATATCATCTGCATATGCAGAGAGCTTTAACTGATCATTACCATATGGAAAACCTGAAATGGAGGTATTATTACGGATGGAAGACAAAAAGGGTTCAAGTGCGAGAACAAAGAGTAAAGGAGATAAGGGGCAACCCTGACGAACGCCTCGCTGAAGAGGAAAATATGAGGAAACCTGACCATTGACCAAAACCGAAGCTTTAGGGGAAGAATACAACAAAGATATAAGAGAGATAAAATGAGGACCAAAACCATGCCAACGCAATGATGCAAATAGGAAAGACCAATCAACCCGATCAAAGGCTTTCTCTGCGTCGACAGAAATAGCCGCCAAGGGAATAGAAAGAGAAGAAACCTTATTTAGAACATTAAGGAAGAGGCGAGAATTATCAGAGGTAAGCCGGCCTTTAACAAAACCACATTGCTCCTTACCAATGAGATGGGGCATTAGAGGATCTAAGCGTAAAGCCAATACTTTAGCAAACAACTTATAGTCCACATTTACTAAAGAGATCGGACGATAGTTCTTGCAAAATTTGGGATCGCGACCATCCTTGGGAATAAGACATATGGTAGCTTCTTGAAATGTGCCTTCTGCCTTACCCGACAGATAAAACGATTGAAAGAGAGAAAGAAGTTTGGGGAGTAAAAGATCAGAGAAGTGAGAATAAAATTCAACAGAAAAACCATCAGGGCCTGGAGTTGTACCCTTGGTGAGAGTCCTCAAAGCTGCAGAGAGCTCATGTAAGGAAAGATCAACTTCCAGGTCTGGGAAACTCAGATGAGAGGACGAGGGTTTAGGAAGATTGTCAAAATAAGCTAAGATAAGAGAGGAAGAAGTAGAGGATTCCGGTGTGTAAAGGTTACGATAAAATAACTGAAATTGGTCAAGAATATCCTGAGACTTATGTAATAAAGTGTTGTCCGAAGAATGAATAAAGTCAATGAAAGAGCGTTCCTTACGTGTCTTAAGATAATTAGCCAGAAGCTTCCCTGCCCTGTTACGACCACCATAGTAACGAGCACTACTACGAAGAAGCATCGACGCAGCGTTATCCGTAGTAGATTTATTGAATTCAAGCTTGGCACGAATAAGATCCGGAGACACGGAATTAGTAGGGGAAGAGTAGAATGTATGCTCTAAAGATTTAATCTGGGCAAGAATAGATTTCTGTTTTTGAAGGAAACGTTTCTTCTTCTTGGAGACAAAATCAATAACAAACCCTCGAGCTGTAGCCTTAAAAGAGTCCCAGTGAAGGTGAGGGGAGATATCAGAAGTATAATTTAACAGGAAGAAATCAATGGCAAAGGAGCGAAAAGAAGAGGAGAAGAAAGAATCATTAAGAAGAGAATTGCTAAATCGCCAACGAGTGGGCTTGGGATGCGGAGGAAGGAGGTCAAGATCCGTAACAATAGGAGCATGGTCCGAGATAAGTATAGGTTCAATAGAAGAAGAAAGCAGGCTTTGTGATAAGGAGAAAGAAAGAAAAATATAGTCGAGACAAGGGAAAGATGAGTGAGGAGGAGAGAAAAAAGAGAAGTCAAGAGTGTCAGGATGTGAGAGCCTCCAGGAATCAGTGAGACGTGCTTGAGAAATGGTGTCTAGAAATTGCTTGTGAGGTTTGTGAGGTAAAAACCGAACCGTTGACTTTCGGTCAAGAAAGGGATCCACAATCTGGTTACAGTCACCACCTAGAATGAAGAGGTCATCTTTATGTTGAATACATTTGCTCGTAATTGAGGGCCAGAAAAGCAAGTCAGCTTGTGTAGGGCCATAAACTTTAAGTACAGTCAGGGGAATAGAATTGATTGATAACTTAGCTAATATCCACCTACCATCAGAATCTGTTTCTTGTAGTAAAACCTTACATTTTAACTTTTTCTGACACAAAATAACAACACCATTCTTCTTATTGGTAGAAGGAGAAAATTAAACCGTACCCACCCAACCACGCTTTAGCTTGAGAGACTCAGCCTCAGAGAGATAAGTCTCTTGTAAGAGAACTATGTCAGGACTATAGGAGGCGAGATGGGAGAGAATCCTCTGACGCTTAATGGGATTGTTAAAACCTTTTAGATTCCAGGAAATTACTCTGAATTTAAACACTGAAGAACATGAACAGGAACAATACCTACAGCAGCAAATAGAAGGAAAGATAATGACAAAAAGTGGAAAAGAATAGAAGCTAGATAAGAAGGTTGAGTGAAAATAGATGATAAGAAGAATTAAAAAAAAAAAAGTTCAAAACTGAAACATAGCCACTAAAAAGAGAGGAGAATAAGATAAACTAAGGAAAAGTAAAAAGAAATAATAAGTGGAGCGGAGGCAAAGGGAAAAGAGGGGGAGGGTAAACAGAGACAGATACAAGAAGAGACAGCACAATTCCAAAAAGGACGACTGAAGATAACATACCTAAAGGGAACATGAAGAGGACAGCGGGGCAATGGAGAGACGAAACAAGAATGACCTTCCGGGACCAGGAGACCACCAGACCGCATCAGGACGAGAGATGAGAGGACGAGCCATATAAGGGAGTAGGGGAGGACACCAATCGATCTGGATAAGAAAAATAAGTATGAGAAACGCTATAATGACAAGACAGGCCATAAAAAAGAATGAGAATCAGCAAAATAGCAACATACAATGAAAAAGTTCATATAGAAAGTCTGAAGAGTTAGACAAAAGGCGAATTAACAATATAATAAACAAGGGCAATGTAAAAACATTATCAGAGAAAATCTGCAAGAAAAAAAAATAGAGTTAAACAATCAGCCACTAGCAGAAGTAGAAGTATCCATGCCAGCATTAGTCTGAATATGAATAAAGTTCTTAAGTTCAGCAGGATCTTGAAAGGACCAAGTCTGGTTCTGATGAGTGACTTTGAAGGTGCAGGGGTGAAATAAACCATATCTGGCACCAAGAGAGCGTAGAGGGGCACGAAGGCTCAGAAACTCTTTCCTTCTTGCTGCAGTAACAGTAGAAACATCCTGAGAGAGAAAAACCCTCTGACCCAACCAGGAGACTTGGCGCTTGGAGCGAACCGCAGAGAGGACAAGAAGTAGATCTGTGAATTTCAGAAAGAGAATAATGACTCCTCTAGGCTTAGTTGAGGTTGCTGAGCGAGGACCAAGTCTGTGAGCTCGTTGGATAGTAAGAGAGGTGGTAGCAGGCATGTCCAACAATTTCAGGAGGAAGGAGGAGAAAAACAAAACAGGATCGTCTCCCTCCAAAGACTTAGGTAGACCATAAATACGTAAGTTATTCCTCCTATTTCTATTTTCCAAATCCTCAGTATGTTGCTGGAGGGCAAGAACAGACTTCTCCAGAGAGGAAATAGGCTGAGAGTTGACTGGGATCTCTGAAACCTGACGCTCAACAGAAGAGACTCTATTTTCCATAGTCGACCATTTTGCTTCAAAGAGTTGCATTTTATTATTGGTCTCCTCAACAAACGGTCATAATGCACGTATCTCCTCCAGAAGAAGTTCCAAGGAGATAGGAGATGACGATTTATCCGGCGGGGGAGAGTCCTGTTTCAGGCGCTTAGATGACGTGATAGGAGGAGAGGACTTACTTGAAGTTGACTGGGATGAGGAAGGGCGACTAGGAGCTGGTGACGCCATTTGATCCGTGATAGAAGAAGAGTCAACTGTTGAGGAAGATGAAGATGGTACTGAAGGAGAACTCTTTGAGGGCACAAAAACGAACTTTGGATTGCGTAATTTGCCCATAGATACTTGAATAGACAGACAATAAATAGACTAGGTGGAGGAGGTATTGCAGCGTGCACATGCACAAACGTGACTAAAGCACGCAAACTCCCAGCAGGAACAATTAGGTGGAATATGTGGGAGTCACAGTATGGGAAATGGAGGTGCGCAGCATAGAAAGATGCAAGCATGAATATGAAAGAGTTCCTCCAGATAGGTACGTTAGCCTTGCGTAAACATATCTTAAATCACAGAGTTGGAAAAGCGTAACACAGCAAAAACAGCAAGAACTGTGCAATGAAATGCTAATAAAGGCAACTGAGGAAAGATATGTTAGAACCATCAGAAAGACCAATGAGGCAGCGCAGAAATCAGCATGATTGAAGCATCGGTTGTTAGTGGTCTGCTGAACCTGAATGCGTCTCTGGCAAGGGGGTGGAAAGCACAGGCGTTATTCTTCACAACATTCCAACTGCGTATCGACTCAGTGAAGTTCAAGGGTGATTAAAATTCAGAGATGTTAACTGTCAGGTACACAATACTGGCTGTCAGCGAAGATGTCACAACGACTCCCAGTACTTCCAGGAAAAACAAAAGACTTTCAGAGAAGCTGGCATTAATAAACACACCTCATGTGGTCAAATGACATATCCCCCTGACGCAGCCACCGGAAACAATTCAGACAGGATTGGTGGTTAGATAACATTGCCCAATAGTAGGTTTAGCGCCATGTGAGACTTGACTGAAAAGAAACAAAATCTGTGGTGGCACATTAAAATTGCCCAAATGTCATGACAAAAGAGTCTCTGGTACAAAATCTATCTTTATGCGCCCACATTGCGTAGAAGTCAATTTAAATCACCTCTCAGGAGTGTTGAAGGCAAACGTGACAGACTCAGGGAACAGCAATGAAGCACAATAGAGGCATTCTCCTCAAACGCGGTGACATCGCAAACTCGACATAATGCAGACAAAATGGCGGACGCGCTGAGGGGATTAGCAAATTAGCCGAAAACGAGGCATTTCTTCACAGAAGAGCAGCCCCCCAGGCCTCACCAGGTGCACATTACGTTCCGACGCTGAGAGATGCCAGAAGGAACGAAAAAAGTTCAGAAACGCCTCCGTACGGCGTGAAAATCCGTCTCGGTGCGGCGGAGCTCCGAAGTCAGGCGGCCATTCCAGTCGGCGTCCAAGCCACGCCCCCCTTAAACCACACCCTTAATTACATTGGCCACGCCCCTTTGAGAACCCCTCCAGTTTTTCCATCCCACTTAAAGCCCTGATTAGGCACGTTGCTGAAGCTAACCCAAAAGGGCTGCTGTGGAAGGAAATGCAGAGCAACTCATCTGCAGCTGAAGTTGGCATGCTCAGCTGCTGCAAGCGATTAAAAACCTATCACCTGCATGAATCTGGAATCTGTCACCGCCACATTTCACCTTTTAAAAGGTGTTGTCCATCCAGTTGAGCATCTTTTCAAGATTCGTTGACCTGCTTGATTTCACTCTTCGCAGGCATCCAAAATTGTTTGAAACCCTACTCTCAGAAGAATTTGCCCACACATCTGATTGGGCCAAGTGCGCTCTCTTGTAAAGTTGAGTGTATTAGGGTCAGAATGGGACTGTTTCAGGCAGGGGAACTGCTACTACCATGAAAACATCTGAACCCAAATGTCAGCTGTAGTTTTGTTTCTATGGGTCGGAGCCTGTGACACACATTCTGTGGCTTTTGCAAGTGAACGTAGACCTTCTTTGAAAGCCTCTTTCTTGAGACTCCACAGAGACGCAGTTACCTTGCAGCCATGCTGGCCAGCGTTACCAGCAGTGCAGTGCAGATGCACACCGGTATGTACAGACGGACAGTGGGGTACACAGCACAGAAGGAATTCACCACCACGCCTACATCGCTGTATATATTTATTTGCACATTATTCAATCTCCGCGATATTGCTGCATTATGTTATACCCCAATATGTCACATGTCCAAGTTTTCTAAAATGCTAATAAAGACTTATTTAAAAAAAATTAAAAACAATGATTTGCAGCTACTTTGCAACCTTACAAGATTTGCTGACGCCGGTCAATAATAAACTTACATTCTATTTACAGTGATTAATATTACTGTTACCTGCTTTCTTCACACCTTCCCAGCCTGAACATGGACAATGTTTAATGGATCAAGAGTCTAACGCTGCGCTATTCTGCTCTGTGGCTACCATCCTTTAATTGCACTGTGCTCTTATTGCATCCAGATATTAGTGTGCCTTTTACCTTCCATTATTATTATCTTCTATTAATTGTTTTTTATTGAGATTTTTTTTACTAACTATTCAATCAAGTGAATTCCTACAAAAAAACGAGGTAGATCTGGATGAGCTTCTTAGCACAGGTACATCTTCTGCATTAGTCTAGGAATAGATAAATGCTCCAAACTCCTTCCATTTTCTCATAAGTAAGGAATGTGGCTTCTCGTATCATGGAAGAGCAGGCAGTGAAACCAGCGTGCTAGACTCAGGTGCCTAGGCCCAGCCCCCACCTACCTGGACCTGGTCCACTGACCTGTGTAGGTTCTCTTCACTCCTGACCGGCCTTTGCAATCTCCTCTGCTTCAAGCAGGGATCACCCCTGGTGCCTTTGCTCCGCTCCTCTGCAGACTCTCGCCCTTAGCCCATAGTTGTTTTGTCCATCACTCTCGGTATTTTTAACCTTTTTTATGCCATAGTCTCTTTGTGTCCTCTCACCTATTTTGTGGCATAGTCTTTTTGCACTGTCTCACGCTTTTGTGCTTTTGTCACTCGCTCTTTGCATTCTTGAGATAGCATATGTATTTGTAAAGCACACGTTCACCCAAGGGTATCTTGGCGCTAAATAACAGATGTTTATTGTTACCCAACTCAATGGTACTCTTTCAGAAGAATGAGAGGCTGAGGGGATCCACTGGGATTTGGACCTGTGACCATCAGGTTGAACACAGGCCACTACAGTGGAGCCATTAGTCCACTAAGCCACCAGACCCTTCTTGTGCCATAGTTCTTATGTAACTAGCTCTCTGTGTTCTTTCCCCCTTCTTGTTCTGCATTCCTACGTCTCTTGCTGTTCTGTGCTTTATTTTACCCTGCTGTTCCTTTTCTGTTGGCAAGAGCTTTCTGTGCCTGCTTCCACAAAAAATACAATTTCTCGCCCTCCACCATGCCCCCTCAGCCCCCCTAGCTCCTTCCTGCACGATTTACCTGCCTTCTGCCTCTCCCACTCCTTACCTGCTCTTTCCACCACGTCTCTTGCCCACCTTTTCTTCCTGAACCGCCGCAGCCCCATCCACTGCCCCGTGCTCCTCCCCTCTCCCAGAGCCTACTTAATAGCTGCACATCCGTGCACAATAGGTACACCAAAGGGAGGCCCATCTGTGCCCATCCCTTCCTGGTCCACGCCCAGTGGCACTAACCCTGGTCCAATCACCCCCAGCACTATTCTTCAGCGCTCCTCTGCTTGCTTGACCCTGGCTGCCGCGCCTCCCACTGCTGCTCTGCCGCACTGCACAGCATGGTAGGAGCTTTCACCTGAAGCCACTGCGGGGTTTGCTGCCGCAACCCAGACACACAGCACTCAAACACCAGCAACACTGTCAAAGTCAAAACAAGCTTTATTCGGTATATTAGAATATATATCCATAAAAGCATTCTACATTACAAAAGCCAATTCATCATAAATTAGACAGTAATTTATAATTTTTTCAGATATAATTTCACCTTTTACATATTACAATGAATACATCATAACCATCAGTTAATACTTCTTATCAGTGCATGGGAATTTCAAAACATAAAATACATGTAAAACATGTGTAAAAAGACTGAATAAGACTACAACTTATTCATAAACAAGAGATTCCAAATAGGAAAGCTCATTTCTTCTCTTAATGGCTAGTTGGATATAAGCAATTACCGCATTACATATATAAACATGTTCTAAATCACAAATAAAATAAAAGGCCGATTTGAATGAGTACATTCTATTCGAGATAAAAAGTAGTCGTAAAATTAATTTCCTTAGATCCCTATAAAAGTTACAAAAAAGGATGGACTTACCATCACACGGACATTTCGGGAGATATGCACTCCATTTACCCATCTTTGGGAATGCAATTTGGAAGTGCAAAGTACTCAGCCTTAGTCTAGTTAAATAAAATCTATGTTGAGTATTTCTAATGAAAATAAGATATGGCTGAGTGCCCGGAGACAGGGGTCCGTCACGGTACAAACTAACGTTTGGTTTAACACATACTTCTGTTTCCATGGCAGCTTCCCTTGATTTAAGGAATCTCCTTTTTAGTTCCCCCTTACTAAATTTCTCGAAACTCATTAGATCTCCAAAATTAGCACTCACATCACACTCCATAAGGAGACTGTGAATGTATTTCAGCCAAGGTATATTCTTCCAATAACCAAGGGTTAAGCAATCACGTATTATGTCCTTGGTAAAATGAGTTTCTTCCTTCGTCCAGATTCAATACCATAAAATTAGGGCGGACACGCTAATCAAGTTACTTAGAAAAGGTACATCCGTTTCCCTATGTATGATATAAGTAGCTGTAGAATTAGGAACTGATAATACTCTTCGTAGAAATTTGTTTTCCAATATTTGTTATGGCAAAGTATCCGCCATACCCCAAAGCGATCCGCCGTAGCAGACCCCAGTTATACATTTGCTCCTATACAATTTTAAAATCTCTCGCACTGGCTTATTGCCTATTTTTTGTGAGAATCTAAAAATGACCTCAGTTATTCTTAAAAATTTTAGTTTACATAAAGTAACATGTGCATTCCATGAGCCTTTGCAATTAAAAAGTAACCCCAGGTAAGAGAAAGTTGATGTCCTTTCAATCGGTGCACCATTGAAGTAGTGGGTTCTAATTTTAGCTTTACTTTTTCCGCACGTCATTACTAGAGTCTTGGACAAATTAATCGATAAGTTTTTGTAAGTCATAAAATTTGTAAATTCATCAATCAGAAGTTGTAGGCCATTTGCAGTCCTAGAAATCAGGACTGCGTCGTCGGCGTATAATAAAACCGGTGTTACGCGTTTACCAACGACAGGGGCGTCTGTCTTATAACTCTGTAATAAAAAGTTCACTCCATTAATATATAATGAAAATAAGAGTGGAGCAAGGACACAACCTTGTCTGATACCTCGGGTTACTCTAAAGTGCGATGTGCATTCCCCATTCTGTCCATATCGAATCTTTGAAATTAAATGGGCATAGATGTGTGACAGGACGCTGATAATATTGTGTGGAGCACCCATCCCTTCCAGCGTTTGCCATAACATACTATGATTTATTAAGTCAAACGCGCTGGAAAGGTCGACAAAGCATAGGTGAAGTGAGCCAGTTTTAGCCATGGTATATTTCCCTATGAGTAGCTCTAAATTTACACACTGCTCAACCGTGTCAATTCACTTTCTAAAGCCATAATGGACTTCAGTTAAAATATTACTATCCTTGACCCAACATTCAAGTCTAGCTAATAAAAACCTGCCCATAAGTTTAAAAGTGGAATCAAGGAGAGAAATGGTGCGGTAGCACTTAGCACTAGCTTTGTTGCCTTTTTTTAAAATCGGAACGATCACACTTTTGGCCCAAGTTGCAGGTAGCACCCCATCAGTAATAGCATTAAAAAGGTTAACTAAAATGGGGGACCAAAAGTCACCATTGTATTTGAATATATCAATTGGAACCCCATCAGGGCCAGCAGCCTTCCCACTTGCACTATTTTGAAGAGCAGTTTCAACCTCATCAACAGTAATGGTTTCAATTTTATTAGTTTTGATTAGAATAATGTTGCTGTCCTGGTTCGTTTCGTTACAACATTTAGTGGGGTTAAAAATATCCTCAAAGTGCAGTAACCAATCTTCTGGGGTAACTACTGTATCAATCCCTGCCATAGAAATATCCTTAAACAGGGGTTGGTCAATAGTTTTGCAAAAGAGGGTAGAGTTTTTGGTCTCAGCTGCCTGGACCAAGTTGTCCCATGCAGTCTCTCTAATTTCTGTTTTCCTAGCGGTTTGTGCTTGTTTGTAACTTTTTCTAAGGCTACTAATTTTTTCTCTATTTCTTAACTTTCAGAGCTTCCTTCAGTTCTCTGTTTAATTTCGAACATTCTTGGTTAAACCAACGTGGACAGCGATCTCTTTTATTTTTATGACTCTTATTTTTTAATGTCAAATTTTTATTAATTTCTGTTGAAATATTATTAAAAGCCATAACGATGTCAATATTATTAGAAGATCCATCTAGGCAAACTTCTATATCATGAATTTTGCTAGTAGCCACATTTTCCATAAAATTGGCAGGGTTAACGCCAGTCCATTTAATAGAGATCCCATTTTCACCTTGTGTACTAATGTCAGTGGCACAAGTCTTTTCAATAGAGTATAAGCTGGAGTTTAACGTTAACAAAATGGGGTGATGATCACTAAGTAAACTATGCGATATGATGCAATCATTCACAAAAGGCCTACTGTTCCTTGATGTCAGGAAATGATCACTACATGATGAAGACCTAGCCCCCTCATAAGTATGTACCTCAATGGCTCCATCATTGTCACTCAACTTCAAAACTTCCAGGCCATATTTATACATAACATAGTTAAGTATTTCGCCATAAGGATTATGTGGGAAATGAATGATATAATCCCCTAAATGATCTTTATGGCCACATTGATTCGTTTTCATTGACTTGCATAATTCGATATTAAAATCACCACCCCAAACCACCCCAAATCACTATGTACTCATTCCCCAGTCTCTTCAGAAAAGTATAGAGTTCTTCCTCCATTGCAGTGACTATCCCTATTGTAGTTTTATTAAAAACATTATTGTAGTAGTTAATCACTACAATGTTTTGCTTTCCTTTTACGCTAAGGAGTAGAAATTGAAAATGCTGTGACTTAGTAAAGGTTTTCTGTAGGGTTAATGGGGAAGTTACAGATAGAAACACAGCTAAACCTCCACTTGCTCTCCCTGCCTTAGAAGGAATTGCTTCAGAAAAAATTGTCTTAAAACCATTTACATAAAAAGGTTCTACTTGCCAAGTTTCCTGCATTAGCATTAGATCTCGGTTTGCTATCGTATTAAGCCAAGGTATATCAGACAGTTTATTATTAACCCCTGCAACATTCCATGACAGGATTTGAACCACTTGAACGGCTACTTACTTTTCCAATCTGGCTCGGGTAGCTAGAAGGAATAAGATCATTATGAGAGCAAGGCGGCATAGCTTCTGCTGGCAATATTACTGTATTGATATAAGGTGAGGGAGAATTACATACTTTGGGCAATATCTCAATAGCCAAGGATTCTCTTGTCAAGTGATAATCAGCTGTATAGTCAGATTTTATATTTAGTCAGTCCACCTCACTACATCTCCTCAGGGGATCAAACCTATTAGGCATGATTGGAATTGCTTCTTCAATATTACAATACTGGGATCTTCCATATTTAAAGTATTGCTCAGAGCTAGGTCTATAAAAGTTCCATACGAGGTACAGCGGCAATGCCAGTATGTTGATGGTCATTTTTACTTGACCGCTCCTGTTTACTTAACACCTCATCTAGTAAGTAGGCCACAAAATGTGGGTGGCGAAAGTTTGCAACAACACAGTCACCCTCGCAGGTCTTGTCCATTTTGCCCACCCATTTCACTCTCCTTAACATAATTATTTCCTGAGCGAGAACCTCGATAGTGCAACAAATGTTACTAGCAAACCAATGTATCACACACTTTTCAATGAATCCCACATTTCTATACGATTTTCTGGCAATTTAGGTAATTTTTTTAATATGATAACATAAGGAGTAGCCTGGGGGGTGCAGGTTTAAAAAGACACCATGATGATTTTTAGGTTGTTGAAAATCCTCAGATCTGGATTTGTAAACTGATTGTTTTTGTAATCTTTCAGTTCTTTCTTTATCAAGAGTACCAGATAGTCCTACTGCACACTTCGTGGCATATGTTTCAGGGTTAATCTTTCCTGTATCAGTATCTGTTCCTTTACTTTTATCAGGCAAAGATGGTGGCTTAACGGATTCTCTACATGGCGCAATATTAATACCTGCTGTAGAAATATTTTGTTGTTTTAAGTCTGTAATCAGTTCAGTTAGTTGGTAGAAATCCTTTTGCACTGTTTTTAACTCAGTCATGATGTGCCTTTCAATGGTATCAATTTTTCCGTGCAATTTCTTAAAAAGGACGTCAATGCCGAGCATATTAGATGGTGACACCCCATGTTCCAACCCTATGCCACTTCCATCATGCTATAGTTTATTCCATTTTTTCTCTGGTGATTGGACTTTACCGGGGCGGTATGCTGTTTGCTTCTTTTGGCTGGTGGTGAAGCCAGGTCATAAACTTTCGGTGACATTGATATTTCTAATGGGGTGTTTAATACACATGGACCTGGTATCGTTGGAGAGTGTAGCTTGGAGATATCAGGACTATTATGTTCCTCTGTGCACTATCTTGCACCACATCCCCTGAATTAACTGGGGCCAGTCTATTTTCACAAACAGGGTCATAGACCTCTACTGTAGTCTTGGCCTCCCTATGTACAATATTCAGGGCTGTTTTGGCGGCTGCCAGTTGTTCTTCAACTTGGACTATTTCGTCATTTAAAATACCCATAGCACTCTTCAAATAATTCGTAATAGGAACGACTTTTCCGGCCACCTTCCCCTTATTTGAGGCTAGTTTTCTTTTCCCCATTTTATGTTTATTGCTCCCGGCAAGCAGGTTTCAACGTGTGGAATTAGATGATTCTCCGACCCCTTACCAGTGTATCTTTACTTCAGGATCACCTTAGCCAAGAGGTATGTATTTAAGGGCCTCCGGCGCAGCGGGAGTGACGCGGAAGAAAGAGCGCCTCCTGGCACGGGTGTCTCTAGGGGTTAGGGTCCCCTCCTCTGTGCAGGCTCCTTCACTCGCGGCAAAAACAAACTTTAGCGTCCCGTGCTGTGGGGGCCCTGTGATGTATTTAAGGGCCTCTGGTGCAGCGGGAGTGACGCGGGAGAAAGAGCGCCTCCAGGCGCGGGTGTCTTTAGGGGTTAGAGTCCCCTCCTCTGTGCAGGCTCCTTCACTCGCGGAAAAAACAAACTTTAGCGTCCCTACTCTACTTTGAACTCCACCACAAAGCTAGAAAAGCTCCTCCACACACTGTCAAAACCCCCACCTGACACCACACAACACACCAAACCCACACCTCAACCTAGACTCACATGCATGCTACTCAACACACAATCTCTCAGCAAACACGCAACTGAGATCTGGGAACTACTCAGCAACAACATGCCATACATTCCTTACCTCACGGAAACCTGGCTCAACCTTTCCTCTGCACCCACGATCGCCTTGGCAATCCCAATGGACTACAAGATCTCATAGCAGGACTGCCATCACAAGCCAGGAAGAGGACTCACCATCATCCACAAGGGCACTTACAAATGTTCAATATCCACAGAGGACAACACCACCATAATGGAACACGTGCACTTCAAACTGCAAAAAGGGAAAAAAAAAATCCTGAAGGGAACCTCGTCTACAAATAGGGAAAAAAACAATCCTGAAGGGAACCTCGTCTACCGACCATCTGGACCATGAGCCAACTTGAGCAACCTCATTATGGACTTCATCACCCCGTTCCCTATCAACTCCAAGACTTCGTACTTCTCGGTGGCCTCAACTTCCACCTAGAAGACAGAACAGATCCCTGATCCAGGTCACTCTTTGAAAGTCTACACAACATCAGATTACCCAGCTCGTCACAGGCCCAACACACATTTCTTGACACACACTGGAACCAATCTTCACCACTAGTGACAACATTAATTACAAGTTCTCTTCACAAGTCACATGGACAGGCCACTCCATCATCCACTTCCAAATCACCACATGTCAATGCATCCACCAGCATCAGCCTACCAAGCTGCAGCTCCGGCAAAATCTCAGAAGCATTCTGGCTGAATGCCTCAGCATGGCCAACCTAGCGCCACTAACAACCTCAGCAAGGACATCACCAACTTCAAGGAATGGATTGAGAACTGCACAAACTCTCTTGTACCCATCAAAACAAAGAAGAACCGACAAATAAGCCAGCTGGTACACAGAGAACCTCTGAGACTCAAAAGATCACTGCAAACAGCTAGAAAGGAAATGAAGAACCAGCCATGAGACCACTGTCAGAACCACATACAAAGCGTCACTCAGACACTACCACTAGCAACTGAGAGACACCAAAAAAAGAGCAGTAGCTGAACACATCGCAGCAAGCACAATCAGCTGCATGAAAACCTTCTCCAATGTCAAGGAATTCACCACCTCGAGACTGCAGTCAACAGCATCATGCCCTCCAAAGAACTTTCTGACAACCTATCAAACTTCTTCCATAGCAAGATAGCAAACTTCTACTGCAACTTTGAACACCAACCGGACCGCAGAGATCTCATCACCAACCTGCCCACCACCAACCAAGACAGAGACCTGACAGAATAGAAACATTCACCAGAGAACACATAGCAACGATCATGTAGACCATCCATTTCGGGGCCCCAACAGATCCATGCCCACACTACATCTACAACCTGGGAGAATCACTTATCAGTAACACCCTCAGTTACATCATCAACACCTCCATCACAGCAGTCAACGTCCTCCTCAAAAATCTATTGGCCCGCCCAAACCAACTGAGTTACTTCTGTCCCATCTCACTGTTCCCCTACCCAGCCAAAATGATGGAGAAGACCATCAACAAACAACTCACCAACCACCTTGAACTACACCACCTACAAGACTACACCCAATTAGGATTCAGAAGTAACCATAGCAACAAAACAGCACTCATCACAGCCACAGATGACATCGGAACCCTACTTGACCAAGAACACACAGCAGCCCTCATCCTGCTCGACCTCTCCCCAGCCTTTGTTACAGTCTTGCACAGCACACTCATCAGAAGACTGCAGGACATCGACATCCAAGGACGCGCCCTCTACTGGATAGGCTCCTTCCTCACAGGAAGAACACAAAGAGTCAGACTACCACCTTACACATCCAAGAACCCTGATCTACGGAGTCCCCCAGGGTTCATTTGTCAGCCCCACCATGTTCAACATCTACATGACTTTGCTTGCTAACATCATCAGATCCCATGGTATCACCATCATATCTTATGCCAATGACACCCAATTAATCCTTGCCCTGATGGACAAGACCAGCACCACCAGAAACAACATCACCAACTGCAGAATGAATACGGTCCATCTGTCTGATGCTCAATTCCAACAAGACGAAAGTGCTGGTCTTCGGAAACCAGAACTCTCCATTGGACTCTACCTGGTGGCCGACAGAGCTTGGACCAACATCAACACCCACATATCACATCAGAAACCTGAGAATCTTTATGGACGAAAAACTCAACTTGACATGCAGAAGTCAACACAGTGAGTTCCTCCTGCTCCCAAATCCATTGCATGCTACAGAATATCTTCAAATGGCTATCCAAGGACACAAGACGAACTGTCATACAAGCCCTCATCTCAAGCAGACTTGACTAAGGCAACAAACTCTACGATGGGATCTCCAAACAGCTCCTTCATAGACTCCAGACCACCCGGAACATCGCTGCTAGAGTCATTCTCAATCTCCTACATCGCACCCACATCTCACCATGCCTCAGAGAGCTCCACTAGCTCCTCATTCACGAATGCAGCCAAATAAAACTCTTCACACATACATACAAAGCACTCCACAACATTAGGCCAGCATACCTGAACAGCTGAATACACTTTCACCAGCCTGCCAGACACCTACACTCAGCATCACTCTCACTCACTCACACCATCTTCATTCACAAAAGTAGAAAGGAGGTCACTAATCTTCTTACATCGCACCCAAAAACTGGAACAACCTCCCACAACACATCAGAGCCTCCTCCTCGCTTATTGAATTCCGCAAGAGACTGAAGACCTGGCTCTTCAATTAACTCAGTGGGGCCTTACGACAACATACCTGCTCAAGCACGTGGATACCCTCACAGGTGATTACCATGCTTTATAAATCCACATAACAGAACATCCTCTCTTTTCTCTGCTTGTTGAAATCCCAAATTTTCCCTTAGGTGTTCTAAAAATGCGTTCAGCCTTTTCTCTTTTCATATGTATTTTTCTGCAGTTTCATCTACAATCTTCTTTATATCAGAATGGTACAGCTCTCTGATAGGATCAGGATTCAGGACTCTGACAGAGATGGAACACAGGGATCTGCTTCTGCTCCTGCCCCTATCATCTTCCTCTTCAGAAGAGACAGTCTCAAATGTCTAAGATTAGAGCTTCTTTTTCCCTCTTTCTTTTTACTAAAACCAATATGAAATTAAGAGATTGGGTTCGTATATCCTGAACAACAATAGAGTAGATACATCTCCATTGATCAGACATATCTAAAATGCTGAAAGGATGATCCAGTATCCCATTGGATTTCATTGAATCTTCCTCTTTTATTTGTAACCTTTACAAACGTCCACCACTCTTTTGAATGTCATTTGTGTGACTACAAAGGACACCTCTCTCTTTGAGACCAAGAAGCCGGTATCCCCTAAAGTTTAGGGAATCCATTGAAGATTAGAACCTGAACCAGGTAGCTCACACCTGTGAGAGGCTGGCCAGGTATATGATGTCCACTAATGTACGTGGGCACCTTGCACCAGTCCAAACAACCCTTATGGTGATTTAAGAGGTCTAAGACAACCTTAGAAAGCTTTCTAAGTGTTAGCTGTGGAGAGCAGCCGTCAGGCTTAGTCCAGAAGGAATGTAAAGCAGCTTGTTTTACCAGAATGCAATCTTATAGTATAGATTAAGTGAAAAAGAACCACACCAAGTATTTATAAAAATATGTATTTATTATATAATACTCTCTAGAATGTTCAAGTATCTCCAACACAGAGAAAAACACAATGCACACAATATTTTAGTAAATATCACGAAATACAGTATTGCTCTTACAAAATACAGCCAGGATGCTCTTTCAAGTTGTGAATTCTCTTTCTAGTCCAAAGGGACCTATAATTGAGAACTCGCAAGAACTATGTGATTCATTAGCCACTTTCTTCAAAACCAAGGTGATGGACATCTATTCCACTTTTTCTAATGAACAGGCAGGAAAAACTGATGTTACACCCATCATTTATCCAACACCCAATAACTCCTCTTTTGATCAGTTTCAGCCAGCTACTGAAGATCAGATCAGTGCGCTGATCTGTAAGATCAAATCAGGTTCCCCACTTGACACTTGCCCACCTACAACAATGAATAAACTACAGAACGTTATCACACAGCCGCTAACTGAAATATGTAATTCCATATTTAAATCTGGTGTCTACCCAGCAAGCTGGAAGAAGGCCATTGTTAAACCTTTAATTAAAAAACCTTCCTTAGACCCCACTATTTCGTCCAACTACAGGCCTATTGCCTGCCTCCCCTTCACGTCCAAAATTATAGAGGCAACTATGAATAAACAGCTCTCAGAGTTTATTGAACATCATAAACTCTTAGACGACACTCAGTTCGGGTTCTGGAGGGAACACGGAACTGAGACAGCACTAATAAAAGCCTCAGACGAAATTAGAGAGATTATGGACTCAGGAGGAGCTGCAGTTCTTATTCTATTGGACCTATCGGCGGCCTTTGACATGGTCGACCACACCATCTTGGTCGACCGTGTCGCAACCCTTGGGATCGATCATCTGGCCAAAGATCTTATAGCCTCCTTTTTAGCCAACCGTAGACAGGCAGTAAAGCTGGGCAATTATTATTCGCCCACTACTGAATTGCCTTGTGGGGTCCCTCAAGGATCCTCGCTAAGTCCTACACTTTTCAACATTTATGTTTCGGACTTGGCGAGTGTCATTAAATCCCATGGGATGCGTTTAACCACCTACGCCGATGATACCCAGCTCGTGTTGGCGGTGTATAAGAATGGCCCCGTGGTAGCAGCTAAGTTTCAGGAGGGTTTACTGGATGTACAATCATGGGTGCACAGTAACTGCCTGAAACTTAATGCTGAGAAGACTGAGGTTATGACCTACGGCACAATTTCTCCAGAATGGTCTCACACATGGTGGCCTAGTCAGATGGGCCCGCCTCCGGTGCCAGCCACCAAAGTCAGGAATCTGGGAGTGATTTTTGATAATAAGTTATCTTTTGGATGCCACGTTAACAAGGTGGTTTCGGCTACTTTCTTTGTACTGAAGAAAATAAAAAAACTCTTGCCGTATTTACCAGTATCTGCAGGAAAAACGCTAGTTACCACACTAGTATTTTCAAAATTAGATTATGCAAATGCTCTCTTTCTTGGTACACACAAATACATCTTAAACAAGCTTCAGTCCGTCCAAAACATGGCAGCACGGATCCTGCTTAACATCCCTAGGCGTCATTCCACTTCTGCAGCCATACGCCATCTCCATTGGTTAAGGGTTGAGAGCAGGATCAAATTTAAGGCTCTTTGTATAGCCTATAAGGCCATCCACCAGACAGGACCAAAGTTTCTAAAAGAGGCTTTTCAGGTGTACATCCCCAAAAAGAATCTAAGATCAGCAGCTAGCTATCTTTTGACTGTCCCCCGCACAAGAACGGCCACCTGGGGTGACAGGCGATTCTTGGTAACCACGCCTGTGCTCTGGAATTCACTTCCTTTGCACATTAAAACCGCTCCCACCCTTATTAACTTCCGCAAATTACTGAAGACCTGGCTTTTTAATCAATGAGAACGCGCTCTGATCTGTGCTGTAATCTAGAGTATCTCGCTGCGCCTAGACACCTTAGGGTATTAGTTGCGCACAAAAAATTTCATAAATAAATAAAAAAAAAAATATACCCGGAGGGGGGAGGGGGGGGGGTTGGGGGGGTAGGACAAACCCATGTACCAAGAAAGTGGTATAAGAATCACGTCTCAAGTCAAGACAGTGTCGAGAGGGCGTAGAATTTCTGGGACCCCAAAGAACCACCCAAGGTGAGAAGATAGGGACCCCACAGAGAGCGTGTGCAATGTGGGAACACGAATGCGTGCTCCGTACAAGTCTATGTGAAAGTCACGGCTGGATTTGTAAAAGATTAGGGACCCTTCTCAGTGGACCCTGAAGAAACTCCGTGGTAGGCAGAAGGTTGGAGAGCCACCACACCCGTGGATACCCTAGTACCCATGTTACCTATACCAGGGAAGCCGGTTGCATACGTGTGAAGTGTTGTCAGAAACCGCCGTCGAACCCAATGGAGGACTTCAGGAAAGCGCTACTTCTGTAAGGAGAAAGTGTCCGTGGAAATCCAAACGTGGATTCTTGAAGAGGAGAACCTAAAAGCAGAGGGGACAGAGTCTATGTCACTCAGGGGTGGCCAGGAGACTTGGAAAATGTTGTTTGCTTCAGGATGGATGACCAGGACCTTGAATCTGCTGCTGCAAGGACAAGGTGACGCTGAGGAGCACCAGGAGCCGTGCACGAGCTGTCCGACCAAGGATGTTGAGTGCTGAGGGGGTAGGTGTCCGGTGGGAGCACCAACAAGTCTTGGCAAAGGCAAGCCACGCAGGAATCAAAGAAGGAGCAACGTCGGGACCAGCAAGGTCCAGGAGACTCACCAAAGGCAGGGGAGTCAGGGCCGGCCCGAGCAAACAGGGAAGCCCGAAAGAAACAATTGTGACCCTCAAGTGGACTCACAGGCCGGAGGCACTGGAGTCGCGAGAGGACCTCAAGCAGCTCACCAAAAAAATGCAGGCCACGATGCACACAATGCGATGTGGCTGAAGATTCTGGTCACAGGAGATTCTCTAGTTTGGGGCTACTTGGAGACCGAAGACCTTCTTGCAAAGAAGCCAACAAGCCTATGCAACTGCAAGTTGGATGGGGTATCCAGGGTTTCGGTTAATGCAACCCCCACGAGGACTACTGCCCTCAACCTTGGTAAGAGGGTAGAGCAGGCCTCGGGAGCTGAGGAAAACTACCACCTATGTTGCAGAGCCCACGGAGTCTGGAGGAGCTTGGGATCTGCAAACCAGTCAACTTAGTTGCGGTGCCTGCGAATGCAGGGGAGTGACTCCTACACCCCAAAGGGAGATTACTTTGGTTGTCTTTGATGCTTCACAGGCCTTAGAAGGATCCTGTATGATGCACAGGCACAGACGATGCAGCAGACTGGAAGGGAGAAGAAGTCAGGCCTAAACGAAGTCCAGCGAAGTACAGAGTGCCCAGACACTAGAAGTGCAGTGGTGTCAGATCTGAATCTCATCCCACGATGAATCTAGGGACCTACACCGAGATAAGCCTTTAAGTACCCTAGGAAAAGTGTTGGGAAGATTCAGGGGACCCTCCCAGGGGAAGGTCTGGACAGGGGGGAGGTTACTTCCATGTCCTTTATCCAGTTTCGTGCCAAAGCGGGAGCCAAGAGCTCCCAGAACTGGTTTGAACTGGACTATGCACAGGGACACCAAATGTGGCCTTCATGCAGACTTTCAGGCGCTGGCAAGCACACCCACCCGGTCCCAATACACCAAATCCTCTCTGGGAGGCGGTCACACCTCTCTGTGATAGGATGCCTATTGTTCCGCCTTCCTCTGCTCGAGCTTGGCTCAGCAGCAGGAGGGCAGAAATGTGTCATTGGTCTGCAGCAGCCATTTTGTGCTGTCCTGGTCTAGAAGGATGGTGCCGGGAACACTGAGAGCCCAACGAAGGGCTCTTCCAGTGCTTGGAATCATATCTCCCACACCAGATACAGTGTGGCGGTATGATTCCAACATGTTTGATACCAAACATGATAGGATTCGTTGCAGCCGTTTTTAAGATGGTCATCGCATAATTATGCGGTGCCCCTCTATATAGTAGATAGCTGCTTCACTGACAACCCGGGGAGAATGGACTCCGTAGGCTGCAGGGATGTCCTGCTCATGCAGGGGCATCATCCTCACCTAGAACCAAGCACCCTGCCTTCAGGATTGCAAAGGCCTGCTATAGGGGTGACTTATAGGTTTTAAGTGTGTGACCCTTAGATATAGTAAACCTATATCTTTAGTAAGTGGTGCATGCGCCAACGTTCACAGGCTGCAATGGCAGAACTGTAGTTCCATTTTGAATGTTTGAATGGTCCCTCATGGGTGACATAATACATGCTTCAGCCCATGGGAGACATCTGGGGTACCTATGCCCTGGGTACATTGGTACCATATACTAGGGACTTATAAGGGTACCCCAGTATCCAATCTAGGGTGTACCTAAGTACTGAACAAACCAATTTAGGCAGAAAGCAGATAGACTGGGTTTCCTGGTAAGCAGATTCCCAGTCAGACTAGTCAAAGACAGCAATACATCAAGCAAAAAGTGGGGGTGACTATATAAGTAGATCCTACTTTCCTACACACACACCCAAACCTAAGGAGATTAAACTAACCTTCCCCAGTTGAGTCTACATTTTCTAAGTGGAAATATCTGGAACGTCTATCTGCATTGGCGTGGGTACTCCCAGGTCTATGTTCCACTGTATAGTCCATCCCCTGTAGGGAAATGGACCACCTCAAACGTTTGGGGTTTTCACCCTTCATCTGTTTAAGCCATAAGAGGGGCTTATTGTCTGTCTGAACAATGAAGTGAGAGCCAAACAAGTATGGCCTCAGCTTCTTCAGGGCCCAGACGACAGCAAAGACCTTCCTCTCAATGGCTGGCCAACGTTTCTCTCTGGGGGTCAACCTTCTGCTGATAAAAGCTACTGGTTGATCCTGGCCCTCTGCATTAAGTTGTGACAACACAGCCCCTACCCCCAACTCAGATGCATCTGTTTGGACAATGAGTTGCTTAGAGTAGTCAGGACTTGCAGAATGGAAGCAGTGCACATGGCTTGCTTGAGATCATCAAATGCCTTTTGACAGCTAACTGTCCACTGAACTTTCTTGAGCATTTTCTTGGATATCAAAGGAGTCACTGTGGACCCATACCCTTTCACAACTCTTCTATAGTACCCAGTCAGTCCCAAGAAAGCTCCGACCTGAGTCTGGGTAGTTGGAGCAACCCATTCCATTATGGTCTGGATTTTGCTCTTAAGGGGGTTGAACCTGGCCTCCGCCCACAAGGTGGCCCAGGTACACAGCCTTACTCTGCCCTATGTGACACTTAGTAGCCTTGATAATGAGACCTGCTTTTTGTAGAGCCTCTAAAACATTATTTTAGTGGACCAGGTGATCCTCCCAGGTGGAGCTAAAGATAGGTGTATCATCCAGATATGCTGCTCTATAGGCTTCCAGGCCTGTAAGAAATTTATTCACCAACATTTGGAATGTGGCAGGCGCATTCTTCAAGCCAAAGGGCATCACAATAAATTGATAATGCCCACTAGGGGTGGAAAATGCAGTTTTTGCTTTGGCATCCTCAGCTAGTCTGATTTGCCAATAGCCAGCAGTAAGGTCAAATGTGCTTAAGAACTTGGCTGAGGCCAAAGTGTCAATAAGTTCATCTGCCCTTGGAATTGGATGAGCATGAGTTCTAGTGACTGCATTGAGTCCCCTGTAGTCAACACAGAACCTCATCTCTCTCTTTCCATCCTTGGTGTGAGGTTTTGGTACCAGGACTACTGGATTAGCCCAAGGGGTATCTGAGGTTTCATTCACTCCCAATTCAAGCATCTTTTGGACCTCTGTCCTGATGCAATCTCTGACATGGTCAGGCTGCCTGTAAATCTTATTTTTAACAGGTAGACTCTCACCTGTGTCCTCTTCATGGGTATACCAGGTGGTGTGACTGGGTGGCAAAGAAAACATATGTCTGTATTGATTGAGGACCTTCCTGCAATCAATCTGCTGTTGGTCAGTGAGGCTGCCTGCCAAGGCTATACCATCTACTGACCCACCATCAGGGTTTGTGAGAGGATATCAGGAAGAGGGTCACTCTTTTCCTCCTGTCCCTTATCAGTTGCCATGAGCACGCCCATGTCAGCCCTGTCCACAAAATGTTTAAGCTGGTTCACATGGAGCACCCTATGGGGCTCCTGGGAGTGCCAAGGTCCAACAGGTAGGTGACCTTACCCTTTTATTCAATGATAGTGTGAGGTCCACTCCACTTGTTTTGGAGAGCTGCTGGAGCCAGGGGTTCCAACACCCACACTTTCTGGCCTGGTCTGGCTTGTACACAGTCAGGACAGCCTTGTCTGACCTCCGTGTTTTTACTTGCCTTCTTCATGTACTCAGCCAACCTGGAGCGGAGACCAAGTACATAGTCCACTATGTCTTGTTTGAGAGGTAACTCCCATCCCTCCTTCACCAGACACAAGGGACCCTAACTGGATGCCCAAACAGAAGTTCAAAAGGGCTGTAGCCAACCCCCTTCTGAGGGGCCTCTCTGTAGTCAAAGAGAATGCAGGGCAGAAGGTCACCCCATTTTGGCCTAAGCGTTTCTGGGAGGCCCATTATCATGCCCTTTGGGGTTTTGTTGAATCTTTTCAACTAACCCATTGCATTGAGGATGAAAGGGTGTGGTGAATTTGTAATTCACACCACACTCCTTCCACATTTCAGTAATATAACTGGACATGAAGTTTGTACCTCTGTCAGTTACAATCTCCTTAGGGAAGCCCACCCTTGAAAAAATTCCCAAGAGGGCCCTTGCCACCACAGAAGTTGTAGTGGTCCTAAGGGGAATGGCTTCTGGGTACCTAGTGGCATGGTCCACCACCACTAGAATTTAAGTGTGCCCAGATGCTGTAGGAGGGTTCATGGGGCCAATGATATCAATCCCAACCCACTCAGAGGGAACCCCCACCTCTGGAAGTGGGATCAGGGGGGCCTTTGTGGTGCCACCTGCCTTACCACTGGCCTGGCAAGTGGCACAGGAGCGACAAAACTCCTTTGTGTCCTCAGACATGTGAGGCCAGTGAAAGTGAGGGACAAGCCTGTCCCAGGTTTTACTTTGGCCTAAGTGTCCGACCAGGGGAATGTCATGTGCCAGGGTGAGTAGGAATCCCCTAAACTTCAGAGGTATAACCAACCTCCTGGTGGCACCAGGCTTGGGGTGTCTAGAGTAATGCAGTCCATCATCCCAGTAAATCCTGTGGGACCTAATGACATCTCCAGCAGCCTCAGCAACAGCTTGCCGTTTGAGAGGTTCAAGAGAAGTCTGCCCTGGAAGGGCCCCCTGCCCCCAAGAACTCAACCTGACCAGCCTCAAGTTCATCTGGGGCAGTTCCTTCACAGGGGCTAAGATCATCTCCCTCAAGAGACTGCTCCTCACTTTGAGTCTGGGGGGACGACACAGCCTTACCCCTTCTGCTTCATCTCTTGGAAGGCACCTGGTCCATTGTTCCAGGATCCAGGGCCTGCTCAGTGGATATCAGTTTGGCTTGTGACCTAGTCACAGCAAACACATCTGCAGAGATGTCCAACATTGCTGCATGAGTCCTAAATCTAACCTCAGCCCAGGCTGAATTCCTCAAACATTGCCCAACAAACAATCTACTGGTAGGCCTGAACTCACTACAACCTTTTTAGGGCCAGTTACCCCTCCCCAGCTGAAATTAACTTCTGCCAAGGAATGGTCAGTCCTGACATTGTTTGCATTGGTCACTTGGAACATTTCACCAAGTATGATTTGTCCAGGAGACACAAGTTTTTCTTTCACCATTGTGACACTGGCCCCTGTGCCATTGCCTCTGTTCCATTGATCAAAGGCTGTTATCTGAGGTGGCATAGTGAGCAAAAGAATGATGATGGATTCAACCCAGATCTGTGACTGGGGGTGAGTGTCTGAAAAGTTTCAGCGCTCCACCCATCAGCTCCTTGTGTTTGCTTTGTTCGCCCTAAGTTGGCAGGGTATGCCCAGACGTGGGCCCCTTGCTCACTTTGCCACGAGATTCAAGGTAGCCTGCTGATGAAGGGTGTTACCCAGAAACCGGTCCAAGGATGCTTGTTTCCGGTGCAGGGAAGACCTGGCTTGGCAGTTCAGGCTGGACTGTTCCCATGAGGCACAGGGTCAAGACTGATTTGCATATAGCTGGGTCTGAATTGAGGTGGCGAAGTGAGCTAAAGAATGATGAGGGATTCAACCCAGATCTGTGACTGGGGGTGAGTGTCTGAAAAGTTTCAGCGCTCCGTCCATCATCCCCTTGTGTTTGCTTTGTTCGCCCCAAGTTGGCAGGGTATGCCCAGACGTGGGTCCCTTGCTCACTTTGCCACTGGATTCAAGCTAGCCTGGCTGATGAAGGGTGTTACCCAGAAACCAGTCCCAGGATGCTTGTTTCCGGTTCAGGGAAGACTTGGCTTGGCAGTTCGGGCTGGACTGTTCCCATGAGGCACAGGGTCAAGACTGATTTGCATATAGCTGTGTCTGAACTGAGGTGGCAAAGTGAGCTAAAGAATGATGATGGATTCAACCCAGATCTGTGACTGGGGGTGAGTGTCTGAAAAGTTTCAGCGGTCCGTCCATCGTCTCCTTGTGTTTGCTTTGTTGTCTGTACTTGCCCAAGTTACTGGGACTGACAATTAAGGTGGTCAGATCTATGCCACCATCACAAACTAGAACAGCCTGAGCTGGAGTTCTGACTAAGCCAGAACCCAACTAAGATCCCAAGGTTAACCCTACTATTCCCTTGTTCCCTGTACTACCACTTGTACCTGAGCTAGGGGGCGTAGTTGCTTTAGGCGCAGTGGTAGTAGGAGTATTTTCCTTGGCTTTTGGACAATCAGCATCTTTTGTTCAATGGGTTTTCACCTTACAAATGATACACCAAGGTTTTTTTTGTCTTTCTTGTTGGATTGTGACCCCCCCCCCACACCCCCACCCCGATTCAGGTTTTTGGGGCCCTTGAGAAGATTCTTTTTTGTCTTTACACATGTCCCCACCCTTATTTTGAGTTTTAGAAGAATCTTGCTTCTTCTGAATACCACCACTGTTCTGGTTTTTCTGCTTTACCCTGGTTCAGACCCACCTATCTGCCTTCTTTACCAATTCTTGAGGAGAAGTCAGATCTGAGTCCACCAGGTATTGATGCAAAAGCTTATTTTGACAATTATTAAGGATCTGTTCCCTCATAATCAAATTGTACAATCCTTCATAGTCATGCACTTTGCTGCCAAGCAACTAACCTTAATGGCACTATCCACAAAGTCTACCCAGTGCTGGGTCTGTACTTTCTGGGTATCTCTGAACTTAATCCTGTATTGTTCAGTGTTTAAGCCAAACCCATCAATGAGAGCCCTTTTCAAAACTGAGTAATTGCCAGCATCCTCTTCTCTAACGGTGAGGAGCTTATCTCTACCTTTGTCAGCAAAGGAGAGCCACAAGATAGCTGCCTACTGCTCGCGAGGGACCCTCTAAACTTTACAGGCCCTTTCTAAAGCAGTTATTCATTGTGAATGTCAACCCCAACATGGTAGGGAGGGACAATCTTGTTGAGGTTCCTATAATCAAAGGACCATTCCTTAACTCTAGGGACACTGTTGCTGCCACCATGGGACTCTAGTCCCAACTTTTTCCTGAGCCTAAGCCTTGCTTTCTCAAGCTCCAGAAGTTGGTACTCCCTATCCAACGAGTTCTCCCTTCTCTGAGAAATGGAGGTCCCTGCTGACTGTCCTGAGCCAATGGATTCTGCAGAGGAGGATCTAGACCTCCTTGGTCTACTCTGCACCTTCCCAGGAGGATCAAAGGGTGCATCCTGTAAGCCACCTGTGTTCTCATCTGGGAGGTCTGAATTGTCCAAGTGGGAGTCATCAGGGTTAGATTCTAGGTCACAGGGGTTCTCCCCTCCTGGCCTCGCCTCATGCCCTGTCCCATCCACTTTTTCCTGCTCATCTGACCCTGAGACTTTCCTGAGGTCATCTAACAGTAACACCTCTAAGAGGCGTTGTTGGACTTGGCCCTTTTTGCAGGGTTATCCCCAAACTTTTTGTTTCTTCGTCCTATTTTTTCCTGACCTGTTGTTGTTGGTTTTAGGACTCTGTGCACTTTACCACTGCTAATCAGTGGTAAAGTGCATATGCTCTCTGTGTAAATTGTGAACATGATTGGTTATCCATGATTAGCATATTTGACTTACTGGTCAGTCCCTAGTAAAGTACACTAAGTGTGCCGGGGGTGGTAAATCAAATACTACTAGTAGGCCTGCAGCACTGATTGTGCCACCCACAAGAGTAGCCCTGACAAGATGTCTCAGGCCTGCTACTGCAGTGCCTGTGCGCAGTTTGCTAACTGCTTTGTCGACTTGGTAAGTGCACCCACTTGCCAGGCCCTAACCTTCCCTTCTCTTACATATAGGACACCCTTATGGTAGGTCCAAGGTACCCCCCTTGGGCAGGGTGCAGTGTATGTGAAAGGTAAGACGTGTAATGATGTGTGTAACATGTCCTGATAGTGAAATACTGCCAGTTTTGTTTTTTACAATTGGAAGGCTATCTTGCCCCATAGGACAGAATAGGGAATGCTTTGTAACTTGTACAAGCATATCTTCCCATAGGGATAAGATAGATAAATAAAGTTTAGGCTCTCTGAACTCAGAATTTAATAACAAATCTTTTACTAAAGTTGGTTTTTAAATTGTGTTTGAAAACGCCACTTTTAGAAAGTAGGCATTTTCTTGTTTAACCATTCTGTGTGCCTTTTGCCTGTTTGTGTAGTGACTGTCTGGTTTTGGAGTGACAGGGGCTGGGGAGGTGCATTCTCTCCGACAGCCACCGGACGGGTTGATGCATGTCCTACCTTTCCTGAATGAGTCAGGGCTGGGCTGAATAGACCTGGGCTACGTTCAGAGTAGGGGGCGGAGTTCTCACTAGCACCTGAATAGGCCTGGTCTGCATTTAGAGTGGTGGCAGGAGATTTCCCTTGCACCTGAATAGGGCATGTCTGCCTTACACAATGCTGTCTCAACCTCCTGCTGGGCAGCTGCACCAGAGAGGACAGAACTAGTTTGGACTGGGCTCAGAGACCCTTGCACAAAGAGAACAAAGACATTTTGAGGGATAAGTATTAGACCTAAAACACCTGAACTTTAGATTACTTCTGGAATCAAGAGGAACCTTTGCTGAGGAGAAGAGCTGGAGAAGCTGAGCAGAAGTACTGCCCTTGCGGTGTGTCTGGGGTTGGCCTGCAGTTGCTGTTTCTGTCTAAGAAAGGAGAAGGACTTTGCTGTGTGCTGTGTCCCCTGCTTGAGGAAAGTCTCCAAGGGCTTGAGTAGAGCTTGCCTCCTGTTTAGAAGTCTCAGGAACACAAAGACTTCACCCCCAGCTGCCCTGAACTTCCTTGATGAGAGTTCTGAAATGCCAAGAGTGCCTGTGACTGTGTGGGGCATCTGGAGGTTGTTTCTGCTGCTGGGAGCTGAAAAGCCATGCAACAACAAGAAAATCAATGCATCGCTCTTCTTGCGACAGTTTTTCCAACGCAATGCCGTGGTGCGAGAAGAATCTCCCCGCACCACTGCGCCACTGCGGAACCCGACGCAGCGCCTCTCGCCGCTGCAAGAATGGACGAATCGTGGGATCGCGGCTGAGGAAACCAACGCAGCGCCGCTCGTCACCGCCACATCATTTGCCTACGCAAATGCATCACCCGCGGATCAGAGTCGTCTCAGAATCGACGCATCGCTTCCCCCTACAGACCAGACCCGACGCACCGCTCCCCTGTGTCCAGTCGAAATGTCGCATTGCATCCACGAAGGTCTCAGGAATCGACGCATCTCTTTGTTTTTCAATGCTTCCCATCGCTGCGGCTGTTTGGCTTGGTGAATTTTGTCGCAGCGACAGGTCATTTCCAAGAAATCACGCATCCATAGTTTTCTATGGACTCAGTTGATAAAACCTTTTGAATGTCATTTTTCTTAATACTTGTATGTTGGATTTTTGTCATTTTGGTCTTGTTAAGTTTAGATAAAGATACTTTCTTTTTCTAAACTGTTGTGGTGTTCATTTGTGGTGTTATCCCTGTGTTACTGTGAGTTTTGGTACAAATACTTTACACATTGCCTTTTGGGATAAGCCTGTCTGCTTGTGCCAAGCTACCAAGGAGGTAAGCAGGGGTTATCTAAAGTGTGTATTCCCCTTACCCCGACTAGAAGTAAGGGCCCTTATTTGGACAAAGGTACCTACCTCTGCCAACTAGAGGCCCCCATTTCTAACAGGCGTTGAGTAGTGGCTCCTTTCCTTGTCTTCAGCTTTCTAGAGGCACACAGTGCTTTCAGTTCTTGGAACGAAAGTCCTCTGTATCTAGCAGTCAGAGATCCACTGGTATCTCCTTTGGAAGACATGCTAAGTGTGATGTAGTGTTGCACCGACCTAATCTAGTGGGAACTGCTCTCTCTTAGGTTGGAGAAAGGGTGTGCTAGATCCTTACTTACCCAACCCCAAGTTCAGTAGAACTTACTTATTCTAAGCTTATATGTGCCTAGCAGTAGTTATAGTTTTTCAATTAATCAAAACAAAGATTTATCTAGTAAAATGATGCAAGCTTGAATCCCAACCCCTGCACGCCAATTTGAGAGGCTGGCCTGGTATATGATGTCCACTAACGTAAGTGGGCTCCTTGCACAACTTCAGGCAACCCTTATGGTGATTTAAGAGGTCTTAGACAACCGTAGAAGGCTCTATAAGTGGTAGCTGTGGAGAGCACCCTCCAGGCTTAGTCCAGAAGGAGTGTAAAGCAGCTTGTTTTACCAGAATGCAATCTTATACTATAGATTGAGTGAAAAGAAGCCACATCAAGTATTTATAAAACTATGTATTTATTATATGATGCTCTGTAGAATGTTCAAGTATCTCCAACATGGAGATAAACACAATGCACAAACCATATATTAAGAAAGTGGTATAAGAACCACGACTCGAGTCAAGACAGTGTCAAGAGGACGCTGAATTGCTGGGACCTCAAAGAACCACTTAAGGTCTATGTGCAAGTCGCGGTTGGATTTTTAAAGATTAAGGACCATTCCCAGTGAACCCTGAAGTAACCCCAGGGAAGACAGAAGGTTGGAGAGCCACCCCACCCGTGGATACCCTAGTACCCATGTTCCCTACACGAGGGAAGCCGGGTGCATACGTGTGAAGTGGTTTTGGAAACCACCTTCAAACCCAATGGAGGACTTCAGGAAAGTGTCACTGATGGATGAGGAGAAAGTGTCTTTGGGAATCCAAATGTGGATTCTTCAAGAAGAATACCTGAAAGCAGAGGGGACAGAGTCTATGTCACTCAGGCGTGACCAGAAGACTTGGAAGACGAATGCCCTCCGATATCGGGTGCTTCAGGATGGATGAAGATAACCTTGACTCTGCAGCTGTGAGGACCAGGCGATGCTGAGGAGGACCAGGAGCCATGCACGGGCTGTCCCACAAAGGATGTCGAGTGCTGAGGAGTCGGTGTCCGGCGGGAGCACCAACAAGCCTTGGCAAAGGCAAGCCACGCAGGAATGAAAGAAGGAGCAACGTTGGGACAAGCAAGGTCCAGGGCACTAACCAAAGGCAGGGGAGTCATGGCCAGCCCTGAGCAATCAGGGGAGCCCAAAAAAAACAAGTGTGACCCTCAAGTGGACCTACAGGCCCGAGGCACTGGAGTCGCGAGAGGACCTGAAGCAGCTCACCAAAAAGATGCAGGCCAAGATGCATACGATGGGGTATGGCTGAAGATTCTGGTCACAGGAGATACTCGAGATTGGGGCTACTTAGAACCTGAAGATCTTCTTGCAAAGAAGCCAACAAACCTTTGCAACTGCAAGTTGGATGCGGTACCCAGGGTTTCAGTTATTGCAACCCCCACGAGGACTACTGGCCTCAAACTTGGTAAGAGGGTAGAGCAGGCCTTGGGAGCTGAAGAAAACTACCACCTGTGTTGCAGAGCCCACGGAGTCCGAAGGAGCTTGGGATCTGCAGACCTGTCGACTTAGTTGCGGTGCCTGCAAATGCAGGGGAGTGACTCCTTCACTCATAGGGTGATTACTTCGGTTGTCTTTGATGATTTACATGCTTTGGAAGGTTCCTGTATGATGCACAGGCACAGACAATGAGGCAGACTGGAAGGGATACAAAGTCAAGCCCAAACGATTCCAGCGAAGTCCAGAGTGCCAAGACGGTAGAAGTGCAGTGATGTCTGATCAGAATCTTATGGGGGTATGATTCCAACATGTTTGATACCAAACATGATATGATTTGTTGCAGCCGTTTTCAAGATGGTCATTGCATAATTATGCAGTGCCCCTCTATATAGTATGTGGCTGCTTCACTGACTACCCAGGAGAATGGACTCCGTAGGCTGCAGGGGAGTCCGCTCATGCAGGGGCACCCTCTCACTTAGGACCAAGCACCCTGCCTTCAGGATTGCAAAGGCCTGCCATAGGAGTTACTTATAGGTTTTAAGTGCAGTGACCCTTGGATATATTAAACCTATATCTTTAGTAAGTGGTGCATGCACCAACGTACACTGGCTGCAATGGCAGGCCTGTAGTTCCATTTTGAATGGTCTCTCATGGGGGGCATAATACATGTTTCAGCCCATGGGAGACTCTGGCGTACCTATGCCCTGAGTACTTGGGTACCATATACTAGGGACTTATAAGGGTACTCCAGTATCCAATTCAGGGTGTACTTAAATACTGAACAAACCAATTTAGGGATAAAGCAGCTAGACTGGGGTCCTGATTAGCAGGATCCCAGTCAGACTAGTCAAATACAGCATCACATCAAGCAAAAAGTGGGGGGTAACCATAGAAGTAGATCCTACTTTCCTACAACCTCTACTTTCTTTTTTTCATTTTAGTGACTATTAAAAGTCACAAATACTTTGGGAGGAATCTATTAACCCTGAAGAATGCCGCAGACTGCTTTGACTATTTTCATTGGGCAGAAACATGTTGGAAGATGAGGAACGGGTTTGAGCCATTATACTCATAATACCCATTCAAGAGGATTTTTTTGTGATACCCGGTGTCCCTTTGAATAAAGGTAATAACTTGGCAGCATCAAGGTATTTTTAAAAATCTGGATCTCATCTTTGTCCAGTTAGTCTTATTCAAGAACTTCCTCCTTCCATTTAAGTCTTCAAGGAGGTTGAGTCCACCCTGGTGGTGTTTACCTACTGGGGTGGGGAGAGAATGTTGATAATGAAGCATGACACTATTATGTGTGTGAGGTTTCCTTTTCCATAAAGAATGACTTTCTTTTTGAACACGCATAAGTCCAAAAAGTCTTTGGTCTCCTGTCTGTTACCATAATTGGTAGGCATATAGATAGAGAAATGTGTGTTTTTCTCACACTGCCATTGATCCTACCATACTTGGTTATGTGGTAGGTTTTATTGTCTGGAGGGACGTACTGTGGCCTACCTTCCTCTCTCTTTGTGTGGTTTGGAAACCTCAGACCAACAACCCAATGGACTTCAGGCCTTCAGTCTAAGTACCTCTTGCTGTCCACCCTATTTTATGCTAGATGTTCTGCCATGCATTTCTTTTCCTGTTTGAGACCACCACGGCAGGAATGGAGGTCCTAAGCAGAAAAAATAAAAAAAATAGCATTACAGCCGCTATGATGGCTGTTCCCCGGAAGGCACAGGCATCTCTGCTAGGTAGGTGGCGGCCTCTAAATATGGCGGGCTGCAGTCTGTCAGGGTAGCATAGTACATGCCTTTTCTGCTCTTCTGCCCTGGCAGAATGCAATACAGCCTGACACATTCCAAATAGCCACATAAGTTCTCAAATAAATCTCTGCAACCCTTAATGTATCTTTAATTACACGGCACACACATTTATATATATTTAGTCATTTTTTATTAGTAATCAAATTTTATGAATGCATTTATTATTTCATAAATGTAGACTAAAGTGTTGCCTAACACCTTCACTTCTTTCACAGACACAGGCGCAAAGACATTTTGTAGATAACAGCACAATACATATTTTGCACATATTTTATATATAAAAATGAATTCATTTTGTTGAGTATTTGTTGCAGTACAGAGAAATTAAAAGGAAGAAAAAACACATTGTCTTTATACATAAGCACCCAAGTCGTTGAAAAGAAACAGCACATTGGATAACATACAAGGCTATATTTCAACAAGGAGTGCTCTGCAGTACCAGGGCTAATGAATATCCCATCATCCTATCTCATTATTTAGTTCATTTGAACATTGTGTATTCTCAAGGTGCTTCTCTAATCTAAGCAGTTGAAAATAGGGTGTAAAACATCACTCCAAGTGTTTAGTCTCTGCTTTGTCCAGATTTAATGTGATGTACTAATTTGGATTCACATTGTGTATGACTGTACACAAAAGGTTCACTTGGCTTAACACGTCTTTATTTATTTATTATGTGATATCTAAAGTATGCTAGCTATCATGTTAATAAGATTAAATAATGCATAAAGCGAAATTCATGAATCTAGACTTTAAACGTCCTAATGTAAATATAGCTAAATCTATTAGCTGAAAATTATGGCGCCATTGATAAAAGGCAAAGAAAAGGTGCGAGAAAGCCAATAAAATATCTAACATTCACCCCAACTCTTAGCAAATTTACTCCAACATTTATGGTACTTATCTAACTTATCCTCCTGGAGGTGAAAACAATATTCCCGCTGATTAATCTCAATCATTTTAGCACGCTAGCCATCTGAGATGGGATTATTGAGGATTTTAAAACAGTAGTTATAATAGATCAGATAATAAGTATGATATGATATGATAATGAACTTTATTCGATATGTATAAAAACAATATCATAAAAGTACATACATATAAAAATCCAATAAAAACAAATTAAAATTTCATTCAAATTGTAACATGATTAAGATCAGAATAAAAAGTATGAATACAGTCAAAGCAACAAGATACAGATCCGCTTAAGTCTGCATTGATATCCTTAGCCTCATCGTCATTTTCAGGTAGGATGAGATGGCTGCCAGGGCTAAAGGTGTTTCCAAGATTTTTAGTTTTTGATAAGCCAGTTTGCAAGAGCGTAATCCCCATGATTTAAGCAACGGTTTTAAGAAAATTACCCTTGGGAGTTGATAAAATCTACAGAATAGGATGCAGTGAATATTGGATTGAGTCGAAAGGCCATCACATGGGCATTTCGGTAAGTCACTGGACCAGCAATTTGAGTTGGGAAAAGTTAAAAGTCTAAAAAAAGTGTTGGTACGAAAGCGGGTCAAGAGCATGCGGGTAAACGGTGATGGTTCCAAGAGTAGGTATTGCTGTATGCCGCTCGTAGTGATCAGATGTTGATAGTCCGCAGTTGTACTCTTCTGTTTTTCTTGGGACCATCGTTGGCAGCTCAAGTGATTTAGAACAAGTCCCTTTAGCTTGGCTTTTGCAATATTACCAAGGGTTGAAGGATCGTTAAAAAATTCAGGATGCCCTATGTCAATGGATAACCTCTTGACATAATTCAACCATTTGATGCTTTTGACCTCTTTCAGTTTTAGACAGTCTGTAATAATTTCCCTATTAAAAGGTGTCTCTTCGTTGGTCCAGACTTTATGCCATAATATGAGTGGAGAAGAATTAATGGTATCCGCAATGTATGTGAGGCCCAATTCAGTATGCACCATATAAGTAGAAGTGAGAGGAGGTACAGCCAGAAGGTAACGTAACAAAGCATTCTCAAGGCGTTGGATATGCTCAGCGGGTTCAATCCCCCAAATCCCCGATCCATAGGTACCAGTTGAAATGCAGTTCGCCCGGTAAATCTGAAGTAAGGGGCTTATTGGGCGACCCCCTAATTTTTTGGAAAAGTTGGTCAGTGCTCCTATGGCTTTAGATAGTGCTAACCCTCTGGCTTGGGCCGCGGCTCGCCAAGTGCCCCTCTTATTGAAGGTAATGCCCAAATAGGGGAAACTATCAATGTTAATTAATTTTTTGCCATTCAGAAAAATGGTACATGGTTTTTTGCCGATCCCTAGGCCGCAGGACATGGTGTAGGTTTTAGAGGTGTTGACATTTAAACCTCTCTTTGACATGAAGTCAGTGAATTCAGTAACTGCCCTTTGTAGCCCCATGCGGGTCTGGGACATAATTGCAGCATCGTCTGCGTAGAGCAAAATGGGAATAGGTTTACCATTAATTGTGGGGTAATCGTGGAAAGTTCTATTCAGATGAAGGCTGACAGAGTTGATATAAAGGGTAAAAAGTAAGGGGGCTAGTATACAACCCTGTCTAACACCTCGTCTGATAAAAAATTTGTCGGAGCATTCTCCATTATTACCATATCTCACGCGGGCAGATGCGTCCCTATACAGCTCTTTAATGAATGATATAATGAGAGGATCTAAGCCAATCTCTGCAAGGGATTCCCATAGCTGCATGTGGTCAACACAATCAAATGCAGAACTGAGGTCTACAAAAGTTATAAAGAGGTTTCCTTTTTTTGCCTGGGCATATTTGGCTATTATTAGGGTCAGGTTTAGGCCCTGTTCTATAGTACCCATGCCTTGTCTGAAGCCATATTGCAGGTCAGAGATAATATCTTGAGTGCTTAGCCAATCATGTATTCTATTTAAAATAATTCGCCCAGCTACCTTCATAAGGGAGTCCAAGAGTGAAATTGGGCGGTAATTGGCGGGATTATCCCTTGCGCCTTTTTTAAAGATCGGGACGACAATTGCCTCTGGCCAGGTGGAAATAAAACCGGTAGTATTCAAAGAGTTCAGTACATTGGTAAGCAGTGGGGCCCATAAGTCAGGTTGTGACTTAAAGACGTCTATTGGGACGCAGTCTGGGCCTGGGGCTTTCCCGGAGGGGCTGTCTTTTAAGGCCATCAATACCTCGGCGTGGTCAAAGAAAATATTTAAAGGGAAGGGGGTGGTGATGATTGAGTTAGAAGGGGAGTTGGGGACATTTTCCCACTCAGATGATCGATTATCCGAATCGATAGGGTTATATAATGTACTAAAGTGTTTAACCCAGATTTCTGGGGTAATAGCTGAGTCCAAAATCGGTTGCTGAGAGGGTCGAAAAAAGGGGGCGTTTACTGCCCTCCAAAAAGCAGTGTTATCCCTCTTCCCAGAGGCTTCCACAAGAGATGACCAGGCCTGCGACTTCAGCTGGTTTTGTCTGGCCTGACGCTGGATACGATAGTTGTGTCTGGCTTGCTGGACCTCTGCACGATTTCTAGGGTTAGACTTCAAAGCTGCTTTCAAAAGTCGCAGAGCTTTGGAACAATCCCTGTTGAACCAGCCATGGGTGAGTGGGGTAGTTTTATTTGGAGCACGAGCAAGCAGAGTTTTAATTTCAGACAAAATTACAGAGAAAGAATCTGTTATTGTCTGCAAATTTTTTGTGGGTGACAGACAAATTTGAATATGGTCGTAAACATTATTAACCAGAGTATTTAGAAAAATAAGGGGAACCACTTTGTCCCATTTAAGAAAAAGGCCCATAGTGGTTCCCAACTGCAGGGGAGGAGAATAAAGGGGGTTTTGCCTGGCCTTGTCATTAGTGTGCGAGGTTAACTTAAAAGTTACCTCGATCGGATAGTGATCACTAATAACAGTATCAAGGGTCTCCCAGGTGAGTATCGACCCTGAATACCTAGAAGAGATAAGTGAGTAATCAATCGTGGTATGGCAGCCTCTCCCATTGTAAGTGGGTTTAAAGCACTTAGGTGGAAGACATAGGTCATTGACGAAAGATAGATTAAAATGGGATGTTAGGCCATTCAGAAGGTCTTTTACACAAAGGAGCTAAGGGGGTCTCTGAGGCAGGTCGCCCCCCACTCAATATCAAATGCACAACAAAGGACCTGCCTCTTACGTCAAACTAAATTCCTACTTTTCTAAGCACGAAGACTAATAGATGTTTTCTATTCTGCTTGAGGGCTACAGGTACAGTACGTTATCCTATAGCTATTGGTACTAAAATTAGTGATTTAAACAGTTCTATGGTCTCGAGCTCTACCAATACTTGTGGACTAAGTGAATTTAATAAAGGTTCCCCTAGAAACCTGTGTGGCCCCCCTGTATGTAAAGAAGGAAGGAAAGGCGGAAAAGGAGAAAACTTGAGCAATTTCACATTCCACCCCCAAAGATTGTTATCTATTTCGATGCCACAGAGGAAGAGTGTAGACAAAGTGGAAAAAGTGGGAAAAAAGGATGAGGGCGGCAATACCTCACGGACGTAACCCCCACGAGGTGTAAGCGGACAGGTACTCGTCCGTTACCTCACTTTATCATCATTGGTTACTGCCGTCCCCAGTGAAAAACACAAAAGTGACACAACAGGTATAGCGTTTGTCTCTAGTGCCTATTGTGGGAAGAACTAATAACTTAACTGTGTGTATGTGCAACAAAAAACAATGGGTGTCGACCCTGAGACTAGGGAGAATGAGTCTGATCAGGACCCAAGTATTCCCAATTTAAAACCGGGTAGCCCACACTAGCTAAAGAGACTTTTTATTCAGGCTGTGTGGCTATCCCCTTAAAAAACCAACATGTTTCGTTGCCTGTATGGATTGGCGGCAACTTCTTCAGGGCTAGGGTCGACTAGCCTCTTAGCTTTGTTTATGCTGGCCAATATATGGTTTGTCAGCACCTAGGGGAAACATAAAAATGGACATATACAGGTTCAGTACACACCACAAATATACCCCAGTGGGGTAGACATACACTCAGCCAGGCAATGGGCGTACTGCCTGTTACACTCAAAGCAGGTATATTTACCGTAAGGGTTGCTCACTTACTGCATACCTCACCCCCACTGATTTCAATGGTCAGCGTTATCCCAGAGACTTCTGGATAGCTTAACCGCAACCTGCGGATTCGTATATCTCGTCAGGGTTGCGTTGCGTCTTCAAATCAGCCTTCATCTCCCAGTCTCCCAGTTTGGTATGACGAAAATGGCTGGAAGAATCATCCATATCAGTTGTCAGGCCACAGATGCCTTTAATACTCTGAGGACATAGAGAGCAGTTAAAATCGCCTACCAAGATGATTAAGGTGTCAGAGTTAGTTTGGGACTCTATTTTAATTAGATCGGATTTTAATCCATTAAGGACCAAGTCCAGGTGTGAGTTTGGGATGTTATTATAGAAATTGGCCAGGACGATGTTTTTAAAAAGGCCACCGGTCAAACTAATTAACTGATAGTTTGAGGACCCTATGATATAAGTTGGTTTAAGACGACATTCTACAGAAATGTAGGTCATGAGTCCTCCCTTATTTCTACCATGAAAGCTGGGAGAAGCTGCGGTGTGAAAAGTCTGATACCCTAAGAGATGGTGCTCTGTGGTAGTCCAAGTTTCCTGCAGGCAGATGATACTATATCGGGAAACAATTTGGATCCATGCGGCATTAGTCAATTTGTCAAGGAGTCCTGCCACGTTCCAAGACAAAAGACTATCACCCTGCAGGGGCTCATCCATACCAATATTACCATTCGTGGGGTCAGTTACAGCCTCAGCAATTTCTGAGGAGTGTGATGAAATTTTTGGGAAAAGAGTATATCTGTGGGCCGAATAAGTGAGAGGAAGATTGGTGATCAAACAATCTGGAGATGGCATTGGCTCTAAAGATGAAGAGTCAGGGACGATGTCAAGAGTTGACTTCCACCCTGGATTGTCAGTGGGATATGTATTGTTCTTGGGATTGAAGTTATCTGATGTTAGAATAGATGACGGGGTGCTCATGGTAGGAGGATTGTCAACCAAGGGTCCAGGATTGAGAAGTCAATCCTGTTCGTCCAAACCTGAGAGAGTGGCGTATCTGTTTGAGGTTGGGATAGTGAAATGAGATTGCTCAGTGATGGCCCTCGCTGATGAATATGATGACAAAAGAGAGCGGGGGTAAAAATAGCTTAAGTCGACCGTTGAAATTCCCGAACCCCTACCTGGAGTATACCAATCCACAATGTGGGATAGCACCCTGCGATCTCGGAAGTTAATTATAATGACATCACCCTGTATGTCCTTGGGTCTGGGGCCCAACCATTTCAGTCTCCTGACATGTAATATTTCGCCATTAATTTCAGGGGGGAGTGGTCTATTTTGAGTCAGCCAGTGTACTACTTTGTTCTTGAGTTCCTGGTATCTCTCCGTTTTACCCTGAGCAAGCGCAGGGACACCAATAAGAGTCACTACGTAGGGAGCCGCTTCGGGGGGTAAGTCAATGTAAGAACTTTTATCGAATTTATAGTCTGGGGGGGCTGCCAATTGATGTTATTGCCCGGAGGCGCTACTGGGTTCGAAGTTTGATCTTCTCTTGAAAGCCTATTGGCGGTGAATTGTTTCTCTGGTATAGGCAGGGAAACTTGTATCTTCTTTGTATGATTAAATGTGTTTGACTGAGTAGTTGTTTGAGTGGAAGGGAGGGGCGTGGTAGACACAGTGGGGTTTTTACATAAATGAGAATTCAAATCATTATTTAATGCAATGAGGGAAGCATGAGATGCTTCCAAACATGTTAGCTGTGTTGCAATGTTCTTAACTCTCTCTATTAAGGGTGAGAGTAAAGATCTTACCAAGTGCTCTATATCGGTCAATAGGTTGGAAAAAGGAGAAATAGGAGGCTGTGTCGGGAGTGCAGAAGGCCTGATTTGTGTAGGAGTCGATATTGACTGGAGCGGGGGTTTGGGCACGTCCTGGTGGCAGTCTTTTCTCCTTTTTTTTATTGGAGCAGTAAGAATTTTTTTTGCTGTAGTCTTGGGGCAAGAGGCTGTGGTTTTAGTGGCTTTTCTCTTAAGTGTCTTATCAGTATGAATGTGAGTTAAATCCACACAGGGAGTGCCTGTTAAAGGTTGTAAGTTGAGGGGACGTATATCGGATTCAATTACAGTGGGCGCTATGTCTATTGGATCACAAGATTGCGCGAGGATCCCATCATCGTTGATTAAGTCAGGATCAGGAGTCCTAGATGGCGGTGAGGGAACCTGTTGAATGGGAACCAAGGAAGAATGCTTCTGAAAAACAGGGTCCAATGATAGGCGACGTTCCGTAATGGCAATCTCTTGTTCCAAAACGGAAGCAGCCCTAGTAATAAAATGGTCTAAGGTCCCCCTAACTGAGCCCCCTACCAGGGAGAGCCTTGGTTTTGTAGGATGCGTGGTCATGTTAATTTGTTATTTGGGGATAAAACGCTAGTAAGAAGGAAAGCCAATGCTAACATGCAATAGAAGTAATATGGCACATAAAACTAAAAAACGGTCAATGGCTATAAGAGACAGCCCTCCTTATACCCACAGTAAGGCAATAAAAGTAACAGTCACCTTGCTCTGGAACAACTTGTAGCGTTTGAGTAGCCTACATCAGGGGGGGTGGCCCAGCCCAGCCTCGGTCGGCCTTGGACGGCCGTAGACGGCCCGCCCTTTGCCCGGGCTTAGCCCGGTGTGTCCCGCTGCGCATCCCGCGAAGCGGGAGGCGCGAGGTCTTTTTGAAGTCCGCCGCCGGTTTGAAAGGGAGGGGCTGCTGATTGTAACACTGCCCCCAGCTGCTTCTGGTCCAGGTAGTTCTGCGGTGATCAGGTCAGACTGCTTCGCTCACCATACGCTGCGCGTCCCTCGAAGCGGGAGGCGCGAGGTCTTTTTGAAGTCCGCCGCCGGTTTGAAAGGGAGGGGCTGCTGATTGTAACACTGCCCCCAGCTGCTTCTGGTCCAGGTAGTTCTGCGGTGATCAGGTCAGACTGCTTCGCTCACCATACGCTGCGCGTCCCGCGAAGTGGGAGGCGCGAGGTCTTTTTGAAGTCCGCCGCGGGTTTGAAAGGGAGGGGCTGCTGATTGTAACACTGCCCCCAGCTGCTTCTGGTCCAGGTAGTTCTGCGGTGATCAGGTCAGACTGCTTCGCTCACCATACGCTGCGCGTCCCGCGAAGCGGGAGGCGCGAGGTCTTTTTGAAGTCCGCCGCCGGTTTGAAAGGGAGGGGCTGCTGATTGTAACACTGCCCCCAGCTGCTTCTGGTCCAGGTAGTTCTGCGGTGATCAGGTCAGACTGCTTCGCTCACCATACGCTGCGCGTCCCGCGAAGCGCGAGGCGCGAGGTCTTTTTGAAGTCCGCCGCCGGTTTGAAAGGGAGGGGCTGCTGATTGTAACACTGCCCCCAGCTGCTTCTGGTCCAGGTAGTTCTGCGGTGATCAGGTCAGACTGCTTCGCTCACCATACGCTGCGCGTCCCGCGAAGCGGGAGGCGCGAGGTCTTTTTGAAGTCCGCCGCCGGTTTGAAAGGGAGGGGCTGCTGATTGTAACACTGCCCCCAGCTGCTTCTGGTCCAGGTAGTTCTGCGGTGATCAGGTCAGACTGCTTCGCTCACCATACGCTGCGCGTCCCGCGAAGCGGGAGGCGCGAGGTCTTTTTGAAGTCCGCCGCCGGTTTGAAAGGGAGGGGCTGCTGATTGTAACACTGCCCCCAGCTGCTTCTGGTCCAGGTAGTTCTGCGGTGATCAGGTCAGACTGCTTCGCTCACCATACGCTGCGCATAATAAGTATTGAGACGAAGATTAGGAATTTAACTTGGATAGCCAGTCGAATCCCACCATCATCTGGATACCAAAGATCACAGTCTTTGCAGGAGGATGTAGGGGACTGACGATTTCCTGGCTATGATACTTGGAAATAGCACACCAGTAGTCCTGTAAGGCTGGACATTCCAATTACCTCTTTGAATACTGATGCATTGGGGATAGCTGGAAGATGTTTGAGAAGAAAATGTATTTAATATAATAAGCGTGTAACATAGCATTAATCTGCTAACAACATTAAACAATTAAATTGTGCCCCCTCTAAGTTATGCATCTAAAGCTATTAATATTATATAATTTTTTGACGTAGTATTTAAGGCGTGTCGGATCTCCACATTTGCTTCTAATATGGGCTGAGCCGTTTCCTGGTTCAGTTTGCAACCTATTATCCCATGACTCCATTCTTAAATCTGATTATTTTGGAGAATCTAATGTAACCATCGATTATCTGATTTGCACCCCATGGATACATCTTAAATATTTGAAGCAATTGAAGATGTGAGAAATAAAGCCAGCCAATGTCCTTTTCCCTAGCTGACTGAATACTTGGAAAATCTTTAAAACAAGAGCTGGAGAGTAGTTCCCCAATTGTAATGATTCCCACCTCTTTCCATCATCATCGAACAAAAGCAGAGGATAAAATATTGCATTCAATTAGTTGGATTCCTGCGTGAAAGGATGGGATCCGAAAGATTCTGTTGAACATAGCCCTACTTTGGCTCATAACCAATATAGTCTTCTAGCAGACAGCTTTGGAAATTCTAGGATGTTCAATAAAACAAGGTAGGTCTACAATTTTCAGATCGTTAAGGATTCCTGGAAAAATACTATTATCATAACCGCTAAAGTCTGTGACAGATCACCTACCTTGTGTGGCAAATACCACCAAGTAAACAACACGAAGAAAAGGACGAGTTAGCTCCACAATGCTGTGCAGCATGTCTAAAAAAACATCGACAAAGCCAATGGATCTCGCAGTGGTGAAACCTGTTGGCTTTGCCAATGCGTTTTTTGCCTCAAACACTTGTTATTGTTTTGGCCTCTACACGTGTTGTGTTTCATTTTACACAACCTTTAAAAACAAAACTACTGTTTTAGGTCGTGCTTAGCAGCGTACATGTCTGCAAGACATATTGTTACCAATTATTTAAAATATACATAAAGGAGGCTTTGGCTCCAGCCAGTGGAGTAATACCTTCTCACCTCATGCTATGTTCTATTAGGTGAACCTTTCCTCTTTGCAGGAAGCTCTTCCATTGGAATGCATGAGGGACTATTTTTCTGTCTCTAAAGTGCAATCCATACTCATTTGTCACATTCAATTGCTTATTTCCTGTATGCTTTTTTTAGAGAAATGTGATAAAGAGCATTTATGCATGAAATACATATAAATAGCATGCACAAATGCCAGTGTTTACACGTGTTGGCACATGAAAGCCAAACTTATTGGCTTTGTCAATGCTTTTTTCATCATCATCATAACTTTATTTTGTTCACCAGGATCAAAAGAATTGTATAAACATTTATCCATTACAGCGAGATAAATGGAAAATTAAAAGCCAGAAAAACCATTATACAAAATGGACAAAAAGTGCTCCATCTCATTCTTGGCTAACACTAAGACTGCTCCAAAAACCCAGATTCAGGACACCAATACATATATTTTATAGTTGAACACTTGGGTTAAAAGACTCCAGTACTAAAAAGACTTCCAAAAGCTAATCTTATGTAAGCCTTGCAAGCTTCACTGAGCACAACTTACCTTTCCCTAAAGACAAAATAGATTACATCAATAAATACTATATTTAACAATCACATCTTCAAGCGCTGATACTTTAAAATAACATTCACTTTAAGTGAACAGACAAAGTGCAAAGAAACCGCGAAGAGGCCACATTCAACATTAAACAACAGATTAGTGCACAAGCTCCCGATAATGAACCATAACGTCGACACCAGTGACAATAAACTTGATATAATCCAAAAAGGGTGGTACATACGTTTCCAGCAACACAGGTCCCTTATTCGGGAAGTGAAAAAGGGAATAAAGTGCAATAACAGTTTAGAAAAATGTTCCAAATGGGGTACTCTGGTATAAAAAATCACAGTTGTTACAGCATATGCCAAAGTTAGTTCAGGGACACGAGTTAACAAGGTTCCACCCAACAAGGATCTCCATTCATTATGGCCTATGAAGCTTTTAAAGCAGTAGATCACAGACCACAGACCACAGAGCCGGCTTCATTAAGTACTTTTGTGCAACAACCACTCACTACCTTGGATACACGTCAACGTCTAATCCATGCTGACATCAAACATTTGGCATGGAGAATTCCACCACTCTACTGGTGTCAAGGCTAAGGATCCTAAAGGCCTCCTTGTAACGTCTGGTATCCAGAATCCTACAAAGAGAAACTATCCATTTTGCTCTTTCGGTATGATACACCGGGCATAAAAATAGGATGTGGGTTAGGGATTCCAACGCCCCTGCAAAGGCAGCGCCAATGTCACCCCCAGAGCAGTCAGATGACCATTTATTTCAGAACTTTTTAGTTGGGAGAGTCCTTTATCAGAACTGGATGTACAATTTACTTGCGAGAAGGGAAGTCATTTCATCAATTGTGGGGTCATACCGTGGGTGTCGTGGAAAAAAATATAAATCCTTATGTATTCACTACATAGATATCATACTTAGTTATAGTTCTCACCCGCACTATCTCAGACCTACTGAACTATTTTACTTCTCCCCGTAAGAAGATGCTCTGAGCTGCAGCGTCTTCCAATCTGACCTTTACTGGACAAACTTCACAGCTGTTTGGATCCCACTTATAGCAGCTCTTCGCTTTTCCTGACTTCCACTATAGTTTGCTCATCAGGTTGTTCATTTCTGCTTACGTTGTGTGTCAGCATTATATTTGGCACAATGCAGATCTTGCATTTCTCTGTTGCCTATGTTTGGCACCGCGTCCTTTTCCGCTTCTGCTGAGGTTTCACTTACTGAATTGTATGCATGGCCCAAAGACCAGTCACTCAGGGAAGAAGACTGAGAGCACTTCTTTCCAGCTGGTCAGCAAGTATTGGTACCTACAAATAAATGTAATTTGGTTCCCTAGCAACTGCTGTGTATTGTGTATTTCTTTCATGGCTCCTGGGAGGATGCAAAAGTTTTTCCCTGACAAAATGGTGCCATGAGACTGGCATGGCGTTCCATTGTTAAAATTCCTCTGCACTTAATCACAGTTTGAACAGCTACATACTCCCAGTAAGTTTCTTTTAGGCCTGCTTTAGATATCGCACACATCTCTTCAGGGGAAGACCAACATTTCTCCAAACCTAGTTTTCCCAATAATGCTTTCACACAGTTCAGCCACAGGATATTCTTTGCATATGCCGTAGTCATTAGATCTCCAAGGCAGACCCAATGTGGTTCAAGAGCTGGTGAATTCCACAATTGATGACAGTAGATCAAAAGTCTACACTCTATTGTGTGGGATATACCTCTGTGGGCCAAATCCAAGGACGCCAGGATCATTGCGTGCTAACTGGTAGTCCCAGAAGAGATCTAGTAAACTTGTGTTTGACTGTTTTAGTGTTTGCACATCTCCAAATTTCTGAGCCATACATAGCAGCCCCTAAGGCCTTTATTTTGTATATCTCTAGAGCCGCTGCCACCCTATTAGATATTGTCCATCTGGGGATCTTGGCTATGCTCACTGTCTGATGGGTTAATAGAGTGTGTTGTTTTTTGAGTTGGGGGAACACAGTTTAAATTTGACGTAAGTCTTACTCCTAGGTAATCGTAATATGACACCTGGTCAATTGAGTTATTGCCCACATACATGCTTCTCTTATGATTTTTTTTGATTCACAGAGTGGAATACCATAAATTTGATCTTTGCGCTATTCATGCTTTTTTAGGTCTCGCCTAAGCAGCTCTGCATGCGCTGCGTAGGAGGACCTTTAGCCGTCGCTCTGCTCTTTTTGGAAGCACATACTCGTGCTTGTGGCGGCATCCACCTTGCGGGAGAGCGCTACAAGCATGAGTATGTGCTTCCAAAAAGAGCCGCCTGCACGTGCACGCACACCACTCCCGGGCCAGCAAACACACGATTGCAATGCCAGCAGCTCACGTTCCGCTCACCCAAGATAACTCCTATAGAAGGCACTATGGCATAAATCGCCCCAGGCACTGGTTGGATGAGTTTCTTTCATTCTGAACAAGCAGCTTGCATCACTACTGTCTACACACAGTGATGTCTTCTCCCCACTTACGCTATCCTAGCGCCGCATGGTCCTGATGACCTGACCGCAATCACGAACGCAGCAGCCCCGTCCAGTTCAATGGTGCAGCAGGTGCAGTTGCACCAGAGTCGAGAAACCTGGGGGGATTTTGCACTAGACATTGCACCATCGTCCGTAACACACTTACTGCGCCGCTGCTCCAGTGTAAGCTTGACAGCATTATTATGGTTTGAGCCTGAAACAAAACACACATTTTCCTGAAACAAACCTAAAACAAGAGCAGTAAAAACAACTTTAAATAAAAGAATAAAAAACCGAGGTCAAACAGAATGAATTACATTGTTTTAAAGGCTTTAAACAGATGGGCCTTTAAACAATTACTGAATTGTATTATTTTCATGAGTGCTCAGAATTTATAGGTCTCTGAAATGGTATACAAAAGAAACCAGGGAAATTAATAGCACGTGTTCAACATCCCAATTACAGCCCACAGCTGAAAGCACTCTGTTTTGTTTGAGCACTCTGATCCTAAAAGTCTCTTGTATATTCCACCTTTTATTAGTATATTTGTCACGATGCTGTCACGTTGTTGCTGTCAGCTTAAAAGGAGTTTGAATTTGACAGAATTTTCAGTGTGTTTTAGTTCCCCCAAAATACGACTGATTTGCACATCGAATGTTTCACTTAAATAGCTTTTTCCATTTTTCTCTTAGAATAAATGAGGATTTCCATACTTGGAGCATATGATGCCGTATAACCAGCTCAGAGAGATTAGGTGGTTCTGTGGTCGCGGCACTAGTGTCCTTTCAATTGCTTATTGTTGTGTTCAGGTGCAGTGCTTAATTTGTAAAAAATTAAGTGCCAGGGCCCTGCTCAGAAGGCCACTGTAGCCTCCACCACCCATGCCCTGCCAGCGCTGCCAATGTCAGTACCAACATAGCACCTAACCATCGCACTCCTACAAGTTTGAAAATTCAGACTATTTCAGGCCACACAAAGCTATAATAATGGAATGGGAAGATGGTATTATTAATTTCCAATACATATTGACTTAAACACAGTTGTTGAGCTCAGTTCAAAACACTGGTGTGGTGGACTAGCACTAGAGACAGTGCTGCCAAATAAAATGCTGGTGCCGAGTCCGGAAACCTCCAGCTCAAATTAAGCACTGTTCAGGTGGTAATCAAGCGCCAATAAGGTGAAATCTTTCACCATATAGTATTAATTTGAGTTAAAACTACAACATTCAGATATAATAAACCCTCAGTATGTGCTGCACGGTGGTGTGCTGTTCCTTGCAGGCCACCATTGCTGTTTTGCAGTCAATCACAGAGGGTTGCAAATAGTTACCTGCATAATTAATATTCGTAGTCGGGTCGTTCTGGGACACCCTGCGACTGGAGATCTGGTGATACAACCTATTAGGACAATGGTCAGATTGCAAAACTGAAGACTGGTTGTGAAAAGTTGGTGCCCAATCTGAGACTTCTTTTTGAGACCAGTCTTATAGAATATCTTGGGCCCCAGGAGTGATAAAAGCGGCACACACACACCAGTTGAGGCCCATGGGCTCTTTCTATAGTACACACACTGGTACTCTTCAAAGGCTGAGGACTGGTGGACCCTTTGCAAATCCACACGGTGTAGTCCTGGCTGTACTTCCAGAAATTTGCATTTGAAGTGATGCTCAGGTTGGGCTTGAAGGAGTTAAAAAGATAGGTACACCTGGAATGTTAGCCCCACGGAAGTCCCATGGTACAGAAAATTAGAACAAGATGACCTCCTGAATGACTAAGGGGCATATGTATGAAACCAAAATTTAGTCGCAAACGCTGAGAATCGCAAAAAACAGCGTTTGCGACTAAATTTTCGCAATTTCATATGTATGACACACATTCCTAGTAAAAATTAAGAAATTGCGAAATTAGCGATTTCTTAGGCTGCGAAACTCAAAAATAGCGAATATTTGTGCGATTTCTTAAATTGCGATATTCTTAATTAGCGAAATTCGCAATAAGGATATCGCAAAATAAGAAATCGCTAACAAATGTATGAAAAAGTCGCTAATTGCGATTTCACGAAATTCGCAAAATAAGAAATCGCAATTAATACCAATTGCATGCAGGTGGTAAACTGGTGCAGGGTACTTAAACCACCCCACAATGCAACAGACCCAACCACAATGGCAGCAATGTTCGTGATAGCCAGGAGGCTGCGTATTCGGGCTCTTGCACAGAGGAGAATGAGACAGGAACGTATATTCAGGCTGCGCATCACTCTGTTCCAGCACACTGAAGAGGACATCTATGACAAGTACAGGCTGCACCCACAGACCATAATGGACCTGATTGAGGAGCTGAAACCCTACTTGGAACACCCTACACGCAGGACACAAACAATTCCCACACATGTGCAGGTCCTGTGCTCCCTGCACCTCCTGGCGTCAGGGAGTTTTCAACGGGTAATAGCGGAGGTTGGTGGGGTGTCACAGAGTGCACTTTCGCGCTTCTTACATGCCTTTCTAGATGCAATGCTACAGAGGCTCCCACATCACATATACTTCACAAACACCCAACAGGCATTACAGCAAACAAAACTGGACTTCTACCAGATTGCACGTTTCCCACACGTCATTGGCTGCATCGATGGGACCGATGTGGCCATCACACCCCCATCAGCAACTGAATATGTCTACAGAAACCGGAAATGCTACCATTCCCTCAATATACAGATTGTGTGCAACGCAAAGTATATCATCACTGACATTGTACCCTAATACCCCGGCAGTACACATGACTCTTTCATCTTTAGACACAGTGGAATACACAGACGTCTGAGTGCTGGAGAGTTTGGGGAGGGATACCTGCTAGGTAAATACATGGCACACATCAATACATCCACTACATCACTGGAGGGTGGGGACATTGACTTACCTATTGTGTCTATCCCTGCAGGTGACAGTGCCTATGCAGTGCGGGACTTCATCCTGACCCCATATCTGGATCCAGCAAATGCAAGTGAGAGGAGCAACAACAGGGCACACAGATCTACACGCTGCGTCATTGAGCGTACGTTTGGAATCCTGAAGAGCCGCTTCCGGTGCCTGCATAAAAGTGGAAGCGCACTGCAATACAGCCCTGAGACCTGCTGTAAAATCGTGGCAAGCTGTGCAATGCTACATAACATGGCAATGAGGAAAGGCACCACAATTGATGTGACCGATACAGACACATCGGATGACGATCGCCCTGCTCCCCCTGGCAGACCTGCATCAGGAGTCGGGGCAGGTGCTGGACGCCAGAGACAGACTGAGATCACACAAAACTACTTCTAGGTGAGCAATGATGACATGAGACCAAAAAGCTTGATAATGTGTGCAGTGTTTATTCACACTTCACAATAATGAAAATTGTAGCTGTCCCCAGCACATGTTATGCACACAATGCAGGTAAGGCACAAGTAACTGTGCAAACAGCATAGTAGGGTTACTTCACCCTTTTTGCATTAAGTGTCACCGCACAGTTCACCTCCTTCGGTGACGCATTGGTGGTGTTTGGCGTCCAGGCTGAGTGCCCCCCATGGTGTTCCCTTGTCCTGCACCCTGTCTGGAACTGCGCCGTCTTTCTCCTGGCAATGTAGGAGTGATGCTGCTCCTACTGGAGGTGTCTTCACTCTCGCCAGAGGCCATGAGAGCGCTGCCACCTGCTTTGGCCTTCTGCAGCTGCTCCACAGCACTGGTGACCTTTGCTAGTCCTCTGGCTATATCCTGACAGCAGTGCGCCATTTCCACCTGCATTGTGATGCTTCTGCGTGTGAGAGTGCTGGTGGTGGTGCAGAGGCAGTTCACGGCCTTGGTATAGTTGTGAAGGCGTGCATTGGCACGTCGGCCAGCCCTCTCACTGGTGGCTTGGTTGTGCCTCAGAGTGTCACATAGGTCACGGATGGCACCTGTCATGGCCATGATGCCCTCCCCCATGTTTTTCTGATCCTTGTGGATACGGCATAGCTGCCTATTTATTGACCTGAGTGATTTACTTTGCAGGTGCTGTTCCTGCAGCATGCTGTGTTCCAGGCCAGAAAAAACGGTTTCTTCTGCTTCAGTGGCAGTGCTGCTCCTGGGCCTTGACCTGCGTGTGTCCTGTGGTCGAATCCTTGGCCTTGGTGTGTCCTGAATGGGCATGTGTGACACACCCTGACTCCCCTCTCTCCTTTCACTGTCCTCCCTGGTGGCCGGTATTTCATCCTCAAATGGAGGCAGTGGGGGCACATGTGTGCGCTTCCTGCGCTGGATTGGTATGAGCTCTGTCTCGTCACTGGAGTCCTCAGGATGTGCAGGCTCCTCTCCCTCTGCACTGTCTTCACGTGCCCTTGATTGTGCTGTAGATGTAAAGGGGACTACATGAGTTTGTGTCTTTGTCTGCAATTAGCAATCAATAAAGTTCATACAGTTTGTATCGGCTAACCTCTGACACTGAATCATTCACTTATCCCCAACCCACATGTTGCATTAGATTTCCTTTGTCTCATGGGCACACTGTCAGACATAGTACTACAAGTCCCATGATGCATTGCTGGGTGTGCTGTAAGACTTGGACTGGAATGACATTTTGTGGGGTTATTTAGCGCATTTGGGGAAGTGTGCTTGGGATGGGGATCAGTGCAGATTGATTTTGCATGCATCTTACCTTGGCTGCTGGATGCAGGGTCGGAGATGTCAATGTCAGCCACACCACCGACGCTCTCAGGCAGGAGAGTGGACTCAACAAGCTCCTCGTGGGGTGTTGGCTGTGCTGCTGTGGATGGTCCTCCCCCAGTCTGGTTTGCGTCCTTTAGTCTGGCTGCCACCCTCTCCTCCGACCTCTGGTGCATATCATACCATCGCTTGCGCAATTCTTCGATGGTGCGATTGGTCACTCCCACTGCATTAACCTTATTTTGGATGTCCAGCCAGATTTTGCGTTTCCTTGCCTCCGGGACACGCAGTGCCTTCTTGCCAAAAAGGAGCTCAGGGCTGCACACCATCTCCTCAATGAGGACCTCCTGCTCCTTTTCTGAAAACTTGTGTTTCCTCTTCCTCTTCTCTGCATCCTTGCCCTCCTGTTGTTTGTTGGACTCCATTGCTGTTTGCTCTCTCCTGGGATGCCTCCTCACACTCTCCAAGCAGCCTCTGGGTGTGGCTCAGGTGAGCAGGTGCAGGAAATCACTCCAGTTTTCTGTTTGTGATGTCAGCAGGCTGCACCTGTATTGCAGATTCCCGTTTTTGCGATTTCTTAATTTGTGAATTTCGCAATTAAGAAATCGCAAATGAGGTTTCTGAGAATATTTTGCGATTTTTAAGAAATCGCTAAACATTTGCAATTTTTTTTACATCCCGCTTTGCGAATCTCAATTTGCTAATCGCTAAATATCGCAAATTGGGATTCGCAAAACGGGAGTTTCATACATATGCCCCTAAGGGAGCTATTTCTCCTGTTGGCCATTTCAGTACTGTGTGACAGGTCCGGTCCTACAGGACAAAACATTCTGACTCGCTGGCGACCAAGCAGAAGAAAAAGCTGTGGCCTACCTTATAGGACTTGGGGACTCAGCTGTAGTTGCCATAAGTCATTTTTAGGTCATGCCTGGGCAGCGCAAGCGCTGCTCTGCGAGGCATGTTGTATTTGAGTATGGACTTGAAGCTCCGACACTATCCACCCAAATTTGTAATTGGCTTGTGTCATAGTCCGTTGTAAATGCTGGATTCTGATTCGTTAATAGGCTTGTTAGTCCCTCCTTAGTACCGCCTTGTCTTCATTTGTAACCTCCCATGAGGACTGTGACTTTTACTTCTGTTGTTACACGGTATGTCTTATTTAGTCTGTAAGCACTATTTTCTTTGATGAGTTTCTCCTACTCCAGGCACATGTTTTCCTGCAACATTCAGGGCGCCATGCATGCTTTCACTTTCCAAGCAGCCCGGGGCAATAGAGGCTGCTTCTTTGAAGTGAAATAGGCCTTGCATTTACAAGAGTTTGAGCTATTGGCATTGTAAATGGCAATGCCTTTTATGTATGTGTTAATTATCAAAATGTATAAATAAAAGACATTGTCATTTACAATGCCAATAGCTTAAACTTTTGCAAATGTGAGACCTATTGCATTGCAAATGCTTGTTATTCCATGAACTTCTGGCAACAGGATTGATAACAGGCACTTACAGTTGCTCTGTGGCGTACACCTTATATTCTTTTCATAAGGACATTTATTTTTTTGCAAAACCTTTTTATTGGATTTTAGCATTAAACATGTCATAAAATAATCCGACTCATCTGTTGCGACATTACAATTGATGTCAACACTTCTGTGTCAAATCGCCGAGTGACTATTATTGGGGGAGGGAGCGCTTCTCCACCTCTAAAGGATATGCCGGGAAACACCGTTGAATATGCCGTTGGTAAGGTTACCGTGCCACCCATACCCGTATGACAGTCACTAGTCCTTTGTTCTCTGTATAGGGTAATGCTAAATGGCAATCCAGGTTCTAAACTGAACTGGGGATTCATAACCCGGGAAGTTAGGGATCGGGGGGGGGGCGCAGAAGGTGGGGGTAGGTGCGGTACAGCTCCATATTGTCACGTTAACTGCGGGCAGTAATTTCCACGATTCCGAACGGTGTGATCCCCTACGGGTGGCCTGGGAGGGTGAGCTAGTGTGATGGAGGGGAAATTTGGAAGGATCAATGTGCGCTGGGCCCTGGTTCCGTCTGGGTGGCTTGTGGGGGTTCTGCGCCAGCAGTGTGTGCTTGTTTGAAGTTATGGAGGAGCATCGCCCATTCTAATGAAATTGGTTGCCGTAGCCTGCCTCGAGCTTCCTCCTGCCGGATGAGATCTTCCTCGGCCGTGGCCCATTTGTTTACTGCCCCCCACCATGCTGCTATCGGGGGGCTGCCCGGTGAACTCTAGTGCATTGCTATTCTGCGTTTTGCTAGAAGTATGGCTAGCAGAGCAAATTTGGTTTCTACCTTCTTTCGCTTCTTACGTTTAAATATGCCCAGGGCGCGCGCTTCCCACGCATGGAAATCTGATAGACCCGTGACTGTTTGTAGTGTAGTGTGTACCGTTGCCCAAAGGGTTTGTATCGTGGGGCATGTCCAAAACATGTGGATGAATGGGGCGTCTGGAGTGTGGCAGCGGGGACATTCAAAGCGGGACGTCGGGTAAAAGCGTTTTAGCCGTGCCGGCGTGAGATAAGCACGGTGCAGCACATTAAACTGTACATTTTTTAATCTTTGATTGCGGGACACGTTTTTGTGGTGTTCTAGGGCTATGATCCACTCTCTATCATGGAGGGCTCGGCCGAAGTCCTCCTCCCAATGGAGCCGCAATCGTGTCAGTGGTGCGTGTGTAAGTTCCATAATGGATTTATACATCCATGTAATGTGATGTCTGCCCGTCCCTGTGTGAAGTAGTGCGTGCAACACCGGGTGTGTTTTGGGTTCTCCGTCCCCGAGATCCCAGGTCCGTCTGCAGTCTGCCACCAGCTGCCTGTGCAGTAGGAATTGACCGACCGGGAGCCCGCTTTCTTCAGCCAAGCCTGCGAACGATATCAGTTGGCCGTCGGTGAATAGGGCTTCAGCTTCAGTTAGCATGTGTTTGGTCCAAATCCTGAGCTCTCCCACGGTGTAGTACCCGTGCCCCTTAGGGAGGCCTACTAGCGGCAGTAATGGGGAATACATAGGTGTCCCTTTGGACAGGCGATGAATCCTCATGGTACAAGATCTAGCCACTTTGACCAACAGAGGATGAGCAGGGTTGGATTTAGTCCCTGGGTGGAGTATTCGGGTTCGTTCCGGGATTGCTATCTGTCCGTCCTGGGAGTCTCTCTCCCCGAGATTGCGATGTGCTGTCCAGCGTGACAGCCACTGCAGTTGCGCTGCCAAAAAATAGGCTTCAAAGGACGGGGTGCCCATCCCACCCTTATCACGGGGCAATTGCAGGCTCGACAAGACCACTCTGCATCGGCCCTTCCCCCAGATCAGGGAGATTAGTAATGAATTTAGCTCTTGGAAAAAAGGCCGCGGTGGGATGACCGGGATATTAGCGAAGTAGTAAAGGAGTCGGGGCACCATGATCATTTTGGATAATGCTACCCTCCCTATGGGAGCCAAGGGTAGGGTCCGACAGAAGTTAATTTGGCTTTTAAGCCCTCGGAGGGCTCGGTAGTGGTTGCCCTCCAGGAGGTCCCGAGGCGCATGGTAGAGTCTGACACCCAGGTATCGCGGGGCGTCCCCTGTCCATGCCAGTGAGGCATCTCCCAGGCAAATTTCTCTGTGTGGTGTGTTCGGGTGTAGGGGATAGATAGAGGATTTATCCCAATTCACCCTTACCCCTGCCGCCCTCTCAAAGTCTGCGCGCGTGGTCCATAGAGTGGTGAGGTCCGCTGTGATGTCTCTGACATAGATGAGGAGATCATCCGCATATAGGGAGACGCTATGGGTGCGGCCTCCCTGCGGAATGCCCCAATGCTCGCCCACCTCTCGCAGTCGTGCCACCAGTGGTTCCATGGCGATGGCAAATATGACGGGGGACAGGGGGCAACCTCGGCGTGTGCCGCTCATGATCGAAATGGGGGATGAAATGTGGTGTCCGATTCTGACCCCTGTGGTGAGATCAGTGTACAATAGCCGGGTGTACGCTATGAATTGGGGCCCTAAGCCCACCTTCTGGGGCACCTCAAACAAATACTGCCATGCCAGGGTATCGAACGCTTTCTCGAGATCCAGTACAAGGCACGCCGCACGTGGGAACCTGCCCTGCACCCCGTCCTGGATCTGGAACAGCTGACGTATATTTTGGGAGGTGTTCCTCCCAGGGAGGAATCCGCTCTGGTCCGAGTGTATCAATCTTGGGAGTACCTCTGTGATTCTGTCTGGCAGGATCCTCCCTAGTATTTTACAATCCGTGGTCAGGAGGGTGATGGGACGATAGGAGGCCCGAAGCAAGGGGTCCCAATCGGGTTTGGGGAATGTTACCAGCACGGATTCCCGCATAGATTGGGGGAGTAGCCCTACCTCCAATGCCTCGTGAAAGACAGCGCCCAGCGGCGGGACCAGCTGCTGCGACAATGTGGAGTATAAGTCTACGGGGAAACCGTCATGCCCCGGAGCCTTGTTTTTGGCCAGGCGGGAAATGGCAGATTTTATCTCAGCCGTTGTGAGTAGAGCGTCTAATGTCGTCCGCTCCTCTGTTATTTGGGCTATGGTGTCGGTGGTCAGCATATTTCGAATATGTTCCCCCCTGTCCTGGGTCGACTCCTTGTATAGTGTGGTGTAGTAATCGTGGAAGGCTGAGAGGATGGCAGCTTGCGTGTATACCACCTCCCCAACGGCATTACGAACGCCGGTGATCGGTTGCATTTGCGTGTCTTGTCTAATGAGCCAAGCTAGCAGGGTGCCGGCACAATTCCCTTCATTATGGACTCTAGTGGTGTATGTACGGAAATTATAACGTCGTAGGTCGGCACACGCCTCCTCGTATTTGGTTTTGACCTCCGCCAATGGCGCGGGAGGGAGCTCCTGTTGATCTGCTGCCTTAGATAACTGCGCCACTTGTTGTTCTGTGGATTGTACCGCCCTCTCTAGTGTTTGCCTCACCCCTGTGATTTGCCGGATGCATGCTCCCCGTAAGACTACTTTGAAAGCGTCCCATTCTAGTGATCTCGCTGGTGTAGTGCCCGTGTTTTCAGCAAAGTAGTGTTGAATGGTTTCTGACTGCTCGTGTTGGAACACCGGGTCTAGAAGGCAGCTTGGAGAGGCGCCATGTAGGGATCGGGCGTGGGTGGGCGCCATGTGAGGGTCACGACATGCGCGTCATGATCCGATATGACCCTACCCAAGTAGTCCGAGTGTCGAATGCGCAGCAGGATAGACTGTGTGCACATGAAGCGGTCTAAACGAACTCGTAAGTTGTGGGGGATAGAATGAAATGAATAGATTTTGGTGGTCGGTGTGTATGTCGTCATGCGTCCGTTAAAGACCAGTGGGCAGCCCAAGCGCGAAGTCCCACCATGTATGTGTGAGCTGGAGAGTGTTTGGTGGGGGGTATGATCTATCTAATGCAAGATCTAGGGAGCAGTTGTAATCCCCTCCTAGTATCCACGGGGAGGATGTGAATCGCGCCAGGGTGCATGTCAGAGTCCCCAGAAAGGTTCCTGGTCTACGTTGGGGGTGTAGATGCTACCTATGAGGATGGGCTGCCCATCTAGTAACCCCTCCAGCAGCGCGTAGCGTCCCTCGGGGTCCACCTTCCTACTGGTTTCGCGAAAGGGAACTCCGTGCCAAATCCAGACCAGCGTTCCTCGCGAAGGCAGAGTAGGTTGTGGCGCAGAATGTGCCCCGCCATTTCTTCTGAAGTTTGCTCAATTCCGCATGAGTGAGGTGGGTCTCTTGTAGGAAAATGATCTGCGCTTGTTGGCGCTTAACATACGCATATATCGCATAGCGTTTCCTGGCTGTGTGCATCCCCGTACATTTATGGTTAAAAAAGTGAAATCTGTGTGTGCCATGGTGGATGATAGGTTATGTTGCAGCAGTGTTGGGTCTCCGGGGGTGCATTAACCTTCCATCCATTGCCAATGGGTGTTGCCCGCGAAGCTGTGTGGAGCTGTGGGTGAGTGCCCCCGCCCTTTATATGGGAGGTAACAAGAGGTCATGGCACAGGGGGTGGGTGAACTAAGAACCGGGGTCGGGAAACAGTCCCAATACTGGGGACCCATCGCTGGGAGCGATACATCCAAACTGGCTCTCCAGAAGGAAGAGAGCGTCAAAAAGCAACCATGGGGTGGTGGAACGTGCATGCGAGTTTGGTCCACGACGGGCTTGTGAAGGATCAGTGTTCGTCGTCTGGTCCCGGGATGCATCGGGACATTGTTGCTTGTGTAACCTGGGAGAGCTGCAGTTTTGTGAGGGGGCAGAGAAGCTGTTAGTAGGGCTACCCTGCGACTATCTGCTGCGGGGTACTGTGAACAGCGTCTCGGTGGTAGCGACCTTGCGTGTCCATCAACTTATGAGATCCCCTGTCTGGGGGGTGACCTGGGGTAGTGTGATGGAGTCTCCCTTAGATGAAGTCTCATCACTATCCTCCTCTCCCACGGATGACAACAGGTGCGGGGCTCTGTCCATGTCGTCCGAGGGCGGGGAGGCCTGCAGTGCTGTCACTGCCCGTAGAGCGTCCCGGCGCTCCTGCATGATTTGTTCCAAGTCCGGGGAGTCCACATTGAGGCTCTGTGCCACTGTGTTCTCTTCATTCCGCCCTCTGTTTGGGTGGCGCCGCCTGGATCGTGGTGACCTTCGGTTCTGCCTTCGTGCGGTCTCTGTCCCGGATAGCTGCGGGCAGTGCTGGTCCGCTCAGTCCTGCGCCTCTTTTGCACGTGTAAAAAATATGGCAGAGTCGTTATGGATAATTCTGTGTCTGGGGGAAATAGCAGGGAATACTGAATATTACTCGCCCTGAACCGTCGTTTCACCTCCAGGAATAGCGACCTCTGTTGCTGCACCGCCCGTGCATAGTCAGGAAAGATCATTACCTGTTTGTCCTCGACCCGGAGGGGACCTGCTCGTCTGGCGGCTCGAAGCACCGCATCCCGGTCTCTAAAGTGGAGGAATTTTGCCAACATCGGCCGTGGGGGGGGGCTCCAGGCTGGGGTCTGCGCACCGGGACTCTGTGAGCGCACTCAATTGAAAAGAAGGCGAACGGCCGGCAGCTGGAGTAAAGGACTTCACCCACGCCTCCATGTGCCCCACTGGGTCTGATCCCTCAATTCCTTCTGGCAGCCCCAGCACCCGGATATTACAGCGCCTCGAGCGTCCCTCCAGGTCGTCCATGCGCCCTTCCATAGTGGATAGACGGATCAGGACATCGCAGATCGTCGTTTGATGCTCCTTAACTGTGGGTTGCAGGTCGGCCACGATCTTTCCCCCTTCGTGTACCCTGTCTGCTAGCTTTCGGTGGTCGTCCTTGATAAAGCTTATGTCGGTCGTCAGGGTGCCAAGCCGCTCCCCCATAGACACCCTGGAAAGTTCAATAGCCACTAACACTCTGTCCAACTTGTCCGATATGGATGAGTCGGGCGGAGTCGCGGTAAGCTTGACCCCGGTCTTGGGATGTGGCATATTCTCCGGCGCCATCTCCGGCACAGTTATTGTTTGCGTGGCCCTGGGTTTCCCCATCGTGTCTCCTGGGGTATCTCGTCTCGTGCAGGGTGGTGTGATGTGGTGCCGCTTTGTTGAGCCTCTGTTCCTCTAGGATGGGTCCTGGGTATGCTCTGTCCCACCCCGACCGCGCCTCGAGGCTGGTACCGTGGGCGTCAGCCTATAGGGCGCATCCGTCGTGGTCGCAAGTCCCCTTCACCTTCCCCGCCCGCCACTCCTGTTGGCAAGTGGCTCGTGGGGCCAGGAGGGCCCAGTCCAAGACGGCCCTCCGACGAGCTATGGGGCTGAGGAGGCTCGTGTTGCGTCGCCCTCCCTGCGGCCGCTGGTTTGGTTCAGGCCGAGCACCGGGTTGAGCGCCAATCGAGATGTCGGCCCTCCATCCCAAGGTCAGGCATTGGTCGAGCCTGGTCTTAGCGGTGGGGGGGATCATGGGCACTCCTCCCCAGTATCAGGCAGCCCCGGGGGGGTCCGCCCACTCACCGCCTCAATGTCCGTGCAGTCCACTCCTAGCGGGCCTGGATCTCCTCTCCCTCCCCAGGGAGGTTCAGTTGTCGCGCTCACCAGGCGTCATGTTGGGGTCAGGCATTCTAGGCCCAGATCGTTCACCAGTCTCCGGTGGCCAGTGAAAGAAGGTCGTCTTAGGGTCTCAGTACCTCTGCCGCCCAGTGAGACTCTCCTGGCCGCACACAACTGTGCTCAGCGCTATACGTCCCTCGCGCTCTGTCTGCTGCGCCTCACACGGTAGGTCTCCGGGCACCCGCACGGCGCCCGATGTCTTCCTTGGTGCCTTATCTGCCCATACCTGCTGTCGGGCACATTGGTGTCGTCGGTCTTTCGGATTCCAGTCTCCCTAGTCCCGTAATCCACGCTCCAGGACCTGCGTCACAGTTCAGGCTCAGAACTCTTGAAGTCGGATAGAGGCGCAGGTGGGCGCCATCTTGGCGCCAAGTGCCGGGTCCCGTAACGGCTCGGTGCACTCTGCAGCCCTGCTCCGTTGCAGAAGGGGCTTGTTACCATGGGATGCCCCGTGTGTTCCGATGGCTGTGAGTCGGTTTTGTTGCCAGAATCGACGCTGTGGGGTGGACGATATGCTCGCCCGGTTGTGGAACCTCAGCAGGGCACGTCCACCATTGTAGCCTGCTTGGCCACGCCCCTTCATAAGGACATTTATAAGGAGAATGTATTGACTATACCTCATTCCAAAGTCGATCAAAATCGGTTAGAATATGTAATAAAATTTGTATCTCTGGTTTGACTGATGCTATTAAAGTGAAGGGTGTGACAAAACTGTGCCATCACTCCCTTTAACGCCATTGCTCACTTTCTAAGATAATTAGTTCCGCAATTTATTTTTTGTTGGAATAGGTCCTTGCTACTTAGCACAGATTCACAAGCCACATCCAGTCTGCGATGGAAACCACAAAACCATTCGTAATATGATTCATGACACCAAGAGGTTTTCAACAAAAGCGTCTGTTCGAACTGTAAGATACTCTCCAATTATTGTACCCATTTCATTCGTCCCAAAATAACAGGCATCACAGTTTATAAAAAAGTATTATTATTGGCCCACTATGGCAACAAATGTGTAGGCCCTATTCGAAGCCCATTCAGTCTTTGGCTTCTTTCCAAACAGACTATTTCCAGAGAGGGAAAGTCAGTCGGCGTGCCCATCCGTCCTGCTGAGCCACTGCCGTTAGAAGATGGCGCTTTATTTCTGCTCACACGGTGAAACCAGGGCCAGGCTTCCTTCCCACCGCCTGCGGGGCGCCCGCCTCAGCCACCGCCCAGAGAGCTCAGGCCATCAGAGCTGCAGTGGGACGCAGAGGAGGCTGCGGCTGCCAGAGACGCGATGCTGGCCGGAACTGCAGAGCCATCAATCACACCGACTATCAATGCGCTATCCCCACAGGGACACCTCGTCAAACATGAGTACAACGAGATGGCCAAAAAATGTACACGGCCAGATTTAAGGAAAGATCTGGAAAGCTGCAGCAGTTCAGTGGTCACAAAGCCCTACTTTCACTGGAAGCTGCGGGCCTGCGTCACAGTCTTTTCATAGACTTACTGGCAGAGGGCTTTGGACATAGGGTTTCCAGATTACTGGAGTGGAGAGGAGACCAGGACTCTGGCCATGGCATTTCATTTAACCATTGCATTCTGGGAGTTGTCGTCTTTCTTTCCTGTTACAATGATCTGTAAGAGAAAAGACCAGGACTGGACCCACAGGGGGGTTCTTACTGCATTATTGCACTGTATTGTAGTTGCTCTTGTATAGCAACTTATAGCCCATTGCTCCGCCCTCAGTTATTGAGCATATAATGCTATGTCTAGAAAACACATAACGTTTATACATTTTCTTCAGATAAGCACACAGAGAGTCACATGGCTAAGAGCACAACTACAGAATCCGGAGCTGAGACAGGTGCCCTGGTTCTCAAGGGTTAGTGGTCGGAAGAGCCTAAGCCAAAGGCTTCTATGCTGAATTAACAGTATGCTAACTCAGTGGCGGCTCCTCCGCTATGGCGGAGGATAACGGAGCATCACCACACTGCTTACAAGCAGTGCGAGAAGAGGAAACCTAAAATGATAATCAGTTAGCGGTTTGCCCGCTCCTAAGTGCGCAACAACTGTTTGGTCGGCCCTCTCTGGCCGCCCAAACCACTCATGCGCACTTTCCCTGGTCTCCATGCAGGCTGCATTACAGCCTGCATGGACACTACGTCTAGGCCCTCATTCCCTGGTTGAATGTCAAACCAGGACGCTCAAAACCAATCACAACGCTGCATTGCAGCGTTGTGATTGGTCAGTGGGGCCTAGCTGTGCTTCCTGATTCTTGAGGAGAGCATGGGGCAGAGACGCAGGACCCGGCAGGAAGGTAAGGTAAGTTAATTTCACAGTTGAGAAAGCCTGTACATCTTGCTATGAGATAGGAGTACATCATAAATCAGGTTTTAAAACAATATGGCTGATATAAAAGTGGTAGTATAACAGGCGTAAAACTATGGAATATATGTCTTTACTACGCATGCGATACATCGCATGCCATTACAATGCAGTCGTTACAACGACCGCATTGTTCCATTACGAACCATTACATCGCATGTCGTTATAACGACTTGCTGTAGGGGGCACGCTGGATTTAGAATTATTATAATTTACTATTCCTACTCCAGTTTGTGCAACAGCAGGGAAGGTGTTGGATTGTAAATCCAACACCTTCTGCCCCCTACAGCAAGTCGTTGCAACGACTTGCGATGTAATGGTTCACGATGTAACAACGCAGTCGTTGTAACAACCGCGTTGTAATGACGAAGTATCGCATGCGATGTAAGCGCTGTTTCCCAAAACTATGCATACGTTTGCAACCTGAGTGGGTTTCTTATTGTGTTTTGGAACGCAGCCCTTAGCGTGATGAAGGAAGGATGAGTGAAAGAAAAGACATGCTCAGATTATGTTAGCTGCCTGTTATAAGCTACTATGCAGGACCCATGTTGAGTTTCTGGCCAAAAACTTCACTCCACCTCCTGTGGTGGATACAACAATGTGAGGGCCCTCTCTGTAAAAGCTGGGCTTGGAGAGGAGGGTAAGGGAATGGCATAGATTTGCCCAGGTGATCTGCATAACAGCCATCAGTTACGTGAGGTCTCAAAGAATTTGTAATCTTTTATGGTCAAGAGATAGATCTGCAAGGATGAACTATTTGAAAATCCTTCAAGATGCTTGTTGTACATTACAGGTCTCTTTGTGTAGTGTGTTTTTAGTGAAAGGGTTTTGCTCATGTCTTCCACCCGAATTTCTCGCTAATGACTTCCCTGTTTTTGGACCTTTACTGTGGGTGAGTCTTATTACGAAGTCTCACCCATGTTAAACTCACAATATTTGGACTAGGTGTGGTAATCACCATTGTCCACCTTGTAAGATAAGGTTGCTGCGCCGCAGCTAGGGTAAGGGTCACTGGGCTGGTTACACATGAGCAGAAGTTCACACGCAAATGCATACATGTACAGGCTGCACATGTGAGACTAGCTTTGTGCACAGCCTGATATCTGTGCACAGGTAGCCTGGTGCAGAGGGAATGTGCAAGGATAGGTGCTGACCTGTGGTTGGCCTTATAATATGAGGCAGCATTCATAGTGAATCTGTAGTGCTTTCGCTGTATTATACATGTAGGCAAAATCTAGCCTAAAGTGCAGTTTCACTTCTCTTACACCTACACAGTCAAGCAAGGTGTCAAACAGGAGTAAAACATGTATGCTGCATTTCAATTTGCAGTTACCGAAATACTACATCCACATCTAATGGGACTTCAGGAATTGTCAATTTTCTCGGGCTCAGCTCATAATCAGATTCTAGGCCTGTGTCTCCCCTACAGGGACACATTAATTACTCTGCTCCACAGCATAGGGAACAAAGGTCTCCTCAAGGAATAGGAGCAATATCAGTGATTGACCCTGTTCCTAGGAGAGGAAAGGGACTTCAGGAAAATCTGCATCTGATAATTAGCTTGTCACACTGCTCCTGGGCTGAGACAGCCCAGGCCCACTAGAACAAAGGGGGAGGGCCCGACCTCTGGAGCCAACATGGTAGGGGCACTCTTTTAACGTTTTGGTGAGAAGGGCTCAAGCGGTGATGTCAAATAGGGGTGGAACTGAAGCCCTCAGAAGAGCTGTTTCCAGAGAAAACTTGAAGTTGCAATGATGGATTGTCCCAGAGTGCTGTGTAAGAAGGGTGAGACGGGGTGGATGGATGAAGTGGCATCCTAGAATTGGTCAGGGGTGCCTAGCATATAGAAGTTGCCACCCCTACTTAAAAACCTCTGCACAAGAAAGAGACAGTTGAGAAGATCCTTGAACTGGGAGGCGAGGGCGGTGGAACGGATGCCCAGAAAAGAAGCCATTGGATACCCTGCAAAGATGGTCTTAGGACTTTGTCACCAGTTGGTCCCAGGAGTAGAATAGGACTCAACAGGGCCGGTGGTGCTTGCCTCCTTATGCCCCCGAGGGACCAGTTAAGGGAAAGACTTGGACTCGATTAGCCCCCAAGAGGTGCTCTGCAACAAAGTCAGAAGGCTCTGGGGCCTGGCAAATGAGGGTAGAAGGGTGCTTTTATGACTGGCAGTGGATGAGCTGTGCAAGATGCCCCAACTTGCAGAAGAGGAGCCCCACAAGTCAGGCAGAGCAGAAGGCTGGTTCACGGGAGTAATCAAATCCAGCACGCTGGAAATGTGTCACTTTAGAGGGAAGGAGGAGTGATGAAAATGGTCCTGGTGACAAGGACTGCCACCGGGCGCAAAACTAGCCCAGGATGTGGGAAATCGGTCTAATGGGACCAACGTTACGCTGAGTTAAAGATCTGCCCATTTAAAGGCAGATACAGAGAAAATGGGTTCATAGCAATCTGTTGCAATTGCTGAGGAAACTCGCAGGTTGTGCCAGGACCAGAGAGTCGGTGCATCAATTTGGAACGGATTTCACTGGGCGAGGGGGAAATGCGTTGGGCACCCTACCTGGATATATTGTTCCCCCGGGGGCCCCTAACTGCCCAATGCAAAGGGCTTGGGCTATTATTCTCTTCCTGCCTTGGGGGACCACAGGGACAGGCAGGTGTACTCAGCACCAAACTGTGCTCCTGATAAGGTCGGGTGCACATGAGAACTGTGATCCAGAAGGACAGGGAGTGGGATCCCTGTCTGCCCCCATAGCCCTGGTGCCCGGTGGCCATAAGCACCTGAGATACCAAAGGAGAAGTAGAGGGACAACATGTGGCATATGGTTGCTAAGCAGAATGAGGAGCAGAGCAAGCCGCTCATGTCATATGTACTGAAGTGGGAGAGAAGGGCTAGTAAGCCCGTGCGAGGGCTTATTTATACATTTCTTTTTGCTTGTGGTGATCTCAGACGTATCAGGGGCACCATAAACGAACTTAAAGTGTGTTTGGGGGTGCAAGGAGTCAAGCTTTCCCTCTTGGATGTATTGTGAAAAAACTGATCCTAAGTCTCCAGGACCATAAACGTTATAACCCCGGGAAAGCTTTACCTTGTTTCAAAGCCCTCCCAGAGATGGAGTTTTATGATTGCAATGAATGTGAATACTGTTCCCATTGGTTTTAATTGTGATGTCATGGTGGTGTGCTGCTAAATTATAACATTTGGTTATTGTTATTCATTTGGTGACAGCCAGTAGGCCTGCCTTATATATATTAATGTGGTGGCCATTTGACAAAGCCAGGACTACCCTATGTCTAATGACACCCCCTTAAAATGTGATGTTGCAAAAGTGATGGCACAAAATATTGAGTTATAAATATTGTTATTCCTAAATATTGTGTCAAGAATATAATTAAAACAAAAATAGTTTGTCAGAGAATATCATATTAGGTATTTACATATAAGGTAGAAAAATATTAGAATGTGGAATGTTATTGGTAGTTTCTTCACAGTCCTACATTTTCCCTGCTATTGTTGAACTTCAGTGGGCATAGTGTAGAGTAGTTCCTATAAACCTACATAGGATCTGCGCGTTTAGACAACATAGACTGTGAGATTGGTGTCCAGACTGATTCCAGACACCCCTACTGGGTATGTTCGCCTGTATACCAGCTTGCTCACAGTGCCACTAGAAACCCATCTTACCAAGGAGAGAATAGTTCTTGGCAACTATCGAACATGACATCTCTGTACCATCAGGGATCGTGGAAACAGTACAGTACTTTTCGCTCAGTCACTTGCGCTCACTTTGTCTCAGAGAGATACACAGAATAAACAGTGGGGACGTTTTCAATCAGCATTTATCGAACCAGCGACATTCTAGTGTAAAATAGGTGTGCTGAAACAACCATAAGTCAGAAAGAGCTATAAATGATTATAAGCACCAATTGAGTAAAAGGATGGTAGATTCCTACCATAGTGCTAAAACAATTAATACAGACTGGTATAATAATACATGACAGTAATTATGCGTACTCCTACGATGCAACCCTAACTAGACGTACCTAAGTGTACCTAGCATGTATGTAGGTGAAGAGCTAAGAATCCCTCTAGGATAAAGTCAACCCTGTTACCTGAAGCGAGAGACTGTGGGACCCTGTCTTGGTCTCGAGATAGACACCCCGCGAGGGATGTCAGACCTCTGCGAGCTGGAGTGTCTGCGTGCAGGAACCTTAGCGTCTTGCGTCAGTGTGTCAGCATGGAAGTCCTTTTTCTCCTCTCCATGCCTCAGCAAAGATATGTTCTTTATATACCCAAAGTGGTACCCTCAGGGGATCTACCTAGCTGTGTTATGTCGGACTTAGGATGACGGAAGGAATTACTCTCATACATAGCTATTATGCAGGAGATGGAGTCCTGCTGAGTTTCCAAGGACCCTCATGAGGCTAGTTTTCAGGGAAAACCCTACGTCCTGTAAGCAGTACCGTAACTAGGTAAAAGGTCAGTCCAAAAAAAACAGTTATGAGGTGCAATGGCAGAGGAAATATAGGTGAAATGTTTGGTTGCTACCTGAGCCTATATTGGGGTAGCTAGGTGAAACATAAGAACAGTAAATGTAACCCCTCCAGAGTCCAACACTTTCCTTATTTTTGTGTAGATTGGAGTGGGAATAGGGAATTTAAACCATCTTCAGTCCACCATGTTTCCTACTTTTGCTTAGACTGGAGTAGGAATGGTAAATCTAAGTTCTCCTACACTTTCTCTGCTGTTGAGTATATTGAAGTGGGAACAGTAAATCTAACCCCTCTGCAGTCCAACACTTTCCCTACTGTTGTTTACAATGGAGTGGAAATAGTAACTCGTTCCCTGCTGTTGCATAGACTGCAGTGGGAATAGTAAATCTAAAACCTCGCAGTCCAACACTTTCCCTACTGTTGCTTACACTGGAATGGGAATTCTTTTTTTTTTTCTTTTTTTTTTTGGAAAACCTTTATTTCAAAAATCAGGACACAGCTATTCAGCCGACAGCCCGAAGGTTCGGCAGCATTGAGAATTAGATACAGTGACGTGTCCCCAGTACAGTACAAAGAGTAGTGCAAAGGTCCAATTTTAGGTAAACACAAAAAAACCACAACAAACCCCAGCAAGGCAAGAACATTGAAAGCCCATGGTGAAAGCCCCCAGGGGAGGCCGGACCCCACTCATCTACTAGTTACAAGACGGTGTACGGAGGAAAAAGGGGGGCAGCAGAGGCCCAAAACAGTTCCTAAAACCCAACTGTGCCGGAAAGAAGGTCAGGGGGAAAGCTGTTCCTCGGGAGGTTCCAGATCCGGGGCAAGACATATTCCCCCCCTGTATTGGTTCCACCGCCCCCAGATGGCATGCCACTTCCGGGGGCGACCTCTGGAGCAATAGACCGTCTTCTCCCTAAACATGCTCCAGTCCATGTTCTCTTTCCACGCGGTCAGTGTAGGGGGTCCCGAGGAGCCCCACAATCGCGCGATATCCCTTTTAGCGACCATGTTACCCAGAGTCCCCCATTGGGTCTGCGCCTCATCGAGGTCAGTGGGCCCCCAGACGTTCAGGTGGCAACACCGCGCCTCCGGCTGCACAGCAATGCCCATCACCTCCCCCATAACTGCATGGACTCTCCTCCAGAACTCCACAATGACACCACATTCCCAAATGATGTGCAGGAAAGTGCCCACCATACCACATCCCCTCCTGCACAGGCCATCCTCCGAGAATCCCATGTGGACCAGCCTTGGCCCCGTCACATACACCCGGTGCAGTATTTTAAGCTGCACCAGCCTCAGACGCGACGGGATCGCAACCTCCTTAGGAGAAGAAACCGCTGACTGCCAGTCCTCATTGTCCAACTCAAGGCCATCCCTAGTCCACTGTTCTCTCAGCCCCAAAAGCATGTCTGCCCGGACGTTAATCAATTTCTTATATATGAGCGAGATCGTGCTCTCGGGCATATGACCATCAAGGACCCGGTCCTCAAGGGGAGAGGACTCCGGCACCTTCTCACCCTCCACGAGGACTGATCGGAGGGCGTGGCGCAGCTGGATATACCTGAAATACTCGGAGGGCCCCAGCTCATACTCTGTCTGCAACTCCTCGAAGGACTTCACTCTCCCCTTATTCAGCACATCTCCCACCTTGGATATACCTATCAGGTCCCACTTATCAAAGCCCTTCGTATGCCAGAGCCTTCCCAATCTCTCCGATTCAAACAATGGGGTAGCGAGGGTGAGCCTATCCTTCCAGCCCAACGAGTCAGTCGCCATCTTCCACACACGCACCGCCACACCTGTGGGCCCCGTGAGGGACGAGTCTAAAGACCGCGAATACAACGCCCTGTAGTAGTTGCCACCACGCAGCAACCACCTGTCCATGGCATACCCAGGGCTGAGGGCGGGGCCATAAAACCCATGGTTGATCGCGCTCAGCTGCGTGGCCCAATAGTACCGTCGGATGTCTGGAAGCGCAATGCCCCCATCGTACCACGGGAGCGTCAACTTTGCAATAGCTATTCGCGGCCGCCCATCCCACAGCAACGTCCGTTGGAGGCCTTCGACCTCCCGAAAGTATTTGGCCGGGACCCAGTCCAAAGTGTTCTGGAGGGCGTAGAGGAAGCGGGGAAGAGACATCATTTTGAACAGGGCCGCACGCCCAACAAGGGAGAGCGGCAACTTCCGCCAACCTTCAACATCTCGCCTCAAACGTGCCAGGGGGGGGAGCAGATTCTTCTCGTAGCGCACAGCAGGGTCCATGGATATAAAGATCCCCAAATACACGAACCCCTCCTGGGCGACCTGTATCGAACATGTTCTAGGGATCGGTGGGACCTCGCCACTAAGAACGTACAAGTACGATTTGCCCCAATTAATAACGAGCCCCGAGTTCCCACCGAACGATGCGAGTACGTCACAGACCACTATAAGTGACTTCTTAGGTGAGGCAAGATACAACAGGATATCATCGGCATAAAGCGAGATACGGTCCTCGTGATCAGGCGACCACCGAAGGCCCCGTATATCCGGGTGCCAACGTATCCACGCAGCCAACGGCTCAAGGGCGAGGGCGAACAACAGAGGTGACAGGGGGCAACCCTGCCGAGTACCCCTACCAAGTCGAAACGGAGTAGAGGCCCGACCATTCACCACAACATTCGCTAGCGGCCCCTCGTACAGCAACCTAACCCAACTCACGAAACCGCGACCAAAACCAAACTTGGCCAGCACGGCCCATAAGTAAGCCCACTCCACCGTGTCAAAGGCCATCGTGGCATCAAGAGACGCCACAATAGCCGGTTCACGCAGCGTGCCCGCCCTGGCGATGACGCCATGAAGACGCCTAAGGTTTAATGCTGTGTTTCGGTGCGGGATGAATCCGGATTGATCCGGGTGAACCAAGTCGCCCAGTACCCTAATCAAACGGGTCGCCAGGAGTTTAGCCAGAATTTTCGGCTCAGCGTTGAGGAGTGAAATGGGCCGATAGGAGGCGCACCTATCTCGGGGTTTACCCTCTTTATGTATGACCACGATCGACGCCAGCCGCTGGTCCAACGGAAGGATCCCATCCCCCCGCGCCTCCAAAAACATGGCGCGCAGGTGAGGGGCGACCCTATCCGGGAACAGCTTGTACAGATCGATCGGCAATCCGTTCGGTCCAGAGGCCTTACCCGAGGTTAACGCGCGAATAGCCCCCGCCACCTCGTCAACTGTTATGTCACCATCCAAATCGTCCCTATCTATGTCAGAGAGGCAGGGCAACTCGATATCACGGAGGAGATCCGACGAGTCCTCGGGCGGCCTGTCCGACACAGAGGAATAAACCCTATGAAAATACTCCGCGAAACACTTCACAATCCCCTCAGGTTCCGCAATCGCCTCTCCCCTCTCTCCCGTCAACTCTGGCACCACACTATTGACCGGTTCTTTCCTGTCCAACCACGCCAGGAGTTTCCCTGCCTTATCTCTAACATCATACAAGCGGCCCTGTTGTTCCCTACTGAGGGTCTTAGCGGCGTTCGTAACCAGGTCCCTATACTCCGTCTGCTTCAAGCAAAGCTCATGCAGTGAGGACTCTGTAACCCCCTCCTCCATAGCCTCCTCAAGGGCCGCGATCTCCTCCTCTACCTGCCGTACCTCGCCATCCCTCCGATTCTTGGCAGCCACCACCAGGGAGAGGGCTTCCCCCCGAAGCACGGTCTTAAAAGCTTCCCACAGCGACACCGCCGAGTCCACAGTTCCCAGATTGTCCTCGAAGTAATTATCTACCTTCTTTACCAGGGCGCTGCGCATCTTGGGGTCTCGGAAATACCATGGGTTGATGGGGGCCACCCTCCCTCCTCCCTCCCGACCTAGATCCAGCCGGATCCACACTGGCGAGTGGTCAGAGATACCGCGTGCCATGTGCCTCGCCTCGGATACCAACGAGGCATGTGCGGCCAGAGTGAGCAGGTAGTCAATCCTGGAGAGGCTACCATGCGCCCCGGAGTGGAACGTGTATTGACTCTGTGTGGGGTGCCGGAGTCTCCAGCAGTCTATCAGACCAAGCGTGTCTAGGAAATCTGGAAGCCATTTCTGAGCCCCCCCTGTGTCCCTGGGCGGGTATCTATCCAACAGTCCGGAGCCCACAGCGTTGAAATCCCCTCCCACTACCAGCATACCCCCCGGGAGAGTCAACAAAGCCCTGCCCAGATCAGCAAATGTGGAGGCCTGCAGGGCCAGCGGGACATAAACCGAAATCAAAACCAAAGACCTTCCTTCCCACCTCCCCGCCACCGCCACAAACCTCCCCCTATCGTCAACAATGGTGGAGTCCACCTCAAAAGGCAACGATGCTCTAACTAGGATGCCCACACCCCTGGACCCAGAAGAGAATCCAGAGTGTGCAATGAATTTATACCCCTTCCTATTCAGGGCATAGCACGTATTACCTATGAGATGCGTCTCCTGCAGCAGGGCAACATCTGGCATTGAGCGTTTCAAAAATTGCAAAACAATCCCCCTCTTGATGCGATCCCCCAAACCATTAACATTCCAGCTTATAACACTTAAGCCTCTACCCCCCATCCTCAAACGGAAAGAGGCCCACCCCACACCCGAGGAGCCACCATGGAACAGCCCTGAGGATAATCATCATGCCTTGCAGAAATAAACCCCCCAACAACAAAGTCCAAATCCCCGAAACTCCCCCCACCCTGCACCCCTGCTGCAGCTTACAAAGCCCCCCCAACTTGCAGTGTGCCTGTCGCCCTAAAAAACCCAAAGTCTACAAAAAGTACCCTAAGGGAGGAAAAGAGCACCCCTCGTCCTCCCGCAACCCTCCACAGTTACTGCATTCTGATCAATTTCTCAAGTATAGTCAAATCAAGTCAGGCCGTCTCTGAGATATCAGCCCTGTCCATCCCGGCCATTGTCTCCATGCTCGGCTGTGTCGTCCCCCGTCCGTCGCCGGGGCAAAGCGTCCAGCCATTCGTCGGCCATAACAGGAGAGTCAAAAAAGAATGTTCGATCTTCGTGCACCACCCGTAGTCTGGCAGGGAAAAGCATGGCATACTTCAGATCCAGTTCCCGAAGCCTCCGCTTCACCCCCAGGAAGCTCTGTCTCTGTCTCTGCACCTGCTGGGTGAAGTCCGGATAAAAATTCACCGACGCATTCTGGAAGGGAACTGGGCCCGTCACCCTCGATGCTTGCAGGATGGCGTCCCGATCTCGAAAATGAAAGAGCCGGGCGACAATCGGCCGCGGCGGGGCACCCGCCTTGGGCCGCCCGCCCGGCACCCTATGGGCCCTTTCCACCGCAAAAAACTTTCCAAGGCCCCTAGGCTTCAGATGATTAAGGACCAAATCCTCAACAAGCAGGTCCGCCGAAGCCTCATCCGAGGACTCCGGGACCCCGATGACGTGCACGTTGTTGCGCCTGGCCCGGCTCTCGAAGTCCTCCAGCCGGCGGGCGACGAGGTCACTCTCGGCCCTCAGCTTACGGACCTCGGTCTGCAGTTCCGCAACATCATCAGTGAGGCCCGTGGTCCTGAGGTCCAGGTTCTTAACGCGTTCGTTCGTCTTGCCCAGGTCCGAGCGGACCAGATTGACATCCACCAGGATGGCGTCCACCTTATGCGCCAGGGCCTCGAACTGTCTCCCCATCGAGGTCTGCATCCCGTCGAGCGCGCCCATGACATCCTGTAGGGAGAGCTCCGGTGTCACAGGCGAGTCCTCCTTCTGGGCATCCGGTGCCTGGCTCGATCCACTCGGTGATACTTTCTGGAGAGCGTAGCGGTCCATGCTGTTGACTTGGGTATACGTTCCCCGCCTGGTAGACTTAGTCTTCAGCCGATCCCCTTCTGCTTTGCCCGACATAATGGACTCCAGGCCGTCCAGTGTAGTTACAACTGGTCCCTCTCAGAGAGAGGAATAAGGAGTGAGCAGTTCTGTCTTAAGCTGCCAGAGTAGCTCGCCGAGCGACCTTGGGGTAATAAAGCCACCCAGAGCTCTCCAGTGGCCGGGCAGACAAAGGGAACGAAATCGAAAGTGAAAGCGCGGGGACCTCCGTCCGACAGTTCACACCTCGCCTGTCCGTTGTTGATCAACTAGGAGCCGGGCATTCTGCCAACTCTAGCCCCTGGCATCCCCGGGAGATAGGCCGCGATCTTCCGCCAGGCGTAAGTCCGGTTCTCGATGGGCGATCCGACCGCGGGTAGCATCAATCGCCTCCCTGACAACTCAGCAACACGATGCCATGCATACCATCAGGATTAGAGACAGGATAGTCGACGGAGGGCACGAGGGTCTCGGGAGCTCTAAGCTCACGCGGCCATCTTGGTCAAGCGCTAGGCTCCTCCCCTGGAATGGGAATTCTTAAATCTAACCCCTCCAAAATCCAACACTTTCTCTGAATGTGCTTTCTTTGGAGTGGGATTAGTAAATCTAACTTCTCCAGAGTCAACACCTTCCCTAATGGTGGTTAGATTGGAGTGGGAATAGTAAACCTTCGAGTCCACCACTTCCTGTACTATTTTATTGGATGGAAGGGCAAAGGTAAATTCAGATATTACAATGTATATACGTTATGTAGTATTTGCAAATTATTATTGACAATAATTTATTTTAGTATTGTTATTGTGTTTTCCATGTTTTAGTTTTTTGAATAATTTTTAGGGAATTATTTTCTTTAATTTACTTTCTGTATAATTTATTTTTTTGTTTAATTATGTATTATATTTTTTATATATCATGTAACATTGCTTTTGCTGTTGATATTATTTTTTAACATTGTGAATATGTTGACAGTGTTTTTTTAAATACATATGTATATATTTATATATTGTAGTTTTATGTTTATTTTGAATCTTTTATTTTAAAGTGCCAAAGTGTCACTTTTTTATGTTTCTGATAATATTTAAGGTTACGTACATATTTTGGTTGGGTATGTGTACGTGAGAAATTGGATTGTTGGTTAAGGTGGGTGAAACCCTACTCAAGCAACAGCCAAAATCCTTGCCAGGGTGAAACACACAAATTCACTATATTAACGTGTGGTTCACCCTCTGGTAGCATGGCACAAAAACAGTCAGGCTTAACTCAGAGGCAATGTGTATTTATGCAGCACTTAAACAGCAATAAAGTGAAAAGTCAACCCAAGAAAACTCCCACACCAATTTAGAAAAATAGAGTAACATTTGATAAATGATTTATCACCAAAACAACAAACGTCCAGTTAGTAGAACCGGACATATACAATTTTAAAGATTTAGGTGAAAATAGTGCTTAAAAACACAAAGCACCGACTGTGGTTATCTGGTTGCACCAGGTCTTAACAAAGTCGCAAGTTCATGTTGTAGTCTGCGAGCTAAGCACTGGGAAACCCTATGGGTAGCTATGCACTATGCGGCAGTTCCGAGGAGCAATGCGGGGTTCTGCGTCGATTTGCGTTATGTTACATTGGTTCCGAGGAGAAGCTATGAGGTCTGTGATGGTCTGTGATGCGCGGTCTGCTCAGAATTGCATTGTGCTGCATTGGTTCCGATGAGGAGCTGCAAGGGCTGCGATGTGTTGTGTTGTGCTGCGTCAGTTCGGAAGGGGACCACAACTGTACTGGTAGAGCACCTTTGGTTCCACGTCTGTCCAGGGTCCAGGACTTGGGAGGCACCACTTGGTGGGGGGGGGGTGCAGTGGGGGTTAGGTCTCACAGCAGGCAGAGTCTAGGTGCTGGGTATAAGATAGTTGGAGCTTTTTTGTCCTTTAGGCTCCGACAAGGAGGCCAGCCAACTAGCCCTTGGAGTCACTCTGATGGTCTTGGGTTTAAGGTGAAGGTCCAGTCCATTTTACTCAGGCAGCAGAGCAGCAGGACAGGAGAACAGTCCTTCTTGCAGCAGCAGCAGCAGAGGAGTCCTTCTTCTGAGTCTTCCACAGTTCCGGAAGTGGTCTGAAGAGTGAGTCTGAGGTTCCTATCTTTATATCTGGTACCTCCTTTGAAGTAGGAGAAGTTTCTACAGATTCCCTTTTAAAAAGTGCTTGAAATTTCCTGCCTCCCGGCGCTGGTCCCAGTCTGTCTGCAGGCATAAAAGGCTCGCGTAAAGTTCTTTGTTTGAAGACAGGGCACAACCGATTGACTTGTGGGGCTGTGGCTAGCACCACCCCCCCAATCCTGTCTGAGATGGCCCACCCAGGCACACCTAATCCCTCTATTGTGTGGCTGTCTGGGAGGAATATACAAAAGCTAACTGCCAACTACATCCGGTATTGAGACCCAGAAAAAGGCTGCATTCACTAAATAGTTAAGACAGGAAAATGGCAACGCTATAAAAGAGGCATGTTCAAAATTGTGACTAAAAAATCAAACTTTACCATTAAAGAGGATTTTAAATTACAATTTCTCAGACACCAAACATGACTTTACCACCTCCTCCTTATCAAACTTTAGCACTTATTAAATGTAATAAGGTGACCTATTGTTATCATATTGGTGAACTAGGCCTCCCTGTAGTGACACATGAATTTATGAGTTTTTCACTACCAGGGCATGTAAACCTTAAAGTACATGTCCAACTTTTGAATTACAATGTACCCTGCTCTATAGGTTGTCTAAGACCTACCTTAGGAGTGACATATATATAATGAAAAGGTAGTTTAAGGCTTGTTAAGGGGGTAATTTTGACATGCCGAAATTGCAGCAATGGCATGCCTGAGGACATGTTTTAAGGAGCTTCTTAAGTCGGTGGCACAATACGTGCTGTAGGCCCAGTAGTGTTTAAATAATAAGGACAACCCTATCTGCACACATGGACCGGGGTAGGTATGTATTAATATAACAATTGTCCTGTGGTACTCATTCAAAAGTGATACCTTCTTATATGTCTTAAAAGGAACCCAGAGTTACTCTGACTTATTCACCGGACCAAAATTAATTACAAAGAAGACAAAACAATACTTATATAGTTTGCATCTTGTAATGTTTTGACTCCAGTCAAGTGTACCAATCAACAAAATACGTGATGATCATGATACATACATTTTGTCAGCGATGTCAACTAAACAGAGTAATCAATCCTTCCCTGTATGTATACTTTCTTTGACGTTACGTTGGTAGTCAGTATCATTGGTATGATATTTTTGCAGCTCAATTTTGGAATCACAATATTATAACTGTTAAACTTTTCAGATGAGACCCATGGTATGACTTTATTCATTTGTTGGGTACCACACCAAAATATGTGATTAAAATGAAATCCCAAATATGCATACTATTGCTTTGGAAAATGTACTTCGTGTGGCAGAGTGGCACGTGTGTAAGTGACAGCTGCACATTGCACAGTGATGGTCAAAGTGAAATCTGGAGCTTTGAAGCTATCAATAGCACCTGTGCATTGCCCCCTGTGGGTGACTTGGTTATATGAAAACATGTTAGAAAATGCAGTAAAAAAACACAACTTAAAAGGATAGGGTGGTACTGAATAAACGCAGTTCTTGTGTGATTAGATTTGTAGTTACAATGTCATATTAAAATCCCCACACTATGCCCCTAATTTTCCCTGCTGGCACATAGAACCTTCTAATGGCCCATTTTGGAAACTACACAGTGATTGAACCTTTGCTGAACTGCATGAGCGGATCGGATTCATGCAGAGAAGTTAGTAGCTTTCCAAAGTGGGGTTACCAAGGGAATACATATATCCTCAAAATTTAAGAATTTATGAATCACAATGTAAATTAATTGAAATGCTTATAACCTAAGATAAGAATATCCTCCCTGTCACAGGCTCTATGCAGCTTTATTTAACCCTGGAGGCGTTTCATCTAAAAGTTAGAGGATGTGAAGTTACAGGAGCCTCAGTCTACTGAACCATTGGATCTGGAGGCTAGGCGAGCTAATCTCTAACTGGAAGGCACAGTAAGATTAATGTATTATAAGAGGCAGAGAGAATGTTTCAGCGTTCAGAAGAACATCCAGTCCCACATGTTTCAGAAAACATTGATAAGAGTAGGCCAGCATCCAGTACAGTAGCCAAAGAGGGCTGGGCCAATCAGGAGACAGCAATGGAGGCTATGGCCTAAGGGAGTTTGGTGCACCCTCAATGGTATTGGGCAGGACTGCAAGGACTCAGGGTAAAGCACTTCCTGGGCAGTATAGGGGGACACTGTAGGCACAGGAACACTTAGAGGTCAGGAGGAAAAGAGTCAGGGTAAGACGTCATTTTTTTATTTATTGACATTTTTTACAACAATACCCATTCAGCATCGCTATATCAAGACTGTGTAATCAGAGAGCAACTTCGTCCCAAATGTGTGAACAAGCAAACAAAAAGCAAAACAGAACAATTTCAAAATGGACAGGAGGCTTCATATATAACTCACATCACCGAGTTAAAGACAGTAGGCATTAGGCTATTCCTCATGTAGAGCTCAACAAATCAATACCATTATAAGCTACTCACATTGAGCCTGCAGTGAGTGGCTAACTAATGTGAGGTCCCCACAACCATTCAAGAGAGTTTAGCTAAACTGGGTGTGTATCTGCATGTGGTTCGAGTGACTGTGAAATGAGAGATGTAACTCGGTTAGGGGAGGCAGGGATGCCTTCTTGAAGGGGCCCCATATATCTTTTGGCCTGGAGGCTACGGGCATTTACTCCCAGAAGGTCGATAGTTGAGTGTGACTGAAAGTGACGTCTTGAATCCAGGCCTTGAATGTGGGTGCTTTCCTATCCCGTTCTACACAAATGAGGCCGCTCCCACTAAAATGACCTAAATAGTGCTCCGGTGTGCTATGTGTATGTGAGTGTAGGCATCTCACAAAAAGTTTAGGACTGGCCTCACACACCACCTGGTGTCATGCTTCATCATCGGCCGTCCTCGCCCTCTAAAAACTTGGTTTGATAGAGGGCGGGCATACACCTGACGACAGGGATGCACTTCTAAGCTAAGTGGGGGCCCAAAGTGAGTGAGTGAGATTAAAAACCATTACAGTTGCCTCACTAAATTTTAATGGATTAGGTAACTGTATGGTATCTAAAAACAAGTGAACAGCGGTATGGGGAAGGTTATTAACGCCTCGCCGTGTAGAATTGGGTCAACATGTTTCTGCCTAGTGTCAACAGTGGCACATGGCATTCATCATGACCTGTCTTTATATTTATAAAGGGCTCCACTCTTACCAACACTGTGGTTTAAGAAGTCGGGTGGGTGTCACTCTCCACTACCTGGGGTCCTCTGTACCCCACAGCTTTCATCCTATGTACTTCATGGGAGGGGGGATAAAGGGAAAGCCCCTGTAGTCAAACCTTCATCAAGGTGCGCTTTCCGCTGCCTCACCTAGTCGTATCCAGCTCTCCTCCCCGGTTTCCTATCCCCCAATGAATGGACACTCTTCATTTAGCCATCAGGACTAACAAAGCGTGTAATTTGCGGTACTCCGCCTTAGTGTCTTTCACGTAACCCAATAGCTCAATGTCCAGCTGAGGTCCGCTGGGCACTCCTACTATTTCATGAATTTTACTAAAAATGGCAGCCCAGAAGCAAGCGATGGGTGGGCAATGCCAGGCCATATGTAGAAGGTGGCAGGGGCATGCCCACACCTCCAGCATCTCTTATCTGGTCTTAACCCCATGCGATATAACTGAGTGGGGGTCCAGTAGAACCTGGACAAGTATTTAAAGTGTATTAATCTCAGTTTATAATTGGGTGAGAGTAGCTGGAGTTGGCCGCAACAGAAGATCCATTTTTCGTCCGTTACCTGACCGTCAAGATCTTCATTCCAGCTTTGCTGGGCTTTGGGTTTAATCAGTGGTGCTGTGGTTTGCATAGTGTGTACCAAACAACAATGTCTCAACTGGAAATCATTAACATAGGACAATGCAAAAACAGTGATGTAAATAACAGCGGGGGTGGGAAACAAAAGGAAGGGAGACCACAATGATGAAGTTGGAGTGAAAAAGGATATTATTTGTAAGTAGTTATTACAGCACTACAGTACAATTAAATATACAATGACCATAACACATAAAGTGAGCACTGGGCGTGTTTAAGTGATAGTGAGCGGCGCAGTGACACAAGAGTGGTGAAAACAGCGTGAACGGCGACAAGAGGTAAGAGAAATGTGGTCAAAATTTACAAAAAGATATATACCTTGCTGATGTTTTAAGATGCAGACTAAATAAATTGACCACAACAGCGCCCAAGTTCTATGCTGGGTAGTCGACTTCGTTTCAACCTGAATTATTTCAGGTCATCATCAGGACTATGATCATTAGTTTGAGGGTAGTGCTGAATTAGACAGGGATAAGTCAGTTGTCTAGATCAGAGCAATCAGGGGATTGGTAACCAGCGATGCGTCAGGAATCCGTTTGAAAACCAAAATGGATCAATTAACGTGATTAATCAGGGAGAGGGTGTGACGATCCACGCAATGTGTGCGAGCGTCAGGCGGTCAAGTCCGGTTTGCAAAGGAAGAAGTTGTGTCAAAACACGGAGTCACAAGATGGCGTTTAATGGTCTCCGGGGCTGCAACAGGGGAACCAAACCTCCGTGTAGCGGCTTGGGCCAAAGACGAATGAAGCGTCTGTCACTGACATTTGCATAGAGCAGTACATCCTCGTTATTAGTCTGCAGGAGCCTGAAGTACTTATCAACTGCTCTAGTACTGGTAATTGATTGGGGGTTTTGGGAAGGTGGCATGTAACTGCCTGCAAGTGGCTTTAATCTTAAAATAGAGAAATAGCTCCGAATTTTTTTTCGAGCCCTCGGCCGTAGATTCCAGTGGGGCACAGAATGTGTCTTCAGGGTATAGATCCGCGAATGTTTCAAGTCCCATTGATTTTTTCAATGCTATGTTCCCATCATCAGCCATGGGTGGGAGCTGTGGGTTTCGTGACAGAGGTACAGAGGGGGCATATAGTATCTACAGGCGAGCTCTGGTGCGTATTCTGTCCCAGGCCCACTTAGGATTTCGACTGTATCTATCCCGTCCCTCTGCATTTCTGTATTTTTGGTAGATGACAACCTAGAAAAGAACAGGGGCTGCTAATCTGGCAATAGACTTTGGTGGATTAGTTGCGCCACGTGCATTTCATGCTCATCTGGCGTCATTGTACCATATTTTTGCCCTGGGGCAGTTTCACGATTAGGGATTAGTTGCTCATTTTCTTTCATGATACAAGGTGTTTACGAGGCTGTTCTTCCAAAGCAATTTCTTACTTTCTCACCTTTTTGTTGGTGGTGTCTGCCATACTGCTTCTCTTCCCCCTGAGTTTGTAACTTACTAGAACCTGTTGATTATATCTTTGTATCTTTATAACAAATTGGTCTCTGTCCAAATTGCTCTCTGTCCACCACCAGATTCCATGATGTTGACAGACTCTACACGTCCAGTGTGATTATGTGCCTTCACCATTTCTGTAGGTGTCACTATTTGCTCTCTCTCTCTCTCTCTCTCTCTCTCTCTCTCTCTCTCTCTCACTCATCTCTTAGCTATGATTTGGACATGCTTTGGAAATTATCCAAGTAGGGGAGAGTGAAATTTTCATATGCTGTTCGGAGTCACCCGTGGACTATTCTCAAACATTACAAAGAGCAACTGCTGGGCACTTTTAAAGTATAAATGAAAGTATATTCATGAAAACAAGCCAACATCATTATAAGCATCATCATAAGCATCATAAGCATCCAATATTTACGTGTTTTGTTCATGATATTAAATTCAAATTGTTTGGGAGTTCCTGGAATATTTAAACCACTCCTGGTCACCATTCGGAGAGTGGCAGGGATCTGAAAATTATGCAGTTGTGAATATTTTTAAATATAAAAAAGAAAATTATTAATAGATAGAGTGAAGTTTTGAAATCTTTTGAAAGGCTTATAACACGTCAATGGTATAGTGAACTTTTGAAATCTTTTGAAAGGCTTATTACACGCCAATGTGAAATAGGACAAGTCTAAGAAGAAGGGCTCTGTAGAAATCACATTGAGAGTTTAAACCTCTATTTTGATAGGAGGAAGAAAGGAAGGTGGAGTTTGAAAACATATGAATATTAATATTTAATAAGATTCATTGCTGAAGGCGAACACTGCATACATTTCAGGAATACCCCATATTTGGTGGCTTTAAGGGGCAGGCCACTTTGTAAAAGTAGTGGTGAATGGTGCTGAGACAGAATATTGAGTTGGAAATGTCAACGTACACAAATATCAAGTTGGAAATATCGTGATTCAGAAATACCGACAGCAAGAATAATATGGTCAAGAATATCGAATTTAAGGTTAGAAATATAATTTAAAAAATATAGAAGTCATTAATATTGTTTGCAAAAATATAGATGTTTAAAATATCGATTTTTTAATTAGTATTATGTATTTTAGTTTATATTTTAAATGTATGTGATGTATGTTTTTTTGTATAAGTATTGTTTATGTTTTTTAATATATGTGTTACATTTTTAGTAGTTATGACTTTTATTTTAATTACATTTTGCATTTTTAAGTTCTGTTGTGGGTTTATAGAGGAATAGCGTGGGAAGTAATTTAATTATAATAAATTAATGATTATTTTTATTTATGCAATTTAGATTTCATAACGTTAATTGTGGGAAGTAATTTATTTGTAATTATTTATTAATTGGTTATTAATACTAATTAATGAATTTATAATTAGTTATGTGAATTGTGTAAAAAAAGTTTTTTAATTGAAAGTAAGTTTTAATTGTGTAATATTATTTTTTGTAGTTTAATTTTAAATGTGGGTAGTGGGGATTATAGGGGTAAAGTGTGGGAAATGTAATACTTTTTATGAGTTTTTTTAATTAATAATATTTTTTTAGTTGGTAATTAATTATGTTAGTTGAAGAAGTAATTTTTTTTAAATGTATATGTGTGTTGTGAATTGTGTAGTGTTATAGGGTAGGAAATAAAAACAGTTACTTAATGATTAATGTTTTTGTTTCGAAAAATGTTTTAATAAAAAATATTTATTTGGAAAATGTTTTTTATTTCATTAATATAATATTTGTAGGTATTTGTTATATGTATTTAACATAATATTTTTAATTTTTTGTGTTTACTACTAAATATATTTGTATTTGAATTTTTAATATATTTATTTAATGTATTTTGTTTTTGAAATTTTTTATTGTTGTTAAAATTTAGTTTGTTTTTAACTTTGAACTGACTGGAGTGAGAGTGTTAATTGTTACTCCTCTGGAATCCCTACTGTTGCACGCACTGGAGTGGGAATAGTAATTTTTACCCCTCCGCTATCCAACACTTTCCCTACTGTTGCATTCAATGAAATGGGAATAGTAATTTTTAACCCTTCACTATCCAACACTTTCCCTACTTTTCCAAGTTTTGGAGTGGGAATAGTACATTTTATCCTGCCATTATCCAACACTTTCCCTACTGTTGCACTCACTGGAGTGGGAATAGTAATTTTTACCCCTCCGCTATCCAACACTTTCCCTACTGTTGCACTCACTGGAGTGGGAATAGTAATTTTTACCCCTCCACTACCCAACACTTTCCTAGTGTTGCACTCACCGGAGTGGGAAATTTAAGTTTGAAGACTTTTAAATAGTTTAATGTTTTAATTTATAGTAGAATGTTTTTTAAATAAAATTTTGTGTTATTGGTACACACACACATATATATGTAAATTTTTATATAATTATAACATTTAAAATAAATTCAAATTAATAGTTTATTAATTGTTTTAAAGGAAATATAAATGAATTATTTTTTGTGTGTTTAACTTTTTCAATTCAGTTTATTTATCATATTTTTTAATTTATATTAAATCTGCTTTATTTTTTAACATATTTAATATATATATATATATATATGTTTACGAAGAGATTGTTGCGAACCTCCGCTCTCCTTCCTATCGACGCCGGTGCCAGCCTCAGTCGCAACTCCGTTTTAAGTATTTTCAGTGTGGATATACTCCGAGAAATCTCAGTAAATAATCCGGCGGCACACCCAAGACAAAACAATAAGTTTATTATTGTTTCAAACGAACAGAACTACGCGTTTCGGCGAAGCCTTTGTCAAGTTAGTGACCCGTGCCCAAATTCCCCTAGAAATACAGGTCATGGTTGATGGATAGTGAGGAAATACTGTCGCGATCAAACATTTCATTTGTTTACATTTTCGTCATTTAGAATAGTCCATGATAACACATTCAAATAATAAATATACAGTTATTTACAAGTCCATCAAACAGCAGAACATAATCAATTAACATATTCATATGATGTCTTACTAATAGCACACATTCCTGTACACAATGAACACTAAATGATAGATAGTGAAAAAAATACTATCGAGCTCCACCATTTCAATTGTGTATGTTTGTACGATTCAAAATATTCCATGATAATGTCTTGAAATTGCTAATGATTATAATGCTATTCATGCAATTATCTTTCAATTCATCCGACAATGTGAAATAATAATACTGTCAATTTAACAAATTGATACAATGTCTCACTGAAGGCACAAAATCATACATGCACCTGGTAAAGGTACCCAGTGTACACCAATGACATATTCTCATAGAAATAATTTCTGATACATTATATGGACGTTCTTCGTAAATCCTAAACATTTAGATTAGGTTAAGACAAGTCACAATACAGGTTATCCATATATCGATGCAATATCTCCCACATGTGACACAACTTATTAATTGTTGTCCTTAAATTTGATGAACCATAAAACGAGAAGTCCTAGGGTGCTTGGCTGAGGTACCCACCTGGTACTAAGGTGCTCAAATAAATAACAGGTAATGTACCCCGACAATATTTCAGAGACAATTACTTATAATTGTGAATGTAGATGGCAAAATAATTGCATGAATAGCATTATAATCATTAGCAATTTCAAGACATTATCATGGATTATTTTGAATCGTACAAACATACACAATTGAAATGGTGGAGCTCGATAGTATTTTTTTCACTATCTATCATTTAGTGTTCATTGTGTACAGGAATGTGTGCTATTAGTAAGACATCATATGAATATGTTAATTGATTATGTTCTGCTGTTTGATGGACTTGTAAATAACTGTATATTTATTATTTGAATGTGTTATCATGGACTATTCTAAATGACGAAAATGTAAACAAATGAAATGTTTGATCGCGACAGTATTTCCTCACTATCCATCAACCATGACCTGTATTTCTAGGGGAATTTGGGCACGGGTCACTAACTTGACAAAGGCTTCGCCGAAACGCGTAGTTCTGTTCGTTTGAAACAATAATAAACTTATTGTTTTGTCCTGGGTGTGCCGCCGGATTATTTACTGAGATTTCTCGGAGTATATCCACACTGAAAAAAAAAAAAATATATATATATATATATATATATATATATATATATATATATATAGCACTGAAAAAAGCATAGGTTTGACAGACGTTATAGTTAGTTGGACATTTCACTCATATAAAGCCAGAGAAATTCCACCGTTATAGTTAGTTCAGCTGACTATAACTTGCGCACCCGCAATGCACTGCTCATGATGTCACATATTACATCATTCATGACATGGTCAGTGACATCACTGATGACATCACTGATGACATCATCCACGTGAAAAACTGATGCATCTCCTCACACTCTAATATAACCTTTAATACACCCACTGTAAAATACAGACAACCATTTTCAAAATCGTTAACACACCAATACCAGTTCCTACATACGCACTCACTGATTGCTAGGTCTACACACACATCTACTCATTCATCCATACAATCACTCATAAATACAACACTATCCTATGCACTCATACACCTATACAGACAATCACACACTGCCACTCATCCATGCAGTTACTCACACACCTACTTAGTCATGCAAAGAATCTATCACAGTCCCATTTACTCACATATACAATTATACACACCACCTCACTTATTCATACAGATACTAATGCATACTTACTCTATTATATAATCAGCGATACAAGTACACACTCGTCTATACAGCCAGTCTCAAAATCACAAACTATCATGTAGAGTCCTTTATATACTTCAACTCTAACATACACTGCCTTTTACATATGTAGTTACTTGGACATGTACCACTGAGACATCCATTCACTCACCAACACACCGATACACACACTCACTCACCCATACAGGTGTTTCCACATGCTCTGTTGAACCCATACACCCAGTGAATCAACCACTCACACATCTATGCACAGAGTCACACACCTCACACCCACCCACACACACACTCAATCTCCCCCAAAAATACTCAGACAACCAATCAATAACCTATATAGACACTCATATAGCTACTGACCAACCCATGCAGCAGCTTGCACAACAACAGACAGACTGATACAGACATTCACACAGTTTAGTCACTAATCCATGCATTCAGTAAGACACATTTAATCACTGACTAATGCAGTCAGTCACCCACCTACTAAATCCTCCATCCAGACACATAGACACCCACTCATTCTTCAATACACCTAGGAATATATATGTAAAACATATTTAAAAATTACAGAAACACACAGTCACGGGATGATGTCATCAGTGATGTCATTTGAGATGTCATCAGTGATGTCACTGACCATGTCATGAATGATGTAATATGTGACGTCATGAACAGTGCATTGCGGGTACGCGAGTTATAGTTAGCTGAACTAACTATAACAGTGGAATTTCTCTGGTTTTATATGAGTGAAATATCCAACTAACTATAACGTCTCTGAAACCTATGTTCTTTTCATTGAATTTCTAAGGTTTTTTTAAATGCTAATTTCTAACTATAATGTCTGTAAAACCTATGTTTTTTTCAGTGCATTTCAAAGGTTTTATAAATGCTAATTTCTAACTACAATGTCCCTGAAACCTATATTGTTTTTAAGTAAATTTTTAAAAGACGGCATACTTTTTGTAGTGAAAAACTAACTGTAACAGTAGTCTGTTATAAGTTATAATTTAACAATGTTTTAAACTTAATTAGCATTAATTAACATATAAGTGTGGAAAAAGTGTGACGCAGCAGCTATGATACTTGACTTCGAACGACAGCGTTCACAGTTCGATTCCCGGCTCCAGCGGAACGGTAGCCCACCACTATGTCACTGTGGGCAACACTTTGCTTAATCTTCCCAACGCCGCCGAGCGCCGGCACACCCTTCCGGGGGTAGCTGTATGCTTTACAAATGCTGGCATTTTTTTAATTTAAAACCATAGTGATGAGAAATATTAGCCCGTATTTTTTCTTCTTCTATTCTGAACGATATTTTTTTGTTATGTCTTCTATTTAGAATTACGAAAATTAATAGATGTTTTTAGTCATTACAATGGAAATGACACAGTTTGCCGGGTAACAGTTTTTAAGCTCTCTAACGTATGTACATATTAAGGAGCTTATACGTGTTAGGATCGAAATCGAAACCTTTACCACTTCACATTTTGTAACTTTTCCCAACACGTGCACAAGTTAAACAGTTAAAAGGTGACATCTAAATGGGTAGCCGCATCTTCCTTCCATAGACTACTCAATAACCAAAAAGTATATAAACCACACCCGTTGTTCGATTAGTTTTGTTTTTGCAAGTTATTTACGCATGTCCATTCTGTAATGCAGGTTCCCTTTTCTAGCGTCGGATTCTTCTTTTGCGGCAACAAAACAAATTCCAGAGTTGTAAGTTGTTTGATTATGGCATAGTAGATATTTATAATACGTAGCTATTTGTCAATATTTAAACATTTGTATTTAGAAAAAAGTGTTATTGGTTGTTTTTGCTATTTATATGTAACTTCTGCAGCTTGTTTTCAGAAACAGACAGAATACAGCAAACATTGTTCCTTTTCTGGCTCCTCTGAACTCATATAGTGTGACTTTGTATATTATAATATTGACACTGTACTTGACCTCAGATTTGTTGGTGACCCGTCGGCGCGAAGACTAAAGATTTATATGTAACGTCAGCAGCTTCTGGTTCGTACTCTGTTTCCCCCTTGAGATCATATACGGTGAATATGTATATTATAATATTAACAGTCATTGTGATCTCAGAGGAGATTATGACCCATCGACGCGAACAGGAAAGATTTCGAAGTCCCGGAGAAAAGATGCTTTGAACATATTCACCGCTGGAAAATATTTTGCTATTGATCTTTTTTTTGTTCATTCCTTGATTTTCCTTTTCCTTTTCTCTAGCATATGTAACACTGTGTATATTCTAGTACAGTGTCCTATTTTCAGACAACAGGACTTGGAGACTAAGAGTACATTTCTATATAATATAAAGTCATTTGTGTTTAACTGTTTTTACTTGTTATTGTTCTTGTGACCTGAGATGATGTAGTGCGGGAGTGTTTCTTGTAGCACTTCTTTTCTACTTTATCTAAAAGTAACTCATGCCCTCCTATATTATCAAGAATATGGGGCAACACTTTTACAAACTATAGCAGAAAAAAAGGGAGGGTATGGCCACGCTTAAGGGATATTTTATGACTTTTGTTTTTATTTGTCACCCCTTTGATATATACAGCTTCAGTTTCCGAAGAAAGTTTATTTGTAATTGCTTAATAAAAACTGTTTCAAACCTAGACTGAAATTTTTGCTGCGCAACCACACCACCCTGTCAGAAAAGTAAACACCACATTATAAGTAAATAGTGCTCCTAAGAAGTATCCCACCCGTCAACTTAATAAAAAGAAGACCACAACACACTCTGTTATTTTCCCACCGTGATTTGTACACTCCATGCCAATTATATAAATGGCCCTTAAAATATGTAAAAAACAATTTTTACCCTGTAACCACTGTACAGAGTTAATAGTGTTCCAACCCTCCCTGCTACTACTTTGTTTTCCCGTACTCCATTGAAGTGTGTCACAAAATGGTTCACAACAGTGAACCGTTCCCAGCCAATAATGAGCAAACTTGTACTCGGAACACTTTAGCCAATAAAATGTCCATGGTGTTCCGCAGAGGGGGAGGGAATCGCTGCCAACACTTCTACTTTCAATGGTTTACAGCCAATGAACTTCCAGCTTGGGAAGGTCCTGCTTGGAACACGTCAGCCAATCAGATGTCCCTGCTACTCCGCGGATGGGGAGGAAATGGCTGACAACACTTCTACTTTCAATGGTTCGCAGCCAATGAACATTAACCTCTGGAAGGTCCTGCTTGGAACATGTGAGCCAATCAGATGTCCTTGCTACTCTGCCCAGGGGGAGGGAATGGCTGGCAACACTTCTACTTTTAATGGTTTGCAGCCAATGAACATTGAGCTCGTTGTTGGAACACCTCAGTCAATTAAACGTTAATTTTGTTCCGCGCACTGGAACAGAACACGCCCTCCCACATAATATTACATTTTGTTTAACAAAGTGACACTGTCCGTGATAAAAGTGAACACCGCATTATAAGTAAACATAACTGGGCATTATATTAAAGGAAGGCTGCAATACGGCGCATTGTTATTTTCCCGATATGATTTCCACAGCCTACTGAACATTGCCGCAGTACCACACATCATTGTTTTGCGGACGTGATTTCCACAGCCAACGCAACATTCACCCTACCTGTGTGTGCACCCTATACACTGCTTGCCGCAATACGGTGCATTGTTTTCCCAATGGGATTTCCAGAGCCTACGCAACCTTGCCGCAATACCGCGCACAGTTGTTCTGCGGACGTGATTTCCACAGCTTACGCAACATTCAAACTCCCTGCCTCTTCACCGTACAGACTGCTTAAACTAAGACCACAGTGTTCCTACTATACCCTCTTATACAATTACTCTCTTTTTTTCCCCCTACGCCTTTCAACTCAGTCACAAAATGGCTGCCAACACTTCCTAGTTTTAGCAGTTCGCAGCCAATGAGCCGCACGCTTGTGCTCGTAACGCCTCAGCCAATCAGATGTCAGAATTCTCAAATATTGATATCTGTAAATTTTGATATTTCTCTAAACCTACTGAGCAGACTTACCCCATTTAAACAAAAGCGTGCTTTCTGGACCAAGGCCTTTCTCCCTACCAAATTTGGCGTAATTCCGTTCAGCAGTTTGACCTGTAGCCTTGTCTAAAGTTTCCTATGGAAATTGCATGGAGAAAACACGTTTTGGGACCCCCCTTTTTTCTCAGCCCGCCCTTGACGAATCACCCCCAAACTTTCCAAATAGGAGCTGATCTGAAAAGAGAAGTTTATTGGAAAATTTCGTAAACATTCCTCAAACGACGCCAAAGTTATAAGCAAATCAAAAAACACTTTTCCTATGGAAACATGGTCCTAACTATAACTATCTACTGGCGACCGCCAGTAGATTATATATATATATATATATATATATATATATATATATATATATATATATATATATATATATATATATATATATATATATATATGAGCTCTCTTCGCTCACAAGTTTCTCCAAGGAAAAAGAACGAACGTAGACCTCCTTGTGTAGATTCAAAAGTATTTTATTCCTCCTCGCCTGCATTACGCGTTTCAGCCGTCAAAGCGGCCTTGATCACATTATATATATATATATTATATACATATATATATATATATTCACTGAAAAAACCATAGGTTTCACACATGTTATAGTTAGCGGAAATTTTACTGATAAAAAACCAATGAAATTCCCCCGTTATAGTTAGTGCAGGCAACTATAACTCACGCGACCGCAATCCTCTGCTGATGCTAATACTGTATTTAGACACTTATTTGCCCATGTCTTCTTCCATACATTTTTAGCTATACATATATTACAAATATTTTTTTTTCATAAAGACACATATGTCATCAGCAGAAGATTGCGGTCGCGTGAGTTATAGTTGCCTGCACTAACTATAACGGGGGAATTTCATTGGTTTTTTATCAGTAAAATTTCCGCTAACTATAACATGTGTGAAACCTATGGTTTTTTCAGTGAATTTGCAAGGTTTTTTAAATGCTAATTCCTAACTATAACGTGTGTGAAACCTATGGTTTTTTCAGTGAATTTGTACGTTTTTTTAAATGCTAAGTTACTTTACGCCATTCGTGGCGTGCGCGCCCACTTAACGCAGTTCGTTCCGTGCGCGCACGGTGCGCTTCGCAGTTAGTGCCGTGCACGCACGGTGGGCACGCGGTGCGCTACGCGCACCGCGTGCCCACGTTACGCTAAATGGGCCATGTACGCACGATGCGCTTCGCGCACCGTGCGCACATGGAGGACATATGATGCACTTCGTTTTGAAAGGTAATATTTTAATTTTTCGAAAATGTTATAAGCCATGCACAAATGGTGCCCTTCGGGCACCATTTGCACACGGGGTGGAGAGAGTGTGGATAATTTTTTTTTTAATTATTTTTAAAAAAAATATTTTAGTTTAACTCATATTTAATAAGCCATGCTCAATTGGTGCCCTTCGGGAACCAATTGAACACGGGGTGGGGAGAGAGTGGATAATTTTTTTTTTTTTATAATTTTTAACCGTACGCGTACGGTAAGCGTAATCGGCGAAATTAGCGAAAAAATAAAAATTCCGTTTTTGGCCTTGGGGGATCTTTGGGGACTCCCTCAACATTGCTATGTGTGTGGGAGCTGTCTAAACAGCCCCTTTACATGTTTTTGTGCTTTAGATTTTAAACATCACTCTCAGTGCGAGAGAGAAAATGGCGGCCGCCGCTTCCTGGTTTCGGCCGATTCGAATGTTTACTAAGATCTAAGAGCCAATCAGAATCGCGCTCGCGCACGCCACCGTACGCGTACGGTAAGCGTACCGTAAGCGCACCGTAAGCTGGCTCAGATATATATATTGATTTAAAGGCTATTTTCTCAGAATCTACTGAACAGATTTACACCAAACCTACAAAAGGCACTTCCTTGACCTGAGGACTACCTCTCTGCCAAATTTCTAGTAATTCTGTTCAGCCGTTCGGGCTGTAGCCCTGTCTAAAGGTCCTATGGAAAAATGCATGGGAAAAACGTGTTTTGGGACCCCCCTTTTATCTCAGCCCACGCTTGATGAATCCCCCCGAGACTTTCAGGGAAGGAGCGGAGCGTAGCGCCCCACCTATTTTGAAAAATTCGCGAGGATTCGTCGACCGGCGCCAAAGTTATTCAAAATAGAATGTTGCGGATTTCCTATGGAAACGTGGTCCTAACTATAACTACCTACTGGCGACCGCCAGTAGGTAATATATATATATATATATATATATATATATATATATATATATATATATTCACTGAAAAAACCATAGGTTTCACACACGTTATAGTTAGGAATTAGCATTTAAAAAACCTTGCAAATTCACTGAAAAAACCATAGGTTTCACACATGTTATAGTTAGCGGAAATTTTACTGATAAAAAACCAATGAAATTCCCCCGTTATAGTTAGTGCAGGCAACTATAATTCACGCGACCGCAATCCTCTGCTGATGCTAATACTGTATTTAGACACTTATTTGCCCATGTCTTCTTCCATACATTTTTAGCTATACATATATTACAAATATTTTTTTTTCATAAAGACACATATGTCATCAGCAGAAGATTGCGGTCGCGTGAGTTATAGTTGCCTGCACTAACTATAACGGGGGAATTTCATTGGTTTTTTATCAGTAAAATTTCCGCTAACTATAACATGTGTGAAACCTATGGTTTTTTCAGTGAATTTGCAAGGTTTTTTAAATGCTAATTCCTAACTATAACGTGTGTGAAACCTATGGTTTTTTCAGTGAATTTGTACGGTTTTTTAAATGCTAAGTTACTTTACGCCATTCGCGGCGTGCGCGCCCACTTAACGCAGTTCGTTCCGTGCGCGCACGGTGAGCTTCGCGCACCGTGCGCGCACAGTGAGCACGCGGTGCGCTTCGCGCACCGCGCGCCCACTTTACGCAGTTAGTGCCGTGCACGCACGGTGGGCACGCGGTGCGATGACAAAGCAAGAAAGCACGTCAACAAATCTGTTTCTGCTTTCCTCCGTGACTATGGTATGGGTGCCATTTACCACAACAACTTGCGTTATGACATGCAAGACATTTATAGAGGAGATGGTGTGCACTTCAATGATGAAGGGAACAGAGTCTTCCTCTTGAACCTTAGACTCTGCATCGGTACTTACTTGTAGGTACCACTAAAAAATCATTTCATAAACACAACGGCTCTTTTTAGAGCCCCCTAATATCTAAACACTTAAATCTGATTTTCATTTTTTTTTTTTTTTTTTCTACCGTACGCTTACCGTAAGCTTACCGTACGCGTACCCCGTGATTTTTTTTAAAATCAATAAATGTTTTTTTTGTACTTTTCTGTCCTTCTTTGACCCCCTTACAAATGTTAGGGGGTCTGTAACTCTCCTCATTGCCCCCTTTCCTTGTTTTCACTCTTTTTTTCAGAGTGAAATACACAAAATGGCGGCCGCCGCTTCCTGGTTTCGGCCGATTCGAATGTTTACTAAGATCTAAGAGCCAATCAGAATCGCGCTCGCGCACGCCACCGCACGCTTACCGTAAGCGTACGGTAAGCGTACCGTAAGCGGGCTCAGATATATATATTGATTTAAAGGCTATTTTCTCAGAATCTACTGAACAGATTTACACCAAACCTACAAAAGGCACTTCCTTGACCTAGGGACTACCTCTCTGCCAAATTTTGAGTAATTCTGTTCAGCCGTTCGGGCTGTAGCTCGTTCTAAAGGTCCTATGGAAAAATGCATGGGAAAAACGCGTTTTGGGACCCCCCTTTTATCTCAGCCCCCGCTTGACGGATCCCCCCGAGACTTTCAGGGTAGGAGCGGAGCGTAGCGCCCCACCTATTTTGAGAAATTCGCGAGGATTCGTCGACCGGCGCCAAAGTTATTCAAAATAGAATGTTGAGGTTTTCCTATGGAAACGTGGTCCTAACTATAACTACCTACTGGCGACCGCCAGTAGGTAATATATATATATATATATATATATATATATATATATATATATATATCCTCCCTCGTTTGGCTCCGTGCAAGGCAATGGCGCTCTAACGACGGTGCGAACAGTGGATACGGCAGAGCCCAGCCGTTTTAATTAAACCACAGCTTCTCGGAATAGAAATTCCACTCGCACTCACGGGTTCAGATTGCATTAATATATTTCGGCAACAAAGTCCATAAACAGCTCATCAACCCAACGTTTCGGTCTGTCCTCAGACCTTGCTCACGGGTGCAAGACACAATGTCAGATGCTTACTTTTTAAAGGTACATACACCGATATTACATCATATTCTGTGACATGGTGCTTTGCATTATGGATATTGTAGTATCATGTTTAGTAAATTATAAAAAGTAAAATACAATTGAACTTCTACAATTAATGATCATTGTAGGGATATTGTGCACAATGCATTTTGTTAGACCATATGATATTGTCATTTTACCAAATATGTGATCACATTATTTTATGTGAATTTCCACTGGCTTTATGTATACACATTTTGTAATAACGAATTCCATCAGTACATGTAATATACCCCTCTGGTGGGTGTTCCTTTACAAAGTTCTCAAAATATGGTTGTGTTTGTTCACCACTGTAATTCTCAATATTAACCCTCAGGTGGGTGTGATAAATGATGTTTTTACATATATATTTCCCCGTTTTAGGGGAAACTATTGAACTCATGTTTAGGCCAATGTGTACATTCCCTACCACATTGTTTCTCTTAGCTATCTACTAGGGACTAAGGAAATGTATCCTGATATGATTACAGTTTTACAGTGCTGATTGTCCGCTCATTGTTATTTATCGTTGTGATTGGGTTCCCCAATTTCTTTGAGAGACTATTATAGTCTTATGTGAATCATTATAGGTGTGAATGCATTTCCTCATCCTTGTTGAGGCCGTACGGGCTTAGAGTTCTGAAAGACAAAATATGACGGGATTCTTTTTGTCTCAAGGTTTTTTCACGATTGCCACCTCTCACATGGCGTTCAACCATCTCCACTCCATAGAATTTCAGTTGTTTCCAATCACCCTCGTGGTGTTTTTCCATATGTTCTGCTACAGCGTAGCTACGATCCCCATTGCTCTTATGTGTTCCAGTATGCGCTTTTTTAGTTCACACACTGTGCTCCCTACATATTTTAATTTGCAGGGGCACTCTATTATGTAGATTACATATTGGCTTTTACAATTTATTAGTTGATTTATTTTCCACATTTTCTTGTTTGCCATTGATATTTCTTTTGTGTTGTGTGCGATCTGGCACACCTTACAAGTTGAGCATTTAAAAAAACCTTTGGTGGTGAGCCAAGTATTTCGTTTTTTAGGTTTTAGGTAGCTGTGGACTAGATTGTTTTTCAGGTTTTTAGCTCTTCGATATGTGATCCTGGGTTGTTTCCCAGCTATTTTTGCCATTGCCAAGCATAAGATATTCCAATTTTTTCTCAAGATGTTTTCAATTTGTTTGGAATCTGTAGAGTAGGTTGTAATTAATCGAATCACTTCATCTTTCTCCACTATTTTTGATGTTTTTTCCTCTTGTATGATTTCAGGTCGTTGTTTTTTCTCAGTTTTCTCTAAGCAAGATGCCAAAATCTTTTGGTTGTATTTCCTTGTTTTGAATCTGTTAATTGCCTGTTTGCTATGTTTTTGCCATTCCTGGTTTTCAGAGCATATTCGTCGTATCCTTAAAAGTTCTCCATATGGAATATTTTTAATTAAGGAGGCCTGGTGGAAACTTTCCGCATGTGATGTTGCATTACTTGCTGTTTCTTTCCGATGTAATGTTGTGTGAATTTTCTCATTTATGATGTAAATTTCAGTATCCAGGAAGACCACTCTTTTTTCAGTGATGTCATATGTGAAATGTAGGTTTGTGTTTGTATTATTAAGAATTTGAAAATATGTCTCAAAGTCTTCCTTTGAACCATCCCATATTATCAGGAGATAATCAATGTATCTCAACCATGATCTTACTTTTTCCACATGTTTGTCGTTTTCTGAATTCCAAGCTATTTTTTGTTCCTACCATCCCATGGTGATAGAGGCGTAGCTTGTACTAAAAGAAAAACCCATCGCTGTACCTTCTTTTTGTAAGTATACCTCCTCTCCAAACATAAACACATTTTGTGACAAACACAGATTAATCATTTCCATTATCATCGCATTATGGTTAGAGTAATGAATGTTTCGTTCTTTTAGAAAATATTCGCATGCCTTCATGCCCACCGAGTTCTGTATGTTGGTGTATAACGAGATAACGTCCATAGTGATTACTTTGTATGTTGGCTCCCACGTAATGTTTTGTAAGATCCTTAGTAAATCACTAGTGTCCCATAAGTATGATGTCAAACTTTTTACATATGGCAGCAAGTAACCATCTATGTAATTAGCGATTGGTTCTAAAAGAGATCCTTTGGCGGAGATTATAGGTCTGCCTGGAGGTCTCGTTGGATGTTTGTGTATTTTTGGGAGGAAATAGATTGTTGCAGTTACTGGAAAGTCTATTGTTAGATATTTTAGTTCCTCGCAGTCTAAGAGTCTTTCCTCAAACCAATTTTGTAATTTAATGTCCAGATTTTGCTTATATTGTGGTGTTGGATTCTCTGATAATCGTTGGTAATGTTTGGTATTCATCAATTGAGAGTGGGCTTCCTGGATATAGTGGTCCCTATCCTGAATAATGATGTTCCCACCTTTGTCCGCCATTTTTATTATTATATTTTCATCACTTTTAAGCATTTGCAAAGCATTCCATTCTTCTGCTGTTAAATTATATTTTCTATTGGAGGATTTGAGTTTGTATAGATCCTTGACAATTGCTTCATGTAATGTATCAATTTTATTTCCACTTTGTAGCTGTGGATAGAATTTAGATTTACATTTCATTCCACTGGTTCCTTCTCCCAATTGTGGGCAGTATTCTTCCAGAGCATGTCCTTGTTCATTTACATTTTGATCTAATTCTATTAATGTTACAAAGTGCTCAGCATCTTTAATTTGTAATTCCATTGAGGGGTTTTCTTTTTGTTTTTCAAAGGTGTTGAATTTCCATTTTTCTTCGTGTATTTTCGCAAGTTTTAATTTTCTGATGTATTTGTAAATTCTATTCTTGTTTGCGCTAAGTCCATCTCATTGGTGGGGCAAAATGATAAACCTCTTTTCAGAACTTTGATCTCATTTTCAGTTATTATTCTTTTAGAGAGATTGATCACTTCAAGTTCCTGTTTCTTGTTATCTAAGGTCTCTTCTGTCTCATGCTCCTTGTTGATGTTCCGGGTTTTGAGGGGTCTGCGGATGCGCTTGCCTCTCCTTGTTAGTTTATTCTTGGGCGGCCCCTTCCTCTGCCCCGTCCTCCGTTTGTTGTTGGCTGTGCCCCCATACTTTTTTCCCAATTCTTTTGTTGTAGGGCCAGTCTCATTTCCCCTAAAAAATTGCATTTGGGACGTGCCCCTCCTTTTTCTGATTCATTTTCACTTGCCTCCGTTGATGTTAGTGACGACACACTTCCTGAGGTGTTAGTGGCCAGATCCTACTTGTCCTATTGCTTTAAAATGTCAAATTTTCTGGCATAAGTAATAATGCGTCCTTCGGAGTAGTCGTTTTTATCCCTTTGAAATTTGGATTGTTTCCGTAATTGTACTGATTCCTCATGTTTATCGATTTGATGTTCTAATTCTTGTTTGAATTTTAACACATCCCCACTTAATTCCATTTTTTCAAGTTCTTCCCCCAGCTCTTTTAATTGTAAAGTTGTTTTTTCCAGTGCTATTGTGATGTGTTTGATGAGTATTTCCATTATACCTAATGAGGATGTCAGAATGTGCTCCCCCCATTCATGTAGCAGTTCATTGCTAGTGTCCTGGTGATTAGGCATCAGACTTATTCGTAACCCCCTTGGGACTCTTTTCACTTCTAAATATTTTTTGAGTGAGGTGACTTCCCACCATTTGTTTATTTCTTTTTTTGATAGTCTCTCCCAAAGTCTGAGTTTCCCTCTCACGTCCATGTTGCGTGGAGTAGATTGTGCTCCATTGCCTGAATAAGTTGCAGTTTGTTCTTCGAAAAAGGAATCCAGGATTTCATTCCTTTTAGCCCCTCTTTTCTCCATTATTTGAGCTGAATGGCGTTATCTTTGTGTGATGCCTGTTATATCTGTATATTTATTGAATAAGTTTGTGTTTTCAATGCAAAATGTCCCCGTTTCCCTAAACGCGCAACTTTTGTTTCATTGCAATATTGCAGAACAGTCTGGGGCATCTACATTTATGCCTCTGATATTTATCAAGTGCGCGTTTGTTTGGGGAAATCAACCGGCTTTACAAGGTTGTAGCTAGATACAATGTTTCAACACCACGCTCTTACTTACTCAGAGATTCTTCGCGTTCGTCGAGGCCCCTCAGCTCCGATTCCCGCGTTCTTCTCTTTTCGGCATTTCAGGTGGATACAATGTTGCAAGGCTTGTACCACGCTTCCACTTACTCAGGATTCTCCGTGTTCACCGCCGCTGTCAGCTTCGGTTTCCGCTTTCCTCACTTTTCGGTAATTGTGTGATATTCGTCCTTTGTAGCAATTTTGCCGGCGTTCACTGGTGCCTTGTTCAATTAATCCTCCCTCGTTTGGCTCCCTGCAAGGCAATGGCGCTCTAACGACGGTGCGAACAGTGGATACGGCAGAGCCCAGCCGTTTTAATTAAACCACAGCTTCTCGGAAGAGAAATTCCACTCGCACTCACGGGTTCAGATTGCCTTAATTTATTTCGGCAACAAAGTCCATAAACAGCTCAACAACCCAACGTTTCGGTCTGTCCTCAGACCTTGCTCACGGGTGCAAGACACAATGTCAGATGCTTACTTTTTAAAGGTACATACACCGATATTACATCATATCCTGTGACATGGTGCTTTGCCTTATGGATATTGTAGTATCATGTTTAGTAAATTATAAAAAGTAAAATACAATTGAACTTCTACAATTAATGATCATTGTAGGGATATTATGCACAATGCATTTTGTTAGACCATATGATATTGTCATTTTACCAAATATGTGATCACGTTATTTTATGTGAATTTCCACTGGCTTTATGTATACACATTTTGTAATAACGAATTCCATCAATACATGTAATATATATATATATATATATATATATATATTAACTGAAAAACCATAGGTTTCAGGCATGTTATAGTTAGGAATTAGCATTTAAAAAGCTTAGAAATTCACAGAAAAAACCATAGATTTCAGGGGCGTTATAGTTAGCTGGACTTTTCACTCGTACAAAACCATTGAAATTTCCCCGTTATAGTTAGTTCAGCTAACTATAACTCGCACGCCCGCAATGCACTGCTGATGACGTCACATATTACATCACTCATGACATGGTCAGTGACATCAGTGATGACATCTCAAATGACATCACTGATGACATCACTGATGACATCATCCAATAAATGTGTGTTTTTCTGAAAATTAAATATGTTTTATATATGTATATCTCAAGGTAGACGGAAGTATATAAGTGTCTAAATGGATGATTTGTTTTTGAAAAATTGATTGTATAACTGACTGATTAAGTGTATCTTATTGAATACATGGCTTAGTGAGTAATGTTTAAATATGTGAATATCCTTATCAGTCTCTCACTTTATGTATAAGTGGCTGCATGGGTTGGTGAGTAGCTACATGAGTGTCTATATAGGTTATTAGTTGGTTTTTTGAGTATCAGTATCAGTGTCTGAGTGTCTGTATGGTTCGGTGGGGGGTATTACATAGTGCATAGGTGCATGAATGAGTGACTCACTGTTTGTATGTGTTGAAGACAGCATGTGTGCAGGACTGTATGGGTGGATGAGTGTGTGCATGGGTGTGTTAGTGAGTGAATGACTGTCTCAATGGTGTCTTTATTAGTAACTACATATGTTTTAAACTAGTATATGTGACTATTGGTGTATATAAGTGAGTATATGTGAGAGTGAGAGATTGGAAGAGTTCCTGTATGAATAAGTATGTGTTTCTATAAGTGATTGTTTAAAAGACTAAGTATGTGTGAGTTTCTGTAGAAGTAAGTGTGGTGGTGTGTGTACAACTGTATATGCAAGTAAATGGATGTTTGATTCTTTACTAGCATGAGTGACTATGTGTGTGAGTAACTCTATGGATGAGTGGCGTTGTGTAACAGGATGTATAGGTGTATGAGTACATATGATGAGTGAGTACATGTATGAGTGACTGTATAGGACTTTTGGTGAATGAGTGGATGTGTATGTGGATCTTAGAATTACTGAATAGGTTGTTGTAACTGGTATTGGTATGTCCATTGTTTTGAAAATGTTAGTTTCTATTTTTGAATGTGTGTATCAAAGGTTATATTAGGGTGAGAGGAGGTCTGCCACTCTATTACAAGGATGATGTCATCAGTGATGTCATTTGAGATGTCATCACTGATATCATGAGTGATGTCACTGACCATGTCATGAGTGATGTAATATGTGACGTCATCAGCAGTGCATTGCGGGCGCGCGAGTTATAGTTAGCTGAACTAACTATAACGGGGAAATTTCAATGGTTTTGTACGAGTGAAAAGTCCAACTAACTATAACGCCCCTGAAACCTATGGTTTTTTCTGTGAATTTCTAAGGTTTTTAAATGCTAATTCCTAACTATAACATGCCTGAAGCCTATGGTTTTTTCAGTTAATTTCAGAGGTTTTTTAAATGCTAATTTCTAACTATGCCTACAGAGATAGGACATGTGAAGAAAGAAGAAAAAACGCACAGAAAGAAAAAAAAGAAATGCAGAAATAGGCAACAGAAGTCCTCAAAGACAAAGAAAAGTGCAGGAAGAAGGATAACGTGCAGAAAGAACAAACAGACGAGCAGAGAGAAGCCTTGTTGCAAAATCATCCTGTACCCTCAACTTTTTCAGACGGATACTGGTGGTAACTGAGTCTGACTAACCAGTCCTAGAGCCAGTGCTATGTTAAAAGACACTCAGAATACAGTGAAAACACCATCATACAATAGGGAACACTATGCGTTGGGGTCCCCCTGTGATTAGCATGACCTCCTCTGTAAACCCCTAGTATATAATGGGGCAGGGGGATTAAAACTACCTCTTACAACGTGCCAAAGGGAATGTTTGCACACGTCACCTCAGGTCCCGTCCCCTCCCTTCCCCACTGTGTAAACACGCCCTGTGGCCGTTTTAAGTTGGGAGATTAAGCCCCCTTGAATCCTGAGGATCCCTAGGGTCCAACTAGACCACTAGGTACCTCCAGTAAGTGCCACAGAGCTGCGTTGCAGAGAGATGTAAAAAGGGGCACGGCCTAGACCACCTCTCTGCAACGCAGCGCAGTGGTGCTTACTGGAAGCACCTGGTGGGCTAGTTGACCCCAGGGTCCCTCAGGATTGAAGGGGAATTATTTCCCCAACTTAAAACGCGCAACAGGGCGTGTTTGCACACGTTAACTCAGGCCCCGTCCCCTCCCTTCACCACTGTGTACACACGCCCTGTGGCCGTTTTTAGTTGGGAGATTAAGTTCATTTGAATCCTGAGGGTCCCTAGGGTCCAACTAGCCCACTAGGTACCTCCAGTAAGCGCAACAGAGATGCGTTGCAGAGAGGTGTAAAAAGTGGCATGGCCTGGACCACCTTTCTGCAACGCAGCTCAGTGGCGCTTACTGGAAGCACCTGGTGGGCTAGTTAGCCACTAGGCGCCCTCAGGATTGAAGGGGAATTATTTCCCCAACTTAAAACGTGCCATAGGGCTTGTTTGCAGACGTCACCTCAGGCCCCGTCCCCTCCATTCCCCACTGTGTAAACACGCCCTGCGGCATTTTTAAGTTTGGAGATTAAGTTCCCTTGAATCCTGAGGGTCACTAGGGGCAAAATAGCCCACTAGGTACATCCAGTTAGCGCCATTGCAGAGCGGTGTAAAAAGGGGCATGGCCTACACCACCTCTCTGCAACGCAGAGCAGTGGCGCTTACTGGAAGCACCTGGTGGGCTAGTTGGCCCCCAGGGTCCCTCAGGATTGAAAGGGAATTATTTCCCCAACATAAAACGCGCCACAGGGCGTGTTTGCACACGTCACCTCAGGCCCCGTCCCCTCCCTTCACCACTGTGTAAACGCGCCCTGTGGCCGTTCTAAGTTGAGAGATTAAGTCCCCTTGAATCCTAAGGGTTCCTAGGGTCAAACTAGCCCACTAGGTACCTCCAGTATGCGCCACATAGCTGCGTTGCAGAGAAGTGTAAAAAGGGGCATGGCCTCAGAACACCTGTCTGCAACACAGCTCCCTGGTGCATACTGGAGATACCTGTTGGGCTAATTGGCCCTCAGGGACCCTCAGTATTGAAGGGGAATTAATTCCCCAACTTACAACTGGCCAGGGGGCGCGTTTTTAGAGTGCTGCAAGGAGGGGGCGTGGACTCCGGCGCGATGCTGGTCTTTTATTTTTTTTATTTTTTTAAGAAGGAGGGCTGTGTGGCCCCCCTTCTTGTTCTAATTTATTGGCCCTGGGGACCCCATCCCCCAGGCCCTGCCCCCTAATTTTTATTTTTGAAAAAAAAGAATTTTCGAAGGGGGCCACGTGGCCCCCTCCCAAGGCCTTAATCGGCCCCGGCGACCCCAACCCCCGGGGCATGGCCTTTTTTTTTTTTATTCTTTAGGAGGGGGGCTGCGTTGCCCCCCTCCTCAGCCACTTATGGCCCCAGGGACCCCATCCCCCGGGGCACCTTTGTTTTTTATTATTTGAAAAAAAATATATATTTATAGAAACACCTAGGACATGCTGGACAAACCGTATGTACCTATCACCATGACGATTTGTGTGATATTCATTAAAAGGCGACTATGCATAGAATGAATCCACGTGGAATGTATTTACACCGCTAGTGAAGCTCTGACGTGTCTGACGCCCTACCGTGCCTAATCCCGGTGCCCCCGCCGGTTGGTACTCTCCAAGTAGACACCCTTGTCGTTTATTTATGGTTTAAATCTCTTTATTGATTTCAAGCAAACATTGAACAACAACCACCCTCGATTCTAGAGGCACAATACCAATGAGGCAACTGGGTTGTCAAGCTTAGCTAAACTACGGGTGGTAAACATAAACCGAGGACAGAAAATTATAAAAATATTAAAATCATACAAAACCCCAATGCTACCTCCCCCCTCCCTTTCCCTCGTCCGCTACAACTGGTCAAGGGAGGGGCAGCCTCTAAAGGATCAACGGATTCTGGGAAGTATCTTTCGGAATCTGCGTGTCTGCTAGGCGCAGTAACCGCAGATAGCGGGGACAGGTCAGCTCACGGAATTCAGACACCAGTAGGGTGAGGAAGGGCCTCCACAACTCTGGGAATTCGGATCCTCTGCCAGCTAAAGTGAGTGTGAGTTTCTCCATACCCAACACCTCCCAGAGTCTCTGGAGCCATCCAGAGTGTGTCGGGAGCTGGGCTGAGCGCCAGTGTATCAATATGTTTTGTGTCGCTGCGCCTAAGGCGATGGCCATCAGCCTGCCCCTCCGGGATTTGAGTGGGTACGTCAATGGGTTGGGCAAGCCCAAAAGAATGTACGCGGGGAAGCGCGGTAGCTCTGTCTCAAAGTGCAGGTCAATGTCATCCAGAACCTGGGACCAGTATGGTTGTATACAGGTACAGCTCCATAGAACGTGCACTAGGGTGCCCACTTCTCCACAGTTCCTCCAACACAGCGTGCTCCGGCGAGGGTCGAAGCGATGCAAGCGCTCTGGCGTATAATACCAGTAAGTGGCAATTTTGGTTAGAGTCTCCGTGAGACCCATGTGGTATGCAGAGTGCCGCGCTCTATGGTAGATACCGTCCCACTCCTTGTGGCTTAAGGATCTGCCCAGGTCCCTTTCCCACCGAGCCCGGCCTGCGTTGTATGTGCGTGCGGTGGAGTCCAGAAGCATTTTGTAGAGGTCAGAGATTATTTTCTTATTGGACGTGCGCGTCATCAGCCATTTTTCATAAGGGGTCAGGAGACGCTGCGCCTGGGGCCTAACCTGTTGGTGGAGTGCCCAGTGTCGGACTTGTAAATATGGCATGCGCTCTGATTCCGGGAGACCATAATGCTCCTTGAGTTGCTGGAACGTGATTATGCCGTCAAAATCGAAAAGATAACCCAGGGACCTACAAGAGGAGGAGCGCCAGGTGCGAAAGGCCTGGGCGTCCGCACCAGGGCGGAATTCTGGATTGTCGAAGATTGGGGTGAGCGGTGACGGAAAGGAGGTCAGTCGGTGGGCAAGGTTAGTGCGATCCCAGGATTCCAGCACCGTGCCCGTGATGTAGGAGGCGTAGAGATTGGGCGGTCTATGCTGCTTACGAAGGAAGGGGATGCCCTGCAGCGGTCTGGCCGCCACCGCTTGAAACAGCCAGTGTTTCTCTGATTCCAATTGGTGCCATTCCACTAAGTATCTAAGCTGAGCAGCATGGTAGTATAGTTGGAGGTCGGGCACCCCCACCCCCCCCCCGCTCCGGCGGGAGAGTCGCTACTGCATGTCGGAATCGGGGCTTACGCCAGATAAAGCACGCCAGGTCCGTCTGAGTCTGTTGGAGCCAGCCGGACGGTGGGCGGAGGGGAAGAGTTTGGAAGAGGTACAAGACCTGCGGGAGGACCGTCATCTTGATGGCCGCAATCCTGCCTAGCCAGGAGAGCGTATAAGTTTTCCATCTGCGCAGTTCTGATCGAATGCGGGAGCGGAGATTAGAGTAGTTAAGGTCCGCGGTGGCCTGAAGGGTCGGAGCTAGGTGAATGCCTAAATAGGGAATCGAGGCAGCTGCCCAGCTCAGAGTGTGCTCTGCCTGGATATGGGCCAGGGTGTGGGAGGAGAGCGAGACGTCAAGTGCCATGGATTTCTCCAAATTGATTTTGAACCCTGAGCCCCGCTTAAAGCCGTACAGTTCGATGAAAAGAGCGCGCAGAGCTGAGATTGGATTGGATAGGGAAAGCAGTATATCATCCGCGTAGAGACTAATGGTATGGGTGTCGCCTCCAAATTTAATCCCCGTGATGAGGGGATGCCTCCGCACCCTTGAAGCCAGAGGTTCCATATAGAGCGCGAACAGGAGGGGTGACAAGGGGCACCCCTGCCTAGTACCCCTCCCAATGGGGAAGCGGGAGGAGGTATAGCCATTCACCCGGACCGTCGCCATGGGGAAGCGGTAGCAGTTTAAGATCCTGGTGCGTAGCTTCTCCCCAAGCCCGGCGCTCTCCAGAACCATCTCGAGGTATGGCCAGTGCACCCTGTCGAAGGCCTTCTCCGCATCAATGGCCAAGAGCATGTATTCCCCTTGCGTACGAGACGCCTTTTCGATCAGATGCAAGATGCGCTTAGTGTTGTCGCTTGTCTGCCGCTGTGGAATAAAGCCCGCCTGATCCGGTTCAACCAGGTAGGCCATATGCGGCGCCAGCCGGGCCGCGAGAATGCTAGTGTACAGTTTAATGTCTATGTTCAACAGGGAGATGGGCCTGTACGCGCTGCAAGCTGTCCGATCCTTCCCAGATTTGGGGATAACGACTATCGCGGCCTCTAGCATTTCACTCGGGATAGCTCCCGCTTGATCGAAGGTGTTGAATAAACTTGTCAGGAGAGGGGCTACTTGGTTGCAAAAGGTCTTACAAAAGGCAGCTGTGTAGCCGTCTGGGCCCGGCGATTTACCCAACTTAAGGCGGGAGATCGCCGAGACAACCTCTCCAAGAGATCCACCTGCACAGAAGGCAGGGAAGGCATGTGGGCCCCCGCTATATAATCAGCGCAGGCCTGAGTCTCCAGGGGCTCCCCGGAATAGAGGCCCGCATAGAAGTCGCGGAATGCCTCCGCTATATCGACGTCGTCAGTTACAGGTTCCCCCCCTAATGTCCGGATCTCGCGGACTCCCTGCTTTTGTCTGGTCTCCCGCAGTTTGTTTGCTAGCAGGCGGCCGCACCTATCCCCTCCCGTGTAGTATGCGTGTCGAAGCCTGATCGCGGCGAACTCGGCCCTGTCCTGATCCAAGGCAGCAAGTTGCTTTCTTTCTATGCAGAGCTGCCGCCAGGCCCGGGAAGCACCGGTCCTCTGATGCATTTGTTCAAGCTCTGAGACGCGCTGGGAAAGTTCCGCCCGTTTGCGGCTGCGCTCGCGGTTCTGGGCAGAGGAGATGGCTATAAATTCCCCCCTCAGGACAGCCTTCAACGCCAACCACTGTGTCGCTAGAGTCGTATCCGGATTAGCATTGAGAGTGAGGAAGTTCGAGATGGCTTTCTGGAGCTGTTCAATAGTCGAGGGGTGGTGTAGCAGTGTATCGCGCAGGCGCCAATGTCGGAGAGGCTGCAGGGATGGCGGGAGCTGGAAGGTGGCCAGAACTGGGGAGTGATCGGAGAGGGAGGCCGGTAGGATGTCAGTGCTCAATGCGTGGGCCTGAAGTGATGAGGAACTAAGGAAGTAGTCTAAGCGTGCATACGTTTTGTGTGCCCCCGAGTAGAAGGAGTAGCCTCGGCTAGACGGATGAAAGTGGCGCCACAGGTCTGACAGTCCCAGATCACGGAGACGAGCTCGCCCGGCAGCCGAGAGGACACCCGCCTGACCAGTTCTCTGACCGGACCGGTCCAATGCGTTGTCAAAGACAATATTAAGATCACCGCCCAGCAGCAGACAGCGGCCCGAAGCGGCGGCCGCATCGTCAAGAGCATTGAGGAGGAATGCAATCTGCCCATCATTAGGTGCATAGATGGAGCCAACATCCAGAGTCACCCCCCCCAGTGAGAATTGATAGGTGAGGAGTCGACCCCTGATCTCCGCCCCCTTGTGTAAGACCCTACCTGTGAAGGAGCGGGAAACCAAAATGGCCACCCCAGCTGTCTTGGAGTTGGCAGAGGAAAACATCTGTGTTGGGAAGGCTCGGGATTTCAATCTGTGGTGGTCCTTAGCCAGTAGATGAGTTTCCTGTAGAAGGCATATGTCCGCTTTCGAATGTTCCAGGTAGCTAAGGACTGCCTTTCGTTTGACGGGATTATTCAGCCTCCGCACATTGAGCGTAAGAACCTTAAGGGGGGTGTGTGGCATCTACGGTCCGGTGAGCAAGGCGGAATCGCTGAAGGGCGCTAACTATCCTAAGCAAGTGTGGGTGGCCACTAAAACCCTCTAAGACCTTGTGCAGCATCTGGAGGGGTGCAACAGGGGAGAGCGGACGAGGGAACCCATACCGAAAGAAAAACCCCAAAACCCCTTGCAAAACAAATATAGCAATAAGAACAACAGTAACAAGACCCAATAACAAAGTCATGATCTGGTAAGATTGTTCGTCACCTTGGCAAAGCCAGGAGGGCGTCGATATGGGGACCATAGTGTGACCAAGAGGGGGAGTATCGGTGCCCACCGCCGCCCACCTCCCGCCGGAGACCCCTGGGTCAAGTGCATGTAGCTACAAGTGGCCAGAGCTCACTCAGTCCCCGCCGGCAGCCCGGCCAGCGCGTCCGTCGCCGAGGCCAGAGCGTCCCGCTGACTCTTAGCTATGTCTGTTTTGTTAGGCTTCCAGCCCCGCCTGCGCCCTCCTTGCCGCCGCCATCCTGACGCCGAGGGCCCCGGCTCCGAGTCCGCAGCTCGACTGTCCTCCTCCCCGTCCGGTGGCACCAAGTCCAGCACTCCGCAGGCCTCGGAGAGCGAACGTAGCTGGTGAAGTTTGCCATCAAGACGGAAGATGATGCGGAATGGGTGCCCCCACGAGTATGGAATGCCCCGCTGCCGGAGATGATCCGCGACAGGGCGGAACTGCCGTCGGCGTTGCAAAGTGATCAGGGCTAGATCCTGGTAGAGCACTGGAGAGTGCCCCTTATAAGAGACGGGGTGGAGAGTCCTTGCTTTCGCGAGGATAGCTTCTTTGGTTTTAAAGTCTTGGACGCACACCAGTATGTCCGCTGGGGGGCTGTTGGGCGCTCGGGGTGGACCGACCCTATGTGCCCTGTCCAGGACGATCTCCGCGTCATCCGGCACTGCCAGGATGTGGCGGAAGAAGCCCACGACGAAGGCATGGAGGTCCGCGTTGTCGTCCGCGGGTTTCACTCCGCGAATCCGGATGTTATGCCTGCGGGACCTGTTCTCCAGGTCCTCGAGGTGGGTCTGAACATCTAGCTGCTGGTCTCGCAGGCGGAGGAGTTCCTGTTGGATCGTGTTCATGTCTGACACAGTGGTGTCGCTCCTCTCCTCCAACGCCGCCACTCGCTCCCCCACCTCCTCCACATCCCTGCGAATGTCTTTTATCTCTGCGGTAAGGCCAGCCTTCACTGTCTGTAGGTCAGCCCGCAGAGTCTGGAAGAGAGATTCCATGAACGCCTTGGTGACCGGCTCCTCCCCAGCACCGGGAGAACGCTGCAGGGTCGCCATCTGGGAATCCGCGCCTTGATTGCTGGGGACAGGCTGAGGGCGCCCAAATATGTCCTTTAGAGGCTTTGATTTCCTCGCCTTGGATACTGGCATAGCGTAGTGTCCCACGAAGTGACCAGCGCCGAGGGGGCGCGTCGATGTCGCCGCCGGGGATCAGGAAGCGCAGGGAGGTGGAGACTAGTAACGGCAGGTAAGTTCCCAAGCCAGTCGCAGGCTATCTCCCGCCGTCGCCCCTCGGGTCTGGTGGCAGGGTCTCGGAGGGGGTGTCAACTGGGTAGGCACGTCTCCCAGCAATGGCCACGGGGGGGAGGGGAGTCACGTGCGCCCGCAGGCCAATGCCCGAACGGGGCCCACTGTCTATGCCACTGGCTGGTTGATCCCCGGTGGTACCCTCAGCCCCCGGGGCGCACCTCTGTCATCGCCTCCCAATGTTCCAAGTCCGGGCACCCACCGGGCCTCCCTGGCTCTCACCTTGCTTCTGCCTTGGCGCTCCTGCGACTCCCACGCGCACAGGGCGAACAGGCAGGCCTCCACACTCCCCGGGCGTCGCAGCCAGTCTCTCCGTGCAGGTCCAGGAAGGGGTCGAGGGCCCCGCCGTCGGCGCCCCAGGAGCCCCCGTCACCCCAGCAGCAGGCGGAGCCCCGTACGGGAGCAGCCGGTCCCGGTCCGCGTCCAGCCGCCGGCGCTCCAGTCACGGCTCCCCCCGGCACCGGGCAGCCCCCAGCACCAGTCCACCCGTCGACCACTTGGGACAGAGAGGGGTCCCGCTCCAGCGCCAGCAAGATTCCGGGCACAGGCCTCGGCGAGCCTCAGAAGCCACGCCGCCGTCCAGGGCCACCCCTTCTCGCCGCCCGGGCCTCCGCAGTCTCCAACGCCCGGCGGGGGCGGCCCGCGATCAGGCCCCCAGGCAGAGGCCGGGATCGGGGTAGCTGGCCTCGGCAGGCCTCTCTCGGGGCCTCCGCGTTGGTGAAGCCTCCGCCGGGGACCGGCCACCGCAGGCCGGGTCGCCTCTCAGGGCTCCGTCTCTAGCCGTAGCCAACTGTGGCCGCCTCCCGCTCCAGTCGGAGCCAGCGGGTCCCCGGGGCAGCCCCTCGCCGTGATCTGCAGACGGCCACGGGTCTCCCTGAAGCTCTCAGAAGCTGTTTTCGGCGGGCGGCGGGCAGGAGCTCCGAATCCTGCGTCCTACCTCGCCGCCATCTTGGCCCTTGTCGTTTATTTATACAAACATGGGTAGCTATTGACGGGCACATTTAATACACACGCACACCAAGCCATTCAAAGGGGAATCGACAAAAATTCGACCAAAACTATGCAAGAAACCCCCCTCATGGTTAATAAAACACACATCCACCACCGGATGTGTAATACTTTTTATTTTACTCTCTGGAAAGGAGACAAACCTCACTTGAGAGTCACAGCGCACTCCTGGCTGAGCCCAATGCTGTGTTACACCCACCAGTGCCTGCCGAGTGCCACACACCTCTGTGTTGTATTCCACCAGCTAGTGCGTATGCTATGACACCCTCTAGCCCAAGTGCACTGTAATACCACCCCGTGAATATGTCATGCCACACTTGCCTTCGCACGGGTTATATTGTCCCATCTAACGTGCCTTCCTCGATGCCTATGTTATAACGCACAGCGCTATGCCATTCATATTACAATCTGGGATCCATATCTTTGTCACAGTGCATATGCAACGTTGCACTCCCCAGCACATATTTTATATTACAACGTTAGAGACTAGTTAGGTTACACAACACTGCCCTGTGCATATTACACTCCAAGGCGCATATCGTATAGCATGCGCTAGTGCCTGTGCTATCTCGCGCTCTCCAATGAATCTGTCATTGCGCACAATGTATTGCATATTATATTTCACATCCCGGTTCATCTTATATCACACTTTTTGATGCATAGTTCATACCATACACTATATATAGTTTTAATTTTCAATCGTGCTCCCAGAACTATGTTCTATATAAGACTGCGTTCACCTACCCTTTTCACGGTCATTACATTTTGTGATGGGGGGTGGAGGGTCAGGGGGTGTTTCTGCCAAGTGAGCCCGGGGTCACAGTCACAAATGTCCTCTTCTTCCTGAATAAAAGTGAGATTATGCTGCATACTTATTCATATTTTAAGTAGTTCGCACAGACACACATTTTAAAAACAATAAAGTTCCTAATACCCACCTTCTCTGAACAGTTAGCTTGCTGCACCATCCACCTCCTCCCTATCCTCTGTTGTCTGTATCCATGGACTAGCCTCCTCCCTCCTGCCATGCATGGTCTGATGTGCTGCCACTGCCCTCCATTTAGCATGATGTACCAGTCCACTCCTCCTGCCCTCCATTGCCCAATTCTATGCCCCATCAATGACCTCCTGCTTAGCCTCTGTGCTTAGCTTGCTGCCCCTATTTTCCTTCCCCCTGCCCTCCGATGTCTTTGTGCATGCCCCTGCTCCATCCTTTTTGCCCACCATGTTCCATGGACCTGCCACTCCTATCTACTCTGAGTGTTCTGTTGAGCTGCCACTCCCCTCCCACCTGCCTAGCATTGTCAGATGACTGTAACCTGTCCCTGCCACCTTCACCCAGACTGTCCACATGCCATGCCCCTATCCCCTTCCTCCTGTCCTCCATGGTCCATTTTACTGCCACACCCTTCTGCCCTCCCTGGTCTGTTGTGCTGCAACTGCTCCTCCTGCCTGCCCCGCGCGGTCTGTTGTGAGGCCCCTTCTCCTGAACTCTCGTGTCTGTGCCCAGGTCCTGACCCTCCCTTCTATCCTCCATGGTCCTTTGTGCATGCTCCTGCACCCTCCTTCTTGCCGATCATAGCCATTGTGCTGCCACTTACCCTCCCGCTTGCCATGCATGGTCTTCTGTGCTGCCACGGCCCCTCCCACCTTCCCTGTGTGGTCAGCTAGCTGCCCCTGACCCCCTCCCACCTTCCCTCCATGGTCTGTGTGTATGCCATCATAGTCTCACTGTTGCTCTCCATGGTGTGTCTTGTTTCTAGTGACCATCCTGCCTGACCTCCATGGTCCTCTTGCTGCTCCTGCCCTGCCCCCTTGCCCCCAGCCCTATGTTTCCATGTGCAGACCCCTATTCCCTCCCTCCTGGCTTGTCTGTTCCATTGTAATGCCACTCCTGCCCTTTATGGCATGTTATGCTGCAGCTTTCTCTCCTGTCTGTCCATTATGGTCAGCTAGCTACCATTGCCTCCTTCCTCTCTGTTCTCTGTTGTCCATGTGCATGGTCCTGTCCCCTCCCTATTGCTTTCTATGGATTGTTGTGCTGCACTCCCGTCCCGCATGCCCTTTGTGGTGTATTGTGCGGCTGCAAACCCTGATGCCTGCCCTGTAGGGTCAGTTTGGTGCACCTCTCCATGTCCCTCCTGTCCTCTGTTATCCGAGTCCATGTCCCTACCCTAATTCCTCCTCCCTTCCATGATCCAATGTACCATACTTGCGAACATTTTTAACTTGGTAAGAGGGAGATTTTGAAAACAAACTGGGGTATTGATTTTCCCCTATGAGTTACATTGAAAAAGAGGAGATTGTAGACAGGAGACAGATCAAATAAAGCCCATTTGAGATTAAAAACATTGGACGTTTCCTGGCTGAATCGGGTCTGTTGGCATGTATGGTTGTACTACCACTGCCTCTTCCTTCTGCCCACAATGGTCTATTATATTGCCACAGCCTCTCTTGCCAGTCCTGTATTGTTGGTTTGTTGCCCCTGCCCCCCTTTCCACTGCCCTCCATAGTCTGTTGTGCTGCCACTGCCCTTCCTGCCTGCCCAGTGTGGTCAAATTGTTGCCTCTGCACCCTCCTACCTACCTTCAATTTTCAGAGTCCGTGCCCCTGGCCTCTGTCTCTCAACAGTATCCTAATGAACAACTAGATTGCTAACATTCTATATTTATTACAAAAGTGTGGAACGCCTGACGTCATCTTGATGTGATCAAAACTGTAATACCTAGAGCATTTCCTTTAGAAATTACATATATGAGAGGGTCTTATTTGCATCATAATTATGGTTAGTGCTCTAAAAAACTAAAATGAGGACATATTTTCTGAGTTTTCAAATAGCGACAAAGCACTTTTAAATTATTTGTTATCTTTATGTTTTTTTATCCAGTTGACCACTTGATTATTTGTTGCACTTAGGGGAGAGGATGTGGTGTTACTTCCAGAACTGCAGACTTTGCAACTGGGGAACCAGGTTGGAGTTTCTGCTTCAGCTCAACATTCTGTGATTCTGGTCAAATCACTTAATCTCTCCATGTCTACAACCAAAATGAATTTGATCTTGTGTGATGTAACCAATGCTCATGTAAAGCACTCCAATACCTGACAAGTCTGCACTATATAAAACTGCAAAAACACAAAAAATAAGTGTTTTGCACAATTCTGTTTGGGCTTCATGTGGGCTACATCTGGGAGATATTTGTGCTGCATTTGGGCTCTTTTGTCTCTGGTGGCCATCTTGGGAGATTTATTTGTTATGAAGTTTCCTAATTTCCTCATTTATTGCAGTCTCCTCAGCAGGAAATGCTTTCAGTTTTTTACTTTGATTCCATCAAGAAGGCATTCAGATATGTCACACATTTGCCATAAATTCTGAATGTTAGCACTCTAGTTGCTCATTAGATCACTGTAGTAAAGCTACTGCTCACCAGGGAAGTCTGCTGCTCGTATTCAAAGTGCATGTTTCAGTCTGCATATCAGAATTTTTTTATGAACTAGAAGAGGATTTGAGAAGTCAAAATGTGCCCTAATTTTTCTTTCTGCAGCACTAATCATAATTTCTATGGCAAAATGTACCTCCTCATTTTGTTCCTTTGCAAATTAAATGTTTTAAGTGTTACCACTTTATTCCAATCAAGATGGCTTCAGGTGTGTCATACTTTTGTCATAAGTAAGACTGTTAGCGCTCTAGTTGTTCTTTGGAACACTCTGTGAAGCTGCAGTAGAACACAAAGGAATCAACTGACAGTCTCTGCCCTTGTTGGATGTACATGTTTTACTGAGAATGTCAGCCTTCATTCTCACATGACTGAGAAAGATAATGTGAATTTACAGAAAATGTGCTCTCAGTTTAGCTTATAGATCACCTTCCAAACCTCTGTGGGAAAAGCATGAGAAAATAGTTTTCTCTCAAACATGATTCATGATATCACAGCAGAAGGCTTTTTCACATGGTGAAATCACCTTAGAACACACCACAATTCCTAAAATGAGTATGGTACCATCAACAAATGATTTATAATGTAACTAAAGTTTTAAAACCTTCTATTAACTGCAATGCTTTTTAATGAGGTGCTATCATGTATATTGGTCCCAAGATGGCTGCCAACACTTCTTGGATGAAGTACTGACAGCCAATCAGATCTCACGATGAGATGTGTGGTTAGGCTCCGCCCAGATATATATGTGATTTTGATTTTGATATTCTCAGGAACTACTGTACGGATTTACACAATTTAAGCAAAAGGCACGACTCTGAACCAAGGTCTACCTTTCTGCCAAATTCGGTGTAATTCCGTTCAGCGGTTTGGGCTTTAACTGCGACAACAGATCCTATGGGAAATTGCATGGGGAAAACGCGTTTTGGGACCCCCCTTTTTTCTCGGCCCCCGCTTGACGGATCACCGCAAAATATCGCAAGGATTCATCAACCGGCGCCAGACTTATTGGGAATAGAATGTTGCGGATTTCCTATGGAAAATAGGTCCTAACTATAACTATCTACTGGCGGCCGCCAGTAGATAATATATATATATATCCACAAAACAAAGTTTACCAATGTGGAGACGCCCACCCGGAAGGTTAAATCCTGAACGTGAGGACACGGCATCAACAGCTCACAACTCTCCCATCTCTGATATGCTGGCTCAACGCGTTTCAGACGAGTAGTCCTTCTTCACGAGCCCCTCAAACAAATGTGCAGCAAAACCAATGTAGGACACCTGCTCCTTTATTACTACATCCCGCCCCAATGGGCGTGTCATGGTGGGCAATCCGCCTCTGTGCATCGTGGTCATTGCAGTTCCTACATGGCAATAAAACCCTAGCGGGTATGCTGTACATCCACATAAAAGAATATTTCAAAGTCCAAGTGGATACATGGATAGGCTGAAATACTGAAGTGTAGATATATATATATATATATATATATTCGATATATTGTACAGCTATATTTTTTACATCTGTATTTTTTTCCGATATTTTTGTACTTGCCTGTTGAAGTATAGGGAGTCGATATTGTTGCATTCAATATTTTTACATTGATATTTTTTACTTCTATATTTTTAACTTCGATATTTTGTCAGTGAACCGTGGTGAATTATATAAACGGGGACAGAGAGAGAGAGAGAGAGAGAAAAAAAGTTTTTCACACAACACAACTCCTGCACATAAGAGAACAATTCCATAATGGACTGCAGTACAGACCGAAGGCAGAAACTGCAGGCCTTTCTTTGAAGAATTGTCATTTGATTGGTCGCAAGATTGCCGATTTAAAATAGCTTTTTAGATGCAAGCCTCTGGGGCGGCTATTCAACAACTACAATTTGGCACTGTTGAAAACTCTACTCTTTCCACTCTGTGTTTCGGTATCACCAACCCTTCCAGTGGAGAACTCCTATATGGAAGCGAGAAACCTCTGGGTGTGTGAATATTTTCCCTTAAGGAGAGAGAGACATTCATGACGGTTGGCAGTTGGAAGATCCGAATGGTTTCCTAGGCAGAGCATATTAAGTCAGAAATATCAAAGCAACGTTTCCACCTACAAGTGAGAGAACACAAGGTTATAGGTGTGCTAAACACGGATGGTAAATAAGAGAACTAGCAGCAGCTGGCAGGATGTAGGTAGCCCAGGTGCACCACAAAATCAACACAGGAGGCGAAGATCAAGACCAGTGACGCATGGGAAGGGAAATACAAACTTGACATATGGGTAAACAAGAGAATAATAAAGCAATTACAGCAGGAGAGGGAACAAGGGAATCGAGCAGAGGGAAAACAACAACATTGAAGGAGTGAGTCAAGCTGGGTACAAACTAAAGCGAGTAGCAAGGAGTCACAACAATCGCTGTTGCCAGAGTTTAGTGTGAGTCAGGCATAAATACGATAGCTGCCACTGCTGTCCCGGAAGCATGTCAGTGTCTGCTGGTTCCCTACTGGCTGGGGCTGCAAATCGGACTCTGAGAAATGTAGTTTTACGTGTAGGTGGCATTTCCATTGTCCTGTGTGCCATCTCTTCCAATTTTGCACTCTCTTATGCCATTCAGTATCCCATGCAGTTCAAGATTACCAAATAGGCAAAGTAGGCACCGGTCTATGGGCCGCACTCCTTTTAGGGGACCCGGGACAATAGATCAAAATAATATTGATTTGATCTTGAAAGACAATTACAACCAAGCTTTCTTAAATATTATTTACAAAAAATAGAAAAAAAAATGAATCAACTCAAAGAAACAAAAACTTTACAATAAAGACTCTATAGAGAAAATAATGCATTAATGCAATATACCCATTAACCACTTAAAGTACATAAACTAGAGATATCAGATTCACATAACATTTTGTCCCTTAAAAGCTCATCTTCTGGCAGCAGTCAATTTGTAAAACAATCTAATGCATTGGGTATTAGGAGATAATTAGCAGGCGTTGGGGGGGGGGGGGGGGCAACACATCAACTGCCTATGGGCCTCCACTGGGTTTAATCCGGCACTGGTCCTATGAGCTGCCATCCATTAGCCGCCATCGAGACAAGTTTAATGTCTTTGTTTAATCACATTTTATTGCATCAATGTTTTGAATCGCATTTTATTACTGACAGCTAAATGAGGTTACAGATACCAAGCTTCGCCTCTCTGAGATGTGCTGTTTAAAATTCAACATATCAAGTGCATCCATCCTAGTCAGTTAACCTTGCTGTTAACTGAATAGCAATGAACTTATTGTAAGTCAAAAAACAATTTTGACAATTAACTTATTGTCAGTCCATGTAACTGCTACCAAAACAAAGTCTTGGTGGCATTATTGTATCCTGCCAGAACTTAAGCCATTAACTTCAAAAGTATTTTATTTTCTATAAAAGCATTGCAATTTATTTATGTGTAGATTTGAAAGCTTGCATGAGTGTATCACCAGTTTCTTATTGTTTGTATGGGCTTCCTAGATTGTTGTGCTGGTCACACTGCCGAATAAATGAAATCACATGTAAATGCAGTCATGCTTGTACCTTAGGCCCCATTGCACTACGATCTGAGTTTCCTTGCATTTGAGTTAATCTGCTGTTGTAGGAGTCATTACTAAATCTGCACATCGTAGCCCTAGATAAAATAGCTTAAGCAAATAATTGCTTTATTGCTGTACAAATATATATGTACCTCCACACTTAAATACGTCTCTTTGTGTCTGTGTTGATTGTCGTTGTCTCTGCGTACTGTAAGAATCAGTGCTCTGCTACAGTGAGGACCTGGGCCATAATATACACCAAATCTCATTAAGAGTTGTCCTAAAAGGCTGGAAACAGGGTATTACGCCGAAATGACATACAGCCCCTAAAAGTCGAAGCTCAGCAACGAAACTGGCAATCACTGTGCTTCAGTCTCATTCTGGCGACCATTTTTCCCATCCAGAGGTAGCCTAGTCCCACCCCTGGGTTGTCTAATCATCAAACAGTCAGAGAAATACCTGGAAAGACATCCGGCATCCCTCTGTGGCAGCTGCCTGTGCAGCGACAGGCTTTCTGCCACTTGATTTGCTGTATCTGTAAGGGAATGTTACTGGGAAGGATAGATGGCTTTTTAGGTCAAGCCTGGGCAGCGCAAGCACTGCTCAGGGTGACATGCTGTATTAAAGTATGAACTTGAAGCCCCAGCCACTCTCCGCCCATATTTTTCATTGGCTTGTGTCATTGTCCTTCGTAAATGCTGGCTTCTGATTCGTTAATAGGCTTGTTAATCCCTCCTCTTCTTCATTTGTAACCTCCCATGAGGACACCCCCTTTTACATGTATTGTTCCTCTGTAGGCCTTAATTACAGCCTCCACGCACTATTTTGTTTAATGTTTTTCTCCTGCCTGCTGTTGCAGACAGGACCCGCTCTTTCACAACGGTTTATCATTTTTTTTACATAGCACGCCTCGCCACGCTGATAGTGGCAGGCGTGTCTTTGCTTTACTTGCTGCGCCAAACGCTGCCGCGTGTTTTTTTTTAACCATTATTTTTTATTTATTTTATTGCCCCATGAGCACTTACACTTTAATGTCGGCTGCGCCCCTTTCCTTAGATACGGCTCATCTAAAGAAAAGGGCGCGGCCGACATTAAAGTTAAAGTGCAGCATGGGCGTTTTCACAAACTAGCATTTGTAATGCAATAGGTTTTCCATTTACAAAACTCTTGTAAATGCGAGACCTATTGCATTACAAATGCTTGTTACCTGGGCTTGCTGTTTCTGTATGGGACAAGCCTGGTAAGGACAAACAGTCTGGGATCTGTTGCTACATGGCTGGGAAGGACAAGCTTCTATGGCCTGGCTTCACTCTATATGTATGCTAATGCCTTTGTGGGCGAGCATTCTGGGGCCTGGCTGTGCTCTATCTGTATGGTACTGAGCCCAGGTGGAAAAGGCTATCTGCATCTGGATAGACAGGGAAGACAGGCTGCCTGGGACCTGCATTTACTGCGTCTGGATAGACAGGGAAGACAGGCAGTCCATGACCCGCATTCAATATAACAGTATAGTATGTGTGGGACGGACAGGTTTTCTTTGTAAGATTTGCTGTACCTGCATAGTAACATGTCTGTGAGTGACATACTCCCTGGCACCTGGATTCATGATGTCTCTATAACAAGGCTGGGAGGAACAGACTGCCTGGGACCAGGCTTCCCTGTATCTGTATAGAGGCATGGCTGGAAGTACAGGCCCTCTAAAGCCTGATTCTGCATAGCTGAATGTCTGGAAGGGAGATGCTCATTGGGACCTGGACTCAGCTTTATGACATTGAAGGTACAGAGAAACGGGACAGCATGCTCAGCACATCACAGTGCACTCATGCAGGGAAGCTGGGATTCAGCACCAGAGCACTTGAACTAAGGCCACCCTTTAATTAATCAAAATGTTGTTCCATTCACTTCCTAACTGACTGGGACAAATAATGCCTGCTCTGGTAGCCTGACAGCCTAGAAATCTGCCCCTTAATATTTAATGCTTTTAATGAGACCACAATAAACGCTCATTAAAGTGGCTGATCAGATATCAAATGCATGCTGGTGTATTAACCATGCCTGTGTATTGTAATGTTTTTAACAAGAGGTATTAAGGTGCATTGGAAGGGCTAAAGTGGAAATTAGAGGGAGGTGGAGAGAGGGGGCGCTTTAAAAGTGTGCTGCTCTCTCTTGTGCACCTTTCATAGCGTGGCTCAATGATTAGAGCGGCAGACCCCGATGCAGAGGTCTAGCCCGGGACCAGGGTTCAATCCCCCGCCTCGGCGGGTCTTGGGCTCAAAAATTCCACGGACCTGATAATTCTCGCCTCGGTGCCATTCCAATCATGGAGTCCCACTCTGCAACTCTCGGCAATAGCTTGCTCAATCTCCACAACGGCCACCACAACGCTAAGGATGCCTGGCCTCCACCTTGGGGGTGCCCAGGAGTGGACGCCTCACAGGGAAAGCCAGGATGGGTTCCACAGCGGTATTCGTACAAGCGCCTTGAGACCCTTGCCGGTGAGTAGTGCGCTATACAAGTATCAATTTACATTACATTACATTTACATTACATTACATAGCTCAGAGTTAGAACTGACCAATCTCTTCAGGCTTCAAAGCGGCACCGGCACAATAGCATCCATGGTGAGTCAGGGAACAATGCTGCAATGGTAGTTTTCACTTTACAATGCTCCTCTTTGCTCCTACTTACAAATATCTCCGCATACCCTTTTCTCCTTATACCCTAGTATACCTGGGGTACGCACTGCACCCATTCTTTTGTTTAGTCACCCACTCAAACACTCACCAGCTCAGGCTTCAAAATGCTCCCGTTCAAGCACCCCATCGTACTCTCCTTCCACCAAAGATACACAACACCACATTGCACTATACAACACTGCAAGGCACCCACTTGATAGTTCTCTACTGCTCTCCAGGATCCTGCAGGAAATGGGTTGGGGCTGGTGTCATGTATCAATAAGCATGATCCAAACACGCTCAAACCAAGCCCATGCACTTGTTGGGTGCAGAGCTGAGGAACTCCAATAGAGCAGCCACCTAAGTGATTGTCACAAGTCCGATAACGAACTGCGGACTTTGTTGCCCTTCGATTCTGACCCAGTTGTTTCACCCTTTGTGCAGGAAGGACAAGAGCCCTTTAATGGAATCTCTCAGGCGGAATCCCCGGGGGTGTGGCCCACGACGTCATACCCAAGCGGCCTATCGGAGGAGCAGCGGGCGCAAACAAGAGGGCCGTCCTTCTTTCAGGAGACGGAAGCGGGTTTCCCCAGAGCAGGAGAGGTCGTGGCGTGGACAGCGAGGAACAGCGGAGGCAGAATAGCAGCGAGAAGAAGCGGAGCCGAAGAAGAGACCGAAGCAAGTACTGCTGTGGCGTGCAGAGACGACAAGCCGGGAGGCCAACGGGACTACGTTTTGCCCAGGGCTTACTAAGGTACGGGCGATGCTACAGGGGCTTACGGGACACGGGAGGGGGAAGGACGTTGTATAGAGGGAGGAGGGAGTTCACGTCGGGGCTCACTCGGTGCCGGTCAAAGGTGACTTCTCCACTCACTCCCCTTCCCTGAGAGAGAAACGCAAGTTTTTCCCTGTGACTCACTCCGGTCTATTTCTTTTGTTGTTTTATTCCCATCCACCCACGCCATTTCCATCAACGTTGGGGAGGTGACGTACCGAATATCCAACCCCAAGTCCAGGGGAAGACCTGGTGAAGACGGAACCTTTTCCAACCAGGAGTTAGGACCCCTGAAAGACCACAGACTTTGACTTAATTTTTGTGCTCTTGACAAATTGAATTTTGGAATAAAACAAAACTTGCTGAACTTTATCCCTCTCTCTTACAAACTTTCATTGGTTTGGCCAGCCTCTGGGAAAGATTCCGGATTGCGACAGTGATGTACCACAAGGATCCATGCTCTGGTAGCCTAGCCCAAGCCACCTTCAGGTGACCAGCGTGTGGCTCCACACTCTGGTAACCTAGTCCAATCCACCTTCAGGTGACCAGCGCGTGGCTCCATACTCTGGTAGCCTAGCCCAATCCACCTTCAGGTGACCAGCGCGTGGCTCCATACTCTGGTAGCCTAGCCCAATCCACCTTCAGGTGACCAGGGCGTGGCTCCACACTCTGGTAACCTAGGCCAAGCCATCTTCAGGTGACGAGCGCGTGTCTGTGGCATCCCTAAGAGCACTCTGCCTTGATCGCTGACACCTCAACTTTGAATTTTAGACAGGTGAGACCCATATTTGTATATCTGCAGCTTTTATCAGTGCCTGATACATGTTTTTATGTGACATGGTTTTTAGCAGGAGTCTTGAGCTCGAGACTCTAAGATTTTTCGACAGTTCTAGCCATTGTTCCTGTACATGTATATGTATTCTCTCGCAACGGGCCTTGAAATGTATATTTTGTTATGTTGTTATTCTCTTAGGTATATTATTAATTCTGCTCATTGACAATCGCCTTAGGTATCCTCATATTTTGATGATGTATTTTTATTGTGTAGGAACTGTACTTGATTTGTACACTTTACGATTTTTATTTAAAATCTAATATAGTTTTTACTACTACTACCTCAGCTCTCATGTATGTCAGCATTTAGGGAAATAGAGGAAAGTGTACCAATCAGCTCCTGCTCTAACTCGCACCATCTCCTTCATCAGATTGTGGCACGTGCATAAAATGGGCATGGATCAGGGCGAGGGAGCTGGCTGTGGTCTGAGTGCAGGCACCCCCAGAGGAGTAGGCGGCATGAGCCATTCCCCTGGGCCTAGTATCCCTCCCACAGACTAGATTTTATTTTAATCCTATGATAGGCCCAGTTTCTGTTGCCAGACAGACACTAATTCCGTCTCCAGCCGTTAGCCTACCTCTCTGGCTTTTTCTGCTCTTACCTTCCTTTCCAGCCAAACAGATACCTAAGATTTCTTGTTTAGTCAACAAGTGCTATGCTACAAACAACACGCAGAACCGAGGCACTCCACACAACCACCCCTTCAACACATGGCACAACACACTTCTCACAAGCCAAAATCACCTGTAATTCGACAGCAGCTTTCACCCACCAGCGCTCACTACACAACATTTTTTCAATGCACTTAGACTTTGCCCCCCCGGTATTTTCATGAGTACAACACAGCCCAGAACCATACAGCTGGCGAGGTAGTGCCACCTCAACAGCACTTCTACTCACCACACTGGCATACATCTTAGTGCCAATCAGACCTGTGGCCAAACAAGCATTGACATAGCCTTTGGGACCTTATAAGTTTAGCCATGCAGCAGATTATGCCCTATTAGCATGCCCACACACTCAACATTTTCAAATATTCGTACACCTTTTATTTAAAGTCGATATGAAATGAGCCAAGATGCGTTGGAGATGAATGGGTGTTTCTAAGCACTAGTAAACAGTAATCATCAACTTAGCGCCTTGAACTCTGGAAGGAGGGCTGTCTTCGAGGCACCATTGAGAAAGACACTACAGGTGTTCCATGCAGCGCTTTTACTGCAGTGAGACACCACAGATTGGGAAGGGACAGCAGTGAACACACGCTGACGGGCAAAGAGGTTTATCAAGACAATAACAGCATGAGGGTGGCCAAGAGTTGTAACCTGAGGCGCTACACTCTGCCAGGCAACGCCCTTACGGAAGCTATGAGCAGCGTATTCCTGACACAGGTGAGTTCACTACAGCTTGGCATGTGAAGCGCCGCTTGACTATAGCACGCCTGAGGCCATAGAGCGCGAAGAGCGGCCCGGGACTTGGAAACACGTCGATTGTGCGTTTACACTGGCAGCCGTACATTTGCACTTCTATGATGTGGGTGAAATATGCACACATAAAAGCAAACACCGTCTTCCACAGCAGAGCCCAGCCGTGTTGCACAGGTGCAACTGCAGGGCCAACTCAATCTTTTACCCTTCCGTCAACAAAGAGTACCAGAGGGTGGAATGGCTGCAGTATATTGCTTTAGCAACAAGACACAGCTCGCTCTGCGGCGTGCGTTATATGAGGGGGGGACTGTAACCGTGGACAGCATGTCCAAGACACCCTGGAAGGTCTGTGTGTGGCTAGCGCCAATTAGTACAAGAGCCTCGCAAGGCACTATTGGGTGGTACACACCTGGACACGGACTGATGGGCAGACATATAGCGCTTTAATGTGGAGATGCCAACCCTGGCCACATCTTAAATGAGGGTCTGAGAAAACACCACGCACACCTCAATGCAGTCTTGCCGAGACGTGCCAGGAGTGTAGTGCAAAAGAGAAAGCATGTGAGGATACACAAAAGCGAAGATACCATACGTCAGGGACAATAAGTGTTATCACATTCATTACATGGGGCCCCAGAGGTTGAGAAGGCGGGGGAGGCATGCAGATTAAAACTTGAAATAAATACGGCTATTTGTAACAGCTGAGTGGTAGAAGATAAAGTGCGGCGCTCGTGAAACGGGCGCTGCGCTGAGTTAAAGTATATTTAAAGTCTTTTAAAAAAAGAGCCCTGCGCTGTAAAGAGACACCTTCGGAGCCCCAGCCCTCGCCACCTGACCCCTCCCAGAAGCACACATAGTCGTAAACAGCCTTGTTAAAGGCACCCCCGTGGAAGCTATAAAAAACGAGGAATGCAGCTGACATCCTGCGCGCTGCTGCTCACTCCCGAGGGCAAAACGCCGTAGGAGTGAACATTAGAAAAAGTGGTGGGACATGCACCCGCCTTTAGCCATTTGCGTGATTTCATTTTTGAAAGACACACACAAAAGCCAATCTAATGGGTGGGAGGAGTCAGACCCACACGGAGAAGTTTAGAGTGCTCACAAGAAGCATCCCAAAGAGCAGCACATGTGCACTGCGCTAGGCTCGACCTAAAATAAGGGGTCTGGTGGTGCTGATATTTGTAAGTTATGTTACAGTATGAGTTTTAAAGCACAGAGTGGATTGTGTCCTTTCTTCATTATTGGCTTGGTTCTATTTGAAAGAATAGGAGGATTTTTTTTTCTGGTACCACTTAAAGCTCATTTGAGATTTAAAGTAGGGTTGAAGAAAATTGCTAAATCTGCCCTCTGCTGGGAGCCTCCCCCATCATTCCACTCACACAATCCCATCACACCACTCACACAATTCTGTACATAGACCTCCCTCAGATAGCCAAAAGTACTTTGCTATGGCAGCTGCTAGGTGATTGTGGAATCCTGGATTGAGCCCCTTTGAGGATTATTTTTTTATATCATACTACAATGTCTCAAAGGGTATCAGTTAATAGTCAATTTCAATAGTAGCACAATTAATTACTGGGAGCAAAGGAAAAAGACCAAGGAGCCAAAACTCAATTCAACAAAAAGTCATATATATTTGTTATAGTTAACTTCATATATTTAGACATGTATAAGAGCAGCACTGTGTTACATGAATCTGCATGTAACCTGTGGGATACTGTGCACAAGTGCTCGTAAAATGGTTACGGCGCAAGTGACACGTGAGAAAATATGTACAGCGACAGTGGAAGGCTCGAACAAAAGACAATTGGTGACGAAGTTTACATGGTAGAGATACCCAGACAATGAATGTTAATATATACAAGTTGAGTCAAGGTGGGTATCCTTGAAGAATAAGCTCCAAAATGTCGAGTCGACGGCGTTTTGGCCTGTAGAAGAGGTTAGGCCATCATCAGGACCAGGTTACTCTTATTTAATTACAGTGGCGTAGAATAACGTAGGGCTCCTAATCGTGGGGATGAGAAATACCAGAATAATTCGGTAAAGCAAGCGTCTGTTAGTTCGTAAGGGTCCAGGTCTTGGCACGTTGGGAGGTCTCTGGTTGAGTTACAGAGAGAGTCCGTTGGCAACTTGATGGGTCCATGGAGAGGACGAGCTGCTGCCTGTATACGATTTGTAAGCAGTGGAGTACCACGCTGTAAGGAGTCACGGGTGTGCGGGCTTCATGATTCAGGACCGGTCAGGATCCTTTGAGGATTTTGGCATGGCACAGGACAGAACTTTAATCTCCAGTCTCAGGAACCATGGCCAGCTAGGCAGCAGCCTTGTCACTAAGGCCTTGTCAGTAAGTGGTGCATTTACAGGTTGGATCTAGAATCCTACTCTGTAATGACCTCTTTCTTTGCTGGTGCTTGCCTTGTGCCCATGTGGCTGCTGGAAAATGCTGGTTTGTATAAAATGACAATCATTCTCCTCTTTTGCACATGCAGCATCGTCATCCCATAGACTCCTCATGGTGGCACAATCTAGGTGGCTAACATTGCTTCGACAAGCACATACTTTTATGAGTGGTGAATGTAGAAAGCATGGGAGTCTGCTATGTGTACAAGAAATGGAAAATATTTAGTTTCATGGGGTTTGCTCGGCATTGAGGTACAGCTGAAAGGAGTCTTCTTGGTATAAGGCAGTTAAGAGATGGCAAAGCTTAAATACACACTAGAATCCCAAATTAGCTCTCAATGTATACGCTATAACTTCAGTGACTATGCCAGCAAATCTAGACACTACTGATATACATTTATTTATGTATTTGACTCATTTGTATAGCACACCTGCACCAGACAGGTGACAGTGAGTTCAGATAGCACAGAACAATCATACACAGACACATAAGAAATGAGTAGAACATTAGGGAGGGGAGAGACAAACTTGAATGACCTTAGACTTTATAGAGTGCTAGTCCACAAAGTTAATTTTAGTCACTGTTGTCTGTGTTTAGATATTTCTTAAAGAAGTATCTTTAGAGGCTTTTCCTAAACATGCAGAGTAAAGCTCCTTTTCTCAGCTTGGGTGGTAGAGACTGCCATGATGAGACTGCTACCACTGTGAGTGATTGTCCCTGTGTGCTTGCAGATTCGGAGTTCAGTACATCCAGGAGCAGTGAGTTTCCATATTGAAAAAGACAGTATGAGCACTTCCAACTGAGAGAAGATAGTAATAATTAACCAGGCGTGGCAGAGCACCATTATGAAGAGATCTGCCCAAAACCAAGGCGGGTAAGTAACATTGATCAGACATTGATAGGACTTTAAAAACCACTTTAAAGTATCATTTTCAAGTCCCAGACTGAGTGCATGAGGGATTCTACCAGAGTATTGACACCAGAGTATCGTGAGGGCAAACTATTGTGGCAAAAATATCAAGGCTAAAAATATTGTAGGTTTATAGGTAAGCAGAGGTTTACTATACTTTACTCCACAAATATGTACAGTGACATAAAATATGTTTTCTAGGTATGCAGATGTGGAATTAAGAATAGTAGATCTAAAGTTACCTATGTGCACTTACCTTCGCAACATTTTGGTCCTCGATATTTTTGCCACAATATGTTTGTCCTCAATATTCTGCCATACACCTGAGCAAAATTACAAAATAAGTGCATAACTGTGCACTTGAAAGCACATTTGGCCAGGAGCATTATAAAAATCACAATAACCTATAAATTCCACTTAACACCTCCCATCACATGTCTCCATATGTCTCTAACTCTGACTTTGCTCCTTTGCGCTCTCTTTCTCTCTCATTTTAGTCCATCTCACACTATCTGCTTCCTCTGTATCTCTTGACCTTTGCCCCATTGCCACTTTGTTTTCCTCTGTATCCTCCCCCTTCCTATCTCTCTAGTTATCTTTTACCTATTCCCCTTTCTTTGTCCCATTTCTGTCTCCCACCCTCTACCTCATTCTTTGTATTTCTCCCTCCGTCATAGCTCTAGCAGTCCCTCACTGCAAGTCTTCTCTTCTGCTTTCTATTTCCCATGTACACTGCCCACTCTATTTCCTTTTCTTCCTCCTGCCATCTCATTTTCTATAACTTCTTCGCTTTTAGTCTTCTTTGTCTCTCTAGCTCGCTTTTCCACAAGTTTCCCTACACTCAGAATAGCTTTTACTTGTAATCATGTCACTCTTTTTGGTGTAGCTGAAGCGAGTTTTAGGGTGCACAGTAATTGATGTAAAGTAGAATAAAACAGAACTATTTGTAAGGGGCATTGCAGGTAGTAAACACAATCGTTGTAAACAATCCTGGTCATGGGTGTGGTATGAAACTGCATTCTGCTGGGGAGGATATAATTAAGTATCTTGAAAGTAAGCAACAATGAACCTAAAGAAAAGCCAGCCTGCATCATGTATCCAATGAGGCATGAGAAAATGTGCTTCTCTGTTTTATAACAACAGGTACATAAAACCTCAGAGATATTGATGATAAGAACACATCCAGCTATGTAGCTGTTTCACAGCCAAAAGGGGCATTACGTTCAGTGGTTGTTGTCAAGGTCAGATTCAAGTATATTGCATATCTGTATCGAGGAAAGGTACTAAAAGCAGCTTTGTGTAATAAAGGCAGATTTAATTAATACAGGCTTGTTTATAAGGAGATGTGATCTGTATCGGCACAGATCCAACTCTGGCAGAGATGTGCAGCTCAGAGCTATATTCAGCCCCGCAACAATTCATGACCTCCCCGTCACAGTCCGTACATCTAGGAGTGCCAGCTCCTCCACACAGCCTTAATTAAGCAGCCAAAAGCACACACATAAAGCTTTCATCCTTTCCCTCTAGGCCACACCCACATCCTGTGGCATATAAAACCCCTGACCTCATATCCGTAAATCCTGGTGCTTTTTGCTGCAGGGTCGTAGTCAAGCAGGATTGTTGGTTGGCATCTCTCCGGGATTTGCTGGTAGGAATGTGCAGGTAGGTATGTGAAGGGCTTGCATTGCAACCTTTTTCTTCAATTTAGGCTATACAGAGCATTAGAGTCCCTGCTTTAAAGGACCAGCTCCTATCTTGCATTGTTGGCATAAGAGCTTTGTGAAATGAAGTGTCTCTGTTCTCTGGGAAGCATGCCTGGTTGTGTTCAGCAAGTGAGACTCTGACTAGGAGCAGAGTTTAGGGGGCCACGCTGTTGTTGGCTGTGCCTGCAGGAGCCTCTCGATTGGAAGATTTGCGCCTGGGTATGATTAAGCAGCACGAGTCTCAGGAATTGGTTGTTACTTGGTTCGGAGAAGCACCACTGTGATTGGCCAGTGCGAGCCTTATTAGGGTGTTTTTCTTTGGACCAACACGCTGCATCCTGATTTGGCCAGTTATATTTCCGTCTTTTGGTTGATTGGCGGTATTGGCCTGCCTGTGAGTTTTGGACATTTCCATTGGTAGTTAGCTTCCTATCAACAGTTGTTGCAGTAAGTGGGTAAATTGTTGATTTTGAGATGTTTTCATTGACCCAGGTTTGTTCTGGATAGATATAAATGGACGTTTCATTCCTTTCTTTCCTTTATCCACGATCATGGAGGCTGGAAAGAGAGTGGGGAAGAGTAGGAAAATTGGATAGGAGATGATTCCTATTCCTCAGGCTGCCCCTTCGTTTGGAAAGGTGCCAAAAATGATTGAGGCTGCAGGTTCCCCATGCCTTTCAAGCCAGAGATTCTGTGGCCCAAAATAACCAAATGTTGAATTCCCCTGAACCTCCAGATCTTGACTGGGATTCTGAGTAGGAGGTGATGGGAAGGTTTATTCAGGAGTCAGCGCTTAAGAGTATCTTGCAACATGCGCAAGACTATTTGGCTTTTCCAGACCCCCAGGTAGCAGAGAAAACAGAGTATTTCTTTGCAAACCACCAGAGGAAGGTGCCTGAGTCTCTTCCTATGCATAAATCTGTCCAGAATATCCTGGACGGTGAATGGAAGGATGTGGACAAACATGCTTTTCCAAGATTTCTGGCTAAGAGATATCTGCTTCAGGGATTTGCAGAGGTATTCCCTATAGGGGTAAAGGTGGATACGTGAATGGCTGGGCTGACTTCTCAGGGTATAATTATGTTCGAGGCATATGAGCTGCAGAGCACACACTGTGCATAGATCACCATCTGGTGTTGGGCCCGGATGTTTGCACTTTGTTGTTGTATTGGAACAAATCTTTGGAAGCCACAAGATAGGTGACTCCTCCTTTGGACAATAGTGCGCATGGGCATCGACTCCATCTTCAGATTGTTTTTTTCCGCCATCGCGCTCGGATGTGTTTGTCGCGCTCCAGTTCGGTGTTGTTACCGTTCTACCTTTTGACGTGCAATCCTTCACCCATTCTTCGGTATTGTTTTGATCGCGTTTCCCATTCGACGCGCATCTCTCCAAACTTGAATTCTTCGATTCCGATCATTGACGCAGACCTTCAGGCCTAGCTGCGCCATTAGACCATTGGCTCATGGAAAGGACTTCTTGCAAAAAGTGTCCTCAATGTGGATCCAAGTTTCCACACGCCGATCTTCACGAGGTGTGTAACCTCTGCCTTTCGCCCGAGCACGAGTCCAAAGACTGTCCAGCTTGTGCCTCTTTCCGCTCCAAGAAGACAATTCAGGATTGTCGAGCTCGAAGAAGCATGGCTCAATCTTCAACATCGATACCGGACGATATCTTCCAAGAAGGCATCAATGTACCGGAGCAGGAGCAGATCGAAGAGGGCGACATTAGCGCCTCCGACGACTCCGACGTCAAAGACATCACTCCAGGGCAGCGGGTCGTAAGTACTGACGTCGACCCCTCCCCCACACCCATTCACAAGAAGGCTTTGGTCACACCTTCATCTTCGGGCTTAGGTGCACACCGGGACAAAACTTCCTACGCCCCGCCTTCGGGCTCGGCAAAGAAGTCAATACATAAGCCTTCAGGCCACTCGGGATCGAGTCTGCCTACCGTCGGTACCGAACACCCATCCCCAGCGCCAAAGAAGAAACCACTGTCTTCATCCGTACCTACACCTGGTTCAACATCGGCGCCTTCGGCACTGAAATCTGCTGGTACGGACGTCTCGGCTCCAAAAAAATCGTCGGAACCAGCCAAACAACCGGTTCCAAAGGCTGCCGCTCAATTTTCTAAAAAACCATTGGAGCCAAGCAAGCAACCGGCTCCGAAGACCACTGGCACTCAACCTTCGGATCCGAAAAAATCAACAGAACAAAAGAAACAGTCGGTTCTGAAGACCCCAACAGAACCCAGGAAAACTCCCAATTCCAAGCCTAAGGAGCAGAAAACCACTCCAAACCTTGTGCCACTCAAACAATCGGAACTGAAAAAATCGGCACCGAAACAACACACTCCTGAGGGGAAGCTTTTTCGGCCTGATCCAACCCAAAAAACTCTTGAAATAGACCCAAAGACAGGTCAACTTATACTTAGTCCTTGCAGGAAAAGGAAAATGGACAAACCTGTACCAGCTCCACGCCCAAAGAAGAGAGACATTGCCACTTCTCCTTTTAGAATTCCTCCACCCCACATCGCTCCTATCCCATCTCCAGTACCCTCACAATCTCCTCCACCACAGGATGATGAAGACCTCTCCGGGGAGGAAGAAGATAATGACCCTTTAGGGGAACCTGGTCACCCTAACACCCCAGAGGACCCTTGGGAAGATTATGGCACACCTGATGTCCCTAATGCACCACAAGATGATATCTACCCATCTAGACCATCCCCTCCAGAGCACACTATAGGGTTCACACAGCTCATTCACAGAGCTGTAGAATACCACGGTGTGAATTTGCACACAGACCCTGTAGAAAAGGATTTCCTCATGGACACTTTTGCACCATCTCAAAGGTCCACTTCCATTCCCCCAATGCTAAAAGGCGTAATCAAACACGCTCCTCAAGTGTTTAAAGATCCTGTAAGGGCCAGAGCCATTAACCCCAGGGTGGAAAATAAGTACAAATCTACCCCAACTGACCCTGTTTACATTAAAGGGCAACTACCCTTGGATTCCTTAGTAGTCTCCAACGCCAGGAAAAGGGCTAACTCCCAAACAACAAGCGATGCTCCACCTCCTGATAAGGAGTCAAAATTGTTGGACGCATCTGGTAAAAGAACAGCGTCCAAAGTAGCCAACATATGGAGAATTGCCAACACACAGGCTTTGCTGGCTAGGTACGATAGGGCACACTATGACGAGCTAGTGACCCTACTACAACACCTTCCAAATCAATATAAAACAAGAGCCAATGATCTCATCCAGGAAGGCAAAGTCATAACTAATACCTCCATTCGTTGCGCTCTGGATGCTGCAGACACAGCATCCCGAGCTATTAATACCAGTGTCCTTTTACGCAGACATGCGTGGCTACGCATTTCAGGCTTTAAACCCGAAATCCAAACTACCATATTAAACCAACCGTTTGACCAGGAACACTTATTTGGGCCTAGTGTAGCTTCATCTTTGGAGAAGATGAAAAAAGATACCGACACTGCCAAATCAATGGGAGCTTTGCAATCGCAAGCTCCCCAAAGTTCCTTTCGTCGCTCCTCTTATAGGGGCGCCTCTAGAGGCTTTAACACTGACAACCCCTCCACTTCCTACAAGAGTCCCACCCAGACCTCATCTACCAGAGGCTGTTACAGAGGAGGCTACAGGGGCAATAACAACAAGGGTAGAGGCAAAACTACCAATACTCGCACTGCCTCCACCCCAAACAATGACTTCCCTCCACTCCCCCCAGACCACTCTACTCCGATGGGGGGAAAATTGCTACAGTTCCTACCTGCCTGGAACACCATTACCATGGACAGGTGGGTGAGACAAATCATCCAATCCGGTTATGAACTCACTTCAACTCCCCCAAACATTCCACCCAGACAGCGCCCAATGTCAACAGAGCACATAACGCTCTTAAAACAGAAGGTGCTTTCCCTCCTACAAAAACATGCAATAGAACCAGTTCCCCTGCATCACCAAAACACAGGGGTTTACTCCCTGTACTTTATCATTCCAAAGAAGGACGGAACCCTGAGACCCATCTTGGACCTCAGACCATTAAACCTCTACATACAATCAGACCACTTTCATATGATTACTCTTCAACAGGGCCTTCCTCTACTCAAGCAAAGCGACTTCCTTGCCACCTTAGATCTCAAGGACGCCTACTTCCACATTCCCATTCAACCTGCTGACAGGAAATATCTCTGGTTTGTAGTAGACAGGTCAGCATTACCAGTTCAAGATTCTCCCATTCGGAGTCACCACAGCACCCAGAGTCTTCACAAAATGTCTGGCAGTGGTAGCAGCCCACTTAAGAAGACAACAAATCCATGTCGTCCCATATTTAGACGACTGGCTCATAAAAGCCAAGTCGCATACCCAGTGTGTAAATCACACACACACCACAATCCAACTACTTCACTACTTAGGGTTTACAATAAACCTCACAAAGTCTCACCTCCAACTATCCCACATCCAACAATATCTAGGTGCCACAATAGACACCTCAAAAGGCCTTGCATATCCCTGTCCAGCCAGGATAGCAAGCATGCAAACCCTTATAACAAAATTCCAGCCGCAACACTCACTTCCAGCTCGAGTGTTCATGTAACTAATAGGGATGATGGCCTCTTTTATATTCATAGTTCCTCATGCAAGACTCCAGATGCGCCCCTTACAGGAATGCTTGCCACGTCAGTGGAACCAAGCTCAATGTCAGCTAACAGATCTGGTGTTGGTGGATGGCCGCACACATCGCTCTCTGCAGTGGTGGAACACCCAAAACCTTTCCAAAGGGCGACCGTTCCTAGAGCCTGTTCCACAGATTGTGCTAACAGCAGACGCATCGTTCACTGGCTGGGGAGCTCATCTACTTCATCACACCATACAGGGCACATGGACACCTCAGCAAAGACTACTCCACATCAATCATTTGGAGTTACTAGCAATCTTTCTGGCATTCAAATCATTCCAGAAACAGATATCAGGCATAGCTGTCTTAGTCTGCACCAACAATATGACAGCAATGTACTATTTACAAAAACGGGGGAACCCACTCTCTGCAGCTCTCTCAACTAGCACAGAGCATATGGAGGTGGACTATTCCTCAAAACATATTCCTTTTAGCCCAACATCTTCCAGGAATTCAAAATCACATGGCAGAACTGTTAAGTCGTCAGACACAACAGATTCATGAGTGGGAACTTCATCCACAAGTTCTTGAACCGTTTCTCCAAATGTGGGGGCAGCTAGAGATAGATCCCTTCGCCACACATTACAACACAAAATGCCTAAGCTTCGCCGCCAGATATCCACACCCTTTGTCCAAAGGCAATGCAATATGGATGAATTGGTCAGGCAGATTTGCGTACGCTTTTCCACCTCTCCCACTCATTCCATTACTGGTGCGCAAGCTGCAACAACAGTCACTAACACTGATCCTAGTTGCTCCAACAAGGGCCATACAACCATGGTACACAACATTTCTGGAACTATCAGTAGTCCCGCACCAAAAATGACACCTCTCCCCACAGCTCTTAACACAGAACCATGGAGAGATCAGACATCCAGATCCAGCACAGCTCAACCTGGCGATCTGGCTCCTGAAGTCCTAGAATTTGGTTAGCTCAATCTTCCACCTGATTGTATGAACGTTATCAAAGAGGCTAGGTGCCCCACCACTAGAGCCTGCTATGCAGCCAAGTGGAAAAGATTTGTTATATACTGTAACAACAAAACCATCAATCCTTTAGATGCCTCCACTCAACACATCATATGTTACCTGCTGCGTCTTCAAAGATGTAATCTTGCATACACATCGATTAGATTACATCTCGCTGCCATCTCAGCTTACCTACAAAACAGACAACATCTGTCATTGTTCAGGGTGCCTGCCATTAAAGCATTTATAAAAGGCCTCAAAAGAATAAGTCCTTCCAGGGTACCACCCTCATCAGTGTGGCATCTAAACATCGTCCTCACAAGACTAATAGGTCCTCCATTCGAACCTCTGCATAAATGCGAGCTACAATTTCTTACATGGAAAGTCGCTTTCCTTGTGGCCATTACATCTCTTAGAAGAGTCAGTGAGCTAACTATTCAAGAACCATTTTTACAACTCCATCATAACAAAGTGGTTCTCAGGAGAAATCCCACATTCCTTCCTAAAGTTATCTCTCCCTTCCATCTCAACCAATCTGTTGAGTTGCCAGTGTTCTTCTTGCAACCACAAACAGTAGCAGAACGAGCTCTTCATACACTAGACGTAAAAAGAGCACTCCTTTACTATATTGACAGAACAAAACAAAACAACTTTTTGTATCTTCACCACCACTTAAAGGCAATCCCATATCAAAGTCTGGGATTGCCAGGTGGATTGTCAAATGTATACAAATTTGCTATCACAAAGCAAAACGTACACTAGCTTTTCCCCCTAAAGCCCAATCTACCCGCAAAATAGGGGCTTCAATGGCATTTTTAGGGAACATTCCCTTAGATGATATCTGCAAAGCAGCTACATGGTCTACACCACACACATTCACAAAACACTATTGTGTAGATGTGCAGGCAAAACAACAAGCTAATGTGGGCCAGGCTGTACTCAAAACGCTATTTCAAACTACTGCAACAGATACTGGTGGTCACCGCTGAGGAGGAGTACTTCTATGCAATCTATGCACAGTGTGTGATCTGCAGCTCATATCCCTCGAACGGAAAATGCTACTTACCAGTAATGCATCTGTTCTTGGCATGTAGAGCTGTAGATTCCCACACGCCCACCCGCCTCCCTGGCTACTTTTACCTGTTCCAGTATTATCTTAATTAGATACAACATACATGGGCATCTATTTCTGTTTCTTACAAAACTCCATCATTTCCCTTCTTGGCGAAAAAACAATCTGAAGATGGAGTCGATGCCCATGCGCACTATTGTCCAAAGGAGGAGTCACCTATCTCGTGACTTCCAAAGACTTGTTCCAATACAACAACAAAGTGCAAACATCCGGGGCCAACACCAGATGGCGATCTACGCACAGTGTGTGAATCTGCAGTTCTACATGCCAAGAACAGATGCATACTGGTAAGTAGCATTTTCCTTCTGAGGATGCAGTGCCTTCAGACCCGGATGATAAGTGGGTTGAAGGGGCTCTGAGGAGGTCATTTGCTGCTTCAAATTTTGTGATCAGATCCGCTGCATATACTAGCTATATGGTACAGTTAATGGCCTCAGAAAGGGAAGTTTTATGGCTATAAAAGAGCTTTTGGGCAAGCATTTCAGAACAAAATGGCCACTCAACCCTTTCATGGTAGGGGAGGAGGCCAGGGAGTCCCTTTCTTTAATATGTCCTGAGACCTGCAGGGAGGTTCCAATACTCCTGGTCAGTCTAAGTCATGACTATCCTTTGACTCTGGAAGGGGTCCTGGTTTTGAGTCGCCTCAGGAATATTTTGTCGTTTTTGGAGGATTTTTTCAGAGATCGTTGGATGCTCCAAATCATCAGATTGGGGTATCAGATAGAGTTTTGAATCCTCCCGTGGATGTGTTCCATTCTACCCCTGTTCCAAAGTCACCAGTGAGGAAACAGGCCCTGTTAGTAGTAGTACAGGACCTGTTAGAAAAGAGAGCCTTTGTGAGAGTCCCAGTGAATCAACAGGGCAAAGGAACATATTTGATCCTTTTCTTGGTGAGGAAGCAAAATGGGGATTACAGGCCGGTGTTGGATTAAAGCAGTGAATTTGTGCATTCCGCAAAAATCATTCAAGATGGTGACTTTGCAAATGATTCTCCCTTTTCTGTCAGTACGAGATTTGCTGGCATCTCTGAATCTGAAGCACACATATTTTCATGTGCCAGTTCACCAGTCATCTCAGAGGTTGCTGAGGTCCTGTGTAGAGATCATTTTCAATTTCAGGAATTACCCTTTGATCTTTCTGCTTCTCCTAGAGTGTTTACAAAGGCGTTGGCCCCTTTGGTAGGCTTATTACATGCTCAGAGGATCCAGTTGTTCCCTTACTTAGATGACAGGCTGATCTCTTCCTCTTCTTTTTCAAAGGCTCAGTCCCAGATGCAGGAGGTTTGTGGTCGGTTAAAGAGGCTTGGATGGTTGATAAACCTGGAAAAGTCTCATTTGGTTCCCTCGCAGGAACTGCTGTTTATTGAAGGGGTCTTCAACATGATGGAAAGGAAAGAGTTCCTTTCCGAGACAAGGAGAATGACTTGTATGAAAGAACTGAGGACAGTCTTGGCCTGCAGAGCTTCCACGGGGAGACAATGGTTGAAAGTTCAAGGGTTGATGGCTGCTACTGTCATGATTGTTCCATGGGCTAGATTGTATTTGTATCCCTTGGTAAATCACATCCTTCAGCTTTTGTCACCCCTGTCGCAGGATTAGTTGGTTCCAGGGGGTTGGTAGATTTCCCTAGAGCTTGCCTGGTGGTTGGATGTGGGGAATCTGATGAAGGGTTCTCCATTTGTGCATCAGCAGAATGTGATCTTGATAACGGATTCCAGTACACTGGGTTGGGGGCAGTCTTAGCTTAAGACTGAGTTCAGGGACTTTGGTCAGTCCTGGAAGCTTAGAGATCTTCCAACTCAAGGGAATTGGAGGTGGTGCAGTTGGCACTGGTTCATTTTCTTCCGGTGATGTTGCAACAGGAAGTTCTGTTGAGGACGGACAGCACAGTGGTGGTGCGCTATATAAATCATCAAGGGAGTGTGAGGGTGTCTTCTTTGAATGTGTTAGCTCAGCAGATTTGCCAGTAGGCAGAACTGAATCTGTTGTCTCTGGGGGCAGTTCATCTTCCTAGGGTGCTGAACACAGATGCAAATCGCTTGAGCAGGATTTTTCCTCTCCTGTCAGAGATGGCATTATAGAAGGGAGTGTTTGGAGTCCTGATGCAAAAGTTTGGGGTTCCCGAAGGGGATCTTTTCGCGACTCAAGAGAACAGGTTGAGGGGCAAACTTTGCTCTTTTAGTCAGTTAAGCAGGGTTTGGAAAGTGGATGCAGTGCTATTTCCCTGGGGGGAAGGGTTGATGTATGTCTTTCCTCTGATTGCATTGATTCCGAGAGTTTTGATCAAATCAAACGGGGCAAAGCATCTGTGATTCTGATGGTTCTGGGCTAGAGCAGGAGGCCTTGGTTCCCTCTGTTGTTGCAGTTGGCAGTGTTGCCCTGTTGGAGGATTACACTGTGTCCATGTCCACTGAGCTTTCCCAGTCTGTCTCCGGAGGGTCTTGCCAGGTTACAGTTGGCGAGCTGGCTGTTTGCGAGGCTAAACCTTGTGACTTTGGGTTGTTCTCCAGAGGTTGTTCTCTTTATCCAGCAGTCCAGGAAACCATCTAAGCTAAAATCTTATGCCAAGCATAAGGCATTGGGTTTCTTTTCAGAGATGGTGTTCTGGGAAACTTTGGACAGCTTTAACTGTAGACAAGATTAAGATATTGGACTTTCGTAAAGACGGTTTTGATTTGGGCTTAGCAGTTTCCACTTTACTAGCACATTGGATAGCTGTTCTGACATTCAGAGATTCAAAATGTGGGAGCATGGTTCCATTAGTGGCAAGACTTTTGAGGAGTTGTTTTCTTAAGAAACTAATGGTGAAGTCACAGACTCCTAGTTGGGTTTTACTTTTGGTGTTGCAGGCCTTGCAATTGGCGCCTTTTGAACCTTTAGGGAAGATTTCCATTGGATTTCTCACTATCAAGGTGAATTTTCTAGTGCCCATTATGTCGTCAAGAAGATTTGGGGAATTTGGCTCCTTGCTGTGTTTGGTAAAATGTTTGAAATGCTATTAGAATAGGGTGGTTCTGAGTCTAGATCCTAAGTTTGTTCCTAAGATTCCTTCAACTTTCCATTGTTCGGTGGAGTTGATTTTACCTGTTTCTTTTTCTAACTCTCAGACAGAGGGTGAAGTTCTTCTGCATTGTTTGTATGTAAAGCAGGCTATTTGTGTGTATCTGAATCGTGCATTTCCTTTTTGTAAGGTAGATTCACTTTTTGTAACATTTGCTTTGGCTGGACAGGGTCTGAAGCCTTCTGTGTCTACTCTCAGTAGGTGGTTGAAGTGGGCTATTGTTGCGGCACATGAGTCCATGGGTGAGTCAGTGCCTGGCTTAGTTTAGGGTTGCTTTACAAGACGATGGCTGCTTCTTGGGCAAGTTTGAACGGAGCTTCAATGGCAAATATTTGCAGGGCCGCCAGTTCGCCACACACTTTGTCACATCACAGATTGGTGGTGGGCGGTGATGTTTAAACATGTTTTGGTGATGCAGGATTGAGTTCTGTACATGATTACTAATGTGCTGCTCAGTAGATACATTTCCGTTTCTGCAACAGTAGTGTATGAAGCTGATTTATTGCTTGGGTATCTGCTCATAGATGTAGGACTGTGACGGAGGGGGTCGGACGAGTAGGTAATGCCCCGTTACTTACCGTACGTTTCATTACTCAGAGTCTATGAACTATCTGTCACAGTCCTGGTTCCCATCCCTCCCTCCCTCCCTGTGTTCGGCTTCATTTGGCTTTGGATTACAGGATTCCCGGATATGAGTTCAGGGGTTTTATATCCCACAGGATGTGGCCTATTGGGAGGGGATGGGAGCTGTATGTGTGTTTTTTGGTTTTGCTTGATAAAGGCTGCAAGAGGAGCTGACACTCATAGATGTAAGGACTCATTTAGGGAGGTTGTAGACTCGGAGTAATGAAAATTACCGGTAAGTAACCGGGCATTAATCAGGAGTGCTCAGATTGAGACACATACACAAATAAAGTATCTATCTACCAGAAAACAGTGCTTTGTATGTGGGAACATCCCAGTGCAGCTACTTTCCAAACAAATGGGCTCTCTTTATCTAATAAAATTATTGTATCCCTTCAGAGAAAAGTAGGAACCCTCTGGGAGGTGTCAGTACCATCCTAGTAAAAGTATGGCATCCCCTCCTGAGAAGTGATCATACAACTACATAGTGACTATGAGGCCCTTCCCCATTAATGGTAGAACAGAAGTGCAGACAGTAGTGTTAGGAAACCTTAGTGGGCCTCCCCGCAATGTACAGTAAAGGAGCCCCCTTCATATAATAGCCGTGCCCCTGTCATGGTCAAGTATACTTCACTCTTGCAACCCACAGCAGAGATATCATCTTATAGAGACTACTAGCCGCAGATTCCTTAACGTAGAATTATTCCCAGGTGTGAGACTGGAACCGGAAAACTTTCTTGCCCAGCATCTCTGCGCACCGGCGGGCGGTACCTCGCGACTCTGCCCCGACGTCCTCTGCGGGCGTGAAATCAGCGAGGTCACATAAACCCCACCCCGGTGCGCTGGCGCCAGTTTTCTTCTTTTCCGCTTTCAACGTGGATCTGGATCGTGTTCCTGGCCTGTTTCAGGCCTTCTTTTTCCGCTTTTGAGCGTTTTTCTTGGGAACACTGTGCGAATGCCTTCGGGCTTCAAGACGTGCTCGTCTTGCGCACGCCAGATGTCGGCAACGGATCCTCACCCGATCTGCATGTGGTGTTTGGGGGAGCACCATGACTCCACAGACTGTGAGGCGTGTCAGCAAATGAAGATGAAATCCCGACGGGAGCGCCGGATGAAACTCCTTTCGGCACGCATGTCCAGGTCGGCGTTGTCGCCGCGTCCGTCCCCCGCGGACGGCATCAAGAACCGCCGCCTCCGTCTCCGACATCATCCTTCTCCCAGGCCGCAAGGGCGTCACTCACCTGTTGGTAAGTGTCACAGTTTGTCCCCGAGGCCCGGTCCCCGGCCTGTTGGGGGGTGTGGGTTCTCTGTGGGTGGTGCGGCTCCGCACGTCGCCACCCTATCCGCCGTTCCCCGGCCCGGGGGCGAACAGAGCCCAGATGGAGGCCTATGCGGCCTCTTCCTTCTCCTCCTTCTCTTCCTGGGACATCTGCGGATCCCTTGCCGCGTGTGGGGACTTCTGCGGCGTCGCCGGCGGGTCCGGCGCTGACAGGTTCGGATCCAGGTTCGGAGGGTGTGGTGCCGTTGAGGTGCGGCCCTTCGCGGTTCCCTCCTTCAGACCACGGTGCCTCTGCCTCGCCGCAAACCCCTGCGGGGGACCCTGTGGTGTCGCGGGAGGTTGCCGGGGCTCAGGGCGGGTCCTCAAGTCCTCCTCTGTCCTCTGGGCAGGCGGTGGAAACACCGCTCAGGCGTCAGCGCTGCTGGCCCTGGCGGCGCCACAGGGGCCGGCTAGGGGTCAGGGCGTGTCCCCGGGCCCCCCTCGTCCCTCCACGCAGGCGGCTGCCTCGTCGGAGGTCGTCAACGCCTTTTCGGTGCCAATCCTTAGCCGCCCTGGCTCCGACCCCGCTTCGGTCTCCTGCGCCCCTTCGGTGCCGGTCGTCGTTGACCTGACGCCGGTGGCGGACTCTACGGCGCATGTCGGGTCGTTGATTCGTCTTCAGATGCCCCCTCTTCTCCAGATGTTCGGCGGTTGTTGGTTTCATCTTCTCCGGAGACGGGTCGCCACGTCGTGGCTTTTTCCCCGGCGTCTTCCAAGGACGGCTCTTCGCCGTCACCGCGCCCACAGTCTTCGCCGGAGGCGCCTCAGGTTCCCCATTCATCGGTCCACCCTCCCCCTTTCCGGGCTTGGCCTTTCCTTCCTCCGGTTGGGTTGGGGGACGGCCTCCTTAGCTTGCAGCCGTCACTCACGGAGGAACTGCTTTCCCCGCCACGGGGCCCCACAGAGGCGAGTGCTGCCTTCGCTCGGGCTGTTTCCACGGCTGCAGGAATCTTGCGCATGGGCGATCCAGCTGCCCATTTCCCCACAGATCATCTGCTGGAGGTTCTCCATCAGGGCTCTGGTGGACGGGAGCTGCTTCTTCCCTTCGAGGCTGCGCTCCACAATTCTCTTTTGATGGCCTGGGGACGTCCTGCCACGGGGGACCCGGTGCCTCATCCTCTTCTGCACCGTCACCGTTCTGCTCCGCATGATCCTGTCTGTCTTTCCCTCCACCCTTCTACCAGGGGCCCTCTTTTACAGACTGCCTTTCCCTCCTTGCCATCGGTTTTGGCTCTTCGGTCCCGGGAGGCCCGCTGGTTAGATTCCTGAGGGCGCAACATCTTCGCCTCCTCCTGTGCTGCTTTGTGGGCCCTTAACACTCTTTGTTTGTTGGCCAGAGCCACTTCTTGCTTATGGGATTCGGCGGAGTCCCTTCTGTCTTCCGCTTCTCAGAAGGGTGCCTGTGTTGACCTGCGGCACCATGTGTGGGATGGCCTGGAGCTGGCGGCGTTTATTCTTCGCTCGGGTCTGGACGTTTCGGAGGTGCTTGGTCGTACCATGGCTACTGCGGTGGCCCTTCATCGCCATGCCATGGGATAGTGTTTTCCATAAGAACGTTAGAGAGCGGCTGGTTGACCTCCCCCTTGATGGCGCTCTGTTGTTCCATGCCCCTGCGGATTCTGCCATTCAGAGGTTTCTTGCGTGGCTTCTTCTTCTTCCTCCCCCTCTTCCTCCTCCCCCTCAGTGACCTGACTGTCGGTCTGTGTTTTGGGAGGTGTTCTACCGTTGTTTTTCCTGGGGCCTTGTAACGGGTAGCCTGGGTTGTGTGTTCTGTGTGGTTGCTGTGCCCATGGGGTCCTTTTGTTGGGCCCTTGGTGCTGTTGGCTGCTGGTCCAGGCCTTTGTTGACTTGTGGTTTTTGCTGTTGGTAAGCCTGGTAGGCCCTGAGATTAGGCCTTCTGTGTCTTCTTTACTGGCTGCTTGTTAAGCCGTCTGGGGGGTTTTCTGCAGGTCTTTTTGTTTTGTCCTCTGCTGCGGAAATGTTTTCCTAAGAGGTGTTCCCATGGTTCTTGGGATGATACCTACCCTATGTGGGGTACTTGTAGCTATTACATAGCTCTGTCATGTGCTGGGGAGGTCTGGTCACCCTTTTCGGGTTCCTTGCTCTCCGTGGCGTCACTGTATGTCGCAGGTGCGATCTTCTTGCCAATTGTCTTGGAGCAGCTTGCGCTACGTCCATCCTTCTCCTTGTCGCTACGTCGCTCGGCCGGTCAGGCCTACTGTCTGCGGCATCGTGTTGTGGCGGTTCCGCTCTTTTGTCCTGTGTTTTGGCTTGGTCCTCTGTCTGATGCTCCAGAGGGTTTGTTGCGTTTTAGGTGAGGGGAAAAAGATCCACATCCCTTACTAATCATATAATAAGCATGTATCGTTCTTGTGCTGTTTATTGCCCAGAAACAGGGGGAGAAGCCCCTATCCCCCTAGAGTGAAGTAAGATGAGTTCTGTGTGTCCGGGCAAGAGTATAGATTTGATGGTCGATTGGGATAAAATATCCAATTTATGCAAGTATATCAAATGATAATGGTGAGAAATTTGTGCTTTTATTTGTCTGTAAGGAAAGAACAAGGATGGCACAGCCAACACGTGTTTCGCCCTCTAAATGGCCATCAGGCCTAGGGCTTCTTCAGGGCTGAACAAGGGTAGTTTAACGCAAGAGTACATAACACCGAGTCAAGTATATGAGGGTGCGGTAGGTGGGAGTAGAGGAGGAAGGGTGAGGAAGTGAAGAGTATTTAAAGGAGACAAGGGAAAAGAGAGAGAACAGAGTTTAAAGTTCGAAAGATGGGCAAGGGTTGTTTACCGAAAATTAAGATATAGTTGCAAGCAAAAGTATATGTGTGTGGCGATAGACGATAGATAATAGGTGGGGGTCAGACATAGTAATTGGGGTGGACGTGCAAAGAGTGATTAAGTGGTATGGAAAGAGAGGGGGATGTGACAAGGGTATTGGGATCATTTAGACGGTGAGGGAGGGAGATAGAAAGTTATAGGCGGGCAGGTTGGCATTTACAGAGAAACATGTCATACAATTAGAATATTTACACGTTTGTTTGAATTCAGTCAAATACAAATATAATGACAGACATGAATGAGGAATATGGATTGTTATAAATGTTGAGAAACCACAGTTAAGGGTAGCGCGCGTATGCAAAAAACATTCGAAGCAGTTTGCAAGTAACGAAGTACATGTTTGTGATGGCATCATATTTGCAAAATTCGGGACGGCATGTGTGTCCAGGACAGGAGCAGGACAGATACCCGTTCCCAACATACATATTTGTGACAACATCATGATGAAGAAAATATATTATCAGTTTAAAAATTCCAGCGATCATTTAAGGAGGGAAAGCGAGGAAAGGGCATATCATGCAGAGAGCGGCGTAGTCGGGAGAACCAACAAATTTAGATACAGTTCACGTGGTGTTCAAAAGATAGTAAAGTGATGACACGGTCATGAGACATTGGAAACAGATTATGTAAACATAGGTGAACAAAATGCGGTTAATCACAAGGATCCAAGGTACGCTTAAAGATTAAATCAGATGCAAGAAGGTTGAGAAAAGCATATATTTACAGAGTCAGTGGGAGTTCAGCGTCAAGGAGGTCCGGTCAGGTATGAAATGAAGGGAAAGAGATTTTCTTTAGTAACATACGATACAGGTGTTTAGGTGAAAGGCGTGGGTATGGGTGCGTGGCGTAAAGATCAATGAGGCGGTGATAAAGGTGGGCCGTGGGACAAACGTGTCATCAATCGAGAGCAGGTGACTGCAAAAACATGCTGTTATAAATTATGAATATTCTTGTGATATCAAGGGCAACATTGGGACGATTAATCTTGAGAATTACAGCCAAAATGTGGAATGGAGCTAATTCAAGGCTTCGGAAGTGCTCATACGCGCTCGATCGAGATTAGCGTGGAACGTGAATGCCAACCGTTGCGGAAATACGGTCTATTTTTAGGTGTGTTTCGGAGTTGTAGGACATACAAGTGCGCTCGGCGGATTCATTATGTAAGGACCACGTGAGGTGCACAAGGAGATCGAGATTCCCTTACCGGGTAGTCAGTTACTAGGATATCATAATGAACGGGAGGGTTAGTCGACCCGAAGATTCTAGATGGGGAGTCAAAAACAATGAAGACCAAAATGAAATACGAGTCAAAAAGCTTGAGGTCGAATGGGACATGAAGGGGGTGGTGAAGTAGCTCTTACCTACTGTCTCGGCTAATGCCAGGTTGCGATGGGTTTCTGCGGTCGCGGCGTGATGTGATGCCGGTAACGGAGTGCACACATAAAGTGGTCGTGTGTAAGAACTTCCGGGTAAACCGGAAGTGGCAATGTGCTTACGACAAGCGCCATTTTGGAGCGGGGTGTTTGGAGAGTATCGGTTGACAGATAGATAAGTAGAATGAGAAAGGCGGTTGCCATCTTGGAATGGGGGAAGAAATTAAGGGAGAGACAGGCATAACGAATGAACATTTAGATTTAAATAGCGCTTTTAAAAGAAACAACAGTATTACATCAAATACATTTTCTAGATATTCAGTATTGTTAGGACATCTATCAGTTCATAATAAAGGTGACAGGAAGTGGCAAATATATGTTCTCGGTACAGCATGGCAACGTATAGTTTGTATATCTTGGTGCTCAAATAAAGTATCTGTCAATAGAGGAATGCTGCGTATTCTCTGGTAGTATAGAGGGTGCACTGCTTGTGGAGGATTTTCGGGAGAGGCACAGAAGCGAGGTCATGGGGCTCGGAGGTATGGTTTAACCAATACAGGGGAAGCAGTTAGTCATCTCCTAACCATACATGCATTTCCGCATCTTTATTGAGTCCCAAAGTTGTGGTTTTGTAGTTCATGATAAATTCACTTTCGCGTCTTCGTAGTTTCAGTTCACGATTTCCCCCTCTCTTGGTTTAGTGTATAATTTCCAAACCAAAGAATTGAAAGTCCTTTTTGTGGGGGTGAATGTCTTCAAAATGTTCAGTGAGTGGATGGCCGGCAGAGTGTTTATGGATGTTGCGATAGTGTTCCTGAATCCTGATCCGTAATGGTCTGATTGTGCTGCCAATGTATGGGAGGTTGCAGGGGCAGATTATCACGTAAATACAGAATTTGCTACTACAATCAATCCATTCTTTTATGACGAATTCCCTCCCTTGTGTTATTGGTACTCTTTTGGTTTTACTGCAGCTTAGTTTGCAGATGCTGCAATTTTTGCAAGTATGAAATCCTGGAGGTCTATCTAGGAAAGTAGTGACTGTATTGCGTTTGTCTTCAAATTCTGATTTGCAAAGCATGTCCTTTAGGTTTGGTGCACGTCTGAATGTGATTTCAGGGTATGTTTTGAGGTCTTGACTAATGTTAGGTGTTTGTTTTAATAGATGCCAATGTTTTTTGAGGCTTTGTCTGATTTGGTGATGGCCGATATTATAGTCAGTAACAAAGCGTATTGCCGAGTCCTTCTTTTTTTCTTCTTTTTCTTCGGTGTTTTTTCTGAACATCTGTTTCCTCTCTACTTTGGCCACTGAGGTCAGTGTATTCTGTAGCATTGAGTGGTCATATCCTCGTTGTGTGAGTCTGGATACAACTTCCTCTCCTTTTGTTTTGAAGACATCGTCTTCACTGCAGTTTCTGCGTGTTCTCAGCAGTTCTCCTTTGGGAATGTTCCTTATGTTGTGTCGTGGGTGGAAGCTGTCAGCGCGTAAAATGGAGTTTGCCGCTGTTTCTTTCCGATATAGTTTGCTTTGTAAGGTGTTGTCTTTGACATAAAGTGTTACATCAAGAAAATTGATCTCTTTTTTAGAGAAGGTATGGGTTGTTTTAATTCCCCAGGGGTTTTTGTCTAGTTGCTTCAGGAATCTTTTGAGCGATGTTTCATCTCCTTGCCAGATGCATAGAATGTCATCTATGTACCGCCGCCACATTACGATATGGGGTGTGAACTCTGAAAATTCAGGGTCCCATAACCAGAATTTCTCCACATGGCTCATTAGGATACAGGCGTACGCCGGCGCAAATTTGGCTCCCATGGCTGTACCGCGTATTTGTCGGTATATTTTGCCATTGAAGCTGAAGACATTGTTTTTCAGGCAAAAGTTTAGCATTTCCAGGGTCATTTTGTTCATGTGAAGTTTTCATTGTAGTGTCTTTTAAATCAGGGATAAATAAAAAAAGCCTACACTTATCAGGAATCCCTGCAGGTTTTGTTAAGAGGTTTGTTGCCGACCTCAACTCTCATTAACACTGTACTACACAACCTGGGATGATGGCTGACACACGGCGAGTCCCGTATGAGCCGAGGGACGTCCAGGCAGTCAGAATGAAGCAAGTGGTGTGGTACCCAGGGGTGGCTGTTGAGACCCTCCCCATCTCGGACAGGCCCTCACCCTTTCCCTAGAAGGCTAAGGGATGGGAACACATCCAACCCTGCCTCTGCCACCAGATTCAGAAAAGTAACTCAAATCCTACTTGTGGTCTGGGGCCTCAGGGAAAACATCCGAACATCAGAGCAATAATCTTGCAAGCTGTCATTCTTTCAGCTCAGTGGAATCTGAGCAGGGCTCCTAAAATAGCTCTTCTCTTTGGAAGGAAATGTAACAAGAAGAGCATTATTGAAGATCATCTCTGGTGCATTTTGTGTTGTGTTTTCCATGCATTAACACGCAAATGCAGTTGCTAAATGAACACTGCATCAGGCACAGTTGTCTCAAAAAGCTTTGCTTGGGTCATATGTGACAAATCGTTTTATGGACCGCCCCAAGCCCGTGGAGCTAAGGCCCTGGCACAAACTCAGATGAAGTTAGCCTATAGGTACAAGGCCATCATGAACACGACATCATCACAGTCATTTACCTAGCATCTGATGCTGTTTACAAATCAATCTGCATTGGTTGGGCTTTGGATAACTAACCAGCAGGCTCAGCGAAAACAGCAAAGCCCTTGGACACAACAATCCCTGACACACAACACACTACAATGACTATAAGCAGCACCAGCTCATTTTATTTTCACTTTAACCAACACAAACCAATACTAAACTAGACATTCAACAAATCTCTGCTAACAATACACAACTAACCCTGACCATACAACTGTACACAAATGATCAATGGAAATCCCAGAATCGTACAAGAGGGAGACGAGGTGAAGAAAGCGCTTTGATGCCAAAATAATGGGTGAAGGCGCTATACAGGTGCTGATGACCTCTACATGGTCTGGTTTGTCTCTGTCCTACTGTTAACCAGAGGAAAATACACATTGGGATTTCAGGCATGTGCACGCATCTTATGAAGAACCATCCTGGCCTGTAGTAGATACACAAAATCTCTCCATACAGTCCCTACATCTCTGACTGAAGCAAGCCCACAAACTGAAGATGCCTGTGAGTACCTCAGTACCAGACATTTGGTGGCTATCACAAAAACTGCCGGAATCAGAATTAGACAGCTGGTTTGAAGGAGCTTTCTTTTTGCTCCTTTGAATCGTAGAACCTTAATGTCCAATAATATTTACCAGCCGCACTCAATCTAAATATCTTAGTGGCTTACACACCTCCATTGATCATTTTGATGTATTCTTTGGTATCTTGCATCTGTCACCAGCACTGCAACTCATCTACTCTGTAGGAAAATGTCTTCCTTTTTGCTCTCCGATTCCATAGGTTGACCTCTTTCTGGCCATGAGTAGATAGATAGAAATGTTTTTATTGCACAATTATTTAAAATCATTTACCTCTTTCTGGGCATGAATGCTTCACTGCCTACCCAATCTCTTACTCCTTTCTATCACATAAGCATGTCCCATGCCTGCCCACGACACTGCTATGAGGCTGCGTGAAGCCCATTACTCCACAGTGCCCTCAGCTCACCGTCTGGGAGACAGAGGGAGAGAAAGACAAAAAGCGAGAGAGAGCAAGAGAGAGAAATAGATGGCGAGAAGCAACACAAACTATTCATGACAACTCTTTACCTCCAGGCTCCAGCGCTGATCATATGCACCAGAGATGGCGAGGGGAAGTATGCCCGTCTACAGTTGAGACTAGCCAACTGCTAATCCATCCTCCCCTTCTCCCTCCGGGTGGCATCTGGTTCTTCACTGCCGCCATCCACCCATCACACCCCAATCTTTCCTTCCTCATCACAGCCCTTACCTGCTTCAGGATCTCCTCCCTCAAGAGACAGCTCTGTTCAACACTATCCATTTGATAGTATTTCCTTAATGTCAATTTTTTGCCCTACCCGTCTCTTTTAAGTAATGTTTGTTGATATCGGCACTTCCTGACTTTCCTGTCTCTGGAAGATGTATTGGGCCAGATGTACGACCATTTTTGGCAGTCATAACGGGGAATAGGGCCGTTTGCAACCGCTAAAACATCTTTAAGCATGTACCAACCCTATTTTGAGAGTCATCAATCTATTACCGACTCGCAAAATAGGGTTTGCTATTCAGTATTAGGAAGGACAATGCCAAGGGCGGCCCTTTCTAATAGCGAGTCGAAGGGGCATGTATGAATGTTTTGCGACCAGTATGTTGCTAAACATTCATATTTTATTTTACCGACTCTGTGAAGGAGGGGGTAACCTGTTCACAAACTGGAAGTGATCCCCAAGTGACTCCTTCTCCTTTGTGAACGTGGGCACCAAAATTATTTGAGAGCAGGCAGTGGTCCCACGCACCACTACCTATTCTTAAAAAAGCATTGGCATAGCCAATAGGTCTCGCCTTTGGGACCTTATAAGTGTTTAGTTCTGCAGCACAATATCCTTGGTGCAACAACATGAACTGTTGCGTGGTTAAACACTTATAAGGTCCCAAAGGCAAGACCTATTGGCTATGCCAACACATTTAAAAACAGCAGCCTTTGTGGTACTCATTTCTGGACTTACTCATTTCACTATTTATAGCTGGAGAACAACATCAGAGTAACCCAGATTAAAGTTGGCTGAATCGTGTATCATTTTTGATTTGATAATGTACGGCCCCAGATTACTCAAGCTTCTGGTAGTTTTAGAAGAATGAGGTGTGTGTTCTTTAGTAATCATTGTTCATGAGCATGCCTCAAGTTTTCAAAATGGATGGTTAAATCTAAATTATCTGTCTTCTGGATCAAAATGTAGGTGATGTAATCCAAGTGCTACCCCTTAGATTTAATGACAATGACACCAGGGAAAGAGTGACAGATCAATCAGCTACATTGTGTGGAAGACATTTGCTTGCAGCATTTGCCAATGTTACAAAATTTCTACTGCCAAGTTTTGTAAATCTTTTTCTGTGGGTACAAAAAATGGGAAAATATCTTGGAAAAATTCACGAAGCTTAAAAAAACTACATAAAGGTTGGTTATAACAGGTTTGCAAATCAGCATGACCCTTATGTATGTTGCTTTGTTGTGCTTCCAATCTGGCAGCACACTTTTCCACTGCTATAAAATCACCTTGCTATGAAAGTCAGGTAGTGGTATGTGAATCATGCCCTATAGTTTCAATAACAAAAAACACCACTTCACTGCATCAATTCGAATGCCGCTGGAGCGTTGTGTGCAAAAAAGTGCCCAGTGTAAAATGATTTGTGCCTGCCATTAGGTTACTTATTACAACCAGTTACAGAGTTTGTGGCATGAAAATGCGAATAAGGATCGGCAAGCGTCTCTGTGACAGTTTTTTAGCTAGATCTTAGTTACCACATTTTTTTGCCTTCAGAATTGCCTTCATTGAGGATGCGGAGGAAAGTGCCCATAAAAAATACCCCTGTATAGATGCAAAGTGGAAACCAGAAGCTATAAACTACTGCATACAATTAGGGACTTTGCAACCAACTCTCAACGAAGGTCTCTATGTGCTAACTTTGTTCAATCCATTTCAAACCTAAGCTAAGGTTTGTAATTTTTAAACCGAACAACCTTCATCGCTGCATTTCAAATCCACAGAAAGCATTTTATTTCAAGGGAATTCGGGGGTGTAGAAATTAGAATGTTCTAAAAATGTTCTTTTTATACATGCTTTTCTGTACAACATGTAAAACAAGCGAAAGTGATCGCGATCAAACATCAAAGCGGCCGCGAAAGTGAAAGTAATCGCGTCAAGCGCAGCGCGCGAGCCCGCGCACATGCACTGTAGCTCTAGGCTGGCCTGGCAGAACTTTTTGGAGCCCTCTCAAAAAGTCTCGCCAGACCAGCGCATGCGCTGGGTCTGGCGAGACCTAAAAATGAAAATGTTGCTTTTTATTTTTATTTTTTAAATACATCCTGTTTTCCTTTAAGGAAAACAGGCTGCATTACCAAAAACAAAAATCTTTATTTAAAAAGCAATCACAGACATGGTGGTCTGCTGACCCCAGCAGACCTCCAACTCTGTGAGTGCAGGCCATTCCCAATGGGTTGCAAATTGCGACCTATCGCATGAATACTGATGAGGCAGGTCCCTTGTGACCCATTTGGGAATCGCAAATAGTGTATTACATTGCAGTTTGCGATTTTCTAATAGTGATTCGCAAAAATTTGCTATTAGGAAATCGCAAACCCACGATTTCGTACATTGGGCCCTTTGTACTTAAAGTTCTGTTTCATTACAATGAGTTTCAAGGTTCAATGCAGTGATTAATTAATTGTTCACCTAGGGCTTGCCATACCAGCCACGTCTGCCATACATTTCTTTCTGAGGATCCTTCTTTGCTGAGGGTGGGACAGCAGAGGATGGGATGAGAGGCCATAGGGTATGAGCTGAGCTGGTACCCACTCCCAACTGCAGGTACGCGCATATGTGCTATTTCATAGGGAGATGACAAGCAGCATTTGGCTAGATTTAAAGGGACAACATCCTGTTTAAAAGGAGCTTCTGGACTGCCAAAGGGTATATAACCCCCCTGCTGTGCCAGAGATAAGGATTGTTGTTGTAAGAGGAGAAAGTGGTCCAAAAGGAGGAAAACATTGATGAAGCTTTTTCTCCAAAGACACAAGAAGAGACTATCTCTTTAACCCCTGACGATCAGCAGCAGTTGGTTGACAGGACAGTAGCAGCTCTCATACAAACTAAAAACAAGCATTTGCAATGCAATAGGTCTCGCATTTACGAGAGTTTGAGCTATTGGCATTGTAAATGACAATGCCTTTTATTTATGTGTTGATTTTTAAAACATAAATAAAAGGCATTTAACAATGCCAATAGCTTAAACTGTCGCGAATGCGAGACCTATTGCATTTTCAATGCTTGTTATTAATTGCTGTGAATCTCCTTCTTGAGTTGTGTGTCTGATTTATTGACCATTGTGTTTATTTTCAGATGTCTTGCACTCCACTGGGATTAGCCTAAGGCTGCTCGACTACACTGCTATGGCAATCCCCAGTTGCTCTGCTAGGGGATAAATCCCTGTCCACTCATAAGGTAACCCCTAGACTCTTCACACAATATATCTCATTTTTATCTATCATTTAAAGAACCAGCTTCCTACATCCTCCATGTTGCCATGTTGAAGCCCCACTCAAGCCGCTATTGTTTATTTGATTGTGATAGCTCTTTCGCCAAGTGGCTAAATACCAATACCAACATCTTGCATGCTGAACTTAGCCCTTGTACAGAATGTTCAAGGTATTATGATAGTGTGGCTACGAAGTGGTGTTGTAAGCAAAATAGAGTTCGAGGAATGTCATCCTTTGTGTGCACGTAAATGAATGTGTGTCAGTGGTTATGGAGAGAAGGCAGCTTAAGAAAGTGGGCTTTTCTCAACCTTGCCTCATACCTCCACGTGACAAGTACTTCAGTCCTGGCGCCAGATTTTTGTTTTGGGAAGCTTGCTCATCCTCTTCTCCTCACCTTTATACTAGTTAATTTCTATCAAATAAATTAATTCAGCAGGAAAAGGAACTTTTGCAAGATCATGTTGTAGAGTCTGATTTACAAGGATAATTGTGTCACAGCATTCTGTGCAGGAATCGGTTGTGAATGTAAGCTTTCCTAAACTAGCTCATCAAAATACATCAGCAATGGCATTGTCTTCAACGTTAGACTTTCTACTTTTAATACAAGGCTCGTCATGGTGTGCTTGAGGCATTGGTGTTGAACAACGATTCTAAGAAATTGCTTACTCCGTATCTGAGTGTAATCTCATCTGAACTAAAACATTGTGCATGGCTTGCATCCCCTCATTGGTTAGACCACTATAAGAAGTAACACACATGTTGGCAAGTGTATAAACCGATGATTTAGAGAATACACTAAGAGCTAATAATGAACAATCACCTTCAGTTCACATCTCAATCCCACCAATGATTATATGCTTTATTGCTCTAGCTAGGCTATGTGTCACTGGCCAAAACAGAGCTATAAAAAAGAAGATACGACCTCCTAAGAAGAAACAAAGTGTGGCCCACCCAACAATAGTAAAAACAACACTTTACGTGCTTTTATATTAAAAACAAGTCTCAGCAAGTTTTACATTAGCTTAGGATAACGTCCATCTGTCCAAATTTCATGAAGATGCAAGCAGCTGCCATGTTACAGTTCACAATAAAGCATACAACATCAGTATCATATCGAGGCATATTATAACGAATTGCCTAATCTGTTTAAAAACACTCAATGCCTAAGCAGCAAATCACATTATTACACTAAAGACTGGCTTCTCGGCTTTCCCCAAAACAACAAATTATAATTAAAACATAATAATTGCAGTAACAAAAACTGCCCAAGAAGAACGACGGGGCTGAGGAAGTGATCTGCTGAAATATGACAGCTAAAAGATGTGCTGTCTCTGCATGACCAAACGAAAAAGTTTAGCTCGCAGCAGCAAAGGACAAAACCTATGGCGGACATGATATCATATAAAACCAACAACGTACCACAATGTATGTGCACTGAAGTTACAGGGTGAACATGCGAAAATACGAACATAATGATAATAATGGTGAAAATAAACTCGTGGTATAAGACAAGTGCATCTGTTTATAAGAGGGCTTGGTAAATATACTGCCTTCATGGAAACGCCAGACGCTGTTTGTCCCTCATGAGCCCCAGTCCGTTGTTTGGAATCCATTCAAGCCACAACAACAGCGCTTGAGTGACTCATTCGCTGATTCTAGTTTTCGGTTCTATGGAGCACGAATTATCGGAAGCAATCCGTCCACTGGCGCCACCTCTCAAAGTGCAGCATTTCCACACATCATGAAGGCCCCTACTGTCATTCTCACGGTAAAAAATATGGCTGGTAGTTTTCAGTGTTCTATCGGCAGTCGGTGTACTTTGCCTGCAGTCACCATCACAATGAACGGCAACAGGGAACGCACAAGGAAACCGATTAAGTAAGCGCTGACTACTGCCCCAGGCTAATTATTATAGTCAAGGAGGCGTGCTTCTGCCGGAGCCTACGTGCGGAACCAGCCACTCTTTCAGCTGCGATGACTTGGCATTTCTTCCTGGAATAGTACACAGATAAAAGGCCACTTGTTATGCTGAGGTTTCAGATTAACTCAGCTAGAGTTTACAAAACACGGACATAATTCTGTAGGGTGTGTTTAGTCACCGCGTCACGTTATGCGACCTTTAATAAAGACGGCAAAAGTGAAAGCAGGGGAGCGAGCGCTGCATTTCATTAAAGTGATCGCGGATACGGCAAAAGTGAAAGCAGGGGCGCGAGCGCTGTAGTTAAAGTGATCGGAAACGCGATCAAGCAAGCAGAAAGGAAACTGATTAGAAGGGAGGGGGTAGTGTGAAAACAGCGGGGAGAGAAGGGAGGGTGTAATAAAAAACAAAGGAGCCAAAGCTATAGAGAAGGGAGGGGGGAGTGGGAGCAGCTGTGCACGTGCATGTGATCGTGCACTCAAGGTTTAGGCCAGCCAAAAGACTGGGTAGCACTTTGAAAATCCCACATATAAAATGTCTCTTTGAGCCTTTGGCTCGCGAGACCTAACAAACCTCCTGACTTAGATGAAGCTGATTAGACACTTACAAAGGATAACTTGTGCAGGGGCCTCAACATGCCAAGTAATTTAACACATATCCTTATGGATGAGCACTCAGAGAGCACCGATGAATATTTTGAATCCCATTCTCCTCTGACTCCAGGAACGATTCCATTACACAAAGTGGTCAAAAAGATTCAATTGCGAGAATGGACAGACACGATTAAGATGCGGAGTCCAGTGTTCCTTACCATGGAATCCTTTGAAAGACTTGGAAGTGGAGTTTACACATTTATTAAAAGTTACTACATTACTCGCGAGTATGGCATTGTCTCTGGCGACTGAAGAATCTCTCCCTTCGGATAATGGAGCTACAGCAGTAGAAGGACTACTTAAAAGAGCCTACGTGGCTACCAACTTTGCTTTCCGTGCTGCTCCGTGGGCCTCGCAGACTTTGCTGAAACATTCCCAATCCCTATATGAAAACTTCCAGGGAGGGGAAGCCAGCACTAAGCTTCTCACAACAATGTTGCGGATGGTGAGATTTCGTTTGAACATTACTTTTGATGCATTATGTACAGCAGCTACATCAGCATTCACTCTAACTGCTGGAAGATGCCACACTTGGCTTTGGCCGTGGAAACTTAATGCTGCACAAAAAGCATTTATTTTGCATCTCCCCTTCTTAGGTCCCAAACTCTTCAGGCCTCCGGTGGAGGAATTTAGAAAATATTCGGATGAAGAGAAGAAACTATTAATATCGTACTATATACTATTTAAAGCTCCTTAAAGCCAACCCAGAGCGTTCCTGTACCCCAGAAATCAACAAGAAAAGAGGCCCATTAATGGGCAGAAACATGGTAAGGAGGTCGCATTTGCGGAAAAATCGCGAACTACTAGTACGAAAATTACTCTACAACCTGTAAAATTCTGAATATGCTGGAAACAAGCAAATGCCAGCAGGGTGTTGATTTCTGTGTTATGGAAACTACTGGAGAAAACGTCAGCGACGAATGGTCCCTACAGATGGTGTAAAAATCGATACTCTTTGGAATTGATGATGTACTCCCACAGTATCAATTTTGGAGCACTCAATTACTGAAAAATCAAGAAAAGAGATGGGCCTTGAAACAGGGAGTAAAAGAGCTGCATCAGAAGAAAGCTAAACCCAAGTCCCTCAGAGTGAAAAAGGCTCTGATACATACTAGGGGATCATCTAGCAATAATAGATCGCAGGGATGCATACTTTCCTATCCCCATCCACCCGGACTCTCAGAACTATATTCGGTTTTGCCTTTGGGAAGAGCACTATCAATTCCGAATAGTCCCTTTCGCACTGTCTGTATCATCGGGAGCCTTCATGAAGGTATTAGCTCTTATTGTTGCTCTGCTGCAACCACAGGGTATCTAGATCATGCCTTACTTCGATGACTTGATCGTTTGTACTCCTTTATTAAAGGCACAAGATCAAGTCTAAGTCGTCTGCACAGCTTTACAAGATTCCGGCTTCCTGCTGAATTGGAAAAAGTTGCATCTGGAACCATATCATCACATCACCAACAACACCTGTGGTGATCACAAAGGGTGCCAGCTACTCAACTTGAAGGCAGCTTTGGTAAACAAGCAAGAGCAGGGGAAATGGCAAGCTTCACAGCTTCTCCAGTCCGGCAGATGGAGGGACCTCACTGCAATATGCCTAGCACTGAAGGCCGTTGCCCAATTAATTTGGGAGGGGAATGTTGTCATAAGAACAGACAACCAAGTAGCAAAGACATATCTAAAAAGACAGAGAGGGACAAGATCTACAACACTAGCCACGTTGGCATACTCCAGTTTACATCCCAGCGTAGATCAACAAGGAGGCAGACCATCTCAGTAGAAATTGCCCGACATCAACGGAGTTTCAGTAGAATCCCAAAATATTCAAACTATTAACACAAATTAGGGGATTAGAATGGTAAGCCTTATTTGCATCCAAAACCAATGTGCAACTTCTGTTTTTCTACTCAAGGGAACCAATGGAGGAAGCCTGGGTACGACATGATTTGTAGATAAAGTGGCCAGAGGGACTGCTTTATGCCTGCCCTTTCATTCCCCTCCTCCAGAGGGTGCTGAAAAAGATACAGAGGAAGAGGGTGAAGGGCAGTCATCCTGATAGTCCCTTGTTGGCCCAGAGGAATATGGATCCCCCTATTACAGAATGTGCATAGTTTACCCACTCAAGCTACTAATGAAATTCGACTAATCCCTATTTTTTTATGTTCTATCATTGCAGATACTTCGAAGAATTTAACAAATGCCCTGGAAATAGAGAGGTTAGCTCTGCAAAACCTGGGGTGTTCTCGTCCAGTAGCAATTGAATTCCTCCTGGAGAGTAGACAACTTAATATGAAAAAATCTTACTCCATACATTGGGGAAATGTACAAAATGGTGACAGGTTAAACAAGCATTGGCATAGCCAATAGGTCTCGCTTTTGGGACCTTCTAAGTATTTAGTTATGCAGCACAATATCCTTGGTGCAACTACATCAACTGTTGCGTGGCTAAACACTTATAAGGTCCAAAGGTGAGACCTATTGGCTATGCCAATGCTTGGTGTGGTTGTGTGTGTGGTTGTGTGTGTGTGTATGTGTGTGTGTGTGTGTGGTTGTGTGTGTGTGTGTGTGTGTGGTTGTGTGTGTGTGGTTGTGTGTGTGTGTGTGGTTGTGTGAGTGTGGGTGCGGGTGCGGTTGTGGGTGCAGTTGTGGGTGTGGGTGTGTGTGTGGATGTGTGGTTGTGTGTGTGGTTGTGTGTGTGTGGTTGTGGTTGTGTGTGCTTGTGTGTGTGGTTGTGGTTGTGTGTGTGCTTGTGTGTGTTGTGTGTGTGGTTATGTGTGTGGTTGTGTATGTGTGGTTATAGGTGTGGTTGTGTGGTTGTGCGTGTGGTTGTGTGTGTGGTTGTGTGTGGTTGTGTGTGTGGTTGTGTGTGTGGTTGTAGTTGTGTGTGTGACAGTAATACTAAAAACATCTCAAAATAAAGGAACACAAACATCTAGTTTGTGTAAAGAGAAAGCACGTTGTAAGTCAAACGGGTGCAGCAAAGCATTAACACAACAACATGTTCTTTGATGTTCTTTGAACGAGAACATCAAAGGGGTGCCGCGAAAGTGATCGCGGGAGAAAGTGAAAGTGATTGAGGGCGCTTAATGAGCATGACGAGGTTTGCCAGCCTCTGCTCCTAAGCGCGCGCCCGCGCACATGCACTGTAGCTCTAGGCTGGCCATGGTAGCAGTTTTTTGAGCCCTCACAAAAAGTCTCGCCAGACCAGCGCATGCACTGGGTCAGGCGAGACCTAAAAATGAGTGTCTTGTGGCCCTTTTTAGGTCGAAGCCTACCAGACAGCACAGCTGTCAGGTTTGCTAACGATATCTTGGGGACATTCGGAAAGCTTCCCTGGAAATGCATTTCTGTCCTTACTATCATGATTGCCGGTCCCGCTACGTTGAGAAAATGGGTACCGGCAAAAGAGTATAAATCAACTCCGATCTCAACACTAAACGCTTCGGGTTCTAGTGTTCTGGGGTCAACCTTCTTCCAGGTCTTTCCTGCAGTGCCTCGGGTTCGCCGCCGGGTGTCGCTTTCGGTGTCCCTCCCTCGTTCGTCGTGCCTTCCCTCCATGGCTCCTTGCGTCTCTCGGATCAGGCAGCGTATTTCCTAACGTCCTGGCCCGCTTTCTCCCACGCCGCTGCAGCCCTTCTTCCCTGCAACAGAAAGAAGGAAAAAGACACTGTCGTTACAAACTACAAGGCGGCAACATCGCTTTTGCGCTGCTCATTAACATATCTATATTTTGAATGACTATACTTATCTGTTTTGTGTCCTTGTCGTGGAGATTCGTTTTTTCCATTGGTTTCATTAATTACACAGGTGTCTTCCTGAAAGTCATTAGGAATTCCCTGTTAGTGTTCCCCTGCTGTTACGGAGGAGAGGATTTTTATTGCTGTGCAAGGTTCGAGCTTATGTTGCTTTGTATCTTGTGATATTTAGGATTTAGTGTCCTATGAAGATTATTGCTTCTAAGTGTCATTACTGATGGTACAAGGTGAGTGTTAGTAAACTTCCCTTGTGATTTCTTTTGCATTACACAATTGTATAATTTCTGTTGATACCTTTGATTTCACTTCCTTTAGATAAAGACTATAACCTCACTTGCACACCCCTATCGTCATATAGTGGAAGAAGGAAATTATTTAGGTACTTAGTTTTCATACATATTTCTCGAAAATCTTATCTATACCTCGCATTTCTCTTTATACTTACGCATTCTATCTCTTCTTTGGTAGGAATTTCTCCTGGTTGCCTGGTCCTGTCCATGAGAAGGGGTCGTCGTGGGACATATTTGTTTTCCTTCCCTGTTTTCCCTTCTTCCTCTGGTTTGCTGTTCTTGCTTTGACTCTGTTGGGTACTTCAGTGGCCGAGGGAATTTGGGACCTCTAATCTTTGCATAACGTTCCTGCGGAAAAGTGAGTATGAATCTGACAATTACTTACTATTGGCTTTGTTTTTTTTTTTTTGTTTTTTTTTTTAAACCGTTTATTACATTTTAAAAAGGTTACAAGCATGGGCCTACAACCATCTGGCCGGCCGCTAGAGTGGCAGAAGCATATGACATAGCTACAGTAAGAGACTCTTGGCGGTGCAGATTGGTAAATCAGGAGATATCAATAGCGCAGGCCACATAACTCTAAGCCCACAATACGGTTTCCTTTTTTCAAAACAGAACAACACAAAAAACCACACCCGCAAGGCAACCCGCCATACAAAGTGACAGCACGTGCTCCCTAAGTGGGGGATCCCAACCAGCAGCCAAACTCTGAAGAGGGGAATGGGAATAGATCAGGGACTGGGGAACCATATGCCCACGGCTGAGGGAGGGGGTCGGCTAGGGGGACGGAGCTGGTGAGGCCGCCGGTAGCAGTGGCGGCTCACAAATACCCCCGCGATAGGCGTTCCAGGGGCCCCAGATTTTCACCCACGCCCCAGGCTTACCCCTCGCCACATACACTACCTTTTCACGAAACATACACCAGTCCATATGTTCTTTCCAGGCCAACACCGCCGGGGGCCTCTGGGATCCCCACAATTGAGCAATGTCGCGCTTAGCTATCATGTATCCCAGAGTCACCCACCGCGTCTGCGGGACCGAATAGTCATTTGGTTCCCACACATTCAGCAAGCATCTCCTCGCTTCAGGCAGCAGCGCGACACGCGTCACCACACGCAGGACCTCATGCACACCACGCCAGAATCGCTCCACCTTTGGGCACTCCCACAGAATATGCATGAAAGTTGCCAAGGCACCACAGCCACGCTTACACAATCCGTCACCAGCAAAGCCCATACGTAGAAGCCTTGGCCCCGTCACGTAAACCCGGTGGAGGATCTTAAGCTGGACGAAGCGAAGGCGAGCCGGGATGGCCACCTCCTTCGGAGAGGCCACCGCGGAAATCCAGTCCTCGTCGTCCAGTTCCAGCCCGTCGGCAACCCAGGCCTCGCGGAGACTAGTCAGCAGGCACGATCTGTCGTTGATCAGTTTTTTATATATAAGGGAGATCGTGCTGTCTGGGACATGGCCATCCAGCACTCTGTCCTCCAGGGGGGAAGACTCCGGAATGGACGCGACATCCGGGAAGACGGAGCCCAGCGCGTGGCGGACTTGTAAGTACCGAAAGTACTCACTGCCTTGCAGCTGAAACTCCGTCTGCAGCGTCTCAAAAGTTTTGAATCCCCCCCTCGTCCAGAGATCTCCCACTGTGCTGATTCCGATCGTGTCCCACTTCTCGAAGCCCTTCGATGTCCACAGGGAGCCCAACCTCTCAGACGCATATAGCGGTGTCGCCCGGGTCAAACGGTCCTTCCACCCCATAGCTGCATTAGCCGCGTGCCAGACACGCACCATGACACGCGTTGGTCCCGTCAGACGGGAGTCGGGCGCGCCAGAGTAGAGCGCTCGATTGTAATCGCCACCGGGCAGGAGCATCTTGTCCATTTCAAATGCCGGGTTCAAGGCGGGCCCGTAAAGGCCATGATTAATTGCAGCTAGCTGGGAGGCCCAGTAATACCGTTTAATGTCCGGGAGGGCAACCCCCCCATCGTACCACGGAAGCGTCAATTTAGCCAGAGCAATACGCGGCCTCCCGTCCCAGAACAGGCGCCGCTGCAGGCTCTCCACCTCACGGAAGTAGCGCGTCGGAACCAAGTCCATAGTATTCTGGAGCGCGTACAGAAAGCGCGGCAAGGACATCATCTTAAACAAGGCCGCTCGGCCAAGCGGCGAAAGCGGAAGACGCCGCCAACACGCAACGTCCTCCTTCAAACGCTGGAGGGGGGGTAGCAAGTTCCGCTCGTAGCGGGCCTCCGGGTCTAGAGTAATATATATACCCAGGTACCGGAACCCCTGGGAGGCAATCTGGATCGGGCAGTCCCGTGGTAGGGCCGGAGCCTCCCCGGAAAGCACATATACGCAGGATTTCGCCCAGTTGATGACAAGGCCTGAGTTACGACCGAAGGAGCGCAAAACATCAACGAGGACAATCAGCGAGTCACGCGGGGAGGCGAGATACAATAGGATATCATCGGCGTAGAGGGACACGCGGTCCTCATGCTCGGGGGTCCAGCGGAGCCCACGGATAGAGGGGTGCCACCGCAGCCACTCCGCCAAGGGCTCCAAGGCCAGTGCAAACAGGAGCGGCGACAAGGGGCAACCCTGACGCGTGCCCCGCCCCAGCGCGAATGGGGCCGAGACCCGCCCATTCACCACCACCTGCGCCAGTGGGCCCGAATACAACAATTTGACCCAGCTAATGAATCCCGGTCCAAATCCAAATTTCGCCAGCATCGCCCAGATGTATGGCCATTCAAGCGTGTCAAACGCCATGGTGGCGTCTAAGGACGCCAAGATGGCCGGCTCCCGCACGAACGGGACACGCGCGAGCACCCCGTGCAAGCGTCGCAGATTAAGAGCCGTGTTGCGATGGGGTATAAAGCCAGATTGGTCCTGGTGGACCAAATCGCCCACCACGCCGACCAGCCGGTTGGCCAGCACCTTGGCGAGGATTTTGGGCTCCGCGTTCAAGAGCGAGATAGGCCTATAGGATGTAACCCGCTCACGGGGTCTCCCCTCCTTGTGGATCACCACGATTGTGGCCAAACGCTGGTCCGGCGGGAGGGAACCCTGCGAGTGGGCCGCCAGGAACATCGCGCGCAGGTGGGGCGCCAGTACATCCGGTCGCAGCTTGTAGAGCTCGATGGGGATACCATTGGGGCCCATGGCCTTGCCGGATGCGACCGAGCGAATAGCCAAGGCAATTTCGTCCGAGGTGGGAGGAGCGTCCAGCAAGTCCCTGTCCTCCACCGTAAGGGAGGGCAGCGCGATGTCCCGAAGCAGTGCATGGGAATCTTCCTCCGAGCAGGGAGAAACCGGGGAGTACACCTCGCGGAAGTAATCCGCGAAGCAGGAGACAATGGCTTCCGGCTCGGTGACACGCACACCATCCATCCCCTCAATCAAAGGAACCACACGACTCGCTCTCTCCCTCTTGTCCAACCACGCAATCAATTTACCAGCCTTATCACCAACATCATACAATCGCCCCTGTTGCTCTCTACTGAGGCCCCTGGCCGCCTCCGTGACGAGGGCCCTATAGGCCGCCTGCTTGAGGTGCAGAACATGCAACTTGGCATCCGTTACCCCGCTCCCCAGGTCACCCTCTAGTTCCGCAATTTCAGCCTCCACCCGGGTGACTTCCTCCCGCTCGCGCCTCCGGGCATGGGAGATAAAGGAGAGGGCCTCCCCTCTGAGAACTACCTTAAAAGCCTCCCACAGGGAGATGGCCGAAGGGACAGACCCCACATTCTCATCAAAATATCGCTGTAAGGATTTGATCAAGTCGGCACGAATAGTGGGGTCGCGCAAGTACCAAGCATTGATTGGAGCCACCCTGCCCTCCCCCCTCGGGAAGACATCGAAATGTAACAGTAATGGGGAGTGATCTGAAATACCCCGCGCCAGATGGCACACCTCTCCCACTCTCCCAGCATAGGCCGCCGGGACAAGGATGTAATCAAGCCGCGAGAGGCTACCATGGGCACCCGAGTGGAAGGTGTATTGCCGCTGCGCGGGATGCTTCAGTCGCCAGCAATCCACCAGGCCCAATGTATCTAAAAGGCCGGACAGCCACGCCTGTGCCCGGGGGAGGTCCCTAGGGGGATGACGATCCATAGACCCAGAAGCTACCGCATTGAAGTCCCCCCCAACCACCAGCAGGCCACCCGGAAGATCCAGGAGGAGGCGCCCCAAGTCCGCGAATGTAGTAGATTGTAGCCCAGGCGGGACGTACACTGATAGAAAAACAAACACTCTACCCTCCATTCTACCCACCAGAACAGTGTAGCGTCCCCTCTCATCATGGCGCACCTCATCAATCTCCAACGGGAGCGAGTTCTTGATCATAATACCCACCCCCCGCGAGCCCGAGGTGAAGCCCGAGTGGGCCACCAAACGATAGCCCCGCCGATTCATGGCATGAAAGGAGTTACCTATAAGGTGTGTCTCCTGCAGGAAGATAACATCTGGTGAAATACGTTTCAGGTACTGCAGGACCACACCACGCTTAATCCTGTCCCCCAGGCCGTTAACATTCCATGACAACACAGTCAAATCCCTACCCCCCGTCATACGTAGAAGCAATCAGTCGTCCCCCACAGAGCATCTCGAGAGCAACAATACAATAAAGGGCTTGCCTTGCGGTGCAAACAAACAACACACCCCCCCCACCCCCCCAACCCAACAGAACTCCCCCCTCCCTGCACCCCTGCATGAGCCCAGACAGCCCCCCCAAAGTGCAGTGTGCCTGTCGCCCCATAGATGAAAAACTAACTAGTCCCCCAGAGGAGGAGGGAAGCCCCCAACAGACCCCGTACGACCTCCATAGGAGGGGAACATACACGATCAGTAAATGGTAAAGGAATGTTGTCCAGAGCAAGGCCTATTATTCACCCCTCAGTTCTAATCCGGCGGGCCCTCCCCGCCAACCGCACCCCCCCCACCCCCTCGGTCCCGATCTCCAGGCAGCGTGTCCAACCAGTCCCCAGCCGCCTCGGGTCGGTCAAAAAAGTGCGTGCGACCATCCACCTCCACCCTTAGCTTAGCTGGAAAAAGCATTGAGTACTTAAGGTTCAGGTCCCGTAGGCGACGTTTAACTCCGAGAAAACTCAGTCTCTGCTTTTGGACCGCCGGAGTAAAGTCTGGGTAGAAATGCACATTCATGTTATCAAGCTTGACCGGTCCCTGTTGCCTGGAGGTCTGCAGGATAGCGTCTCTGTCCCGAAAGTTAAAAATCCGGGCAATGAGAGGCCGCGGCGGGGCACCGGCCTTAGGTTTGCCCCCAGGGACCCGGTGAGCACGTTCCACCGCAAAAAGCTTACTCAGCCCCCGGGGCTGGAGATGGGTAAGGATCAATTCTTCCACAAAAAGATCTGCCGCCTCCGCCTCTCGTCCCTCCGGCACCCCCACAATGCGAACGTTATTCCTCCGGGCCCGACCCTCGGAATCCTCCAGTCGCCGGTCCATCAGGGCGCTCGCCTGGCCAAGCCGGCGCACCTCCTTTTGGAGGGCCACCACGTCCGTCGTGAGGCACGTTGTAGTGTGGGCCAGGGAATCGACCCGGTCGTTGGTTTTGGACAAGTCAGCCCTCACGAGGCTCACATCCACAAGGACCGAGTCTATCTTTTGCGCTAGGGTGTCGAAGCGCTGGTCCACCGAGGCCTTCATCTCTGCGATGGTGCCCATGACGTCCCGGAGGGTCAAATCCACCGGCTGAGCAGACGCCTCCGTCGGGCCCGCCGGGGATGTGCGCGATGTCTCCGGAGATCCCTTCTGGAGAGTGTAGCGGTCCATACTGTTGGATTGATGCGCCGGGCCACGGCGGGTCGTCTTCACCTTCGCCCGGTCGCCATCTTGTTTGGTGGACATGCCTGCTCTCCCACCGTCGTGCCAATCTCCTCAAGAGGGCCGATAAACCAGTTCACGGGTTCCGGGGGGGGAGGGCGACCACTGGACCGCAGGACGACTCACAGCCGGCGGGTCAGCCGGGCACCTGGACAAGGCCACACCACCGCACCCCGCTCCGCGACCCTACCTCGCTTGAGGGCAAGGAGGGCGCAAAAGCGAAAGTGAAAGCGCGGGGTACGCGAGTCGCCCAGCCCTGCCCGCCGCTGTTGTTCGCTTTGTCCCCGGATCGCCCCACTACTCCAATCCGGGGGGCCGGCGCAGAGAAGGCCGCAACCTTTGATCGGTGCTCCCACCGGTGTCCGGGGTCCAATTCGAAAACGAAAAACGGGTGGCGCCTCAGCTCGGGTTCACCGACACAGTCCCCTCAACAAGGACAGGATATAGCCAGGATTAATTCAGGAGGTCGCGGAGGTCCTCGGGAGCCTCGCACCTACGCGGCCATCTTGGTTGCGCGCTAGGCTCCTCCCCTCACTATTGGCTTTGTTGTTTGTAACTCACATCTGTTTGCTTTCTAGTTGCTGACTCTATTTGTTTTATCTTGTTCAGCTTGAGTTTGTCCCTTCCCTTGCCCAAACTCTATGTACTGTATTCTTCCACCAGTATTGAACTTCTGTAAACATTAAGTCTTGCTCTTACCTTGTAATTTTTCTGTCCACTCAAAGACAGAGGTCGAATGTCAGGCTTGGTCTTCCAGGGAGCTTGGTATTTACTTTTCTTTCTCTCAGTTCTAAGTGAGATAATTTATTTGACAATCCTGCTGGATACTCATGTGAGACAGAAAGGCTGTAGGATGTTATTTTTTTAAGCTGGCTACTAGGGGTTCACTGAACAATGTTATTTGTTTTCTAGCAGCTATTTCAGAATATAGAAAGCACAAATGAAGCAAATATTTTGGTAATTCTGAAGAGTGGAGGAAACAAATATTTTAATAAGACCAAAACAAATGAATACACTAGGTGATGACATTTCCACACATTATCATTTTTGCACAGTATACTTTTATCAGTAAAACTGTATACCAGTGCAAATGTAATTGTCATTTCAATTGAAGATGTGTTGTCTGTAATAGCAGTGTGCTACCACACCATGCATACTCCATTTTACCCCACTCCACTCTATTCTGCACCATTCCATAACACTGCACTCTACTCTGCACCACTCCACACGACGTCACTACACTATACTCTGCACCACTCCAGACTATGCCGCTCCACTCCACACTGCATCACTGCACTCTACTCTGCACCACTCCACACTATGCCGCTCCACTCCACACTGCATCGCTGCACACTACTCTGCGCCTCTCCACTCTACGTCACTTCACTCAGCGCTTCTCTTCTCTACTCCACTCTACTCTATGCCAATGCACTCTACCCCACACTACACTACTATGCACTGTTGCACTCTTCACCATTACACTCTATGTCAATCCACTCTAAGCTAATATAATCTGCTCTGCACCACTGCACTCTACAACACTCTATGCCACTGCACTCTATGCCACTTCACTTTACTCTGAAACAATCTACTCTATGCCACTCTGTTCCACTTTGCACCATTCCACTCTACTCCACTCCACTCTACACCACTGCAGTCTAACTTGCGCCACTCCCCTCTAGTCTACCCCACAGCTGCACTCCACGTCAATGCACTCTACACCACTTTACTCAAAACCAATACACTCTGATCCACTGCTCTGTATACCACTATTCTCTGCTCTGCAACACTGTATTCTAAGCCACTACACTCTACACCACTCTCCTCTACACCATTGCATTCTACGGCACTTTACTCTGCACCACTCTTTGCCACTGCACTCTACACCAATGCACCCTACGCCACTGCTCTCTACACCATTGCACCCTACGACACTCTACTCTGCAACACTGCACTCTGCCACTGAACTCTATGCCACTGTACTCTGCACCACTGTACTCTACTCTGCCCTTCTTTACTCTACGCCATTCTACTGCACTCTACAACAATGCACTCTACACTTCTATACTCTACTAGACTACACTCTACGCCACTCAAATCTACTGCGTACCACTACACTCTATGACACTGCATTCCATGCCACTTCAGTGTACGTCTCTCTACTCTGCACCACTCTACTCTATGCCAGTGCACTCTATCCCACTGTACTATGTACCACTGCACTCTTTGCCAATGCACCACTGTACTCTGCCCCACTCTACTGTACACCACTGAACTCCATGCCAATGCACTCTACCAAAATGTGCTCTATGCCACAGCACTCTATGTTCCTGCACTCCACGTCACTGCCCTCTATGCCACTCTACTCTATGCCACTGTATTCTTCTCTGCATTACCCAACTCTTCGCCACTCTACTACATTCTACACCAATGCACTCTATGCCACTACACTATGTGCCACTCTACTCTGCCTCACTCCACTCTATGCCACTCTAATCTATACTGCACCAATGCACTCCATACCACTGCACTCTACAGCACTCTACTCTATGCCACTGCACTCTACGCCACTCTTTTCTACACCTCTGCACACTACCCTGCACCACCCCACTCTACGCTACTTCACTCTACTCTGAAACAATCTACTCTACGCCACTGAGCTCTACACCACTGCAATACACTGTGCATCACTCTACTCTCGTCACTGCACTCTATGCCAATGGACTCAAAACCACTTTACTCAAAGCAAAGACACTCTAGGCCAATCTACTCTGCACCACTGTACTTTATGCCGCTTCACTCAGGTCCACTCTATGACACTCCACTCTATGATACTCCACTCTATGACATGCTCATCTATTTTGCACCACTTCATGCCACTGCGCACTACACCACTCTACTCTATGCCACTGCACTCTACGCCATTCTGCTCTACACCTGCACGCTACCCTGCCCCACTCTACTCTACTATACACCGCTCTATGCCACCTCATTCTACTCTGAAACAATCTACTCTACGCCACTGCACTCTACACTACTGCAATACACTCTGCACCTCTCTACTCTATGTCACTGCCCTTTATGCCAATGAACTCTAAACCACTTTACTCAAAGCAAATGCACTCTATGCCAATCTGCTCTGCACCACTGTACTTTATGCCGCTTCCCTCAAGTCCACTCTATGACACTCCACTCTATGATACTCCACACTATGACATTCTACTCCACAACAGTCTACTCCAGTCTGTGCAACGTTACACTACTCCATTCTACAATGCTCTATGCACCACCTTCTTTGCCACTCCATGCCACTGTACTCTATTCTATTCTACGACACACTACTCCACCCTTCTCCACGCTACTCCACTCTACTCCATGACTCTCTACTGACAATCTATGCCACTCCACTCTACGCCACACAACCCTACAACACTGTACTCCACTCAACTTTTTAACACTCTACTCCACTCTATGACATTACACTTTCCTACACTACTTCACTCCATACCACACCAATTTACAAGCTACTCCGCGCTATGTCACTCTACTCTACAACACTCTACTCCACTCTACACAATACCCTCTATGCCACTCCATGACACTCTATGCCGCTCCACTCTACAATACTGGACTCCACTATGACTCCCTACTCCACTCTACGCCACTCAACTCTACTCCACTCTGTACCCTTCCATTCTAAGAAACTCTACTCCTTCCATTACACTCAACAACACTATACACCACTCTACTCTATTCCACTCCATGGAACTCTCCTTCACTCCATTCTACTCTACACCACTCTACGCCACTCCACGCCACTCTGCGCCACTCTACACCACTCCCCAGCTCTCTATGCCACTCTATAACACTCCACTCTACTCTACAACACTCTACTCCACTCTACGCAACACCCTCTATGCCACTCCATGCCACTTTGTGCTATTTCACTCTACAACAGTCTACTCCACTCAGCTCAACTCATCTCTATGCCCTTCTACTCTATGACACTATATTCCCTCCACAACACTCTACACCACTCCAATTTCTGTCACTCCATGACACTCCACTTTACACTACTCAACTATACTCTACACCACTCTACGCCACTCCACGACTCTATGCCGCTCCACTATACTCCACCTTACAACACTCAACTCCACTCCTTTACCTCACTAACTTTTAGCAATGCTGAATAGCAGCCACGCTGGTGTACAACACAGTTAAAACACATTGGCAAAGCAAGTAGCTCTTGCATAGGCAAGACCTATTGACTTTGCCAATGCTTGTTAAATACTATGTTTCTTAAGGAATGGGTTCATGAAGAATCTAGAAACGGCTACACCTAGTACTCAACGGTCTATTAGCAGCCATTAAGGTCATCGAAAACCTGAACAATCTTTGGCAACATTAGAAGCTCAAGTGAATAGATTATTACATAGCTTTTGACTGAAAAGCCCCGCTGTCCACACTTTACTCCCATTGTGGGACTTACCACTAGGGTTGAACACACTCCAATCTCCTGTGTTTTAGCCTTTAGAAGAGGTCTAACAGCTAAAATTACCTAGTTATTACTAATAACATCCGTCATGCATTTAAGGTGGATTGCAAGATTATTCACTGGTGAACCTTCCTTAACATTTCTACCCAAAAAAGTAGACCTCAGGCCACGTCTAGTTTCATTCCGAAAATCAATTTGAAATTCTATAGAGACCAAGAATTTTACCAAATTTCTATCAGTTTTCAGAAACCGAAGAAAATCCTCCTTTAGATAAATTAGAATGAGGAGAGGCATTTGTTTTTATCTAGACAGAACAACTCTTTTTCGTATGTACCATATATTATGGGTCTCCTTTGGCGGCAAAGCAAAGGTTAGGAAACCATCCACACCAACAATTTGCAAGTGAGTTAATATCCGCATAAGACCCAACAGGACAGCCTATGTCATCCAACACACAGGGTCCATCAACAAGAGGTATAGCAAACCTCGTAGGTAGAATTTAAAGCAGTTACTTAACTAGAATGTGTAGGTCTGCCACTTGGACTTCTCCGAACACTTTTATAAACCATTATAAACTTGATGTATGAGATAAAGGCACATTTCCCAAAAAATGTTGTATTCTGTTTCGGATGATTGATGTTGTAACAATGAATTCAATGTATGTTCTTTTGTAAAGTAAATATACATACATGGTTTTTTCCTTATATCTAGCTTAAAAATAAAACATGTACATGTGCTTAGTATATCCTCAAGCAGGTAAAGACTGTGCAGAGGAAATAGGGATCGGGGTGGGGGGCGGGGTGTAATGCAAAAATTACTTACTGGTAAACTGGTATATGGTCTGGTACATACCCATGTCCCCTACTCTAAACACGACCGACCCTGTGATTATGGATAACATTTCCCTCACCCTTAGTGTAACACTTGTGAGACCACACAGATAGTTTTACTTTTGGATTACTACTCATTACCCCCGATCCCAAGCTTCCTCATCACAGTCATTAGATTTTCAGCCTCTTCCTTCCTTAGATACCCCAAACCTTGCAATAGCAGGCAGTGCTAATATTGGCAAACATTACTTAAAGGGCAAGGGGAGTTAAAAAAGTAGACATAGAATTGACCAATCCTGGCAACACCATTCTGGCTCAATCAAATGCTTATTTATTCTTTAGGTTTTACATAACGACATAGAGGGTGTTGCATAGAGTAGACCCGAAGGTATCAGAGCACTTTACATGAGCAGTAGTTCATTTTGTTAGGCACGGGGAGTTCAAGTGATTTGCCCAGAATCACAGGATGTTGAGCATCTCTGCCGAGACTGGAGCCGCTAGGCCATGTCCACTAAGCTCATAATGCAAGCGCTATCTCGCACACCAGCAACCACCCAGGCACAGATGCAGCGACCCCTGGGTAACTTACAGGGTCAGAACACTCTGGCAGTCATGTAAGCGCTGTACCTGATGTCCAAACTCATATTTCACACATTTAGTTTGTAAACAGCTAGGTTTGAGAGTTTGCATGAGTTAGTGACTCGACGTCAGAGTCATCTATGATATAATATTAAATATGTATTTAACTGGATTCCCATGAGCAGAGTTGCCTTGTAAGTAATCTGTGTTAAAGTAACTGCTGTCTGCCCTGACACAGGTGACTGGGTTTTACCTTTTGTAATCAAATACTGAAGTTGTCTGTGCTTGTTTAAAGGAAGCTTCTTCCTGGAGCCCTGGTTCATGTTATAGGATTATCTGGAGCAAAATCATCTTAACCTAGAAATATAGGAGCGAGGAGAAGTAAATAACTGTGAACCGGGCACAGTTAATGCACTGAGTGCTTACAGGTAATCTTGTTGACAGCGAGGCCTACTCTTTCTCAGCACATTCCCAGCAGAGGGATGACCAGTCATTTCTGGTAATCATACAACCACAACGTACGAAACATTTCCGACCCTAACTCTTCTGTGAGGACAACAGAGATACCTGCCCCCCGGTCCCCACCTAGAAGTCCTGATTGTAGTATCACAGGATATGTCAGTTCAAGGATGGAAACCTGACAGGAGGGATGGTGGGAACGGGGGACTGTGGCAAGGAGGAGTGGGACTCGGCTAATTAAGATGAACTGAAACCAATCAGAGCATTGGTGCTTTGCCTGTCTCACAGTCCTAGCATTCTGAAGGGATGCCATGGAGCCTCAAGTCTTTGACAGGAACCCCCTGGCACTGGAACAGCAGACATGTATCACCCAAGCCACATGTTGAAGCACTGCTTCCATCATTGTACCACGCACTGCTTAAATCACCAAACATAAATACATAAGTGCAGGGACCCACAATATATAGGTGAACATGTGATATTGTTCAAACTAGACCTTGTTGTTTGAAGTGTTCATGGCTGCTAATTGGCCCTTGTCAACATCTTTTTTAGGTTACAGAATGTTATATTCCAGGACTTCTTTGTTTCCTTTTTAAGTTGTTGTGTGGGATCAGCTCCACCATGCAAAGTGTTATTGAAAAAGCCAGGACGGGTTGTAGATGTCACACATGACATGAGACTACCTGTCAGCAATGCCAACATATATGGCATTTTTGGAAAAGAACACTCACGTGTTTACTGGCAAAAGAACATCCTTTCTCTTTTTGCAATCAATGAATATTGTACCGGTAGTGTTTAGTGATTTTCATTGGCCCTCTCTCTTTGAAAGCCACAGTCACATTTTTTCTTGTATAAAGTAACTGAAACCATCAAACGTTTCAAAGCGCAGTTTGATGTGACGTGTAGTGTCCTCATAAATTATTGGCGGATGGATCTTTAAGGCCCTGTTTATAATATGAGATTGCCATAAAATATTGAAGTGATGATCGCACATAAAATGGACACAGTGTCTTAAAGAGCAGGCTTCTTGGCAGCCCCACACAAAGGGCCACATGAACGACCATTTCATTTTGTGACTCGCAAATTGCGATGTTTAGTGACTAGCAATTTGCGAGTCACAAAATGAAATGTACAACAGTGTCTCAGACACTGTTTGCGATTTCCAAATGGGTCGCAAGGGACCTGCCTCATTAATATTCATGAGGCAGATTGCAATTTGCGACCCATTGGGAATGGCCGGCACTCACAGGGATGGTGGCCTGCTGGAGTCAGCAGACCATAATGCCTGTGATTGCTTTTTAAATAAAGCAGTTTTTTGAATGCAGCCCATTTTCCTTAAAGGAAAACAGGATGCATTTAAACAAGAAAAATGAAACGTTTCTGCTTCATTTTTAGGTCGATCCTGGGCAGCGCTGCTGCAAGGCATGCGGTAATGGAGTATGGCTTTGAAGCCCTACCAACCTAAACATATATTTTTAATTGACTTGTGTCATTGTCCTTCGTAAACACTGGGTTCCGAGTCGTTAATCGGCTTATTAGTCCATTCCTTGGTACCGCCTTGTCTACATTTGTTACCTCCAATTACGACTGGGCTTTTTGCTTGTCTTGTTACACGGTCTGCTTTATCTTGGCTGTGAGCACTATTTTCTTTAATGATTAGCCCCTATACCACCCACTACGTCGCAGCACGCCGCCCGCTTTTATTTTATTTACTAATGGCGGTCCGCTTTAACTATAGCGGCCATGTTTCTTTCTTTCTTTATTTTAGCATCGCAGTCCGCTTTAAGTATATTAGCCAAGCTTATTTATTTATTTGTTTGTTTACAAGCTCCCATGCTGCCCTTTCACATTCATGGAGGCCACGCCTCTTTCTTTAGACAAGTCACGTCTAAAGAAAGGCGTGCGGCTGCTATTAAAGTGAAAGCGCAGCATGAGCACTTTTGCAAAAAAAAACATTGCTTTGTCAACTTGATAACAGATGGGGGTTTTTTTTGTCAAAGCGTCCCATGCCGCGATTTCACTTTAATGTCGGCCATGCCCCTTTCTTTAGACGCGGCTTGTCTAAAGAAAGGGGCGCAGCCTCCATGAATGTGAAAGCACTGCATGGACTCTAGTAATTTGCAATGCAATAGGTCTCGCATTTGCAAGAGTTTAAGCTATTGCATTGCCAATAGCTCAAACTCTTGTAAATGCGAGACCTATTCCATTGCAAATGCTCGTTTAATAGTAGGCAGTGGTCCATTGGACCACTGCCTGCTCTTAAAAAACGTTTTCACTGCCAGTCTTGTTTGCGACTGGCTTACCACCTACTTGAAGTAGATGGTAAACAGCAACTGATTTGCAACCGACTTTTGGTTGCAAAACAATCGTATATGACCTTGCGACTAGCCACTAGCAAGAGACACCCTTGGCATGCCCCTTCCTAATAGCGACTCACAAACCCTATTTTGCGAATCGATAAAAGGTTACGACTCTCAAAATAGGGTTGATATATGCTAATGCTACAACCCTTTTTAGCATTCGCAAACAGCCCAATACTCCTAAAAACAATCATACATGTTACCTATGGTGTCTGTAGAGTGTGCAGGTGAGGTTCTTAGCAGTGTGTCTAAGAGAAGGGGGCGTGGGTACTGCTTATTTATTATCCAGGACATTATTTATTAGGATTACCTTTGCCCAATGATGATCTCACCTTGGCAGTGGAAATCCTATACTATTGATGTGTGGGAGGATTTTTTCCACATGAGACAAAAGGTTTGTGTTGCTTTGCTTTAAAACTGCATTGAGTAGAGAGGAAATAATCCACATTTGGAATGAATATCTTCTCTGCTCAGTCAAATGTAAGCCTCTCTCAGTCAATCTACAAGAGGCCAGTTTATATACTAGCTTTACTTGCTTGTGATGTGTATATGATGCAAGGATGAGTTAGTATTTGTTGGTTTTAGGCACAAAAGGCCCACTGCTCTGATCTTCATGCCACGTATTCTTCTCCGCTGGACATTTACCAGCTTGCACTACTAAACCACAGCTGGAGTAGATCAGAAAATTAAAATTAACAGAGGTGATAAGCACACTTAAAGGGGCAAAAAAACAAAGGTGATGCACCCCTGTGAAACTCAACAAGCATTGGCATAGCCAATAGGTCTTGCCTTTGGGACCTTATATGTGTTTAGCTATGCAGCAGATTATCCTGGGTGCTGTGCCGCCAGGAATTGAATAGCTCTACAATTACTACACACTGGGACATGCAGTCAGGGGAGGCGTTACTGGAGGTGCGTAGAGAGATTTGTCAGCTATGGTTGTCAGAGTGGCATGGGGGTGACTCTGAAATCTTTTTGTGTGGCAGTGGATGGAAGGGGAATTGAAAGCTTTAAAAGCTGTGGGAGAGATGCAGGAGGCCAAAAGCTGTCTGTGCTCCCTGAATAAAATACTTGTCCTAGCAGCAAGGGAAGATAGGGGTATTTAAGGTGGGGAGTGGTGAGCTGAGTCATGGACAAATCAGCGATGACTGAGAGAGGGAGGAGTTGGGGTGCAAGCCAATGGAGGAGGATGCGTTAGAAAGAATCTAAAGGGGAGATGAAGATGGGAGAAAGCACAACTGTAAGGAGGAAGAGGGGTGAACAAGAAGGAGGGAGAATTGTAAAAGGTTGAAGTATGTAAGAGAAAGAGACCTGGGATGGTGGGATTTTGTAAAATGGTGAGGAAGGTGGGAGGAAGCAAGCATGTAAGATGGATGGAAGACTTGGTGGAGAGATAGAGGCGGGTTGAACAACAAGTCAGAGAGATGAGGGAGAGAGAGATAGGGGAAGGGAGAGCCAGGAAGAAGCAGAAAGATGGAGAGAAGGCTGGGAAAATGTGAATGAAAGCTGATGCAGACAGAGGGCTGCTCTTGCCCAGGGTGCAAGCGGTCCTCAGAAAGCAGCCAGAGCCTCAAATGCAGAAAGGGCTGCTCCTGGCACAGGGTGGGCACAACAACATTGCAGTGTGTGTACTCTTCAACTGCCGCAAGTGCAACGAAGTAGCAACAAGTGATTTGGGAGTTTTAGAAGTGGTTGATGGAAGAAAAGCTATAAAGAGGCACTGACAACCAGACACAATAGCCTGTTGTCTGTGAGGAACCGGCAGATGCAGAGATGCAAGCAGTCAGTCGGGAAGGGGCAACCTGTGCAGTCAATGCATTTGTGGCAGAACTGGCAACGTGGTTCAGACGAGGGCTAGTGGGGTCCTGCACTCACATGGATGCGGTTCTGAACCTGCGGTCATGAGAAACAGAGACTTAGAATGTGTGTGTGAGGAACAATCTGTGTGTGAGAGTTTGTATCTATCCGAGAGAATATGTGAGAGAATTAGTGTCAGAGTGTGTCACAGTTTATGAAAATGTGTGTGACTGTGTTTAAGAGAAATATTTTCTGTGTAAATGTGTCCTCAAGTGAACTGTTCTTTTACTTAAGAAGACTTCTAAATTGTCCAGTGGAAAGGAAGCCTAGATGTGAGAGCCAAGCTCGAGCTATTTAGGTAGGGGAGGGAAGGAACTTAAAGAAGCCTGCTAGACATGTGTGCTGTGTGCCCATAGGAAGTTGACTATTTCTGTGGACCTGAGGAATTGGGTTTTCAGAATATCATAACCATCATGAGAACACAGCCCAAGACTACCAAACAAATTGCAGTCTTATCGGCACATTGAGTTCCTGCAGGGACTGTGTGTTGGCGTTAGTTGCCGTCTGCTCTGGATGGCTCTGTGCTGGGCTGTAGAGTGTTAAAGCGTGCTCTGGTACCGAAGTCTGACTGGAACACACCATGCTGAAAGATAAAGCACAGCGGTCATAAAGCGTGCGCCATGCTGGAGGTGGGAGGGATGAATGCTGCATTTAAATGCAAGCAGATATGGTGCTGAAACTGAACACAGGCAAACAGTAAACCGAGCAGGAAACAAATAACAAAACAATCCCCAAAACAACAGCCAAACAATCAAAACGTAAAGATACAGTACTTGGTCCCTGCGATGAAAAACCAAAAGGAGGGACAGAGATAGGATTGACCAGTAGAAAGAAAGGAGCTTTAAAGGACACCGAAACAAACAAATGAAGAGCATGGGATGGCTTTAAGCCCAAAAGATAAGTATATACAAAAGTATATACAAGAGGTTTTGAACGCTCAACCTAAAAATAGAAAGATACACATAACAACATGGAGGTAAGCCGTGGAAGCTGAGCGTGGCTTTTCATCACAGCTCATTCAACTGTCACATGATGTGTCTTTTTCCTGAAAAGATAAGCATTGGCAAAGCCAGTCTCGCCTATGCAAGAGCTATTGGCTTCGCTAACGTGTTTTAGCCATGTTGTGCACCATCGTGGCTATTGTTCAGCATGGCTAAAAGCTAATGGCATAAAGGTGAATGGCGTATCTTAGAGTGTTGTCGATTGGTGTGGCATAGAGTGAGTAGAGTGTTGTAGAGTGGAGAGTAGAGAGGAGTAAAGTAATGCAGACTGGCATAGAGAGCTGAATAGAGTGTTGTTGAGCGTAGTACATTGTCATAGAGTGGCGTAGAGTTGAGTATCATAGATTGAAGTGGTATAGAGTGTCATGGAGTGGCATAAAGTGGAGTAGTGTGTCACAGAATATAGTGGAGTAAAGTGGCATGGAGTGACGTAGAGGGAATGGTGTTTAATGGAGTAGAGTGTCAGAGACGAATATCATGGAGTGTAATGTCGTAGAGTGAAGTGTCGTAAAATGGTCTAGAGTGAAGCGGTGTAGAGTATAGTGGTGCAGAGTAGTTTGGCGTAGAGTGCATTGGTTTTGAGTAAAGTAGTGTATATTGCATAGGCATAGAGTGCACTGGTTTAGAGTAGAGTGGCATAGAGTGCAGTGGTGCAGAGAAGAATTGAGTTACATAGAGTGCAGTGGTGCAGAGTAGAGTGCTGCAAGTAGAGTATAGTGGCAACGAGTAGAGTGTTGCAAAGTGGAGTATAGTGGTGTAGAGTGCAGTGGCATAGAGTGGTGCAGAGTAGAGTGACGCAGAGTAGATTGGAGTTGCACAGGGTAGATTTGAGTGGTTTAGGATAGATTGGAGTGGCGTAGCAAATAGTGGGGTTGCATAGAGTGCAGTAGAGTAAATGGTTTCAGAGTAGAGTGAAGTGCTCTAAAGTGGAGTGATGTAGAGTAGATTAGAGTGGCATAGAGTGCAGAGGGGCAAAGTACAGTGGCATAGATTTCAGTGGTACAGAGTAGAGTGGCGTAGAGTTCAGTGTCGGCGAGTGCAGTGTTGCAGATTAGAGGGTCATAGACTACAGTGGTTTATTGTAGAGTGGCATAAGATGCAGTGATGCAGAGTAGAGTGGTGTAGAAAGCAGTGGCATAGAGTGCAGTGGAGTATACTGCATTGGTTTTGAGTAACATGGTTAAGAGTGCATTGGCATAGTGTGCAATGGTGTAGTGTGCATTGGTTAGAGTAGAATAGTGTAGACTGTAGTGGCCTAGTGTAGAGTGGTGCAGAGTAGGTTGGAGTGGTACAGCAAAGATTGCAGTGGCATAGAGTGCAATGGCGTAGAGTGTAGTGGCAAATAATAGAGTAGCACAGAGTGCAGAAGAGTGGCACAGAGTGCAGTGACATAGGGTAGAGTGTTTCAGAGTACAGTGAGGTGGCGTAGAGTGGAATGGTGCAAGGTAGAGCATAGTGGCATAGAGTAGAATGGTGTAGAGTAAAGTGGTGTGGAGTATAGTGATGCAGGGTAGATTAGAGTGGTGTAGAGTGGACTGGCATAGAGTGCACTGGCGCAGAGTGGAGTGGTACATAGTAGAGTGCATTAACACAGAGTACAGTGACAGAGAGTGCAGTGTTGTGGAGTGGCGTACAGAGAAGTGGTGCAGAGTAGAGTGAAGTGTCCTAGACTGGAGTGGGGTAGAGTGCATTGGCATAGAATAGAGTGGTACAGAGTAGAGTAGAGAGGTGTAGAATGGAATGGTGCAGAGTAGAGTACGGTGGCATGGCATGTTACAGAGTAGAGTGGAGAGGAGTGGCGTAAAGTGGAGTATGCAGGGTGTGGTAGCGAACTGCCATTACGGACCACACATCTTCAATTAAAATGACCATTACATTTGCACAGTCATACAGTTTTGCTGATAATAGTATACAGCGCACAAATGTTAACGAGTGGAAATGTCATCACCTAGTGTATTGATTTGTTTTGATCATATCATAATATCTGTCTCCACCACACTAATATTCTTAAATGTCTGCACATTCCATTTACAGGCATTTAAATTTTGTTGTGTGGTAGAAAATAAATAGTATCCCGCGGCCTTCCTCCACCCCCCTGCCAGTAGCCAGCATGATTGCCATAAAAATCCTCTCACTTTGAAGCCATAAAAAAAAGATAAACACCAAGCTCCCTGGAAGGCAGAGTCTGAAATTTGACCTTGGTCTTTGAATGCACAGCAAGTGTGATAAGATCAGAAAAAGATTTAAAGGCCTTATTACAGAAATCGAACATTGGTGGAAGGATACAGTAAACAAGACATGCTCTACCAGAGGGTTAAACCCAAGCTGGACAGCCTAAAACAAATACAGCTAGCAAATAGAAACCAAGCAAATGTGAGTTACAAACCACACAGCCAATGGTTAGTAGTGGGTGGAATACATTCACAGGGAAGCTTTCTAAATGTCCCTTAAATGTCTTTAGCAGTGCTTCGACCTAAAAAAAACTAGACTACTACCTGGAGGGCCTGCATATTGGCAGGGAAAGCATTGTTGATGCTGCTAGTACTGTTCACCAATATAACAAGCATTTGTAATGCAATAGGTCTCGCATTTACACAAGTTTGAACTATTGACATTGCAAATAACAATGCCTTTTATTTGACACATACGAGGGACGACACCTACAAGTCCTATCTACGGAGTGATGCGCAAACATACTGTGGCGGGACTGACATGCACATGGCGGTAAACCCTCACAAAGAAAGGAGGGGCACACATACGGGGATGACATACACAAGCATAGCGCGACAAGATCACTGGAAAAATATTTAAAACAAAACACGCAGGACCGGGTACAATAAATGAGCGCTATACATAGTGAGGGTTTAAAAGCTGTGAACTACAGGATGAGGAACACAACAGGCACACGTGGAATGAGGAGATGTGATTTTGGCGCAGTTTCAGATGGGAGGGTATATACAGGTCTGCTCTTTGGAACATATGCACTGGAGTTTAGTGGGCATGTGATGAAACTGGTGGATTTACCCACAAGTTAACCTTACTGAGAGAAGCACTTCATTAACAGTAAAACGAAACATCCCGACGATAATCTGAACAAGAGCGGCTGTGCAGGCCGAAGCCCGCGTACACGTGGCCGGACATGGGGCAGAACACAGGAAAGAGCAGATATACAGAGACAGATACAAAAGCAGGCCGGAGGAAGAAGAGCAGATGCAATGTGGCAGAGCAGGGCAGGCGGCCAACAGATGCACAGGAGGCTGGGCTACAGGCGCCCATGTGCTAGGGGCAGACACAGTCGTGCACACTGCGCTAGGTGCTACACAGACACTTAAGAGGGGGTTAGATACACGCACTAAGGAGGCACGTGCCCTAACCGTGTACAGAGGGATATAAACACGCATGGTTGTGGATGGCTACGCATGCAAGAGCAGCCCATGTTGCCCATGCACTCTGGGGAAGCACGTAAGATAGAAATTAGAAAAATACAATGAAGCTAGAAGCAGCACATACGGGATACATTAAGAAGCAGAGAACTCTTCCTCACATGATGTGGATACAGAGAACAAGTTCGTGTTCAGATATTTGCAGAAAGGAAAGACGGCCCCAACTGAAGCACGGAGAGAAAGTAGACACACAACACAGGGTATACACGTGCATATATGCAAACACAAAGAGCTGCACACTCTTCCCATGTACAGGATATACTGAGGTTCATATGAAAAGGTTCAGTAAAAGCATCTGCGTATTGACATTATGCACCTCAGAAAGAGATGGACGATCCTGCGCATAAAATCAAAATGCCGGCAACTACTGACCTCGAGGCAACCCTCAAGACTGACACGCATACCAATGTGGACATTCACATCACCCAAGGCACCAATGCCTCATGTAAAGCAGCTGCCCATAGAGACATCTCCTCCCCACCTCCACACACAACTACTGCCCCTGCAGACCCACGGGTGTGTGGTACAAACGAGCGAGTTCTTTCCCTCTGTAGCCGGCTCCGCTGTGCAGTATTTTAGCCCACAACGTACGGCTTATAGCATCACGCTATCTCAGATATGGCGGATACATCACCCTCCACCCCATTTAATCTAAGCCTTTGTTCCCAATAACAAGGCCAGCTGCTTACAAAGCACAGTCGCTTCCAGCGGGGGCACTGACAGCTCGAGGGAGACAGACTCACAGCCACAGCTCTGACCGCAGCACAAGCCGGTCTGCCGATAGGATCTTGGGCTGTTCCCAAGCTCCCTTCTATTTCAGGCAGCTCTGCTCCCTTTAGGGACCCCACCTCGCCGGCAATGTTTAGGAGGCCGGCAAGGAGCAGGGTCCAGGTGAAGGGAGCCCGGGTGAGGTCTGTGTCTGCCGCCAGCAGTCGACGGGCGGCGGAGCTCCGATAGACCAGACCTACCTGAACACCATCTTGATGGCCTCAGGAGTTAAATACTGTTTTCTATTTTCATGAGGCCTGCCGCTCTGCTAGGGTGTTCCTCCTACACTGCAGACGTGAACACTAATATGCTCCCAGCAGGATGTGTACAGCTCTCCGGGAGAGACAAGGCGCCCCCCATTGTACCGGCAGCTTAGAAAGTGAAAGCTAGGCAGCACGGTGCTGAACCTAAATAAAGCACGTCGTGTCCTGGCGAAAATGCCGAAAATAGTACACGTAGTTGTGCGCATACATTCAAAATGAGTGCGCACGCTTACCAAAAGACACAGTTTTTATTAAAAATAAACAAATAGAGCGGGTGCGAAAATATAAATAAATAAAATGAGCGCGGTGTCCCTAGCGGGCACCGAGCTCAGTACAGTAACAAGTAAAGTGACATGTGCCCTCCGCCTCAGGAAGCCCATCAACAATGAACATCGCAACTCGGGGGAGTTTGCTTTTGGATGGGGGGAAGGGGAGGGAGGAGACGTCACGCAAAACAAAGATGGCGTTGGCCAGTCCAGATGGGCCGTCGGAAAAATGAACAGGGTGGTAACAAAAAAGCCCGGTATCCAATCATGCGCCACCGTTTACCATAAACGATGACGCAAGCCAATAGGAAAGAGGGGCGGGACTTCAAGTTCCTTCCGAAAATGTATTGATTCCAAAAGGCCCTCGCATGGTGAGAGCATCGCATGCGCGCTCCTAACGCCAGGCGAGACCTAAAAATTGATTATGATTGTACCAGAAAAGTGGAAAATAAACCTGTGTGAAGTAAATTCTCGTGAAAAAAACTACTGAGGAGACTTCGCAGAGTGGACTACTCTACAAATACCCAGTTTTAATCTAGAGAAGGTACAGAAAGAAGTATGGTCTCTGTTCATGACTAAGCATTGGCTTTAGTCCAGGAATCAGCCCATATCTGTTTGAAGGAAAAGAAACCGGCAAGTCAATGCAAACATTTTAAATATAGTCCTTGAGGTCTAACACACTGAATCCTAAGGAACAGACACGCATTACTGCACCATGCAGTTGATATGAAGGGCCCCCTAATGATCAGAAAATTCAAGTCGAGAAAACGTAACAGAAAGCAAAGAAATCGAAAATAATTTCAGGGGCAGCCGGTTCGTTATGGCGGAGGAACGCCGCCCCCCTGCCACCAGCAGAAAATAGAATGATAATAAAACAGGTTTTAAACTCGTTTTATTATCGTTTTCTTTTAATTCCATGGACCCGCCCCAGGACTCTGACGAGTCTTGGGAGCGGGCCTATGGGATGACTCCTGGTGGGGGAGTAGTGGGCACTCCCTTCACTGTGCATGACGGGTTTGCCTGCCGTCTTAAGCCGGCCAAACACCTCCAACGCAGTGAAGCTCTCTCCAGCCTCAGCTGTGTTACTGGGGCTGGAGAGAGCAGGCAGAGGCTACCACTCTGCCTGGGAGAGCAAGTTGCCAGCGCTCTGGCCAATCCTGAAGCTGTTCTCATGTGAGAGAAGCTTCAGGATTGGCCGCAGGGCAGGCTGGGAGCCTGTGCCCAGGGCCAAAAGAAGGACGAAGCGATGTGCGGGAGACGTCAGCTGCTCTTGCTTCAGGACAATTTACATCTGCTAGGTTCCTAGATTTGCAGCCTGCATTTTGAGGGGAAGTTTGCGTTTTTTACTTTAGGGAAGTATATTAACTTAAAATGAAATGTCTCATAGCTGTGCAATAAATGAGCACTAATAATAATAATAATGAAATTAAAATTAAAAAGCTCTGGCAATAGGCCACAACTTTGGAACCCTTTGGGTTTACCAGTGAAGAAAATAATTTAAAACGTGTCATGACACCACTGGTGCTTGCATTCAGTACATTTGTGCATGTATGATGACACGTGACATATGCATGTGCGTTTGTCACCACCCATGCATGCACCTACTGAATGACGAGGGTTCAACTTTATTTAGTGTATTATTTACCCATCTGAGAAGGCAAACACCACTTGGGGCAGTAAATTAAAAAAATAATTGCAGTTTAGCAGCCAGTGGGAGAAGTCGGCCCCTTTAAAAATGTTTCAAAAAAATACTTTAAAGGACTGATAGAGTGGGTTGACCAACGATGGTGGGGGAGGTGGATAAGCAACTGAGAGTGACTGGGCTGGGAGTAAATGAAATAAAAATAAAATTGATATGGAGTGGAGGGAGAAGGGGAAAAAGCTGGGTAAAAACAACACACGAGGGAGAGAGCAAAAGTGAGCACAACGGATGTTTGGAAGGGGCAGAAGCACATGAAGAGAGAGCAACACTGAGCGCGTGGGGTGCGAGGATGGAGAAGCCTGGGAGAGGTGGAAAACAAATGCACTCTATTAACAAGAAAAAAGTGGTTTCCCAAGGAGAAGGATACAAGCCAGCCTATCAAAGAGAGGGGAGCTATGCTGCAGTGATGGGACAAACATAAGAGGAAGCAAGGCCATCTAATAATAAGCAAGCAAATGAGCGGAACAATAAAATGAAGAAGTGGTCAGTAATGGTCAGGCTCTAATCCCACTGTAGGTTTTGGTAAAGGCCACAAGATGCTTTCACCTACAGAAAGCCAAGAGTTTATGTGAGAACTAAAAATGACAGAATACAGAAGTTATACTGTGGTTCGCGATTCTTGCAGGCTTCGGTTTACTACATGGAAGTTAATCTGGCATGTTTAGGATTCCCTTTCACGTCTTCTAGCTCTCAAGCGAGAAGAGAGGCGTCAGCGTTCTACAAGCAAGGAATCTCCCATAGTGCTAGGCGAGTGCCTATGATAAGGGCAGTAGAACAGAAGGCATTCCTTATTTACGAAATAAAGGTCATCTCTGCATTACAGGTCTACTGAAGGATGTCTTGCTCATCTAGGAAATAAACCTACAAACGAAAACTACATTTTGATTGAAAACTAATGTGATGGCCGTCGATGATAGCTTATGGGAGGAGCCACCATCAAAAAACGCTGCTGCAGTATAGAGACTCACTCTCATTACCGCTGACCATGGTTTGTTACACAAATAATTTTAGTTATGGAATTAAACATTAACCCGCTTCCTTCTCTCCTCCACAAATAAAAAGATTTTCGACAGCTTGTTAGGGAGGCTTCAACTAGAAGTACTATAGACGCTGGCTGGCAAATCTTTTTTTATATGCGTATTACCAAGTTTTTGTTTGTTGCTCTAACAAGCACAGAAAACAATCACGAGACAGAGACAATGTTTACAAAATGTTCAGGGCTAATATCAGTAAACTACATGGTGCAGGACGAAGAATGGGACAACATTAGAAAAATAAATGTTAGGAGGGATCACACGGACAGAACATCCGTAGGGTGCCCCTCAACAGAACCAAGTGGATATTTGCCATCCAAAAACACCACCCAAAAGCAATGTGTATGTCACACTTTAGCAGTATTGCTTGTACTATCGAGATAACACAGGTGAGGGTCGGAGAAGTAACATATGGGAGGCAGTAAGGAGATGCACATGGGCGAGTACAGCAGGGAGAGGTCTAGCAATGGAGAGCAGAGCAGGAGGACAGAAGTACAGGAGGGAGTCTGCTCGAAAAAATATGCTTTTTAGGTCTCGCCCAGCGAAAGCAGCACCCTTGACCTCTACACTCCACCCTCTGGCTCTGTCTTACCACCGCCCTCGGATTGACGCCTTTTCTCGGGTTGGCACCTCGCCCACCATTTTAACTATTTCACTGCATGTATTAAGGAAAGGGAAAGAGAGGGTGCAACCCCTAGAAGTACAACCCAGCATTGAAAGGCACATTTACTACTCACTCTCTACTACTCTCTAGTACTCACTCTCTACTACTCACTCTCTACTACTCTCTACTACTCACTCTCTACTACTCACTATTACTCTCTACTACTCACTCTCTACTACTCTCTACTACTCACTCTGTACTATCTAATACTCACTCTACTACTCATTCCTACTCACTCTCTACTACTCACTCTCTATTACTCTGTACTACTCACTCTCTACTACTCACTCTACTACTCACTCTCTACTGCTCACACTCTGCTGCTCACTCTCTTCTACTCACTCTCTACAACTCTACTACTCACTCTCTACTAATCTATGCTTCTCTCTACTACTCTTTACTACTCACTCTACTACTCACTCTCTACTACTCTCTACTACTCTCTACTACCCACTCTCTACTACTCTCTACTACTCCCTCTCTGCTACTCACTCTCTACTACACTCTACTCACTCTCTACTACTCTATGCTACTCACTCTCTACTACTCACTCTCTACTACTTTCTGCTACTCTCTACTACCCACTCTCTACTACTCACTCTCTATTACTCTCTACTACTCACTCTCTACTACTCACACTACTACTCTCTACTACTCACTCTCTACTACTCACTCTCTATTACTGACTCTACTATCTACTACTCACTCTCTACTTCTCTCTACTACTCACTCTACTACTCACTCTCTACTGCTCACTCTACTACTCACTCTCTACTACTCTACTCTCTACTCACTCTCTACTACTCTCTACTACTCACTCTCTACTACTCACTCTACTACTCACTCTACTAATCACTACTACTCACTCTCTACTGCTCACTCTCTACTACTCACTCTTTACTCTACCTCTTTACCTGTCTCAACCTCTCTCTACTACTCTCTACTCTCTACCTCTACCTCTCATAATTACAAATATATGCATGCATGCATATGCATATATGCATACATATGCATGTCATGTACATGAAAGTTTGAAAAACACTAATAAAAGTAAAGCTAAAAACCAGCCTAATTACAAACAGAATTGTTTTAACATAAACGAGGTGAGACCTATTGCATTTTCAATGCTTGTTTTATGGAGTTCTCAACACAAAACAGGGGTGCCGTGCCAGGTCTAAGAAGCGAAGTTGGGGGAGGAGGAGACACGACCTGGAATCACACACGCATGACCACTTATTAAGTATCAGGAGCAAGTACTGACCTGAGGAGGGGAGACAGTCTGCAAAAACACACATGTCCTCTTTAGGAGTGCTAACGCACAAGCGCTCTGGAGGGAGCAGTCGGCAGGGGGAGTGGGAGGAGGAAAGAAATAGTTACTAAATCACATCGGGAGCAGCGGACAAGAACAGATTAAGTTGAATCAATCTGTGCTTGGTCCTTGCTCTACAGCAAGTGTCGGAAGTGATGTTTTGGCTGCACTGTCCAATTAGGATGGCCTTAAAGAAGGATGACGTGAAGCCAACAAATGGTAAAGCAATGGCCGGGTTCAAGGCCATTTTGTATTCAGCAGTGTTATATTTCATATAGGTACCCCGATATAGGTCCAGGTAACATCATAACCCTTCACCTACATTCTCTCCTATATTACATACATAACTGATTTGAGGAACTGACCTTTTACCTAGTTACAATGCTACACACAGTACGTAGGGTTTTTCCCTGAACACTGGCCTCATAAATTATGCATGAGGATTCTAAGTTTCTGGCACAGCAAGGGAGAACCCCTGGTGATACCTTAGGGTATATAAACATCACATATTGCTGAGATAGTCAGAGGAGATCAGGACTTCCCGGCCGACACACTGATGCAAGACGCTGAGGTTCCTGCATGCAGATACACCAGCTCGCAGTTGTCTGACATCCCTTGCGGGGAGTTCAGCTCGGGACCAGAACGGGGTCCCGCAGTTTCACGTCCGGTAATGGGGTTGGTTTTATCCTAGAGGAATTCTTGGCTTTACACTTACTCACATGCTAGGTACACTCTGGTTCATCTAGTTGAGGTTGCATCGTGGGAGTATGCATTTTACTGCCATGTATGTGATATGCTTGCCTGTGGTTATGATTTTAGCAAAATGGTAGAAAACTACCATCTGTTTACTTTCTTAGTGCTGCTACTCATTTATCTATGCTACTGTCTACTGGTGATTTCAGTACTTATTTTACACTAGAATAACGACTGCACATGCTTATTGAAAACGCCCCAATCGTTTATTCTGTGTATCTCTCTAAGAAGACGTGAACACGAGTACCTGGGTTTCATACATATCCAATTGCGAATTGTAAATGTGCTAATCTGACTTTTGTGTGGCTATCAATGGTGTTCCCAGTTAGCTAACTGCGGGAGGGGGGTGGCGAGAGGGATCCAGTGTGGTTAATTTGTGTTTAATAGAAACTTCAAACTCTGAGCTTACATTACAGAATGGGATACATACCAAAAGCGGATACATATTCTGTAACATGTTGATGTTAAATAAACCATGTACACTGTTATGGAGGACTGGCAACATGATCCAACATGTGATTTGCAGTGTTCACGAAGGTGAGCCGCATGGGTACACGCAGGTACTGGCCGGGTGCAATTGTTTGTATGTACAACTGAAAAACGTAATTAAGTTTATGTTACATGAGCACGAGTGACTCAGCGAAAAGTGACTTACTGTTTCCACGGTCCTGAGGGATCAGGGTTGTCATGTTCGATAGTTGCCAAGAACTATTCTCTCCTTGGTAAGAGGAGGTAACAGTGGCATCGCAAGCTAGCTGGTACACCGGTCAACATACCCGGTGGGGGTGTCTGGAATCAGTCTGGACACCAGTCCCACTGTGTATGTTGTCTAAACGCGCAGATCCTATAAAAGTCTTATAGGAACTACACGATATGGTGCCGCCAACGTTGGTATTGGCACTTATTTAACAGTCAAAACTGAGTAGTTCAGTCGTGCTATTCTCAGAGACCCCTACTCACATTTCCCTAGAGACGTCTGGAGTGGGAGGAAACAAAATCTGCCGCAGCTGAGTAGGAAAATTGCTATGTATTGGCTGTTGGTTTAATCAAGCTTGAAGGATACAGTGTTCCTATAATGCCTAACACCTTATCTCAGTTCCCTTGAAACGCTCTCTGTTCTAAAAATAATGACTGCGCAGGGAGACGTAGATGAAGGGAATCAACTAAACTTCACAACAGAAGAAGAAGATGCAGATGCAATACAAATTGCAGAGAATGTTAGAAATGCCGTCACCCTAAAACTAGTAGCAGATGGTGTTGCAATTAGGGGTGGGCAAGTGACCTTCATGATTGAGGCACACAAATCATATAGAACAGAGGTATTCTATTCATGGATTAGATTCCCGCAGGCAAATGCGCAAACTAAAACATTTCACTACTATGTCGAAGATGACATACCAAATGATTATAGTCCATATGAAGACATTGAAATTCCACTCACTTACGACAAACATTTTTACTGGTTCAGAGGCGCCCTCCCCCATATAAGAAATAGAGTAAGACTCGGTCCGCTTGGAAGCGGCGGAGCAACATGGCTAGTTCTAGCGGCATACACACCACATCCTGAGATTGACACAATGCTGGGGGGAGACTTACTCATATAGCATAAAGAATTAATAAAACTTTACAGCAACATGACACAGTTTGTGATGAGAACACTCACACTTCAGCCATAACCGGCTACACAACCAGGACCAGCCCAAACTCCTACAACAGAAATTACACCACAGACACTGCACGCAGTGATGAGTAAAATGCCCACTAAACGTAAACAAATGCCCTTCTGGATAGCACAAAAAATAACACAGCTGGAGGCGTTGTTTCCACACACTGGTCCTAAGGAAAAGCATAGAATACTGACAATGTGCCTGCCAATGGGGATAGCTCCCTCTATAGAGGATTGTACTTCTTGGGGTACAGTTTTCGCTGCAATATATACCAGGACTCATGGTATCCCATCTTTAGCGATAATACCGGATGTATTAAGACAAATACAGAACGAGTATGGAGCAGAGCCTGCTCTAAACTTAGGGATGAAGTTGTTAAACAACTTTGCCCAGGTATCTGCGATAATGTTAGCAAATATTAAAGGGGAAGCAGCATCAGTGGCAATACGCCAACATCTGAGATATTTCACTCCTTTACAACAGTAGACAGAACAACCTAAAATAGTTGAAACTGCTTATTCAGAATCAGGTAGAGACAGTCTAGAAGCTAGACCTGCAAACCCTCAACTAGTGGGATGTACAGATAAAGAACAGGCAAAGCAAGCACCGGTTTCTTCGAAGACGAAATGGGACAATAATAAACAGCAAAAGAACAGATCTCACTCCAAGGGAAGGTCTCCTCAGCAGGAGCCCCCTGAAAGGAGATATAATCTTAGAAATAGAGATAACATTAAGAATCCTGACAGGTATCAGGACACTGATACACGTTCCACTCGTTCCTTTCAGGGTTCATAAAAAAACTCAGAGAGAGAAGGACAGTCAGAACAGAGACAAGAAGAGCGTACAAGGCCCAGAGACAGGCAACGCACTTCGGACTGCTCTTCAAAGAAAGAAGAAAAACCCAAAGCAAAACCTCAATTTAAAAGGAAGAAGGTAGCAGGTCTCAAAGTTAGACATGCCCAGAATTCTGAGGACTCAACTACTGAATGGGGAATGGGCTCTGACAATGCTAGACAGCGCAGCAGAAGTAACAATAGCTCGACGGAACCTGATGGAATTTCAGGTGACAGCGGAGTTGAGTGAGTATATCATGGGGGATACACCTGATACTAGGGTGAGTGTCGCATACAAGCTACTTGAAATAACACTCCAGATGGAGGCGGACAAGCCCAGACAAGTGAAAGGTCTCTTTTGGGGGAACTTGACTTCTGGCTACGACATCGTATTAGCAGAAAGAAATTGGCCGCCCACTGTTGTTATAGAATGCCCAAAGGGAGAAATTGTAATTTTTCCAGCGTTCTCCGACCTAGTTCCCACACACCTAAGACATACATACGCACAGGAGTGGGCGGTAGCCCTTGCTCCAGCATTATACTGTGACCACATTGGTTGGGATGAAGAGTCACCCCATCACGTAATTCCAATAAAAACAAACCCAACTCCACAAAGACAGTATCCGATAAAACTGGAAGCAAAAAAACAGGTCAGGGACATCTTAAATCAACTTGAATACCAAGGTGTAATTGAAGCACGCACCTCTTCAATGAATAATCCTTTGTTTCCCGTAATGAAACCCGACAATTCATATCGTCTAGTTTTAGATTATAGACACTTAAACTCATGCACAAAAACATTTGCAGTACAGAATGCACACAGTGCCGCATTAATGAATAACATTGTGCGGAAAATTACAAGACAACATTAGATATCTCAAATGGATTTTTCTGCCAAAACATAATACCTGAAAGCAGATATTTGACAGCCTTCTCAGCGCTGGGTTCCCACCATCAATTTTGTCGACTTCCCCAAGGGTATAAGAACAGCCCTGGGTTATTTTCAAGAAGGGTAACAGAGTTACTACAGAATTTGAGGAAATATTGTCCTATGTAGATGATATTTATCTGACAGATGATGACTTAGAGGAACAATGGACCAGGGTGAGCACCATAATTTTGGGTTTCGCCTCTGAGGGCCACAAATTTAATTTAAAAAACATCAAACATAGCCCACCTCAATGTCCTATTTCTGGGATATGAGCTTTCAAGTGAAGGGAAAAGTCTGTCAGCCCATTTTTTAGAAAAGTGCACGCTACTTCAGCCTCCAAAATCATTGGACAATTTACAGTCCATACTGGGATTCCTGAATTTTGGCAGAACATACATTTTGGATTACGGAGAGAGAGTAAAACCTTTCTACGACCTCAGAAGACCATACTTTTCAGTTAGACAATGGACACAGGAACACACAAATATCTTTTGTTCCCTACAAACCGATATGATATCATCAAAACACTTACAGACACACGTAAACGTACGCAACCTGGTGATCCGCGTGGTCACAGATCAATCAGGGTGCATCTACTTAACCTTAAATGAAGGCGAAACAGTGCCAATTGCATTTAAATCACATTTGTACACTAACGCTGAGATGCGTTTTGCACCCTCAGAAAGAATTCTGACAGCAGTACAGACTGCGGTAGTGAGAGAAAGAGTACTGGCTCAAGGAAAACAAACAATTGTCGTCACACCAGTATCAGCCTTAGGGGCTGCCACAAAGGCAAGTGTCCCAAATGCTAAAGCGTTGCATCCAAGATGGATACAATAGGCTAATTCTCTCACTGCAACAGATGTAGAATACAGATATGACCCTAGTTTAAGAACACAAGCGTTCCTGCAATATGAACAAGAATATACTCTACCAAATTAAATAATGCCTCTAGATCGGTAGGAATGCATTATTTACACCAACGGATCTGCTCAACCGGCCATAGGGAGTAAACAACACTATAGCGCTGCGTGTGCAATTGTTAAGGGTCGGATGAAGGATGGTAAATTCCATCCGAGCTGTACAAAGACACAGTCTCAGCTGGCATAATTAAAAGCTCTGTTACTGGCACTGATAAATACGGATCCAGAATTCTCCACACTGATAGTATGTGATTCCTTTTACTGTGTCCAGTCATACAATTAATATCTCCATTATTGGGGACAAAATGGGTTCAGAGATTCGAAAGGCGGCACAATTAAACATAGAAACTATGGGTACAGGTAGCAGAGTTGAAGAACGAACTACCAAGAGCTCAGGTGATACACACGTTGAGTCATCCACGTGATGGCGTTCACGTTGAAGGGAATTCATTGGCTGATGAAGCAGCAAAGGGGGCAGTATGCACTGCGTCCGTAGCTGCAACCACCCGTTCAAAAACGAAGGTAGACGGTAGCACAATGGTAGCTGTAATTGCTTCATGCAATAACAGCAAAGCACTACCTAAAGGTTTTACACTCAAGTACTCCTACAAGTTATATGCAAACAAAGTTCCATTAGCTCAGATTCCTGGAGTGGGGGATAGAGTAATACCAAACATGGATCGCAGGTTAGGTTTAATTTTGGCTGCACACAAGGGTCGGGGTTCTACGCACGCAGGAGTTACTGCGACGGTTTCTTTACTGAAACAACACTATTGGTGGCCAGGGTTAACAAAGCAGACTAAAGACTTCGTCTTAAAGTGCGATATCTGTGAACAGATAAAGGGTCCACCGTAGGACGTCCAGCGCATACACCATTAATAATATCAGACAGACCACTCGTGTGCATTTACCTGGACCACTACAGCCCCTTACAATCTGATGGGGATTACACGTATATCATGGTTGCAGTGGATTCCTGTTCAAGATTCTTATGGGTTTGGCCTCAACACTGGGCTGACGCTCGAACTGTTATAAAAGTTTTGTGAGTCTTCATAGGAACATACACATTTGGCACATTACATTTTGACCGTGGCCCTGCGTTGAGCTCTAGGGCGTACAAGGAAGCCATACGAAGTTTGGGTGTAGCATTGCGGTAGACCTCTCCGTACCATCCCGAGGGAAATTTGGTCGTGGAGAGGAAAAACCGGGACCTAAAGCAATCTTTAACAGCTATGGTATTAGGCTCGGGTGGTAGTCGGGTCAGTCACCTGTATGGGGTCCAGCGGGCCCTTAATATCCAGCCAAGAAGCTCTCTAGGAGGTGCCACTCATTACGAGGCCCTCTTTGGGACACAAATGTGGTTACCTGATCTCGATGGTGAAGGCACAGTGGTGGATGAAAAACCATTTGACATCAATAAACGTTTGGCTGTTTTACAGGATCTGAATGAAGCCAGAGCCTCCTTAAGTAACGTCGAGACAAAGAAAACCATCACTGGGGAAGTCAAGCCAGCCACGCAAGACCTGCCTGGACTCCTAAAGTTGGGGATCTGATCAGAGAATGGATTGTGGACAGAAAAGAATTTGGGCCATTCTATTTAAAGCCTATACCTGTCCTGGCCGTTGAAGGATCAAGAACTGTACATTATTACAAAGAGAAAGAGAATAAAGAAAAGAAAAAAACCCATCAAATAATCACTGCAAATTTCACAAATGACTAAAGACGACTATATATCCCATAGAACAGGGTAGAATACAAGGAGAATTACAGCTTCTACTTTAAATCTCATCAGTTTCCCAAATCGGACCCCAAACCCGAAGACCTCTTTTTTTAACTCTTTTCCCTTTACATTTATAGAGTGCCTTCTCTAAGTTAAAAACATGGTGAAATCTTGCATACCATTCCTGAAAAGGAGGGTGGTTCAGCATCCTTCCAATGAGTTGCAATAATTAATCGAAAAATCGCAGAAGCCATAAAACAAAAATATATTTGGGAGGAATACATATGTAAGCTATCATCAATCCCAATTAAAATCAAAGTAGGAGTTAGTCGTACTGAGCCACCTGTGACTTGATTGAAAAAATTCTCTATTTTTAGTTTCAAAATATCAAGCTGATTACACCCACTAAACATGTGAATCATATCTGCGGGGCCCTGATTACATCTAGGACACCGATCGGTTTCCCTTTTCCCCCATCTAAACAGTTTAGCAGGGGTATAATAAAGCCTAAACAGAGTTTTAAAGTGTTGAGCTTTAAGGTTAGCTGCCAGAAATAAATAAAGGGACCTACAAATGTCCACGTCTGGATCCCCCAGCATCCCTGCCCAAACACTTTCTGAGCTGGCAATATCATCTTGGTTGGCATTCAACATAATTAAATATATTTCTTTTACCCGTGGCTGCCTATGCCCAGCCAATCAAGTATCGTAATATTATCTGTACTTCTACCGCATTTTGCCTGAAAAGAAAAGAGATTTGTCACAATCGATCTGATCAAACCACACTATGTGTCTGATACTGAATAGTAGGACTCGTGCGCTTCTGAGTAGCCGATGTCCTCCTCTCGCTAAAATACAGGAAATTCAAACAGAAAGACTCATAACATTGGAAGAGTCACCTTTACAAAGCAACGGAATCAACAACAATGCAATGGAATTAGTTCCCCTTGACACAAACTTTCCAAATCAGAATGAAAGACAAATTTCAATTCAAGCTAAAAAGGATGTCTACGTCAACATGCCTCAACAAGAACAATCCACAAGTTCAACAAAACCTGCTGAGCTACCAAAGATAGATCGAACAGCATCTGCCTATTTCATCGACTTTGATACCTTTTCCTTGGATCCAAGAGAACCTGAAACGACGCCAGCCCAAATTTCTCGGAAACAACGGATCAAAGACTTTTTTAGCTTTCTTAGAAATACTTATTTAGTAGCACCTTGGCTAGAGCTTTGGATAATTACTGGTATACTATTTCTTCTTTTCTGGATTGGATTAGTAATTGTTTTCCATTTACTCATCAATGGAACTTACCTTTAACAGAGCTCTGCAACGTCAAAAGTAAACTTAATTTTAAAACCTCATGTTTCATCTCATCGTGAACAAAGAGACTTGTCCTTCGTGAACATTTCAGCAGTTCTTATGACGGATGGTATAGCGTGGGACAAAGTGAATTATGATATATTTTTACCGACCGAGCTTTTAAAGGTTACACATTTGTTTAAAATTTCATTGAACGATATAATTACCTCCAGTACATTTTCTGATGATTGAGATTTTGAAACTGTTAATAACTTATTGTCTGATTTAGAACAATCCGCCGCATTTTCTAGCACTGAAATGTTGGAAGACACATCAGATTTTGACAAAATGTATTGTTACCAACATTATGGTCATCATCTCTTGCATAAATCTAGCAAACCAAGAAATGTTTTCATATACCATCAGTGGGATCATTGCCCTACACCACCGAAAAGTAGTTAAAAAACGTTTGCACAGAAGTTCTCATATTTTTCAGGGTTTAACACTTCTGACCCGACCTTGTATTATTATAAGGTTGCACATATCTGCACAGAAAAATATGTTAACGAACACCAAGCAGATTTATTCTGCTTCCTTTATTACACAGCTGTCTGAACAGGGTTTCGACTTATGGATGGACACTGTAGATTTAAAATCAACCTGGGGTTCTAGAGACTGGCAAGTCCAGATAACAGAAGCGCTATTTCGAGCATGCCTCATTCCACAGCAGATGATCTTTTTGAATGACACTGTGCAACATACTTCTTGTCTTGGACTAGCCAAGAATAAGGACATGAACACGCCCCAAATCTCAACACCTTTAAACACCAAGGGAAATTCTACTTCAGAAAGAGGGGCTAAGAGGGATGAAATATTGCAATACAATAGATCAGACCCCAATTGGAAGGGTTGGTTGGTTTGGCCCGCAGACACTGTAGGAAGGTGGAATCTGACTAATGGTTGCTCCCAACTTTTTGCCTGGTATTTGAGTGGTTTTTGACTAGTCTGGCTGGGATCCTGCTATCCAGGACCCCAGCCTATCTGCTTCCTCTGTTAAACGATGTGAGTACCCTAGGTACAAGCCAATTGGATACTGAGGATACCCTGGCAGTCCCTTGTAGATGGTACCCTAGGTACCCAGGGCATGGGTCCCTCAGTAGGCCTACCAGGGCTGCAGCACTTATTGTGCCACCCTGGGACAGCCATACAAACTGACACCACCAGACCACTACTGTAGTCTGGGTAAGGTGGTGCTAGCACCCCTTACAGGGATATAGGTACCCTATATCCCACCCCGTTACAACACATATACTCTCATAGGTCACCCCTATAGCAGGCCTTGGTAATCCTACAAGGCAGGATGCTGAGGTATGTGTGAGGGGGGACCCCTACCTGAGTAGGGCCCTCCTGCAACCTTCGTAAAAACCATTGCTGGGTTGTTTGTAGTGTAGCCATACCATATACTCTTAACCGCATTATAAGTCTATCGCGATAACGCGATAACTTGAGAATGGCTACACAGAACCATATCGTGTTTGGTGTCAAACATGTAGGAATCATACCCCCAGTCCAGCCATGGGCATGAGGGCATGAGTCCCCCCTGCTAGAGGGGCGATATTGGAAAAGCGGCAGAATTTAAACACCAATTTAAAGTGCACACGTAGTACAAAATGGCTACTACCCGCCACCCACACAACTCTGGCTGGCTGTTGCTGGGGAAAAATCCCAGCCTCGCCAGCTGGACAATAGGGCTTCTGCGGCAGGAAGGTGCTAGCACCTCCCCAGACAGGATATGTGGATTGGAACTGGGTGGGTGCACCTTAGGATGCCTTTCAGAGTTGCACGTAGGCTGCTACAGCGCCTACATTCTGCATACACCGCTTGGAACCGGTTCAGGGGCATCCTGCCCCTCGCCCAGGCGGGAAACACACAAAGGGGAGAGGGTGTAGCCACCCTTTCCCGCCTCACCACTCATTGGTGGACACTACTCTGGACACTCCCCTAATCTTGGGGATAAAGGTGAATAACGTGGCCCCAGAGCCTCAGATTAATCTTGGACTTTACAGACTTGACCTTCGATGAGCTGCTGCCCAGCTGACTGAAGAAATCTCCCTTGGGGTAAAGGAGTTACCCCCCTGCTTGGCAGGCACCTGAAACACTGCAAGTGACCCGGTCGGGACTTCGCTGCTCCTACGGACTTTGTCGACTCCCAGCAACCTTGAGGTGGGTTTCCTGAGCATCCCAGAGGCCAGTGAGTGTGCACAGCAAGGCTGAGCACCGTGGACCGCGTGGGTGCCGAGATCTCCAATACCCCAGGACACCGGCCACCTCTTGCACAGCACACGACCCTGACCAGTGGGGAAGTTGTGCTTTGGCCCATTATCAAACCAACCACTTTGCAGCAATTGTGCCAAAGATCAGCGCCCTAGCCCCCTCCGGTGGCCCGTGGGCTCCCTTTTACGCAAGCCAAATTGCCGCCTCCCTCGGTCCCTTGTCTCTCAACTTGTGGGCCCTAGCGGAAGTCAATCTCGACTTTCAAGATTTCCTCTTGTTGCTCCAGGCCTGTTCTACGGTCTCTCCAAAGGAGACCTCTCACAGACCTCGTGGGTCTGCACCAGTAGCTGATTTGTTCATCTTGCGTGGGTTGCGGTTGCCAAGGCTTAGTGGATCCAATCCGGACACTAACACCTCAGCAACCCTCATCCGACGTGGGACAGTTGCCCTCCAGAAGCTGGCCTTCTTTGAAGCCTCCCGGAGCCCGTGGCTGCAGATCCAAGCTATACCTCTTTCCACTTGAAGCACCCAACATTGAAGGGCTCTTTCCTTTGAGCTCCATGGTCACTGTGCCGTGACCCAGACTCTGTCCCCTCTGCTTTCAGGTTCTTCTCTACAAACTCTACAACTTCAATCTGCACGGCATCATCGACGCTTTTGGCTGGCAGCAGTTTTGTACATTTTCCCATTGAAAATCAGCCCGCGACCCGACATCGAAAACGACCTATGCACCCGGCTTCCCTGGGGCAGGTAACAGTGGTACCTCTGTACTCTCCTGGTAGTGGGCTCCTCAAAAGCTTAACTCTAAGTTTTTAACTTTGAACTCCTGCTAGAAGTGTCTTTAATCTGTTTAAATCAAACCGCGACATTCTCCATAGGATATAATAGAGATCCCGATAGCAGCTATTTCCACTGCACGCACCTCCCGTGGGTCCCCTTCCTCATAACCTGGGGTGGATTCTTAAGGGGCCAGCGATCCTAAATGCCCTAGGCATTGTCTGTAGAATTGTCGTGGTTCTTATACCACTTTTTTAATATATGGTTTTGTCTCCCCCTGGGGCCCTGTGATTCCAGTGCTATTTATTGTGTTTATAAATGCTTGTTTGAATTGTAACTTTGCCACTAGCCTCATAAAGAGACTGTGGGATTCTGTCTAGAATAAATACATATATTTTATATATATACCTGTGTGGGCTACTCTTTCATTTGGTCATTCAAGAGGTTATCTATGGTAAAACAATAAGCTTAACACTCCTTCAAGACTTAGCCTGAAGGCTGCTCTCCACAGCTACCACTAGGATAGCTTTCTTTAAGTTGTCTTAAACCTATCATCAATAAGAGTCGAATTGGACTGGTGCAAGGTGTCCCCTATAACTAGGAGACAGCATATGCCAGGCCAACTTCTCACAGACACAAACAGATGTCAGGAAAGATTCAGGGGTACCACCAAAGGGTTTAGTATCCATAGGCCAGACACACAATGAGAACATCTGGAGGTAGTGACATCATATAGTGTTGGTAAGTTATACCTCGATTGGCTAAAGACCTCAACACTACACCAGGTGAAACAACACTTGTCCTTACTCACAGAGGATGTGGACCTATAGAATTTTTTATTAGGTCCCACCAGAACACCCAGACAGAAGCGTTTTCTGTATGCTGTCTATAACGAAATCTGGAAAATCTCCCAACAAGAAGCTGCAGAGAGATTAAGAGAAATAGATAGAATTAACCTGCAAAAAGCGTAAGCCGTAGTTGATAATGGCATGACTACATTAACGTCCTGGATATATTCACTGGGCAACATTGTATTTTCTGCTATCGATGTAATCGAACAGGATTTGTCCATATTGCAACATGGAAAGTCACAGTTATGTTCTATTATTTTGTTAAGCTGGACGCTGCAGTCATTGCGCGCCGGTTATGTGCCTTGGCGTTTTATCAGCAGTACGTCATTATCTTCTGCATACAATCTAATAGAAAAACAGATGAAAACGGCAGAGAGGGGAGCAAAATATACAATGCTGCGTATTGAAAAACTGGATAGGTTACCCTTTACTGTGGCTGAGTCACCATCCACAGAATGGTCAATCCAAGGCCAGATAACATTACCGGTCGCAACTTTCCTGTTTCAGTATTGCCTAGAACAGCAACAGGCAGGCAGATATGAAAAAATGGGTAAGGAATTCATCAGGGAGTCCTGGGATTTACCGTACAGATTTCAAGTGGGCATATGGAAGTGCTTCTAAGCGGTACTAACTGTGAGAACGCTTTAAGTGGATCTTTCATACGCCAGGATATTCTGCTACACGGTGCTTGTAATGGGTCTGTGGCAAACCTGTCCTGTCACTTGAAAAGTACCCTGGCAGCCGTGATTAATCCGGTATTCAGGCTTCTCTCGAATGGGAGTTACTTGATGCTGAATGATCAAGGTTGTTGTGGAAGGCTTCCAGGCATCGCATATCTAGTCACCATGAGCGCCAGGGTTACTCGCTGCATGCAATTGTTGTTTCCACCAACACAAACAGTCAGGGAGGCGCCGTTATGGCTTTCGCTAAATGTTTCCTTTATACGGTTTGATACCCTGGGCAGAATGAAAGCCATGCTTTTACAGCAAACCCGTGCCCTTAACCTCCGCCCGGGAGACTTTTCATCTCCAGACCGCAAGGTCCTCGGCAGAGATACAGGTACATATACGTACAAACTGCCCCTTCCATTTCACAGAAATGGTAAGTCGTATCTTTCACATGTCTGATACAACAGGATTGTACACCTATTTAAGACCATAGGTTCAGGAATGTTAAGCACCTTTAAGACGTTCCTCGGAGTTATACCAAACTTTATACACTCTGTCTTTGGAAGCATTTTTGTTTGGAGGGCTTCCGCTGATCCAGTTCCTAATAGCAGGAATCCTGATTGTTAACTTTCTGCTATGCAATGGACGTCCCAGTCACCAAGGAAATAGTAACAGCACTCCTGGAGCGCAAATACCGTGATCGCGTGGTACAACATCTGGGCACATCTCACCTACGGGAACTGAGCGCTTCTTGGTTCCTGTCATTTAGACCAGTTTGGATGGACTGTGTCCTACCTGTTCTCCGATGCCTGTTCTGCAGAGATGAATGCATGTTGGGCCTCTGTCTGACATTTCCATTGGTTGCGCCACCGGATGTTGATGCTTTACTGGACCCGATAACGGCCCATGTTCTTGAGTGTCCTCAGCGTATTCCTATGTTGTTGGCAGCATTCTTAGAGCCACCACAGGTAGTTTCTGCTCCTGTTGGTATGGATACCGGCTCCTCCGCCAACACTCAGGCCTTGGATATGGCACAGGCTACCCCGGCATCTGCTGCAGGCAGTACGGAAGATCATCTGTGCTCAACTGACGTTCTGTGCGAGGTGTTACAGAGATCGTCAAGTGTGTATACAGGCAGCAGCAATGTTGCATCTACCAGCAAGGACACATAAACATTTGGCACGTCGCACGCTAGGAAGATTTGACCTTTTTTTTTCCTTTTAACGAAATTCCCAATTGAAACCATTTGACCTGCATGGTTTTCAGATGCGTGTAGTTGTTCGGACTATATAAACGGACACTTTGGAGCCAATGCTTGCATGAAAGAAATCTTTTTACAGGGTTTTTCTTTTTTTTTTTTTTTTTTTTTTGGAAAACCTTTATTTAACAGTATGTGCAGACAAATACGGGCCTACAACCCTCAGGCCGGCCTCGACAAAAAAAGGGGCACATCAGCAAGCAATTATACGATTCAGCAGCATATCAGTACAAGCACGAATAGACCAGATTACGTTATACACAATTGTGCCGCCGAGCGCCAGGATGATGAGGTTTAAGTTTTATAAAGTTTTGAAATAAGTCCATAGCAACAGGTCTGAAAGGATCCGAATCAGAGCAATACAGTTAGGACTATAGTGGGCAACGATCATCAGAAGAGTCAGCAAGCATTATCCGTAAGGTAATCAATCGCACTCAATAAAATCAGGATAGAAAAGAAGCATATCACATGACGATCCCCAAGCACTACCCACAAGTTCCCAATCCTCCCCTCGACCCAAGAAATAAGAAAGGAAAGAACAAACGAGAAAGGTAAAGAGTAGAAAGGGAGAAAAGAAAGAGAGAAAAGAAAGAAAGAAAAAGGAGGCCCATAGAAAAAAAAAACCAACAAGGAAATATACCCCCCACCCTACACGCATGCAGAGGCTACGGCCTACCCCCCCTAGCAGTGTGTCTGTCGCCCCAAAAGAGTACCCGAAATGTAGGAGAAGAGAAAGAGAAGAAAAAGAAAAAGAATGTCACGGTTGATCGGAGGAGGGCCAAGGATCTATTCAATACAAGCAAAATCGTTACCCGCGGTCACCCAACCCCAGGCCCCGACCTAACACCCTGCTACATGTACCTCCAACAGTCACAAGTCCCAGTCCCAGCCATATACGTATCAATGTGCAACAAGAAAAACCCCCTTCCTCAGCCTTGGCCCCTTCGAATCTGCAGTCCAACAGAGTCCAATTGCAGTACAGCCAACCTGGACGGGATGGGCCACCATGGAGTCCGTTGCAGCAATCGAGGGGTAAGAAACAAGTCAAACTGGAGCGAAGCTCGATAGTAAAGGACCACAGAATGCGCCGCTGCTATGCGGTGGCTAGCACAACAGGGAGCAGGACGATGCATAAATCCCAGAGTAGCGGCCGGCCGATGTACAGGAAGCAAGTCCAGGAGGACGCTCAGAGACGTGGCACCAATGGACAAAGGAGATGGGCAAAACGGCGGCTGAGGCACAAGCTCCGGCCATACCAAGGGAGCAGGATTGTCAGACTCCTCCAGGGCAGAGCCGAGGAGTACCGCAGCGGGCACTGGGACACGTCCCCCCGTCACTGCCACATACCTCAACTCGGGTGATCCACCGACAGTCGACTGAAGATGTGGCTTAACATGCCGCACTGGAGAGTCATCACGGCCAGCTGAAAAAGTCCGATCAAACCGGTCCTCCAAACCAGTGGCAGAGTCGCGGAAGGCCAACCACAGGTCCTCCAGTGCTGCCAGGATGTCGCGAAGCCCCAGCGGTGGATCAAGGATGGAGGGTGCTGTTGCGTCCGCCATCTTAGGCAAGCAACCATCGAGCGCCCCGGGAAGCAAGCCCCCTTCACCAACCATCAGTATCTGGAGGGTGATAAGCTCTCTGCGGGGCCCCGGTGGTGCAGGAAACGTGGAGGCAGCCGGTCGTGGAAGGCTTCAAGGACAGGGGAATCTGTGGTGCAGGGAAACCCACCGGCGAGACCAGGGCTTCCGATGCAGAAGATGGCGTCCGCTGCTGTAGGCTGCAACAAAGAAGCGATCCCGGCCCTCTCCCAGCTGGGCCGGGATACAGTATACGGGAGCCGGATACAATGTTGCGAGCGGGGCGCGCTGGGCAGCCGAGCATGAAAAAGGCTGCTGTGAGAATCCCAGCGCCGCGCTCCAGGTCCGGTGTACCGGCTCCTCCCTCTCCACAGCGGCCGCTGCTATCGTTGTCGCCGCCAGCCGTCCCCACTAAACAATGGCCCGGCCGCGACCGCCTGGAAGGCCGGAATGGAGACCGGGGCCCAACTCCGCCGGGGCAGCTCCGTTTTCGACCGGAGTCAAAGTATCGTGGTCAGGGACGTGGCGCAGGGAAGCGTAGGGCTCGGAGGCGCAGGATTCTTGCCAGGATATCGACGAAGGGCGAAAGGGTCGGCGGAGCCGAAGAGCTAGGCGGCCATCTCGGCTGCAGGCTAGGCTCCTCCCGGGTTTTTCTTTTTTAACGCTTGTTTAACTTCTCTTAAGATGTTTTTATTATTATTAATCGCGTATAAACCTCTAGACGCCTCGGTAGTATGCTAGAATTTAGTAATGTCATCCAGTCGGATGAGGAGTGGGTGTTATATTTCATATAGGTACCCCGATATAGGGCTGGGCAACATCATAACTCTTCACCTACATTCTCTCCTATATTACATACATAACGGATTTGAAGACCTGACCTTTCACCTAGTTACAATACTACACACAGTACGTAGGGTTTTTCCCTGAATGCTGGCCTCATAAATTATGCATGAGGATTCATAGTTTCTTGGAACCACAGCAGGACCATCAACTCCTGCATAATAACTATGTATGAAGTTAATTCCCTACGTCATCCTAAGTCCGACACTGGCACAGCAAGGTAGAACCCCTGGGGATACCTTAGGGTATATAAACATCACATCTTGCTGAGATAGTCAAAAGAGATCAGGACTTCCCGGCCAACACACTGACGTAAGACGCTGAAGTTCCTGCATGCAGATACAACAGCTCGCAGTGGTCTGACATCCCTTGTGGGGTGTTCAGTTTGAGACCACAATGGGGTCCCGCAGTCTCACATCAGGTAATGGGGTTGGTTTTATCCTAGAGGGATTCTTGGCTTTACACCTACTCACATACTAGGTATACTTAGGTACATCTAGTTAGGTTTGCATCATAGGAGTACACATTTTATTGCCGTGTATTTTATACACTTGCCTGTGGTTATGAATTTAGCAAAATGGTACAAACCTACCATCTGTTTACTTTCTTAGTGCTGCTACTCATTTATCTATGCTACTGTCCATTGGTGATTTCAGTACACTTATTTTACACTAGAATAATGACTGTTCAATAAATGCTTATTGAAAACGTCTGAACCGTTTATTCTGTGTATCTCTCTAAGAAAAAGTGAGCACGAGTGACTGAGCGAAAAGTGAGATACTATTTCCACAGTCCTGAGGGATCAGGGTTGTCATGTTTGATAGTTGCCAAGAACTATTCTCTCCTTGGTAAGAGGAGGTGATAGTGGCCTTGAGAGCTAGCTGGCACACAGGCCAACATACCCGGTGGGGGTGTCTGGAATCAGTCTGGACACCAGTCCCACAGTGTATGTTGTCCAAACGGGCAGATCCTTTATATGTCCTATAGGAACTACACAACAGCAGTGTCTCACAAGCGAGATGCATGCGCTAGGGCATGCAGTTGCAGACTCGACCCTAAAAAAGTTCTTGGGAAGAAAGTTCCATAAAAAAACACACTTGGTGGTGGGGGTTTAGTTAAGGTAGGACCTGCAAAGTTTTTTAGTAAGAAAATCTGTGCATAGTTTGTGTCAATGCACAGTGAGAGGTCGTAGGACCATTTCATATCTGTTAATATAGAGGCAGTTATTAACAGTCCTAATACCAGTCCTGACCATTGTATAAATCGCTGGAATTTTATACTGTCACTTGTCTGAACTTTAACTGATATCAGATTCAACTCTTGTCCAAAGTTGGAACTTATGTGTCATGCCAATGAGATCAGGATATGAAACTATACTGCCACCAATAGGCAACTGGCGTGTTTCCCTCTGCAGTATGTTCAACTGAAGAATGACATCAGAAGATAGAGCAATGTGCAGCATTTATTAGAGGTTGTAATTTGGTATTTATGCCGACGTTTTTCCTTTTCATACAGTGAACGCCAGACCGGTTTCAGCCATGTTGGGCCTTATCAAGGAGGAGCAGCTTCAGTCACTTTGGAGCAGCGAGAAGTGGTAATGCCTTGCGCTCTGTTTGGTTGACATCAAGCACTGGCTTCTAAGCACACTTCCATATTGTAATTCCTTTTGGGAAGAGGCTATGTTTCTTGCTGGCTTGTTATGAGTTTGTACAATGCTCTGTCTCAACCTGGAATTTATGACTGAAAAGGGTGGAAGAGTGTGCATTTTTGCATGATCACCCGGAAGATTTGGACTGATGCTGGTGGTTTTTGACTCTGAGAGTGCACTTGGGCCTGCTATCCATATCTCAGTGCCAGTGTTCTAACCCCTTACAAAATGTTTGTTGAATTGGCTATCCACAATTGGCATAAGCTGACTTACTTATAAGCCCCAAGTATATTGTACCAAGGAAAACCTGGGCATGTAAGGCAGAGTGTCTCCCTGGGGCTGCAACACTGGTTGTTGCACCCTGTGTGGGACAACGTACAAAATGGTTCCCAGCCTGCCACTGCATCTTGGAAGAGCAGTTTTAAACTGCTAGTTTGACATTTCCATTTAAGCCTCTGGCAAAGCTCCCACTTCCCTTATCAATATATGTAAGTTTACCTTAAGGAAGGCCTATGGAGGCCTGAAGCAGGAAGCTGTATATTATTGAGTAGGACATATGCTTTTAATATGTCCTGACACACACTTCCAAATTGTCATTTTTGTTGTGGAAAAGTTAGTAGCCCCATTTGCTAACACAGGGTTACCAGCTGATCCTTCAGCCCGGCTAACTTCTGAATGGGACTACTAAAATGGGTACTTCAAGGTATCAAATTAATCGTGACATTAAACCTGACTTGACGCCCAAGTTGAATTTAATGTCACTTTTAAGGAAAGGCAACTTTTAGAAAGTTGTCACTCTGTTGCCCAGTGTGTCCAGTGGCCTCTCACAGTTGCTGGCCACCAGGCAGCCTTCTTCGGTCCTAGGAAGTAGTCTGAATGAATCCCAGGCTCAAGAACAATAAAAGCCTGCTACAGGGAGAGGTGCTACCTTTCCCTTGCAGGAAGCCACTCAGGGTCATGGCCCAAAAGTCAAGCTTCAAAGGCGAAGCCGCCTTTGAATGGAAAATGGCAATCACATTCCTGAGGGGCTGGCCCTCTGTTTAGGTAGACAGGCTGGCATAGAGAACAGAGAGGGGAGACTAGTGCCCGAACCATTTTTCCTGTGGAAGTGTAGCCCACAGGTAAGCACACCTCTAGGGTGAGCTACCAAGTGCCTAACATCCAAGTAATGGTTCAGACATCTTATGAGTTGGCAGAATAGTGCACCCTGGGATTTCTAGATGCCACACATTGCCAGAAGTTGTTGCGGGAGTGATCCTGGTAGCCCATTGACTATTGACTGCATCATCCCCTCAGAGCACTTTCTGGGCATAAATATGGCGCCCTTGCTCCCTGACCCTTAGATCAAGCCAGACTTTGAAAAAGGACTGCCCTGCTGACCACTGGACCTGGCAAGAGAGGCTGCACTGTCTGCTGGACAGCACCTAGCGCTAGCGAAGAGAGGACTGTGCCTGTGTCTCCTGGCTCATGGAAAAGTCACTCTCGAGCCCCAGACTAAAAAAGTGACTCCAAGGGTCAGTCGGCAGACCCCCTGAAACCAGTATCAAAGCTAAAAAATCACATTCCAGCAAGTCAGTAGCCACTTTCTGTGAATGGCCACTGAACGCCGCTGACCACCGCTGGGCACATCAAGAGACCAATCCTTGACAGCAAAAAGTTGCCCTTGAGTTTGCTTACCGGGAAGTGTCATCTGAGTCCAGATTGGTGGCCCAAGACGGACACAGCCTTTCACCAAAGTATACCGCTGGACCAGCTGTGTACGGAGATCGGTAGTCCAGGCACAGCTGGCCTTCTACTCGCTCAAAGAGGACTTTGTGGGATTCCTATTCCTATTCCTATGGCCAAAGTTGCCCCACTTAACAAGTGGACCAAGAAATAACCACAACTACACCCCAATTGACTGCACAGCACCCAGAGCATCTTTCAACATCCTCAGCAGCCTGCATCCCCAGCATCAGGAGCACTCCATTGAAGTCTAAGGTGATCTTGATGTAAAGTGTAGAACTGAATTTGAAACTGCTTTAGTGACCAGGTAACTGTCCAAATACTCCTTAGTGGCCCCTCTGACCTTCTTCTTTCCAGGTTTGGTTGCCCCACTCAGACCGAAGCTCATTCAGTCTTTTCAAAGGATTCTAAACTTCATGGTTACCAATGCTTGTTGGCATTTTGGACTAAAATGTATGTTTTGCTTAAAATTCTATATCTCCAGAACCCTTTTTTTTTTTTTACCCCAAATGCCCAAGTATGTCTGGACGCACTCACTGCTGTTGAAAGCTGAAGCTTTATTGAGTATGCCAGCCAACGAAGTCACACCTGAAATAAAAATCCTGTTGCCGACGCGTTTCGAGGTAAGTAAACCTCTTCTTCCTGGGCGGCTGCTAACAAAGTCACATGGATACCCAACATGCTTTTCTCCAGAACCCTCTGGTGGATTTTGCTCATCCTGGTGTCTAGGAATTCATAATGATATAGTGTATTTATATAAATTGGTATTGAATTTCTTTTGTGTTGTGTGACTTTCTTATTTCGTTGTTTGGTGCTTCTAAATGCTTCACACTAGTTCCTTTGGTTACCCCTTGCTGTTCAAAACCACAGCTGCCAAGGGTTGAGCTAAATGTTTTACACATGATTCTTACTAAACCCAAGAGAGTTTTGAGACTGTATTATACGGTAATGTCATACAACCATACCATATACCACAATCCTCCCAACTACTCTATTTTGAATTTTTACACCATCATCGACGGTTTCCGTGTTAGCAGTATCTTTTCGACCAGGCACTGCACACACACATTCCCAAACGCCTTCCTGGCGGTTGGTACTTATATTCAGAACTGGTGAGAGGAGATCTCACATCCTAAACATTCTACCTACCTGCTCACATCCTGGATGTTGCAATAATGCTCTGTCAGGGTACAAGGCATGTCTTTCTTGGGTAATCGAACATTATAAGAACTGTTGGTCGAGAAGCTGCCCTTCTTATAGGGATTTTAAACTTGAATTGATTGCACATGCATGTCATTTGGCAAAGGCCGTATTCATGTTTGTTCATAGTTGAGGTACAAAAATGTTTTGTTTGCTTTCCACTTTTCTCTGCACGTATTGCTACTTTACACTGCTTTGTTAATCTATCGTTTGAGTACAAGAGCATAACTGTGGCTTCAGTGCCCCTTATCCAAATCATCACCCAATATACTTGTTAACCCTACCTTTGGCCTTGGTGCAACCCTTCTCAGGCACATTTTCTGCATCCTAGTCTTACGCAATAGTAAAGGCAGCACTATCGACAACTCCCCTGTAAATTACAGCATATCCCTTTCACCCCACTACTGAAGAGTTTAGGAGTCTGGCCATCCTTGGGTCTCCCATCTTCGGACAGGATGACAAAGGTCAGACTCCTGTTATCACCAATCCCCCAATGGGATTTGGTATCATGCGAGACACAGACCACTGAGGATGGTACAAGAATGGATTCCTGTGATTGATATTGCACTTCTTTTGACTTAAACTGTGCCCTGCGATCAAATACTAACCCTTTATCACTCTCTTGACAACAATGATTCATACGCTTCTGAAATGTTTGTGTTGAACATTTTCACAATCTTGACTCCTTGCACTTGTAGACACATTTCAATAGAACATGGGTGGTTTGGGTTCTATAGTGATGAAAGGTTCAAAATCATTGATTGCAAAGTTGTCCCAATATGTCAAGCGTTGGTCTTCTGGGCGACGTTTGGACTGTCTTCCTCATTAGAAGAAAGGCCTCTTACCTCTACAGGTAGTCTCAGACACCAGGTATAAACAGAAAGTCTAGCACTGCTCTAGAAAAAAAATCTGCAAGAATGAAAGAAATTGTAGACCAGAAAAACTATCTAGCTCAGTGCCTCCCAAACTTTTTAGAAACATGACCTCATTTCTAGAACGACAAATTTTCACAGCCCATCTAGCTTTAACAGACATGAGGCAGCGGGGATTTTTTAATTTAGTAGTAGACATGCTTTCAAAATGCTGTGAATTACCAAAATAACATACTCTTCACATTTTGTTTTGCATTCCTCTCTAACAGAAATAATTCGTAGATGTCACGACATTGACCATTTGGCCAAAATATTGATGTGCTCATAAAAGTGGCAGCCAGGTGAACTGCACTAGAGCTGGAACACTTTTTAAAATGGGGTCCTGGCCTGTGGCATCTGTTCACTAAAACACAAGGCTTTTCAAAAATCTTGGTGTTGATACCGGAGATAGTAACAATTTTTTTTTTTTAAATCACGTCTGCATCAGTGTATGCGGTAAGGCCTAATATATATTTTCTTGTTAAAATGAGGCCCAGTGATGCATTTTGAATTCCATATATAGTAGTTTAATATAGCATGAACTCTGCCAAAAAAGGCATTGGAGCACTTTATTTACATGAGCAGCAGATTACATTACATAAAATGATATAAAAAATTTTAAGCAGAGAAATTAACTGATTTGCCTATAGCCGACACCAGACTCAAACTGGTTTCCCAGATCCAAAGTCGGCATCTCTGGTCAGTAGGTCACAACCATATTTTCCAATTTATGTGTGAAAGTCATAGACAAGTGGGATGGTTGTATATGATTATGTATAGTGAACTTATTCTATATTGAAATGGCTTTGTGAAGTGAAAAAAACAGTGTACAAAATAGAGGAATCATCACCCAGAGTCTTCCTTGGTAATACTTGCAAGGATGTGTTTTAAAACTGGACTTAAGGACATAGTTCAGCACCTTCGTACCAGTGGTGTTGGAACAATTTTCAAAGTGGGGGTGCTGACATTAGTGGTGGGCGAAACTCATGGAGTTTTATTCTGTTGAATTCTGCGGAGTAACAAATAAAAACTCTGCACGTTTCCATGGAGTTCCGCCAACGGGCGGAAAATATGTAGCTCGCGCAGCTATTAAGCACCGGTACAGCAATCAGCTAGGAAAAATCAGCACGAACGGCATCATGCATTGCGAAAGGGAATGTGGTCATTTGAGTAGAAAATCTATTTGAGCGGCAGCAAATATACTCGGATAGCATCCCTCTGACTGCGACCGTTCGTGCATGCCCACGACCGCCCGCATCAGAAAATCGGGCTGGGGGGATGCCAAATCTCACTTGCACTCGCTATCTCGCTCACGCTTCCCATCTCTCATTTTCTGTGGTCTCGCAGGAGATAAATTCTGCCATGTGGCGACTGGCAGAATTCGGCTGAAACTCCACGTAAAATAGTCACATGGACTGAGCAAAGTTCCACCAATTCTGCGGGCGGAACAAAACATTCTGCCCCACCCTTTATTGACATCAACGTTATATCACTGAAGTCCTAGGGCTTGTCAAACATCCTAGCTTCACACAAAGTGTAGCAAATGTATCCAGCAGGAGAGTGGTAATGGTGTAATATGTAGCTGGTGGTGCATTTGGAGCACACTGTTGCAAACATATCACTAAAGCATTGTGTGATAGCACACTGTCATTTACAGACAGCACATTTTCCATTGAAATGGCCTCTAAATCTACACAGACATACAGTTTTACTGCTAAAACTATATAGCACACAAATGATAATGTGTGGAAATCATTTCAATGTCTTGATTTGCTTTCCTAACTGCTGATATATTCTGAAATATGTGTGCACTTCATTTACAGGTACTTAAATGTTGGTGTGTGTTACAAAAAATTATATCCTACAGCCTCTTCTTCCACATTCCCTGCCCTGTAACCCAGCAAGAATGCCATATAGTTCACTTTAAAACTTGTCTCGCTTTTCAGTCAGAGAAAGAAAAGTAAACACCTATTCCAATGTTAAATGAATAAGCGCCAGTTTGTCAGAAGTCATAGCCTGACATTTGACCTCTGTCTTTGAAGCACTGCAAATGTGACAGGATAAATACAAAATGTAAGGGCATCTTTATTTATTGCTCTTTTGCGACCCACCAGAAATTGGATGGTGACCCATTAGTGGGTCGTGACCACTGTTCCCTTCAACCTGCGTGCGTGAGCGGGCGCGCACTTATATCTCCTGGAGCGCGCACTGTAAATTACAAAGCGCGCACAGGCAACTGAGGAACTTCGGCGCCGCCGCTTTTAAAATGCGTGCGGCCCCGAAAACGGTCAGATTGTGTCCCTTTTGTAAGTAATCATGTTAATCGCAGCGCCCGTCAAGCGCTGCTATTAACATGATTACTTTAACAAAGGCACACAATCTGCTCGGCTGTTCAGTGTTGTGCCCTATTAACAAATGAAAGGCAGCAAGTCTACAAGCACATCATGCTTGTAGACTTGCTGCCTTTCATTTGTGAAAGGCAGACCGAGCAAGCAGGGGACAGAGAGCCGAAATGGGTGTCTCGATGCAAAATTTGGGTTAATTACGAGTGACATTTCAACAACTTTGAGTGGCATATTCTCGCGAGCTAAACACGCAATGAAGCTGAGAGAAATATAGAAATAACACACATTTGAGCAATGATAAACCCAAAGAAGATTTTAACTGCTGTAAAGCACCAGTAATAGAAAGGCACGAACACGCACTTGTGTGTCGAGGTCAGGAGGTCGAAGACAGGCATCGGTCTTCCTGTAATTTAACTTAGCCAGCGCTGAGCTGCAGCAGCAATTACTGGGGGCCTGGTTTGCGAGAGCAGCATTATTTCAGCAATGTGATGTCAACCTAATTCATTTTAACCGATAAGCTTAAAAACGTGACTGTGTGTATCTTTACGAGCGATATCATCCTATGTGAACTTCGAATTTTCGAGGTATGCACAGCGTACGTCATCTTCGTGTGAATTGTTTTCAGCCCAGTTAAGGCTGACGGCACTAAAATCTCACGCTGCCCAGTGAGGATGTACATTGGCATTCCCACGGTGTCTGCCGTAAGCAGATGTCTGGGCTGTATTCCTTTCTGACATTTGACTTCTATTGGGTAGGTGGGGAAGCAAATTACAGCTTTCCGAACTCTGCCTGTATGTGACAGTCACTCCGTTTTCTCCCCTCCTTTTGTGTTGCGTACAGCTGGACAGGGCCCTGCAACCGGCTCTTTATAAAGTGATTGACGGGTGCATATGGATTTACGCTGGGTGAGGGGCAACTAAGGCAGCGCTGGAGTGAAGCAAAGTGGCGTTAAGTATCCACACCCTGTGGGTAAACGTCCCCATCAACTAAAAAAATGTCATTTGTAGTCTAGCTCGAATTACACAGACAGCTGCTCACTGTCGTTATGAAAAATAATTATTTCAATTATTACCCATTTGCAGCGAGCAGCAATCATTTCAGTATGCCGGTGCCCTTCTCCTTATTCCAGGCTGGTCAGCTGTCCTGGCGGCCCGGGGTCGCTGCACAACCGAGTGAAAGTCAGTCACTGCCTCCGTGACTGCACAAGACTTGGGGGCATATCAACAACAACCGGCGATAATTATCGCTAAGTGCACTTAGCGCTAGGATAATTATCGCCGGCTAGCGTTGATTTTTATCGCTGAGATAGCGTGCTATTAGCAACGCTTATCTCAATAGCGATAAAAATCCTCACGCTAAGTGGCTAACGTGAGATTATCGCTGGAAACCCAGCGATAATCTCACGTTAGCTTGTTGATAGGGACAGACAAACTTAGCCATGATATCCTCCTTCCATAGGATATCATGGCTAAGTCAGAAAAATACCAGACGTAAAAAAGCAGCGTTAACCGCGGTTAGCGCTGCTTTTTTTGTCTCTAACAGGGTTAGCGATATTCTTGATAATAGGAGAATTGTCGCTTAGCGACATTTCTCCTATTATTTTACTCTGGAACGCCCCCTTTGCATCTCATTAGAGATGCAAGGGGAAGCATAGAGTAAAAGGGTGCTAACATGCGAATTTGCATGTTAGCACCCTGTTGTTGATAGGGTGCTAGTTTTACCTCTGCTTTTTTGGCTTTTAAAGCCAAAAAAGCAGAGATAAATCCTTGTTGATATGCCCCTTGGACCCCAGGCTCGGCAATATAATTGAATTTGCCGTGGGTGGCGGCCGCCTCAGCATGGGCAGTCCGAGCATTAAGGGCAGCAACTTTACCACGAGCTGAGCGCCATGATTGTGCCAGCGCCGCCCGCAAACAGTACATTTTTTACTAACGTTGTGCCGATGTAGCCAGAAAAGTGCAGAATCCCACTATCATTTCTGCCCCTAATGATTGACAAGCCCAGACTTTGCATTTCAGGGCAGTGATACGGACCAACACACTGAAATGTGTTAGTCTAAGGCCTGATGCGTGGCACTTGACATAGCTGAGATTTCAGAGGCGAGTTAAGGCATGGCCAAAGTGAGCTCTGGCCCAGGGCCCCAGCCTTTTAGGGGAGGCTCCCGATAGTCTTGCCATGATAACCTTGAATAATTACTAAACCGATTGTTTTGAATACCATTTTCCCTTAATTTATTTATAAGGTGGGTGATGTGCGAGAGTCTATTCTTGCCATTCTGCAGAGAAATGTTTATTTTTCATTCAACACCCATAAAAAGGTTTCTTTTAGATCGCAATAGGACCAAACATGAGACATGGGAGCGTCACAGATATTATTTGCAGTAATATTAGTGAACTGCTGATGTGTTACAAAATTGATAACACACATCACTATCCCTGAACATTTAGATGTAAACACATGTAGAATCCAGACAATTGCGCCTGTATACTCCCAGTGACCTGGCCTAAGAGGGCAAGAAAGAGCTGAAATTAAATCATAAATTCATACCTGTTCTGAACAGGGGCCCCCAAAATAGGTTTGGCCCAGGGACCCCAAAATCCTTAAGATGTGCCCGGTAGACTTGCTGCATTTCTTTGGTTAATAGGGCGCAGCCGCGGGGCCAGTGCCAGCCTTAGGAAGGTGTGACCGGTGCCACTGTACCGGGTGCAGACTTCAGGTGGGTGGGGGGGGGGACACCGTGTTTGCAAGTATATTATTGTATTAATAGCACCTGCTGCTATGTTCCTTGACTCCAGCAATTTTCAAGCAATTATAAATATGTCAAGATAACTCTCTGAGTTTTCTCTAGTGCAAGTTCTAAGGTACAGCAGAGGGTTAATATGCCTGATGCAAAGAATGTGCAACATACAGATCTCAAAGTGCCCGGCTGTCCCACTGCGGTACCTATAAAAAAGGCACTGAAATGGGAACGCCAAAGCAAATTCCTGCAGGGCATGGACTGCCAAGGTCATGCCCTGCAGGATCTTGGGGTGCATGCACACAGGGGGGCATAACATATGCCCCCCTGCATGTTTCCCCAGCTATACAAGCTTGTATAGGCTCCAGACATTTCCACACCCTGTGAACAGAGCTCTAGTTGAGAATAATTACTGAAATCTTATATTGGTACCACTGTTGTGAGTCCTGTGCTTTTCTAAAGCTGAAGTGTGCTTGCCTGTGTAACCAATTCATGTCATGGTATGTGTATGTAAATTGAAAACCTGCCATAAGAGCCATCATGTGGCACTGTATGTGTGGAATGCACCGTATTTTCATTTTTCAAGCAAAAGTTTGGAGTGATGTTTGAGCTCATATTTGTCACTGCCCCATATGTGCGGTCCGGTTCCTGGCGCACATAGCATTGGCTGCAGCGCACAGAGACCCAACACTGCCGCACACAGAGGAAAAAAATTAGAGGGAACATTGGTCGTGACCCATAGTTTGGGAAACACTGATCTTGGTGACCAGGCCAGGCAACCGAGCAATGAGCTGAGGAGTAAAAGGAACACGGAGTCCAGTGAGTGAGCAATGATTCAGGAACAATTATAACACAACCGCACTTACAATGGAACTCCCCTTTTATAGGGGAGAGCAGGATATGGCATCATTCCTAAATGCCATCTTGGATTGGGACAGAATAGCCAAACCCAGTATATCAAAAAGGAAAATATATTATGTGCATGTAAGAGCACTCATCCATATATCAATAATGAAGCTTAATGCAAGATGAAAATGACCATGGCATCTTTTCTCTATCTGGATATGCACAGAGATAAAAATTTGTAATATAGCACGGTCAGAAAGCCGACAAATGCAGGGAAACAACGTGGCACCCAGCAAGGAATGCCATTGCATTCTTTTTTTAATTTTATTTTATGCTTTTTCCAAATATACAAAGGACACATAGAGTACGCTTCGACAATCACCCGCATGACATCACAATATAATCAGCTTTTTCAAGCTACAACAAGGTACAAATATGCAGTGCAATGTTACAAGTCATTTTACATTTTCAGACTAATTCAGCTAAACCGTTCCTATATCGGCAGGGACATCATTGGCCATGGACAACAGATATGCTGTGAGAGAAGCCCAGATGTCCTCGGGCCTAGAGGATGTAGGCAGTTCATTGGCATAATACAACAGCTGATCTCTGCAGAATTTTCAGGTCTCGCCTGACCCAGCGCATGCGCTGGTCTGGCGAGACTTATTGAGAGGGCTCCAAAAAGTGCTACCAGGCCAGCCTACAGCTACAGTGCATGTGTGCGGGCGTGCGCGCGGCGCTTTACCGTGATTAGTTTCACTTTCGCCCCTTTGATGTTTGATCGCGATCGCACGGCCGCTTGGCATGGCCAATAGGTCTCGCTTTTGGGACCTTATAAGTATTTAGTTATGCAACTGTTGCATGGCTAAACATTTATAAGGTCCCAAAGGCGAGACCTATTGGCTATGCCAATGCTTGTTTAATTCGGGTACGTTTTTACTGTCCCAGTTTTGCGCCACCTTTCTCTTTGCTAGTAACAATGTGATCAGAACTATACGTCTCTTCTCCAGCTTCAGATGCTTCACAAGCCCCAGCAAACACAGCTGCGGTGTGCAGCCCACCTCCTCCAGGATCATTTCAGTCAGAGCCTGTGTGACCAAAACCCAGAACCCATGAACTCTGTCGCACAGCTAAGCTAAATGAATGAAGTCTGCCTCCTGCGCATGGCACCTTTTACATCTAGCCGTCTCTCTCATACCATATTTTTGTAACTGTAAGGGGGTATAATACAATTGTTGCACATATTTGAAGTGTAAATATAACCATTCCCGCTAGTGTTTCCAATGCTCGCTTGTCCTGCGCTACAGAAATTCTAGGATGATGTGCCAATGGGAGCGCCGGTGCATATATAGGGGATCTCCCGGCCCCTCTTGCCATTACACGCCATGCCTGTGCCGTGCAGTCAGCAGTGCACATTTCCTTAGAGGGATAGTTTGTACGTGCCTTCGATAACAATGCCAGTAGTTGACCAGGAAACATGTCATCTGCCTCCACCGCTATGTGCGGAAGAAAAGGAGGGGGGTAAAACCAATAGTGTGCAAACTGTGCCTGTTCACTCAAATAGTACACATACAAGTCCGGAACTGCAAAGCCCCCTGTGAATAAGGTCTCGTGAGAGTTCCTCAGCTGCACCTGGATTTCTTGCCTGCCCCGACCATACAAATTAGCACTGAACGCAGCCTGGCAAAAAAAGGACCCCGATAGTTTAATAGGAACATTAGTGAAGAGATACCGAAACCTCTGGAGTATGACCATCTTTATCACTGTGATTCTGTCAGCCAGAGATAATGGTAATTGAATCCATCTATTTACCTGCTCTGCTGTTGAGACCAACGCTCTACCAAAGTTTTCCCTCAGCACTATCTCTGAATCATGGTGCACCCACACCCCCAGGAATTTGACAGGTTCCACTGTCCATTCCAGCAGGTACTCTAGTGTGAATTGCCTCGTGCTGGTGGTTAACGCTAAAACGGCTGACTTTCCCCAATTAATTCTGAGCCCCGATAGACGTGCATATTTAATATATTCCCGGATTAACAAATGTAGTTCCTCCTCTGGGTTGCGTATATATAACACCATATTGTCCGCGTACATGGAGATTATAAGCGGACGCTGTCTGAATTGTAAGGCAGCGCAAAGGGTCTCTGTCACACCACGCACCCCAACTGCTCCATCACAATAGCAAATAGGAGCGGGGAAACCGGGCAGCCCTGCCTAGTTCCTTTATGTATTTTTATAGGTTTAGAATGAGAGTTATTGATCCGCACCCTAGCCACAGGGAAGGCATACAGAACCTCTATCCATTGTATGAAAGCGAAAGGTAGTCCCATCCTCCTCAGCGTGTCGAACATGTATCCCCATTTAATAGAATCGAATGCCTTAGCCGCATCTAGCATCACCGCAGCAGCTTTAAGGTCTTGGTCTAATTGATGCATCACAGCAAACACTATTCGTAAGTTGTGGGATGTGGACCGAGATGGGACAAATCCCGATTGGTCCGGGAGAACCAATGGACGGACACAGTTTGTTAGCTATAATTTTAGCAATTATTTTTGTATCAATGTTTAATAATGAAAGCGGTAGGTACGACTCGCAACTATCTGTGCGTTTACCCGGTTTTAGTAACGTGACGATTAACGCTTCCCTAAGCGTAGGAAGTAGAATTTGTCTATCATATGCCTCACTATACATATTTACCAGGTGCGGAGCTTGTAGATCCACATACGTCTTGTAAAATTCTCCCAGCAACCGATCGGTGCCAGCTGCCTTGCCGGACGGTAGTGACCGTATGGCCTCTTTCATATGCTCTATCATGAGTGGTTGCATCAAATACTCCCTTTACCCATCTGAGAGCCACACCAGCGCGACCTTTTCAAAGAAAGCACTGATCTCTACGCTTTCAGCTTATAAATTGGTACTGTCTGGACCCTCTATCTCCGTGACATATTCTTGTGTGCCATAGGCCTTCCATTTTTGCTGCTAATGTGCGGCCTGGGTAACCTCCCTCCCCGTACGCCCTAGCCTTCCAATGCCTGGACATATGTTTAATCACTTGATCTGCTGTTTCATTATATTCAGTCACCAATTCCCTAATTTCTGCCAGCCTTTCCATGTTCAATGTGTTTACATACTTTTTCTCTAGGCGCGTCAATTCTCCCTCAATGTGCCTCATACGGGAACATAGTGTTTTCAGAACACCTGCCTGTAGCACTTTGCAGGTCCCCTGATCGTGACTTTGAAAGCTTCCCAAAGGGTACCTGCCTCATCTACTGTGCCTTCATTCTTAAGAAAAAAGAGTTCAATGGCCTGGTGCACCTCTTCATTAAGAATAGGATCTAAGAGGGAAGACCGCTGCAGTCGCCACTGAAATGGTTGATAATGTTTAGTCGGTATATTAATGTCCCACACTACCGGAGAGTGAGCCAAGAACGTTCATGGCATGTGCTTTACACCATTAACCCACGGAGCTATTGATTCAGAAATAAGCCAATAGTCCTATCTGGACCATGATTTATGAACTTGCCAACATGAACGTGCCCTCTTGTGTGGTAGGATGTCTATTCCTCCCAATGGTCCCTCGTTCTATATGTAAGCATAATGTCATGTATCACCTGTGCTGCATGCTTCCCCTGCCAGGGTGTATTTGCACTCCTATCCATCTCAGGATCCAGATAAGTGTTCAAACCCCCCCCCCCATATCACCAGCTCCGGTTGCAATTGGAATAGCTTATTGTTAAGGCATTGGTAGAAATCGGGATCGTCAACATTGGGGCCATAGGTAGTAATGATCGTGAGGTTCCTCTGTATGAGTGTGAAGTGGCCCAGATGATCTGATTCAGTCAAAATCAGTTTGAATGGTGTCCCCCTTTTTACAAGAATCATTCCCCCCCGGCTTAATTAGAGTATGATTCTGCTGCTCTCACCATTGCCCATCGTCCCCCAACCCTACATTCGCCAACTCGTGTTAAGTGCATCTCCTGTAATAGTGCCAGCTGCACCCGTTGTCTGTCGAGGTACACTAACACTTGTCTGATTTGTATGGGGTTATATAATCCCCTCATATTCCATGTCATGAGTCTGATGTCACCCTCCATTAATCAATTTCTCTTTGAATTGTATCTTTCGCTTGTCTAGCACCACCGATTTAGTATCCTGCCTCACAATGATGCCCTGCTGCATATGTTGTGTCACGCAACTTACCTTAAATAACAAACCCCCCCACCCCACCCACTTCAGTATCCCAATTATGCCAAAGACATATCCCGAACAAATAGGCAGTAAACATAGCAACCATTTCGGGGAATACCCACTCTGGGGCGTCCAGGTACCCGTTTCCCACCTGCAAAGCAGGCGTGGCCGGGCACATTTTGCATAGAACTAGCCTGCATCCCCATTGCGTCACATTTATGCAAATACCAAATGAGAAAGCATTATTTCCCCACCCCTAGTAGTCGTTATTCTCCAGTACACACTTACATTGAGCCCAAGTGTTACAATTTCAATGAAATAGTGCGGTAGGATACTTATTTGTGCTGATCCCACTGCCATATTGCTACACCCGACAAATCCGGTGCCCCCAAGTATGCGGTTATTGTCAATTTTCCATATTGCTGTAGAGGTTGTACACCCCCCTTTGTCCACCAGCCACCCATCGTATACATGTTATCGAAACATTTTATGTGCCCAGATGACCTTACAGTCCGGCGAGTCAGCCAGCCTTTTCGGGAGGCGAGCCTTCCCAATCTCTATCTTACACTGTTCTGCTCCCCTTGTATAACCTGAAGAGACATGCTAAAGTTTTACCTCAATCCTTCTGACAATCCATGAAAGTGTATACAAACCCAGAGTACAAATTTCATTCCGCCGTGTCTGATCTCTCCGAGTGCGTTGGTGAAGCGTTCCTCCTAGCTGCTTTCCTTCTGGCCTGTACTTGTTTAAAAAATTCTTATGCTGCTTTCGGGACCTGGAATATTTTCACTTTTCCCTTCACCGTAATCCTCAGATGGGCGGGAGAAAGCATTACATACGGGATCTCCAACTCACTTTGTTTCTTTTTGACCTCTGCATACTCTCTGCGAGCACCTGTACTGCAACAGTAAAATCAGGCAAAAACGACACCACATTTCCTTGATAGTTTGTGTTTTGCTCCTCCCTTGCCAACCTCAGCACTGTGTCCCAATCCCTCTAATTAAGGATCTTTGCTTTGATGGGGTGCGGTGGCGTACCTGGAGGGAGTTTGGGTGCAAGAGAGCGATGCGCACTTGTGAGAGATGTTCCAACTCAAACAGGTCCCTTAGCATCCCCTCTACATAGTCCTCAAGCCGCCTGTATTCGTGCTCTCGGGGACGCCCATTATACGTAGATTATTTCGGCGGGAGCGCGCCTCCAGGTCTCCATTTTTCGCCCTGATGACTTCAAGTAGTTTCTCCATTTCTTGACATCTGCCCACCTTGGACTGTGATCATCCTCGAATGCTGAGATGCGATGCTCCGCTTAGCCACCATATTGTCCATTCTGAGTGACAAGGTGTCGATCTTGCTATCAATTGCCTGTAGACTTTGCTGCATGGCTTGTAAGCTGGCCTCCAGCGTGGAAACATGCGGATGACCTGCCTCCAGCTCGGTGTCTGAATGAGCGCCCACCGGCCGAATCGGGCGGCGCGATTCAAAGGAGAGCTTAGAATGTTGTTTATCAGTTTTCCCCATACTGCACTTGTTGGTATCCTGCTCACTGGGGTTACTGTTACGAAACCGAATGCCCACTCCTGACGTTCTCCACGCAGTCTACTGCTCACTGTTGCGCACTGTTGCGCACCCCACAGTGGTTTCACTAGAATAGTATCTTTGCCGGTTGTAGGTTGTAGGCGCATTTGTGGGACTCCTCGACCCTCTAGTTCGCAGTACAGGCCTCCTTTGTGGATCACAGCATGCCCTTTCCAGCACCTCACAGACTTATGTGGGACTTCACTTGGCAGAGCCCAGCTCGACCACCCGGGCTCTGATTAATCCTAGACCTCCTACTCAGTTCTTACGGTGTCCATTTCTTTATCCGGTACAGCCCAAATCACATTCTAAGCTGCCATGATCTCTCAGTGTTTGGATGTATTGCGGCCTACTTCCCCGCCGATCCGCACACTGCTACTGTGGATGACCGCCTACCTCCACTCCTCTGCGGGCCCCCATGCCGTTTACTCCCGCTGCATGCAGCTCAGTTTTCACGCAACATCGGCAGCAATATTCTAAATGGGCACACGTGAATGCTTTGCCACACTTGCAATATCATACAACAACCTTCGTTGGCAATTCCTTGCGCTCCAGCATGCCCCATACAGAAGTGACTAGCTGCTTCTCATGTCTCTGGTTGACCACTGGAGCGCCCTAGACACCCAGCCTGTACGTGATGCGCAATGAGAGCCCTAGGCGGTGTTTTTCACGTCTTTCCACTCCCTCGTGATTGCCGCACTGCCGGGGGGAGAGGAGAACCGACCACCGCTGGGCCGTTTATTGTCGCGTTTGTCCACCCCCAGCCTCCTTGCCCGCTGTACCTGACTCTTGTTGCAGCCACGGTTCCCCGCTTCACACCCGGGCTGTCCTTCGCTACAGGTCTTCCGCCGCCCGTCTCGATTGCGTGCGACTCACTCGGAGCCCCACAATCCAATCTCTGCGCCCAATTCAGCTTTTTGGTATACCGAGGGGAGTTGTCCTCCGGTTGCCGCACCGCTCATATCCCTCCTTCGCAGCGATCACAACGGTCCCGAGCCGCCATCTTGTTAACAGCAGGCCGCAAGGCTGTGCTCCTGGTCCCTCTATTAGGTCTTACATTGGGTGTAGATCATTCTGCAGCACTGAGGTGATTCCTCTTATATTCCGCCACAGATCACAATCTTTTTTAGCGTCCGATGCATGCTTGGTCCTCAGATTTTGGACGTATTGTTTACCCGGCCGGCAGAGCTGCACTACAGTGTGGCTATCTTGCCGCGGGCTCACTAGCGCCCCACTTTCCATTGCATTCTTGCCGACTAAGAAGCACCACGCTGCCTAAGCAGCAGAGGAATGCCGCCAGGGTGGAGCAGCGTGCTCCTCTGGAGGACACGCGTGCAGCTAAAAAGTAAGTAAGACTTCCTTACATAATGGTTCTCTAGTAGGCTACTGTATTCAACGATATTTTATGTGTTTACCTTCCTTGATTGCTTATTGTACATGAAACATGCCCATAGAATCACGGCCAGACGGGGAACCCAAAGCAGCCCTGGCAACTTTGTCGGACCCGCCCCCCACGGGGTGGGGGGATTGCAAGTGTGAAGCACTGCTGCTGCTGTTACTGGAATCCGATATTGCAGCACTGCTGTAAAACCTGCCCCAAGTAGCAAAACCAGCCCCCACCCTTCCTGCATCCCAGGGAAACGCCTGATGCCCGCTCGGCCAGTCCAGCCCTGCATAGAATGTTTTTTTTGTATTTTGGACCATTTGGGATAGCTAGTGCTGATATTATGGCATCATTTCCTCACATCCAGAGGGTGCTTAATTGCTGCTAAGGTGGGTAGTATATGATTTATGATTTACATCAATGCCTTCTTATAGCGTTATTATGACTAAATAAAGACAGACAGATAGCAGGCAATTATAAACTGTGCTACCAGATTACGTGAGCTGCCAGTGAAGCCTCTTAAATCCTCTGGCTTTAAACACATTTCTTGTGGGATTGTGTCACAAAATGAACAATTTGACCCACTGCTTTCACATTTTTGGCAAAGAAACAGCCAAACATCCAAGGTGATGCACATGCTGGGATTTGCTAGATAGGCCACGAGTTATGCAATTATTTCAGCAGTGCCCTTTCAGAACTGCCAGAAAAATTCCTTTCTATTTCTCAGAATCGTGCTTCAAAATAACACCATTTCGACAAGACTATCTCAGGTAAAAACGCCCACTGTTGGATATTTGTTTAAAATGGACTCCATCAAGTGCAAAGGTTGAACAATTTGCACTCCAGTCACTCGCTGGCATCCCCTTACACGTGCATGGCTAGTGCCATTTTTACTTCTATTCTGAGTGTCAACTGGTGTCGCAGAAAAGTCCCACAGTGCACCTCTGCACAAATGCTATACCAAGCATATACATTATTGGTTGTCCTGCTCCTGCAAATATCCGATATTCTAGTGTCAGCTGTGGCCGATCAGAACCCAGACCACAAAAGCCCCCTCCTTCCATTAATAGGAACAGTAAATCAGAAAAAAAACTGGCTGCTGAAACCCGTACTTCCTAGCCCGACAGACAGTAAAGCAGTACAGCCATTGGACACTGACGCACAAAATTGTGGACCTCATGTAAAATATGGGCGCAGACTTTGAAGGCATTTCCTAATAGTCCTGACGTTTGTGTTCCACATAGCCCAGAAATAGGGATGGGCCTATTAAGTTGAAACATCACAAAATAAAATGATGGACAGTGTTGAAACTTTTCAAACACTCCGCCCCTGTCACAGATCTGGCTTTAATCCATCTTTGTTGTGCTCACCACGCCACCTCAGTTTAGACCCAGCCATATGCAAATCGGTCTTGACCCTTTCCCCCATGGGAACAGTCCTGCCCGTACTGCCAAGCCAAGTCTTCCCTGCACTGGAAACAAGCATCCTGGGAACGGTTTCGGGGTAACACCCCTCATCAGCCAGGCTAGCTTGAATCCAGTAGGGCAGCCAGCAAGGGACCAATGTCTGGGCATACCCTTAGCCACTTAGAGCGCAGATAGCAACATAGCAAAAAAAATGATGGACGGAGTGTCGAAACTTTTCAAACGTTCATCCCGAGTCACAAATCTCTGTTTAGTCCATCGTTAGGTTGCTCATTACGTCTCCCCAGTTTGGACCCAGTCCTATGCAAATCAGTCTTGACCCTGCTCCCAATGGGAACAGTCCAGGCCAAACTGCCAGGTCAGGTGCTCCCTGAACTGGAAACAAGCATCCTGGGACCGGTTTACTTATTAAGTAGAAAACCACAGGAAGAGGGAAAGGGGAAGTGCTAGAGGGTAGTCCTACACATAAATATAAAAGCTAGTACTTGCACACTAGAAGTGCTTGGACAGTGGCTACACAGCTCGTGAGAATATGACACTTTACTCCGTACACATTTACAACGCGTGCCATTACCCTGCATTTTTTACTGCGCAAAATCTTTTATAACGCAGGGCTTTACAACGCAATCCATTACAACGCATTGTCCATTACAATGCAATTTACTATTCTAACTCCACCAGGGCGTTGCAATGGGGAATGCGTTGTAAAAGATTTTGCAGAGTAAAAAATGTGTGGTAATGGACTGTGTTGTAACGCAGTCATTGTAAAGGAGGTTTACCAGCTTGTGATGCTCATATAAAACCTTGTCTGTATACTTTTAATCTCTGAGAGTGTTTGTTGGAATAGGGAAGCTGTTTTTACTGTGCTGCAGAGAATGAGGAGGCCTAAGCCTCAATGGCGGCTACAACTATAAAAATATGGTGGGGCGCTATGCTGACACACTCAGCATATACTGCTCCCCCAGGTTTGCACCTCCCCGATCAGTGCCCACGAGCAGGAAAGGGAAGGACTTCCTTCCTGCTCAGTGGACACAAATACAACCAATCTTGGAGCTGCTTTTATGCTGACAGTAGCTCCAGGATTGGTGGGAGCGGGCTAACCCAGCGCTCATTTTGAGACTGGGGGCCTGTGCCAGCAATCCCCAGGAGGGTTTCATAGCCAGGGGATTGCTGGGTTTACAGTGTGTCTGTCAGGCTCGCCGTAGCAACAGAGCCGGCCAACCCAACATGCGCACTTCAGTGGCAGCTGTAATCCTGCCATTTTAAGACTCAGTCCGCCGCCGTAGCAACAGAGCCAGCCAACCCAACATGCACACTTCAGTGCCAGCTGTAATCCTGCAATTTTAAGACTCAGTCCGCCCCCTGCCCTTGCACTGCGACGTTTAGGTAAAATGACATTGACTTGTTATTTTACTTATTTGTGGGTGCCGGCTGCACTTTCCGCAGGCGGGGTGACGCTCCTCCGCTCAAACAGAGGAGCCGCCCTGCCTAGCTTGCTCTCCAGGGAGACCCCTGCAACAGACAAACTCATCTATCATCAGCCTGTTGGATTTGGTGGGTTAACACCAATGTTTTGTACCCATCCCATGTGGTGAATCCAGACGATGTCTCTCAGGAGGCCAGGTTTGATTCCACTCCATCCCATATTTTACCACAGTTGGTGAACCTCGCTCGCTCAGAAAACTGCAGTGTTACACCAGCATATAATGGCTACCTGGTGACTTACCCAGAACTTCACTTGACAGTTCATTCCGACTTCAGTTCTACAAAAGGCAGGGCCATCCAACAGTGGCTTTCCAGTCCAATAGGGCAAAGCTACAGCTCTGTAATCTGATGAGTAGGATGAGGAGAACCAAGCTCAAATTCGTCACATTCATGAGATCCATAAGAGGAGCAAATTGAATACGGGCCACAAATGGACTACTACCTTGGCTTAAATAGACAAAAGTGACTTATTGTGGTGTAGTGCTAAGTTGGTATATGCCTGTGTCAGTACTGACTGGTGGAAGTTCCATGTAAAAACTATTTATGCTTTGTGTGACAACATGCGCTCTGAGCAATTGAGCCGGGCCACCATGTTATACCTATCTTCTAATCTTCTGTAATAAACATCTGATGTCTGCTTTCATTGTGTTTTTGTAATTGAACTCTAGTTATACGGTAATAAATTAGGAAACTTCTTATGTACTCAAGGGCAGTTCTGCTAATTTCTCTATTTCAAGTATGACTAAGGTATGTCCACCTGCGAGTGTTGGGCTTACCAGTATGCCTTTCTTTATCATTTGGCTAGTACTCGCATGCCCCCGCGATTTCAGAAGTGCACTGAGCTCGTCACTGAGTCTCATGCACCCTACCCGTAAGAAGCCCACACTGTTTCACCAGAGTGCAAGCTTTCTAGAGGGGGAACAACCTTTACAACGCAACTTTACAATGCACTACCATTACAACGAAACTGTTACAACGCGAGTGCATTGACAACGCAGGACATTACAACGCAAGTCTTTACATCGACTTGCACTAGATGGCGTGCTAACATTAAAAATAGTGTAGTTTACTATCCCAACACCTTCCCTACTGTTACGTGGACTGGAGTTGGAATAGTAAATTACACTTTTTTAATGTTAGCACGCCATCTAGTGCAAGTCGATGTAAAGACTTGCGTTGTAATGTCCTGCGTTGTCAATGCACTTGCGTTGTAAAACTTTCGTTGTAACAGCATGCGTTGTAACAGCATGCGTTGTAACGTCATACATCCTTCTAGAGTGCAAGCGGATTCAAAGGCTTGCATGCTTCAACTCCAGGGAGACTACAGAGCAAACGGATCCACGTGCAGTCGAGCGCATGGCCTTACCCTGTCTTCCAACAGATACTGTCTTACGCTTATGTGTTCATTTGTCTTCTTTGTGGTATTGTGCATCCTGCTCATCGCTACTGTCGCTTCCCGACTTTTAGGTGTGGGTTTTGACAGTGTAGGCATCACACAGACCCAATGCTAACAATATACAGTGAATGTGCTTTGGGTCTTCCTCTTTCAAGGCCTGGTTTCTTCGACCAGTCTCTTTTAGCCAATGGCTTGAGACTTTGCAAATCATGTCTTGGATCGCCCCAGGGAAGTATATATGTCTCACCTAATGATATTGGCTGTTTGGTGGTATCTTTTCACCTCCCCTCATGCAGTTGCATTGAAGGGCATGATGAACTACTTTCCAATTGTAGGTCTGTTCGTCCACTCCAGCTGGCTCCCTCCCCTATATCCTGCTGTAATGTGCTAGTGGTTCATGCATTTGCGCATTAAACCCAGACCTCCTGCCTATGCCAATGCTCGTTTCCTCTACTCAACTGTCTCCTGAGACATACCCCTGAGCTTCTTTCTCTTTTGTTTGCATTATTGTCCCTTTATCTTTTGCTGAGGACTGCTCTTGCTGCCTTGCTAATATATTAGTCCTTACTGCTCTGTATATGAAGAAATATTGGGTCGAATCAAAGATTTTGTGCACGCCATTACGTTGAATTGGGACAGCGTCCCAGTCAAATACAAGTTGAGAAACGCTGCACCGCGTGTGCATGTAAACTTTGGAGGCTCCACAGTAAAATCCAAATCCTGCCTTTTGGGAAGACTGTTCATGCCTAGGACTGATCATATATTTTTAGTCGATATATTTTGTGGTGAGATAAGTAAGAAATCTGCTGCCATATTGGCAATATTAGCTACTAAATTACTAGCGTTCAGACCTAATGTGGTGCACAATTCAGGAGCAAGGAATGCGAAAGCAGATTTCTTGTCACGTTTTTCTGTGAGTGAAGCTGTTGATGTTTGTCAGCTTGAGGAAGGCATTGAAGATTGTATTAGTGCTAAAGTTGAAGATTCTGAGATGTGTGTTCACGTGCATTATTGCTAAAGTTGAAGAGTCTGAGATGTGTGTTCTCGTGAACGCATGGTGGAGTGAATTAGGAAAGGATGTGGTTTTGAAAGAAGTAATGAAGTTAATCTGTGATGGATGGCACCAGGCAAGAATGTCAATAAGCAATATTCAGTCCTTTTATAAACTAGCTGATGAATTATCGGTTGAGAATGTTTCACTGGTAAGGGGTGATAAATGAATCCCGCCATCTTGTTTTGAACAGGAATTCTCGAAACAGCTCACTGAGATCATCTTGGTATGAGAGTCACAAAGAAAAAGATTCGAGGCAACTTTTGGTGGCCTCTTTATTAAATATTAAATAATATAAAATAACGAATTTGATTTTCTTGCAGTGATCTTGGCTTATGCATGCTGGTACTGCGTCACACTCAGGCTGATAGGATGAACGGAGTGACCCGGTGTCCTATTGTTTTGTGCAGCAAAATGTTGCAAGCCATTTTCTGGAAAAACATAAAGCTCTCAAGCATTGCCTCCAGGTTTCACAAATGTTGGCATTTGATGGCTATAGAAACTCTGTACATGACTAAGAGGGGGAGGAGAAAAAAACTCTTGAGGATTTGGAGACCTTATCTGGTGTACCGACATCGCCTGGAACACCTATGGCATGACAGAACTACAACTTAATGAATATTGAGACCGGCCAACTCTAGGGGTACATGGCTGTCCAGGGAGGAGTTGTGGGGAAACTGACAGGCGCCCCCTTTGACTTGTAAGTGATGCATTATGTTTCACTTGATGCTGTCTAACAGCAGAGGTAGGAGATGAGTGGTTGGGATTTTGCATTTCAGAGTCCTTTTCCATTAGTAGTCTGTTTGTGATAATGTTTTCTGCATTCTTTGAAAGCTAAAACTAAATAAACAAAAACATGTTTTGCAAACAAAATGGCTGCCTACACTGATTTATTTTTTTCTGGTGCCTGCCTAAGGTCTGTCACTATGTTTATTTAATGGAGAAAGGGTATTGAAAGGGGAGCTACACATCATAGAAGTAAGGAAGGCGGTAATGGAGAGACAAAGAGGACAAAGGAGAGATGCAGCAAACAATAAAGATAATGTGGACAATGGAGAGATACGGGGGGCTGGATGGATAGTGAAGTGGTGGAGGGATGTGGGGAATAAACAAATGAATAGGGTGGGGAGAGTGATGCGGGAGGGAATAGAGAGGTACAGGGTCGAGTAAAGTGATGTAGTGGAGAATGGAGAGGTGCAACGAAGAAGGTTTGTAAGGGACTTGAGAGATATAGGGAAGAATGGGAAGAGAGCATACAGAGATGGATGAGAGAAAGGAGACATGCAGGAGACAGCCAATAGAATGTTGGAAAGATACAGATAGCAACACACAGAGGAGGGCGGAGAGAGGCAGAGAAGAATGTAAAGGTACTGGACAGACGGCGAGGGGAGGGAAGATGGCGGAGACGAGCAGGTATTAGAGTAAAGGAAGACGGAAGAGAGTGGTTAGGAATCACAGCATAGAAAGACAGGAGAATTAGGTTAGGGGGAAAAGTTTAGACACAGGACACATGGGAGAATGGAGGTGAGGTGAAAAATAAAGTATCCAGTTACAAAGGAAAACTGATGTGAGAGAGTAGAGATATACAATAATGGGAACCAGAACCTGGAGATACACAGGAGAATGAGGGAACGATAATGTTACAAAGTAAATGTGGGAAATATATTAATACAATGTAGTACGATACAGGAGAGAATAAGGAAAAGTAAAACAGAGAGGAGAGTAGCCAGAGGAAGCAAGGGGAATGAAAATGTAGAATGATACAGAAGAAAAAAGACATGAAGGGTCTCATGCTGTGCAAAACCGAACCATTCTTTGGAGATTGGAGAAAGCGAAGAAGAAAGTAGGGAGGTGCAGGTGGTACTGCGGAGGGTGAGTGAAAGGTGGAAAGCAGCAAGGGAAGTGAGAGGAAGGGACTGTGGAGATACACAAGGATGAATGTAGAAAATCATGCTGAATAATGAAGAGTAGGGGAAATGGAAGAGATACTGGGGACAAGGAGAGTCAGGGCAAGAGAGTGCCTGGAGAAAAGGGAATGGTAATATCCCATAGTGAATGGAAACATCACTGGAGAATGGAGAGGGTGTGTGCAAACACAAATAAATTTGGGGGAGATAGAAAGGCAGAAGGTTACATGATACAAAGGAAAATAAGAATAATGGGTTGGAGATCTTCAGGGAATGATACAGCTTCATATCAGAGTGAAGTATTCAGGGGAGCAGGGTCTTCACAGTCATTAGCACTGACAAGGCAATGGCACCAGGGCCGAGAGCTGTGAGCGGCCACTGCTCCTACATTATGGCTGTTGTTACCACTTAAACAGGGGTATAGGCGGCCATATTCCTTACTTGCATTAGGGTCCAAGCTACTCTTGCTAAGCCACTAGCAATAGGCCGGATCTAAGCGACTTGTCAGCTGAGTTTCAGGTGTCCACCCAAGTCCCAGGAGCCCCTCTTCACTACATGTGAGGTACAGAAGATGCAGAGATGTTTGAGGAACACAGGTCTCTAGTTTGGCAATAAGTGGGCCACGCTCTGCGGCCAACACTTATAAGGCTAACAACCATGGTGTGTGAGTTAGGGCACGGTATGGGACCCCGCTCCAGTGGTGAAACCTCTTCCTGACAGTCAAATTAGAAAACTGCATATGTCTCAGCCAGGGAGTTTGGGAAAGTCCACTATGATGTGTAACAGTTGTTAGCTTTGAAGGGATGTACCTCAATCCTGCTCATAGATTACTGCTGATTGTCGCTCCCTACCCTCAAAATAGGTGGCGTGCTCTTATGAGTAGTTGCTGCCAGAGAGGGAGAAAGTACCCCAGGCCATGACGAGGAAGAGAAAGACCTGCAATGATATGCCAGGTGTAAGAATGTGCCAATGGGGTCTTAATGAGTGAAGATATGATTTACATGTTCTCCAAATAAGTGTGGTCTGAAACAAGCTGCCTCATCTATTCTGAATAAACAACGGGTGTATAGAATTCTCATTGTATATGCCCTGCTGCCCGTGGTGATTTTAAATAAAGTTCAGAATATGATACCCAGCCTGCTGACTTTGAGTTTTCCTTGGAGCTGGGAGTCATGAAAATATGGTCTCATAATCCTGATAACTAGGTGGAGGCACTATATTATGTATGTGATGGCCATCTGAGTAAGTCTTATCCCGTGTCCACTTTGCTCACCCGATTAGGATGTGAGCCCACTCTAGTACAGGTCTGCGCCAGACCCAGACATGCCGCCTTAGGGTTGGCTATCAAAATGTCCCATAACCACTAAGTAGTGGATGCCATCAGTACAGGGGTAAACCCAGCCTGGCTTGTGCTTCATGCAGACATTAGTTTGATGCACAGCCATGTTTGGTTGGCCACACAGACCTAACCAAAGTGGTATGCCACACTTCCACTGTTTATTCTTGTTCATCAGATCCCAACAGTGTCCCGCACCCTTATCTGAGAACTCTCTCACGTTCATCAGTAGTGCCTTCCCTCCCTCTTCTAGCAGGGTTTCTTCATTCATGCCCATAGGCTCCATCCCTTCAAAATCATAGGTTATGCCACATCAAGAATGGATGCTTTGGTGCCCAGCACATCCTGCCCCCTCTCCTAAGTACATGCCCTATGCTGTTGCACATGAGATGAACCCCAGACAACCACAGCGCCCCTCTCCACAGCACCCTTGAGAGAGAAATGGGCAAAGGTGCTAAGTGGAAGCCTCAGGATTGCCTTCATGTGCCCCCCCCCCCCCACTCTACCATCACAAAAATATTGAACCACGCAGGAGAGCAGCTACCGCCTGCAAAAACACTCATTCAACATTTACTCTGACTGCCCTTGAGGTTTTTAGGTCTCGCCTTGGCAGTGTGCATGCGATGCTCTAGGAAATGACCTTTAGAAATTGGTCAGCTCTTTTCAAGCACTCGTGCTTGTTCTGGCATCCACTTTGCGGGAGCGAGCAGCGGCGCGCGTGCTAATTGAAAATAGATGGCCAGCGAGCCGCTGCTCACTCTCGTGGATGCCAACACGAGTGCTTGACTAGGCTTGTTTTCATTTGTTAAAGGCTGCTCGTTGTCCCGCCTTTAAATGAGTTTTGACTTTGGTAGCGACTGCCCGTCACAATTCCCCTTATTGTTAGCTTTACTTCTCGTGTGCTTGCTACACTGTTTTCTTTTTTATATCAATTAGTCCTGTGCCGTTTCTTGTTGTTTGCCTGCCTCTGCTTCTATGTGTGTCGCCTCATCTTTCTTCATGGCCGTCAAGCATATCTATCAGAGTCGGTCATCAAAGGCACTGTTTCAAATAAATAAGAAACAAGGCAACCAGTAACAATAATCCCTGCTTAGTTCAATAAGCAAGTCCCACACCCATAAGTACACATCCTGTGTTTCCTCATTTCTTTTGTCCCCCCCCCCTCCCATATCAATATCTTTCCTCACTACCGGTTGTCACTGAATAGTCAAATAACAAGTACAGTAAGAGTCCCCCGAGCAGCCCTGTGGAGACGATGGAATAGCGAGCGCCTGCTCTCAAGAGAAGAACAGTAGTTCATAGCTTTCTTTCAGGTGAGCCTGCAGGACACTCAGTTTCCAGGTTCTCCTGCCAGCCTGCACCCAACAACATCCCGGCCCTCAGTGTGCCCCTGCCACACTCACTCTTGTCTTGTGCCTTGTGCATTGACAAATAGTACGCCTCACCCTTGCAGCGCAGGAGCAGCTGCCACCCATCCTCCACCTCCCTCCTGTTATGCGAACTTTCACTGCTCGCAGCTTCCTGACACTTTCCCTCTCCAGTGAATGCGATGTCTTCTCTTTTAATCCCTCCAACGCGCAATTTGCCCTCTCCAACAGATCTTTACATTGCTGTGGAGTCTGCTCGTTGCCAGCTTGTGACTGGCACTTATACACCACTCAATTAATGCCACACAATTTCAAAACAAGCAACTCAAATCCAACCCACATAATTCCACTGCTCACCACACCACAAACATCCACTCCACTCTATGGCGCATGGCTAAAAGATATGGACATTACCATCACTGATAGCTCCTGGATTGGAAGTTAATTTGGCATGACTACATCATCGTTCCTTATGTTTTTTTGCATGGGTTGGAGGAAGTTTGTTTTCCTCTCTAGTTTATGTATGCTGCAAGTGCTATGCGCAGAGTGTGCTGTATGCATCTTGTGTACAGCATGATTTTCATTAAGTTCAGCTGGAGTACTGACATCGGTGTATGTTGTGTGCAAAGTAAAATACATGGACAGGGTGTGCTGCAGTAGTATATAAAGTTTAGTGTGCATCATCTACCTTATGTGCACCTCATTGTGAGCACCGCAGTGTGCACTCAGTGTTTCCTCTGCAGAATATGCAATATGTGAAGGGCAGGATCTAAGTCGAGTTTGTGAATGGCGTTTCGTTTCGGTAGCTTGATGTAGAGTGTGTGTCCCTTCCCTCTCCCACTACTGAGAGCGATGTGCTGGCTCTCCTTTTGCCGCCTTGTGCACTGTTCAATCATACACTAAACATTTTTTATATATTAAATCTTTTTTTTAATAAGGTCGTTCAATTATACATAATCGCACCTTAATTATAGACAAGGTTACAAAAATGCTTATAACAGTTTTTGTATTATAACTTTGGAACCTGCTGAACACAAGCCCCACTACTCGACAGCATAGCTTAAAACACATTAGCAAAGCCAATAGCTGTGCAGCGCGTCACTCGTCGCAGAGTGAGAACGGGTCAGCGAGACTCGCGGACGGCGCGATGGAGATCCACGCCTCCACGCGCACCTGAGGACTCCCGGCTCCTGGCTCCTGGCTCCTCCCTTTTCCCTCGAAGCTCTGCAGCTCCGGCGCGGTTGATGGCGGCTGACGGCGTGAGCGGCTGGCGTGTCTGAGACGGCGGGGGAGCAGCATACTGCTACTAGCTTGCCGTGAAAGCTCGTTTTCATCGTTTCTGGGCAGGGAAGCAGCTTGGTTCATGGACTTCGAGACGTGCCGCTTCTGACATAGCGTTGTACTTCGCAGCATCGCAGCATCGCAGGGCAGCGTCTACAGTATTATTTCATCCCAGAGCCGGTGTCTGTACCTGCGCCCAGCATTGACGCTGCGCCCGAGGGTCTTGGATGCGGCTGCTACAGTGAGAGGTGGCTGAGCTGCAAGCGCCAGGTGAGCTTCAGCAAAAACGACATAAAATTTCTTTTTGAACTTTTTGAACTCTCATATCTCAGAAACTAGTTTATGGTAGCAGCATCCGGTGACAACGACAACGATTAAGGCCGATTTGCTCTATCTGCTTTGGGGATGGGGAAGCTGTTGAATACACGGAAGGCGAAGGCTTCTCGCATTCAGGCTAAAGAGGCGCGGAATGCCGCCAAATTATTAAATAAGGGGTGCCTCGGTGATGGTAAGGCAAAGGAGAGAAGTCACAGTGCAGAAAGTTCGGAAGAGCTTGAGGAATCTATCTGTGAGACTCTGTCTTCATCTCTATCTCCATCTTCAGTTTTGAAAGCTTCTCACTGCACAGAAATCGCAGGGTCTTCGTTCTTTAAAGACGGGGCATCCACGCAGGCAAGCCCAGTGGAGGGGGTTAAAGGCACTAAATCATTTCCTCTCTTTGAAAAGAAAAATGTCGTGTCTGCCCAAGTTTCTTCTGCTCTCTCTCCTCCAATTATTCACCCTCCTAATTCTTCGCCTAAATCTAATTTAGGGGCACCCCCTATGTTATCTACGCCTTCTACGCCTTCGTCGAGTGATAATCCCTCCGCACATCCCCCAACAACTATGGCAGATGCTTCGACCACTAAATTTGTCTCTAATGTCTCTAATGGGGACCATCTCAGTCCTTTGCTTGATTTGGATACTGAGACAGTGGGGGAGATGAAGATGACAGTCAAGGATATGTTAAATTTAATCCTCGACGAGGTTAGAGAGCTGAAGAGGTTCCAGAGATCTGAGCTAGCTTTAATCCATCAACGTCTGGATAAAATGGAAGATCTCTTTTCCGCATTCCCCGCTCGATTGCAAGAAGCCGAAACCCGCATTTCTAGTTTGGAGGATCAAATGATTAAGGTCAAACAGGACACAAATCAGCTCTCCCTCACCTCACGTGCTCTTGAATCCAAATTGGACGATTTAGAGAACTATAATCGTCGATCTAACCTACGCATAGTGGGGGTTCCGGAGGGTCTTGAAGGGCCCAGCACGCTGCAGTGGGTCACCTCTTTTTTGAAATCTAAAGTCATCCCTAATCATGAGGGCGACCTGACTATTACGCGAGCACATCGCGTTCCCGCTCAGCCTTTCCCAAATTCTTCCCTTCCTCGAACAATTTTATTGAATTTTTCGGACATACGGATTAAGGAGACTATTCTTTCAACGGCAATTCAGCAAAGACAATTTTTCGTCAATGAAACCGTGAAGTGTCGCATTTTTTCAGACATGTCTGCGTCTGCTGCTCGTAGAAGAAAAGAGTTTGTCCAGATGCTACAATTATTTAAAGCTAAAGGAGCTCAAGCCACGATAGCACAGCAATCCAAACTCAAAGTTTTAGTGAAAGGCAAATTTTTTATGTTGTCAGATATTGCAGCAGCGCAGGAACTACTCCGGGACATTTCCAGCTCTTTATAAGGATAAATTTGGAAAAATTTGGGAAATCTATGGTCTTTAAGGACTTGGACTTGGATTTTGTTGGGTCTGGGGTTTTTTCTTTCCCTAAATATAGACTGATAGTTGTGACGGTCGTGGTTAGATGATGTTTTTTTTGGTAGGGTGAGGGGAGGATCAGGTGCACAGGATGGAGTGCGGAGTCCAGGGGGTCCAGGGGGTGAGAGATGTCACCCGATTGGCAGGGGGTTGGAACCATTGGTCTGCGTGGGTTGGGGAATCTTGGCCAATGGTGGGGGTGGGGGGGGGCGATTGGAGGGTGGGGTTTGGGGGGGTGGTGGGTGTGTTGTAGGGGTTAAAATAATGAAGTCTTTAGTGCTAGGTCTATTATTATGTTTTTTATTAACTATTCTCTGCCTGATAGGTGGTTCTTTGTTTACTAAAATGAGAGATTCCTCCAGAAAATATGTAATCTATCTAAATACTGAGTAGTGACTGTTTGAAAATTATTTCTTTCAATGTGAACGGCTTAAATAACCAAAAGAAACTACGGGCCATAGAGCTATGGATTAAGTCGGAAAATCCTTCGGTAATATTGCTGCAGGAGACTCATATCCCAAATGCAAAATTGGATCAATTCTCTATGTTTAAAAAATGGGCCTCATATCGTGGTTTCTCTTCATTTTCAGAGGCTCAGCGAGGGGTTGCCATATTTCTGAATAAGAATATTTATCCTGAGATCATACAAACAAATGAGGATGCATCAGGACGTTGGTGCTGGGCCTCTTGTAGAATAAAAAATAGATTGAGACCTATTACATTCGTTAGTTTATACGCTCCGGTAGACGATTGCTCCTCAGTTTATGAGGATCTATTTCAATCTTTACTGATGGTGGTAGGAGATATCATTATTGGAGGAGATTTCAATCTAATTATGAACTTACGGCTGGATAAGACCACGCAATCTAGGAAACAAGTCAAACCTAAATCATTGAAAGTTATTCTTAACTATAAAAAAACTTTGGACCTTTGTGATCCATGGCGCACTCAATACCCGTCAAAAAAAGAATACACATGTTGGTCAGGCAGGTTTAAGTCCTTTTCACGGATTGACTTTTTTCTAGCCTCTAGACAGCTTAATATGTTGAATCAAAGGCCTATTCATAATGGGTTCTCAGATCATGCAATGTTGGTTATTAATTTTGCTCTGGATCCAAACTCAAAGACTCCTAAGCGTTGGGTATTCAACAAAACATACTTGAATGATGAAATGTGGGTAACGTCTTTGAAAACAGAGATCAATGATTTTGTATTTCGCAATGTCAACTCGGCCCCGATTAATATTATCTGGGATGCTACGAAAGCCTTTATCCGCGGTATAATTATAAGTAAAGATGCAGCAGTATTTAAAGCAATTAAAAGTAAAAAAGAGGCGCTGGAACAAAGAATACAAGCTTTAAACAAATTAAGACAGGCGAACTCATCCAATACGATCTCACATCAATTAGATGAAGCCAAAAGGGCATTAAGCGCACATTATTATGCTCAAAGCGAGGAGATTTTTCGCAGACATTCTCAAAAAATATATGAAGACAGTAATTTTACTGGGAAGTTCCTAGCTTGGCAGGTGAGAGAACAAGCAACGGCTAATTTGATCAGAGAATTAAGATGCCCAGCGACTCAAATAGATACAATAGACTCGATTGGGGTAGGGAAGATAATGCTAACTCACTATAATAAAATCTATAGTCAGCAACATAGTATTGATCAAATAAAACTATCGGATTTTTTAGAAAATTGTGCATTGCCCTGCCTTTCTCAAACCGATCAGGAAGCATTGTTATGCCCTTTCTCAGTGGAAGAGGTAGAATTGGTGGTCAAAAACCTACCAAATGGGAAGGCTTCTGGCCCAGACGGATTTCCAGCGGAATTTTTTAAAATGTTTTTTTGCACTTTTTCAAATATTTTTTTGTTATTATTAAATTCGATGTTGGAAGGAGGCCCGATCCCGGACTCTTTTAGAGAAGGAACGGTGGTGAGTTTTCTGAAGAAGGGGAAGGATGCTAAAGACCCAAACTCGTACCGACCAATTACCTTACTAAACACAGATTATAAAATCGTTACTAAATTAATATCAATGCGCATGAATCAAATCTCAACAGAATTGATCCACCCGGATCAGAACGGTTTTATTCCAGGAAGGCAACTGTTTACAAACACACATTATTTAGTTGATGCCTTAGATTATTTTGAGACACGAGGGATCCCAGCATTGATTTTGTTATTAGATGCAGAAAAAGCGTTTGATTTGGTGGTTTGGGAGACACTTTTTATTATTTTAAGGCACTTTGGTATTCCCCATAAAATTGTAAATTTAATTCGAAATCTGTATACTATGGCCAAAGCAAATATTATTATAAATACGGTAATGGTCGGTACTGTTTTCGTTAAGAGAGGTACGAGACAGGGATGTGCCTTATCCCCAGTTTTGTTTGCGTTCTTTATTGAGCCCCTTGCGGCTGCAATAAGGAACTGTGTTAATATCTCTCCCCCTATTCCTTCAATAAGTAAGATCAAACTTTATGCGGATGATATTATGTTGTTAATTAAACCTGAGCTTCATTCACAAGTTAAGATGCTTCAGATCTTCGAAGAATTCGAAGCCTTAGGGGGTTACCGGATAAACAAAAAGAAAACAGAGATTTTGATTTGTGGGAACAGAGACCCAGAAATACATCCCGATCTAAAGTGTTGCATTAATACTAAACCCAAAAGATATCTCGGGGTCTATTTCTCACAGTCAGTTACGGACTTATATATGCTTAACTTCGATCCCCTTCTTTCTAAAATCCGCTTAATGTTTACACGATGGAACTCCCTGCCACTATCAATCCTGGGTCGGGTTGCCCTGATAAAAATGTCCATTCTTCCATTATTTAATTTTTTGTTTTCTACTATTCCTTGTTTTTTATCAGGAACGTATTTTTCCAAGATTGAATCTATGTTCTCTGCATTCGTATGGGCAAAGAAGCCTCCTCGTATAGCAATCAATACTCTCTATGCTGATTTAGATCAAGGAGGACTTTCTCTGCCAAATATTAGAGATTATTATAATGCCTATTTTATACAGTATCTGTCGAGATTTAGGAATCAAACTCTAGGTCAAAATTTGTTTATTAATTGTTTCTTCGATCTAATTTGTTTCGAAAATGAGCTACCCCCTCCCCCGCAGATTTTTAAATCCCCCAAATTAGTTCGCTATAAGATTCTCTTATGGTTTCTTAAAAAACGTACTGTTATGTTTAATAGATATTCACTCCCACTAGTTAATGCAACAACTCCACTGTCCAGTATTTTTCCACTGATGGGTATTAAAGGTAGATCGGATATAGTGGACAATTGGGCCAGAGTAGGATTTAGTAAAGTAGCTGATTTTTTTAAAAATGGAGGCTGGATAACTCCTAGAGAGATGGCAAGTCTTGTTCAGACAAATTTTTTGTTGGTCTTGTCATATAATACTATTTTTAAATTTTTGGGCCAACTTGATATTGAACAGCTTAATCAACCAACGCAATTGGTTAAAGATCTCTTGATAAATGAGTGTATTAAGAGACCAGGGGAATGGAAACGTTGCTTAGCATATAGTAGGGAAACGGATTTAAGTCAAAAAGTAATTAAAAAATGGAAGGAACAAGAAAACCATGTATTATCTATGAATACTTGGAAGACCATTAACCATTTTAATTTTAATATATTTCGGGGAGCTAATTGGCGAAGAATGTTATTTTTGGGGAAATGGTTATTATATCGTACTCCTGCTGCCATTTCCAAAATGTATCCAAACTATCCTTCAAACTGTTTCAGATGTACCCAGCACATTTCCGCCAACTGGTCTCACGTAATAGCTCATTGTACCAATATAAGGGAATTTTGGGACGATATTTTTGTGTTCTGCCAGATTAATTTCAAAATTACGCTCCCTTTTAATGAAAAACTGATACTATATGGTTTTGATTCAGATCTTAAAATATCCGCCCAATTGACTAAACTATTGTATATAGTAACGGTAGTTGCAAGATCTTTACTACTGCAAAACTGGCGGACAAAACAGATTCCAAGTAAATTAGAGTGGATACAGAAAATGAGGAGAGTAAGAAAGAGTGAACAAATTTATGCTCTGCGGGTGGGAGGTGGGAGAAAATTTGATAAAATTTGGGGTTCTTTTTTTGATTCGGACTGATGGTTATTTAGTGGATGATGTTTAACTTTATTATGTGAGAATCCTTTATGTTGAAGCTGTTTTTTATGGTATTTGATACTGTATATGTTTGACCAGTAATCTTTATTGTAACTAAAGTACTTCAATAAAAATAAAAATTAAAAAAAAAAAAAAAAAAAAAGCAAAGCCAATAGCTCTGGCTAAACACTTATAAGGTCCCAAAGGCGAGACCTATTGGCTTTGCCAATGCTTGTTACTATTTCCAGTCTGTTAGACGTGGAGTGGACTAGTACTATGATGATCACCAGTGGCATCAAGTTATCGCCATTTTCTCTAGGGATCAGCCATCATCTACCCCAAGGGTCATTTCTCTACTCGAAAACCATAGAGAATTTGGGAGAATTTAGGGATTGTAAATGTAAGATGGTGTCAGTTGTAGGATTAGTCAGGAAACATGTGACTGGCCCAGAGTTAATACATTGCTATAACGAGTTATTGACAGGAAACTATACCAATGGGCTTGTCCCTTGAGCAATTTATGAGGTCATGGTCAATTTTTAATCAGCTTGACTCCCATAATCCTTATGTCTGTGTAGCTTGTAAATAGAGTGTTTAACAAAGGGGCGTCGGTAGTGCTATTGGAGACTGTGAATGGCCTTGTGTATTCAACTACTGAGGGCAGGTGTCCTTAGAGAGGGTCAATGTCTGGAGTATTAGATTATGTTACAAGATTATGTGACAAGAGCCATTTTAACTATTAAATAACACAATGAAGAAAAGACAAGAGGCTATATAAGTACCAGAATAACAGTACTGGAAGGGTCCGACCTTAGCAAGCTTGTGCGAATGTCATTTAGAAAGAAAAAATAATGCATTGCAAGCATATGCTGGAAAAACAAAATGAAGGAAAAAGAAAAAACGCCGACTCCTGAATGTTATGGCCATATGCTTCCCAGATTTTTTTTTAATTGTCGCATATGTTTTTAGTAGAATAGTACAGGTGCTCCCAAGCTCGCAGGTGTACTTAAAACATGTTTAGAAAACCCTTTTAGTTTTAATGCAAATCACAGGAAAATAAAACTATTTGCGCAAAGAAAAGGTACTATTAGCTTTAAACTACTGTAACCGGATGGATGTCCTAGTTTAAAGACACAAGGATGATGAAAAAATACAAAAGGACCAAGATTGGACCGAAAAAAAGCATAGCCCACGAGCCACAGCATCAAAATGCACTTTATTTTAGACAGATGTTCACGTGGTCAGGCAACATGAGTGCAAGAGAGCCAACGAGTGAAGTGGGCTGACTCACCGTCGCATGCTGTGTGCTGTGGTGAGAGAAAGTAAAATAAGACTGACAACTGAACAGACATGAAGAGGGCTGAGCTAAATGACCCCTATCTATGTATACAGGTATGTATTTAAGGTCGACCTAGAGGGTGCTTTAGCTTTATGAAAACCTCATATGATAAAAAAATAATAATACATGCATACATACTTGGAGGGACTTGGGTCAGCCCTCGTCACCCATTGGACAGTTCAGCTGTCCTTGAAGAGGACCAACAGGAAGGGGAGGACTCATTGAAAAGGCTGATTTCTCAGGATAGCTGGGTTGGTTGATGTTTTAGGTCCTGGCTCAATGAGTTCCATAGGCCGGAGCTTGCCTAGAAATCTGAGTGTGCTGCCACCATCGGATTTTCGTGTAAAGTTGAGTTGAACACTATCTTGCATTGTTTGATCTGAGGGCTCGGCTTGGTGTGTAGGGCAAATTTACGTTTTGCACGTATTTATCTATTTTTGCATCCTTTGGCCTGATTGTAGATATTAACTACCAGTAATAATCTTTGGATTCAAACAAATTAATACTATGGGGCTTATTTAGTTTTCGTCGCCCCCCCCCTGCTGCTGCCAGCGACCTACCAAATGACCACATTTTCACTTTTGTGCTGTTTTCACACATTTTCTCCCTTGAAGCAGCTTCAGCATATACTACTGGAGCTGCTTTGCGGGAATAGCTAATCCATGATAGCAAGTCAGGCAATGCTCAAGTGGTGGACTTGGTATTCTTGAAAATTGACCCAAGTTAAGCATCGCTATTCAGGATTGACATCACTAAAGTCCCCTATACACTAGAATTTTTCTCCTAGCTTATTGTGGACATTTTACAAGTTTTCCTGTCCTGGACTCATCATCATGCATATTGAAGCTGGTGGAAATGGTGATGGAATGGCTACTTTAAAATAGACTACCCCTCTCACACCGTTCCTTCCCTGGTTAGCTCCACAATCTAGAGACGCAGACCTCCACCTACACCACTCCTGTCTTTTCAGTGTGGAGGTCTCCACATACATAGGTCTACATTGTAGTAGTAAATATGGGAAGGTCTTGGGATAGCTGGAAAATGGGCAATATTTACATTTAAATGGTATTCACAAACTAAACTTCTAAAGTTTTTACAGCCAAAAAGGTCACAAAATAGTAGTAAATGTACTCCATCCCAAATATTAAGTAAGTCCAGTGTCACACATGGCCTCTCATAGGTATTGCAATACACTCCAATAGAAAAATGTGGAGCCAGGGACTTAGACTAACACTCCATAGAACTAATGTTAAATACATACAAAGAAATTTATATATATATATATATATTCACTTAAAAAACCATAGGTTTCACACATGTTATAGTTAACACTCGTAAAAAAACAATGAAATTCCACGTTATAGTTAGATCAGGTAACTATAACTTGCGCGCCCACAATAAACTGCTGATGACGTCACATATTACATCACTCATGACATGGTCAGTGACATCACTCATGACATCAATGATGACATCTGAAATTACACATTGTGGATTGCAGTCGCGCAAGTTATAGTTACCTGATCTAACTATAACGTGGAATTTCATTGGTTTTTTACGAGTGAAATGTACAGCTAACTATAACATGTGTGAAACCTATGGTTTTTTAAGTGAATTTGCAAGGTTTTGTAAATGATAATTCCTAACTATAACGTGTGTGAAACCTATGGTTTTTTCAGTGAATTTTACGGTTTTTTAAATGCTAAGTTATGTATTTTTTTTTTTTTTTTTCTGGTTTTTCACTGTGCGCACACCCTGCGCGCACGGTGCGCTTCGCGCACCGAGGGGGGGGGCTGTGGGCGCTCGGTGCGCTTGGCGCACCGAGCGCCCACGATGCGCAGTCCATGCCGTGCGCGCCTCGCCTTTTTTTACACAGTAACATTTGTTTTTTTCTCCCTTGTGGGTCCTTTAACTTTTTTAATAAATGTGATTGTTACTTCTTTATTTTATTTTTTTATTTTTTTCCCGTGCGCGTACGGTAAGCTTACCGTACGCGCACTCCGCGATTTTTTAAAAAAATTATTAAATGTATTTTTCGTACTTTTGGGTCCTTCTTGGACCCCCTGACAAACACTAGGGGGTCTGCAACTCTCTTCGTTGCCCCCTTTTCACGTTCCCCACCTTTGTTTCTCAGTGCGAGAGACAGAAAATGGCGGCCGACACTTCCTGATTTCGACCGATTCGAATGTTTTCAGTCATGTAACCACCAATCAGAATTGAGCTCGCGCACGGCACCGTACGCGTACGGTTAGCTCACGGTAAGCGCACGGAGCGCGCTTACAGATATATATATTGATTTAAATGCTATTTTCTCAGGACCTACTGAACAGATTTACACCAGACCTACAAAAGGCACATCCTTGACCTGAGGACTACCTCTCTGCCAAATTTCAATTAATTCTGTTCAGCCGTTCGGGCTGTAGCTCGGACTAAAGGTCCTATGGGAAAATGCATGGGGAAAACGCGTTTTGGGACCCCCCTTTTTTCTCAGCCCCCGCTTGACGAATCCCCCCGAGAGTTTCAGGGTAGGGGCGGAGCGTAGCGCCCCATTAGTTTTGAAAATTTCGTGAGGATTCGTCGACCGGCGCCAAAGTTATTCCAAATAGAATGTTGCGGATTTCCTATGGAAACACGGTCCTAACTATAACTATCTACTGGCGACCGCCAGTAGAAAATATATATATATGCACAAAAGAAGCAGAGAACTCTGGGTAGTTCTCAAGTTTAGGTGGAAAGCAGCTCCTGTATGGAGCACTCTCAACACCAGCGACACTCTAGATCTGCTCACCTCAAATGTCTGTTTTTCTATCAAAATCTTTAAGCATAGGATTAGCACAGTACCATCCACGCCGAGATAGAAAAGGACAAAGTCTTTTGTCATTTGTACAGCAAAGTCTTTAAGCATAGGACTAGCACAGTGCTGTCCTTGCCGAGCTGTAAAATGACAAAAGCCAATTACCACTCCAGGCACAGTATTACAGCTTTGAATTGGTAAAATACCAATCAAGCCAACCTGAAATGAGTAAAAGCAACCCCTGACACAGTGTTTCGCTCTAATTAGAGCTCTTCAGAGAGGTATAGCTTTGTCCAGACACAAGGGAGCACCCAGTATAAGTCAAAGAAATACCCTTTCAGGCATAAAGTGACGAATAAATTATGCACAAAAGAAGCAGAGAACTCTGGGTAGTTCTCAAGTTTAGGTGGAAAGCAGCTCCTGTATGGAGCACTCTCAACACCAGCGACACTCTAGATCTGCTCACCTCAAATGTCTGTTTTTCTATCAAAATCTTTAAGCATAGGATTAGCACAGTACCATGCACGCCGAGATAGAAAAGGACAAAGTCTTTGGAACTGCTTTCCACCTAAACTTGAGAACTACCCAGAGTTCTCTGCTTCTTTTGTGCATAATTTATTCGTCACTCTATGCCTGAAAGGGTATTTCTTTGATATATATATATTATATATATATATATATATATATATATATATATATATATATATATTATATATATATTATATATATATATATATATATATATTGAAACCAATCCTCCCTACGGAAGAAGTAGGTCGCACACCAACAGCTTTCCAATTTCTTTTCTTTATTTCAAAATTCCGTAATTTTAGCAAAACCAATAAGTTGACCAACGCGTTTCGGTAGACTCCGCTACCTTGCTCACGGTCGTCGTTTTTACTAATGTTAAAACAAACTTTTTAAATAAAGATATTTGAAGGAAGTCCATTTGACACCAATTTCCTGTTCCCACCCATATGATGTCCCACAGGTTTGTGGGTCTTGTAGTTCATATTGGAAAAATCAAAAAAATGCATGATAACATTTCAATTTGTTAGTTATTGTCCATCTATTTACTTTGCCAGTTAAGAGGTGTTACTCGTTATTGTAACGGATTCATTCTGGCCCGAGAATGGGCATTGCAACAATTCTTTTACAAGTCTTCAGTACGCAACTTTGTTAACGAAGCCCTCCAGTGGGCCTTCCTATATAATGTGTTGTCTGTGCACACATGTTACATTGTTGCAACCAATTTAATATGGTACTTTTGAGGAGCCTAACGTTGCTTTTACGTGTTTTCCAGACTCCTAACTTTTTTGTGTCCCAATATGCAATTGTTCTCATTATAGCCCTCCAGTGGGCGGTTATCATGTGATTCTTTTCCTGTCGTGGGAAGATGACTTTCATAAATGAATGTACAATTCCTCTGATTGATTTAATCCATATGGGGTCATGGACCGCAAATTCAGAATATGACACGATTCTTTTTGGCGTATTGTTTTCTCCCTATTTCCGCCACGAGAGCTCATCGGTACTGCTTCAATGCCGTAAAATCTTAATAGTTTCCAGTTAGCATTATGGTGTGTTTCCATGTGTTTGGCTATGGCATTGTTCCTGTCTTTGTTTTTGGTCGCTCGTACATGTTCCAATATACGTTTTTTTAATTCACAAATGGTAGATCCAACGTATCTTAAAGGGCAAGGACATTCCACCACATAGACTATGTATTGGCTCTTGCAAGTTATCAAAGTTGTGATTTGCCAATTTTTGTTATTCGCCATCCTCACATCCTTAGTCGGCTTTGCAATTTCGCAGACTTTGCAGTTGTAACACTTTGTGAAGCCTGTTGTTTGTAACCAGGATTCTTTTGAGTGTTTGGCGATGAAGTGGCTATGTGTTAAGCGGTCCTTCAGAGAAGGGCAAAAAGTCTGAAGGACAGCTTAACACATAGACACGTGGCGGAAATAGGGAGAAAACACTACGCCAAAAAGAATCGTGTCATATTCTGAATTTGCGGTCCATGACCCCATATGGATTAAATCAATCAGAGGAATTGTACATTCATTTATGAAAGTCATCTTCCCACGACAGGAAAAGAATCACATGATAACCGCCCACTGGAGGGCTATAATGAGAACAATTGCATATTGGGACACAAAAAAGTTAGGAGTCTGGAAAACACGTAAAAGCAACGTTAGGCTCCTCAAAAGTACCATATTAAATTGGTTGCAACAATGTAACATGTGTGCACAGACAACACATTATATAGGAAGGCCCACTGGAGGGCTTCGTTAACAAAGTTGCGTACTGAAGACTTGTAAAAGAATTGTTGCAATGCCCATTCTCGGGCCAGAATGAATCCGTTACAATAACGAGTAACACCTCTTAACTGGCAAAGTAAATAGATGGACAATAACTAACAAATTGAAATGTTATCATGCATTTTTTTGATTGTTCCAATATGAACTACAAGACCCACAAACCTGTGGGACATCATATGGGTGGGAACAGGAAATTGGTGTCAAATGGACTTCCTTCAAATATCTTTATTTAAAAAGTTTGTTTTAACATTAGTAAAAACGACGACCGTGAGCAAGGTAGCGGAGTCTACCGAAACGCGTTGGTCAACTTATTGGTTTTGCTAAAATTACGGAATTTTGAAATAAAGAAAAGAAATTGGAAAGCTGTTGGTGTGCGACCTACTTCTTCCGTAGGGAGGATTGGTTTCAATATTGGCGGTTTGGTTCAACCGCGAGGCAACGCACCCGCCGAGCAGCGCCCGGAGCGAAGCACAACGGAACCACCTGGGAGGATATATATATATATATATATATTGTATTCCAAAGCCCCGGGGGTTCTGAAGGTGCACTCGACAGACAGTACCTGCAAAGCTGTGAGGCTTTATTAAACACAGAGAGCCAGCATTTTCAGTCAGGGTAAAAAATCCTTGTCCGACGCAGCCGTGTTGATTATGTTGTATTCCAAAGCCCCAGGCACACTGGATTGTGAAACCTTAAAAAAAAAAAAAAAATACATAACTTAGCATTTAAAAAACCGTACAAATTCACTGAAAAAACCATAGGTTTCACACACGTTATAGTTAGGAATTAGCATTTAAAAAACCTTGCAAATTCACTTAAACAACCATAGGTTTCACACATGTTATAGTTAGCTGGACATTTCACTCGTAAAAAACCAATGAAATTCCCCCGTTATAGTTACTGCAGGCAACTATAACTCACGCGACCCCAATCCTCTGCTGATGACGTCAGATATTACATCACTGATGACATATGTGTCTTTCTGAAAAATAAATATTTGTAATATATGTATAGCTAAAGATTAATGGAAGAAGACATGGGTAAATAAGTGTCTAAATACAGTGATGTAATATCTGACGTCATCAGCAGAGGATTGCGGTCGCGTGAGTTATAGTTGCCTGCAGTAACTATAACGGGGGAATTTCATTGTTTTTTTACGAGTGAAATGTCCAGCTAACTATAACATGTGTGAAACCTATGGTTTTTTAAGTGAATTTGCAAGGTTTTTTAAATGCTAATTCGTAACTATAACGTGTGTGAAACCTATGGTTTTTTCAGTGAATATATATATATGTATATCAAACAAAGGCAAACAAATTGCTTGAGGCACAATCGTTGGACTCCTTGTTTTAGTCAGCAAGTAAAACGTGGCACAATTACATCTTGCTATTGTCCTGACGCGTTTCAGCTCCTCTCGCGTGCCTTGTTCACAGATAAAGATGATCACAGCAGTAAGTAATCATGTGCTTTTTATGTAAGTAATCATGTGCTTTTCATGCACATTTTCAATGCACACATTAGTTTTGTAATACTTCAACACCCTGCAAGCTGTGTAAATTACAAAATTCATATCGTATTTGCAGCAAATCAGTGTTACGGTTAAATGCCTTCCACCTGCTGCAGTAACAATGTTCATATATTAGCATGCCAGCGATAAAGTGCTAAGTGCATGAAAGCATGAAGTGCATGATTAATCACGGAACCTCCTGAGGCACAGCCGGGAGCAGTCAGAATTTTGCGCAGCTCTTCATTTTAAAATTGTATTTCTGTGTTCTTAACCAGCACCCACGTTCACTTCCTGACACACGAGCTCAGTGTGCAGGCACCCTTCTGCATCTAAAACGAGCGCTGGAAACGGCCGAAATCGCCGATCCACTTCTCCCGCCATTGTCCTCGTTGCGACAGGGACACGCCCACTTCGAGGCCACTCCCCCTGCAAGCCCTACAAATAGCGCGCTGATTACTAGCGCGGCAGATTAATCACGGAACCTCCTGAGGCACAGCCGGGAGCAGTCAGAATTTTGCGCAGCTCTTCATTTTAAAATTGTATTTCTGTGTTCTTAACCAGCACCCACCTTCACTTCCTGACACACGAGCACAGTGTGCAGGCACCCTTCTGCATCTAAAACGAGCGCTGGAAACGGCCGAAATCGCCGATCCACTTCTCCCGCCATTGTCCTCGTTGTGACAGAGACATGCCCACTTCGAGGCCACGCCCCCTGCAAGCCCTACAAATAGCGCGCTGATTACTAGCGCGGCAGATTAATCACGGAACCTCCTGAGGCACAGCCGGGAGCAGTCAGAATTTTGCGCAGCTCTTCATTTTAAAATTGTATTTCTGTGTTCTTAACCAGCACCCACCTTCACTTCCTGACACACGAGCACAGTGTGCAGGCACCCTTCTGCATCTAAAACGAGCGCTGGAAACGGCCGAAATCGCCGATCCACTTCTCCCGCCATTGTCCTCGTTGCGACAGGGACACGCCCACTTCGAGGTCACGCCCCCTCACTTTATACATGTGTATCTACCGGAAGCGCAGCGGACGAGCGCAGCGGGCGCGCCGATTGCGCGCCGAAGGCGCGCTTAAGGCAAGCTCGTCTGCGCTCGTCCGCGATCATGACGCGACCGGGGCCGGTTCCCCTGCCCGATTCACCAGCACTACCCCCACAATCCATTCTCGGACCATGTTGCTGTCTCTGAGACCCTCTCCTTGCCTTACCTGCCTCTGGTCTATCCCGGACGCCCAGAGTCACGTTTATGTATGTGAAACCTGCCAGTTCTCACTACCCTCTCTGGACTCAACTCTTGGCCCGGTCCTCGCTCGGTCCTCTGCTTCCTCTCATGGAGCCGACCCTTCTCTCGCCCTCAGAGCGGCACTGATTAACTGCAGGTCTCTGAACAAACATGCTATCGACATCTGGCAGTCCCTCCAGGATAACAACTGGGATCTGCTTTTCTTAACTGAAACCTGGTTGAATGAGACCACTAACCCCACCATTACTCTTGCTTTACCGGACGGCTACAGCATCGCCTGCGCCAATAGACCTAACGGTAAACAGGGGGGTGGAGTTGCCTTAATCCATAAATCCAAATGGACGGCTTCCTTCCCTACATATGACCCTATTGACTGCATAGAGGGTCTACCTTTTACTATCCATTTTTCCTCGTCCACCTCCTGCTCTGGAATACTTATCTACCGCCCTCCCCATTCCAATCTCTCCCACCTGCCGGCCTTGACGGATTACATCATTCAGCTCAGCACTCGCTACACCAACTTCACTGCTTTAGGAGATTTTAACCTTCACGTAAACGATGAATCATGTTCGCACAGCAATAATTTTATTTCTACACTGGCGACCTGCAATCTAGAGCAAAAAATAGATTCCCCCACTCACAAAGCGGGACATACCCTTGACCTGATTTGTTCCAACCTACCCAGCATTCTGGTAGCCTCTCCCATCCCGGTCACCTGGTCAGACCACTTTCTCATCCCTTTTGAGATCGTCATCTCCCGCTCTATCAGACCTACCATCGCCCCCAAAGTATCAGGCAGAAACTGGAGTCGTATCACCCTTGAAACGCTCCAGGAACACCAAAATAATTTTCTACCCTCCCCATCATCTGATCCGGATGGTGGTATTGACCATTTCGACGCCTGGATCGGCCAAGCCCTAGAGGCTTTGGCCCCTCTCAAACCCATCAAAACCTACAGGGCCACACCATCCGCACCCTGGTACTCTGACATGCTTCGCCAGAAAAAGGCATCATGCAAAGCCCTCGAACGCTCCTGGAGGCAGAAGTATTCCCTCGACAGTAAAATCACCTATAAAACAGCTCTCAAAGAATACTGCAGAATGATTGAGGATCATAAAAGGGACTTCCTGGCTTCCAGAATTAAACATGCCAGTAACGGCGCCAGGGAGATTTTCAACATAGTCAGATCCTTCACGGACCCCAGCGCTCTGACTCGAACTCAACCAGCCTCCCAGTCTCTGTGTGATAAACTTTCACAATTCTTTGAGGAAAAAATCCAGGCTATTTACTCCTCCTTTCCCATCACCAGTAGTGAAGGGTCGGTTGAGGAATCTACTACGTACCCGTTACAGTCACCCTCATTGCTAGAATTTGCAGATATCTCTGAGGCTGACACACTGGTAGAATTACTCAATTGTAAATCTGGCTCCCCCAAGGACCCTCTGCCAGCCAAACAATATAAAAAACTGGCACCCCTGCTCAATCCATTCCTTAATCATATCTGGAACAAATCCATGAGAACGGGCATTTTTCCCGCAAAATGGAAGCATGCGTCCCTAGTCCCCATCCTTAAGAAGCCTGATCTTGACCCAGATAACCCTAGTAACTACAGGCCCATCTCTCTCCTACCTGCCCCAGCTAAGATTCTGGAAAAACTGGTGCACGCCCAGCTTGCCAATTACATCGAATCCCATGGGCTCCTGCATGACTCTCAGCACGGCTTTCGGTCGGGCCACAGCACGGAGTCGGCCCTTGTTGAAATGGCTGACTCTGTGAGATGGACGCTGGATCGAGGATCGAGGGCGGTGTTAGTGCTGCTGGATCTCTCAGCAGCATTTGACACCGTCTCTCATAAGATCCTGCTGAGAAGGCTGAGAGACCTGGGTTTCGGCGGTACAGTGTTGAGATGGCTCTCTTCCTACCTGGGTGACCGTACTCAGCAGGTATACACCCCTCCCTACACCTCCACCGCTAGACCACTAAAATGGGGAGTTCCACAGGGCTCCTCCCTGAGCCCGCTCTTGTTCAATGTTTACTTCTCCCCCTTGGCTAAACTGATTGCGCAAACTGGGATTAAATCCACCTCCTACGCTGATGACATTCAGTTACTCTTCACTTTTGATACCCCCACTGCCTCTGCCTTCGACCCATTGAAAAACTGTCTAAGAGACATCTCTAGCTGGATGGACTCCAATTCCCTCCGACTCAACGCTGGAAAGACAGAGATTCTGTTTTTTAACTCATCATCCCCTCTTGATTCTAATTTATGGTGGCCGGATGATCTCAGCCATGCCCCCACGCCTAAAGACTCGGTGAGAAACCTGGGAGTGCGCTGGGATAATCATCTCAGTTTTAACGCCCAGGTTCAAACAGTAGCAGCATCCTGTTTTGCTAAGATCAAGACAATTAGACGGCTCATCAACTACCTACCGATGGACTGCCGTAAGACTGTGGTACAAGCCCTGATAATATCTCACCTGGACTACGCCAACGCACTATACCTTGGCATCACAGCAGGCCTTTGCCACAAGCTACAGACTGTCCAGAATGCTGCTGCTCGGCTGGTGGAGAGAATTCCTGCCAGACATCACATCTCCCCACACCTCCGTAAACTCCACTGGCTCCCCATTTCCAAGAGATGTATTTTTAAGGCCATGACCTTGGCTTTCCGGGCCTCCAAGGGCAAAGGCTCGGCCCATCTGAGAAGCACTCTGAAATCGTATGTCAACATCAGGACATTACGTTCAAATTCCCTACTTCTGCTGGAAACCCCCAGATTTAAACGTACTCGCGCCGGAGGGAAAACATTCGAGGTTTGTGCCACTCGGTGTTGGAATAACCTCCCGGTTGCATTACGAGCCTGCCAAACCGAATTAGCATTCCGAAAGTCCCTGAAAACACATCTCTTCCCCATTTAACGCCCCATTGGTGCCTAGTCTCTAAGTTCCATGATTTATCAGCGCCGGGACGCCCCGTTGGGGCAGCTGTTGCGCTTTACAAAATACACAAATAAATAAATAATAAATAAAGCAAAATCAAAATTGTACACTTTGTCCATTCTGCCACAAAAAACAAATTAGTTTCAAACAAAAGAGTTTCCAAAAACTGGAAAGGAGGCTTTTGTTTCTCCTCGCCCCCTTACTAGTCTCATGTGTGTGTGTGTGTATATATATATATATATATATATATATATATATATATATATATATATATATATATATATATATATATATGACATAATTATTGTGTTGTTTCAACATTTAAATAAATGTATCTTTTTTTAAACAAACTTTATTGCTTTATTCTTCAATACATTCATTACATGTTATGGCAAGGGGTACATGGCATTGTCAGTACACATCTATTCCTGACTGCGCATATTCTTTTCCCGGATTGAATCTATGACAAGTTTGTTTGACCATCTGCATTTAGGAGTCTTAGCGTATGTTTTGTCCATGTATTATCCTAATTTGTGTTGTATATTGATCCTAGAACTAACCCCTCCTCCCCTGTTACTTGGTACTCTTTTGCACCTGGTACACGAGATGTCAACTACTATATTCACAGGCTACATTATTTTCAACGGGGATAGTTAAGGGTCATTACTTTAGTTAGGTGAGTAAATGGGAAGGTCCGGGTGGTGATGCTGGGGGCCATGCTTCTGAATGTTCTACAGCTCTGTAGAGCTAGTGGGATGGGAGGGCAGTGCTCGGGTTATTGACTCATCTATGGTTTTGAAAGACTCAAGTAATGTGTCCCATTCCATAGTGTTTGGTGTTTTGCGAAGTCCCTTTATTCCTACGTCCGGAGTGCGCCACTTTCTGCTCCTCCCCATAGTATCACTTCCTCCCGCCAACTTAGTGTGCTTGGTGGGGATGAAGATTTCCATCTCCTAGTTATTAATCGTTTTGCCAGTAATACTGCCAAATCAGCAAATTTCACCAGCACTTTGTGTGTTTTGGGCCGGTGATGTAAACCTAGTAGGCAGCTTTCAGCTGTGTCACAGTCTAGTCCTCCCGTTGTCTTTCCTACAGTATCTATCATGAATGACAATGCCGGGCATGTCCATAACATGTGTATCAGGTTTGCATTCGGGTCCACATATCTCGGGCCTTTTGCTGACACTTCTGGAAACATGCAGTGTAATCTATGTGGTGTTAGGTATGCTCTATGAACAATCATATATTGGATGAATTAGAATCTAGTGTTACGAGAGACTTTTGGGGGGAAAGCTAATATGTCATGCCATTCCTTTTACTGGAGTTGCCTGCCCAGGTCCCGGCCCCATCTTTCTCTTAAGTGCACCAACGGTACCATGGAATGTGTGCGTATACCCCTGTAGAGCCAACGGATGAGATGTCTGCCATTGCCCATCAGATAGAGAGAGTATACAAGCTCATGTGTGGGGGGTTCTGTTCCTTTCGGGGACCAGTGTAAGCAGACATATCCGGTAATGTGTGCATGTAGGAGGGGTAAGGAATCAGAGGTGCCTTGTTCGTGGGTGAAGTCTGTATGGTTGAGCAATGTCCCGGTCCCGTACAGTGCTCCCACCGTATTCACTCCTGCCTGTTCCCATTCACATATATGTTGGTTTGTTAATAATGAATGTATCTTAATTTTAAAATTAAATTAAATGTTCAAACTTTTGGTAAATATAAAAAATTATTTCATTTAATTCCATTCTTAACTTTTACACATTTTTATTATATATTAAATAAAAATGAAATTGTCACTTAGTTGGGATTTCTTCAATTATTCTTTAAGGATTATTATTTTAAAATTAAATAAATATATTGTAATTAATTATTTAATACATATTCAAGTTAATGCGCTAAAATAGTTTATATCATTAATTCTATGTTTAAACTAAATACTTGAATTTATTTAACATGAATATTTTATATCAAAATATTTGTAATATTTTTTCTAAGAGTAATAAACTTTAACATTCCCCATACTTTATCATAGGGATTCTACCATGGTTGCCATGGTTTCCACCTACGTGTGAAAATGTACGAGTAGTTACTCTATACTCATAAATCTTGGTGCAGAAGCCTCCAGTCATACATCCTGGTGCAGATGACTCCACAGGTAAGTCAGCATTTTAGAGTAATTTTACAATCGGAAATGGTGAATAAAAAAAGTGTAAAGTTACCATGAGGTGCAGTAGCAGATTTACACAAGTAAATCTACATATGTAAACTAACCTTTGTGAATAGGCTCCATAGATTGGGTCCGCACCCTTCAACCACTGGGTCAGTATGACCAGTATTTTTCAGCAATGAGCTTGAGACTTCATCAGTCATGTCTGTTTCAGGCCAGTGGAGTATTCATCTTGTACCTAATTATATTATCTGTTTGAGTGTCTTGAGGGACTACATTACAACTGTAGTCATCTCTGTCTGCTCATTCTGACTTCCTCCTGTATGTCTCACTTACATTTCATGTGAGAGCATATTAAACTCTGAACTCTTGATTTTGTCAATTCTTGATTATTTATGAGGCCTAATATACTTCTTCTCCATATATCAGGTACGATCTCTAAGACTGTAACTTGGTCATACTTAAGATAAAGTCCCTTGTCCTCAAAAAGAGGTATGGTCTTTGGTATAGCCACTGGTAGCCCATTTGGGCCTGGTGCTTTTGAAGATCGAATAAATTTTAAACAAAAACTATATTTATTCAACTTTTCACACAGTAACTGAGCAATCATACAAAGAGCTTACCAAGATAATACCATCCAGCTTGTTTCCATTATATATCCGATTCCTGTACACATTTCGCAATTATTTATCCATTTACTGCACAGTAGTATACTTAGCAACATACATAGCTAGAGAGTTGCCCGATTACCAACTTTACACTTCACTACTACTGTCAGATCCATTATCCTGTTCACTTCCATTTCCCGTTGGGTTTAACAGTTCCCTGCATAGCTCTCTCCAGATTGCAATGTCCTCCTCTAGTTTCTCGTCATTGCAACACCCTTTCATATGGAGTTGGTCCACAAGGGACCACTCTCCCACATCCCTTATCCAGCTTTCGAATGTTGGAGCCTGTTCACCCATCCAGCATATAGCCACCCTCTGTTTGACCAACGCCCATGATAATTGTAATAATTTATTGGCCATTTTACATTTCCTGGGTTGCGGGGCCAGCCCCAGAAGGCACTGTTCTGGTTTAGCCTCCAATAAGATTCCCACCCCTACAGGGATTCTAGCTACTACATTAATCCAGTACTGCTGTACGTCCGGGCATTCCCACGCCAAGTGCATGATCCCTGAGTAGGCCCCATCGCATCTAGGACATTCTTGCGAGCGGCTAGCATCTATACGGTGGAGCCTCACAGGGGTCATGTACACCCACTGCACGAAGTTATAATGCACCAGTTTCAGTTGGGCATTACAAGACACCTAGCGCGTTAATACACACACCCTCACCCAGCTTTTTTCCGGCAATGGAGCCTGTAGATCCTCGTTCCACGCGTCCCATGCCTTAAGGGCTAGGGACCCAGAGTCCACTCTCATAGCCTTATATAGCAGCGACACCAGCCTACGCCCACTGCCACACATTAGCAATAGATCTAGGGTCTCAGTGGTCTGGGGCATATTTGGATAAATGGGCCATGTGACTCTGGCCAGTTCCACCAGGTCCGCATATTGGAGATACTGCCCCTGCCCCAGGTCAAATCCTTCGCACGCCTGTTCAAAGGTGATGAAAGTGTCATTGACACACAAGTCCACCAGAACCAAACAGCCCTCCTCCCTCCAAGTCTGAAAGGACATATTCCCTACCATCCTTCGCACTGGGGCTAACTGGCAGATAGATAACTCCGGTTGAAATGGGGCACGCCCCAACACCTGTTTCACGAATTTCTGCCATATGAAGTCCGTTTGCCGGACAATGTCTGGTAGTTCCGCACTCACCCCTGCACCCTCCATCAGCATGACAGGCAAATTGTCTGGTTGCACCTGGCCGCTGAGTAAGCGTTTCTCCCAGTTGTCACCCTCATCCAACCATTGCGCCGCATGTTGAAAGTGCACCGCATAGTAATATAGATCAAATCTAGGCAGCCCCATCCCCCCCTCCTCATATCGCTTCGGAAGGACCTGTAGCGCTACTCTGCAGCGTTTTCCCTCCCTAAACAGGGATTTTAAAATTGAATTCAGTTGTTGAAATTCCTTTGCAGGGATCGCGCACAGTGCATTTTGTAATGTGTACAGGCATCTAGGTAACACCACCATCTTTGCCACAGCTATCCTGGGACAATGGCAGTGTGTTCCAGAATCCCACTGAGTGCCTCAAGGACTCAACTACCCTAGTCATGTTCAGCTGAAGTAACTTTGCATCTCCGTGTGCAACTTGCACGCCCAGGTACCTAAAGTGGTCTGTCTCCCATCTTACTCCCAGACCAGGCAACTCCTCCGAACTATACACTCTTAGCCCTGCCAGGGGGAACGCCAAGGACTTACGCCTATTGATGCGCAAGCCCGAGTACGTTGTAAATTGACCCAACAACTGCAGCAGTTTTGGAAATGCCTCTCGCGGAGATGCGATGTAGAACAGTGCGTCATCCGCTTACAGCGAGATAAGGTGATTACCATTCCCTATTTGTTTACCCCAGTGACCTAAATCTTATCTGGCCCATACTGCCATAGGATCTATGGCCAGAGCAAACAGCAGCGGTGACAGGGTGGCACCCCTGCCTCGTACCACGCCCCAGCAACCACTGTACCCACCTAGTTTGACCCAGACGCACCCTGACAGCTGGGTTCGTGTATAGTATCCTGACCCACCTGCAGAATCGTGACCCGACTCCCGATATCCTGAGAATCTCCCAAAAATAGCCCCAATCCACAAGATCAAAAGCTTTTTCGAAATCAATGGAGACCAATGCCATCTCCTCGGGGGCTGCCTGTGTCTCATGTAGTACATGCGCTAAGCGCTGTATATTCATGAACGTGCTACGTCCCGGGATAAAGCCACACTGATCCTCCTGAACTAAGTAGTTCATGTGTGGGCTCAGCCTTTTGGCCAGCACTTTGCATAAGATTTTAATGTCTGTGTTGATCATTGTCAGCAATCTAATACATTTTTAATGTTAATTAACGGCTGTGGTTGAGTCCTTAGAAACCATTCCTCCAACAGAACTGGACTCATGATTTGCCTTATCGAGAAAGGATATTTATATGTACAATGCTTTTGTGGTTTCCAACTTGATCACTGGCTGTCTTGACTTAAATTATTTTCTTAAAATGCCCATTTTACGTAATGTTTCCTCAAAATTATTTTATTTCTCACCTCCAATCATTGGGATTTCGACTAAGTTTGCAGCACAGCCTTTATTGAAAACATTTCTCATTTATTATACTCTAAATTATACCGGAACTGACCACCAACAACAAATTCACAATCAGAAGCCATTCTTAGCGCTGAACGGCAAAGTTAAAAAAAGCAGTCACCTAATTGCAGAAAATTGTTTTGTGCTCAATTATATCTAGTTCACTATCCCTCAATCAATCAATATGTTTATTTGGGGCAAACACCATGAAGACACAATAAAAATACAGCATATACATTATAAACATTCTAAAACAACACTATGAATATTGATACATACAATAAAAATTGTTAACATTTAATCCGTCAAAATTATTTCATCAAGCTTTCCATGCACCTTATAAATTCATACCTAATTTCCTCCTCTTGATACACACACATTTTAAAAGTGTACTCACACCAAACACAATCAGAGTCAGAGGGGCATATTTACAAGGGGATATCGCCACCAGAATGTAATTTTTAGCGATGTTTTGATGGCGATATCCCCTTCCCCTTATTTACAAAGTGGTGTTAAGCTACTATGTAAATAAGGCCCCTTTTCACGTTTTGCTTAGCATGAAAGGAGCATGCAGTGGATGTTGCAGTGGACGTTCCGCTGCAACACCCATTGCTTTTTGACGCTGCCCCATATTTACAAGGCTGAGGCAGTGCCAAAAACGAAGACCAGGGAATTCCTGGTCTTAGACTGGCGCAACGAGGAGAAATGCTCTTACCATGTGTGCTGCATTCAGCACACATAGAAAGAGCAAATCCCCATAGATGATTGTTTATGTGCAGGAAGGTTTCTGTTTATGTGCAGGAAGGTTTCTCTTCCTACACATAAACAATCGCCCCTGCAGAGCAGGCACCGTTGCAACATGGCACAAGGGTGCCTGCACTGGCGCTAGGCAGCTTTATTAGTGCCAGTGTTAGGGGAAACACAGGGGTGCACCGTATTTTTAAATATATGGCACATCCCTGCATTTTATAAATGTTGGAATACAGCGTTACCAATTTTGGCGTAACACTGCGCTCCGACATTTTGTTGTAAATATCCCCCGAAGGGTCTGACTGTAATATTCTTAACGCCTGCAGATAATTGCTAATACCTAGAAAGAAGCATAAAGGTCGAATCCATTTCTTAGAGCTTGGCGATCAGTAGAAAAAAAATAGAACGTTCACTATCCCTGTCAAACTCAAACTGCCTTGGGTGATGGTGTAACCTTTATATCTACTTCAGATGCATAGAAATTAAAACAAATTACTCCTTTAGATCGAATTTCATTTATATTGCCAAAGCAAAAGGGCACGTGATGTAACCTTTAACTTCTGTTCATTTGCTTCACGATGAAAAATAATAATAACTTTCTGGCTGCACTTCAATCTTAAAATGTTCCATACATGCAAACTACTGGTCACTGGTGACCTACAGACCTGAACATGATGTCATCAGCGAGAGAGTGATGTGTGTAATGTACAGGAATGTTCTATTTGAATTTGCCAATGAAAGGTCTACTTTTTAAGGCCAGAAGCTGTCTGTTTAACCATTCACCACTGGTTAGAAGGCGTTTGTTTAGCCATCTACCCCGTGTGGTGTAACGGATTTGCCAAGTCGCATTGCAATACACATGACATGGATCAGTGAATTAATAGCTAAAGTTGACAAGACCAAAGGAACCAGAAAGATCAAAGCAATAACAGCCAAATATGAAGTAACCTCATCAATAAACAAGCATTGGCATAGCCAATAGGTCTCGCTTTTGGGACCTTATAAGTGTTTAGCCATGCAACAGTTGCATAACTAAATACTTATAAGGTCCCAAAAGCGAGACCTTTTGGCTATGCCAATGCTTGTTTCTGTTTATTACTGCTCTGTAGTAATGGCGGGGCACGTGTGCCACCATTACTACATAGAAGTAATATCAAAGCGGCCGCGAAAGTGAAAGTGATCGCGATAAAACATCAAAGCGGCCATGTGGCCGCGAAAGATAGGCGCGCGAGCCCGCGCACATGCACTGTAGCTCTAGGCTACAGTGGTAGCACTTTTTTGAGCCCTCACAAAATGTCTCGCCAGGCCAGCGCATGCGCTGGGTCAGGCGAGACCTTAAAAGGGTTAAGGAAATCCAAGTAGGAAAAGTATTCCGGTTGGATAACCCTGCTTGAAACAACCTAGGTTTTTTGGGCGGTCCTCACCCACAAGTTCTTGTGGAATACTTACTATCTGGACCCCCTCACCCAGAATGATTGTACATCTAGGTGGGCTCAACAAGGAGAAATGGGAGTTAATTGATATTGTAGGGACAAAACAGGGGGTACAATTATCTAGTGTGTAACCAAGTAGATAGGTTTTAGTAGTGGTCACCCTGCTAAGGTAAAAAACATGTTGTGCTCTGATGCTACTGAGGATGGACGTCTGAGAATCACAATGGTCTCCACATCCTTAGATGTGGTTTACAGTTTACAGCCTGTATTGCCATTCTGGATCATGTGGCCTTTGTCAGGGACATAGATGTCCCTAAAAAATATGGTAGGAATCCACTAGTGATTCCACGTTAATTAACCGAAAACAAAAACCATGCACATGATCTGAAACAGCAATACATCACATTGGGCGATTAGCCATCCAATGACCTACTCATTCGTTATAGGCTGAGACCAAGAGTCCTCATAGAGATTAAAAGCAAGAAGGCTCCAGAAAACTATGCCCAAAGCACACCAACAAATGCAATAATTTATAGCCAGAATTCTCAATTATTTTAAAAGGCTATCAGCAGATACTCCTAAAACTTAAAGAACTAAGATGGGCAGTAAGGAGACAAACAACACCAGCTCCCACATTGTCCAGCCCATACGGTTTGATATCCTACTTATGTCTCCAAATGCTGTGGTGGAAACTGCAATGAAAACCTAAATGACACTCCACTTCCATACCCTTTGGGCTATCTGAAGAACTAAAAAAAATATCTCTGATCACCACTCCAACATAAATCACATGAATATTGCCAAGAAGTGTTCCCATTCCCTCGTCTCAGCTAATGCATCTTGAACACTGAGACCAAGCAACTAAGTGAGCGCTGAAAGTGGGGCATTAGAACTTGAAACTGATCTGGTGTGAAACTTATCATATCCGGGGAAAAACAGTACGAAATTTCAAAGAAAGCCCCAAATTCCAGTATCAGACAACCTGCAATTTATGCAGGGGGATGCAGTTGGTGGAACAAATTTTTTAGGACAAGGGTTTATTTTCATCATCAGACTTTGACCCAGAACAAGAAAGAGTAAGGCAGAAATGGGAGAAGAAAAAAAAATGTAGGAAAACAGTGACTGAGTTAGAAAGCAGGCTGAAAAAGAACTTACTAAAGTTAAAGCAAGACAGAGTGTAGGATGGTAAAGAAAAGATATGAGGTCGAATCAGGATTAGGCTACCTTGTTATTCTGCAACTCCGCCATTCAACAGCACTAGAGGTGGCCTTCTTAGAAACAATGTAGAACCCTGCACTTATTTTTTTTCTTACAAATTAAGCACTGCTTGCCAGATATTTGGACGTAGTGATCCATTATGGGGCACCAAGGGTACATGACTGCTGTATCCTTGCCTAAGAGAGTCAGTCAACTTAAAACTCTCTGACATTTCTTCATAAATTTAGTGCTGTGAATGAAGAAAAGCAAACAGAGACTAATCGAGAAAGCAGGGACGGTACTGGGGAACCCTGGCATTTGGCAATGTCAAGGCAGGATCCAAAGAAGCACTTTAGGCCTCTGATCACCTATTTTGGATCATGAGAGGACAGTGACAAACAGCATTCAAACACCCTTGGAGCTAGCCCGCCGGATGTAAACCTTGATATGAAACTCTAGGTTTCTGACATCACAGGACCCGAACATGGGACCACAGATGCATGACTATATTATATTAGCAGTGCTAAACCCATATGGATCAAAAGAGCAGTCTAGAAGGGTGATCAGAGAGCGACAGTCAAAAAGCAAGCAGTGTACCTGTCAATTTACCGCATTTGGTGGGTGTCAACCTGGCAAACAAAATGCCCCATAGGCTTTAAAGGGGGTCGCCCTTTTGTTAAACTTATAATACTCTCCTAAAATTGCTAATTTACTACTCATCTTAATGGGACCACCCTCTTAAGCGCAGACTTGACATGCATGTTTCAGTCAAGAGATTGGTAGGCATGAAGCAGGAATCAGCAAATCATAATCCGAGGTCCAAAAACCAAATATTTTCTTCCTAGTTGGATGAACTCAGTGGAGCTAAGAATATGAGAACTAAAACAAACACTCCCAGCATAATGGACACTGGAGAGTGCCAAATCCTGAGTCTGAAAAGATAAAATGAAGAAAAAAAGGGGATGGAAAGGCTGAGCAATCCTGATTTTCCGTCACTGGTTTTTGAAACAAAAATCTTATAAAACAAATTTTAGTACTGCCATTTTTAGCTAGGTAGTTGAAGCCCTAATGTACAAAGTGATTTAGCAGTCACAAAACTCTGGAGTTCAGGTTTTGTGACTTCTAAATAAGTTTTTCTGATGTATTAAACCCATTTTATGATTCAGGAAACGTTTTCCAAAAAGAAGAGATGATGTGGCATAACGGCTACAGCGGTCAACCTCAAAGCTAGGGAACCGGGTTCAAGTGTTGTCAGGGACACGCAACATTCTGTGATTCTGGGCAAATCACTTAATCGCCCCGTGAGTGCCTAACAAAATGAATGTGTCTGTCTGTAACATAACTGGTGCTCATGTAAAGCGCTCTGATACCTTCAGGTCGAGTTTGTGCTATGTAAAACTCCCAAAAATAAATAAAAATCACAAAATGGGTTTAGAAACCAATAGTGCATTGCAGCTTGGAAGGGCTTGTTAAGGATGTGGCTTCCAAGCTTTGCAAAAAATGTAATCTTCGTACATCAGGCCCTAGGAGCGTTAGAAATAGTGTTTAATTTGAGCCAGTGGTTTTCGTTGGGGGGCACTGGCAGCCGTTCTTGATGAACTGCACCTAATTTTCCACATTAGACATTTATGAGAGCAAGACAGGAAAAATCACACACAATGAAAAGACGGAGTAAGTGAAAGACTGAAAACCCACCATTAAGGCAGAAAGCAGGAACCTGTAACAGTGAGATAAAAAGGCTGGGAGTGTCTGATACCGGATTAAAGGAGTCTGAGGGGGAATTAGGACAATGCAGCCTTGGTATTCGGCACACCGACATTTATTTGTAGTGCCCGCAGACTTCCGAGCAGAGCCCTGGGCACCAGCACTCATTATTTTACAAGTTAAGTACAAGTTGGGAATCTGTGACATCACACCGGTGGAAGGGTAGTGGCTAGTGACCAGTAGACTGGGGAAGAGTGCAGTATTTGGCTGAAGGAAGTTGCTGACTTTTGACGAGCTTGTAAAAAAAGCAGCTGGTCAGAAAGGTTAAGAAATCCTGTGGAGGAGTTCCAACTGGAAGGAAGGGTGTCTGGAAGGCCTGGTTTAGGGTGTTGATTCTAAGGAAGGATAGAATATGTTCTCAAAGGAATGACTTGGTTTGTGCTAGCTGGGTGTAGGGTTATTTTAGTGTGGGAAGCAGGCCAGTGGAGGGGATGGCTTTGCAGAGCAGAAACGATAGGCCAAAGAAGCTGCGCTTCGATGGCAAGCCAAAATGAGTGTGTGCATGGTGAAACTATACGATTGAAGAGACAATTTCCAGTGAAGAATAGAGTATCAGGTGGAGGACATACAGGACGGGATTTAAAGAGGGACTCTAAGGCCCACTAGTAGGACTTTGTTGGAGAGCCTGCTGGAGAGGGAACAAGCGAGGCCTCGAACCTGAACTCTGAGGTAGCCCGAGATGATTCGAAGCTGAACTCTGAGGTAGCCTGAGATGTTTCGAAGCTGAACTCTGAGGTAGCCCGAGATGATTCGAAGCTGAACTCTGAGGTAGCCTGAGATGATTCGAAACTGAACTCTGAGGTGATTCAAAGTTTAAATCTGAGGTAGCCTGAGACAATTCGAAGCTGAACTCTGAGGTTGCCTGAGATGACTCAAGCTGAACTCTGAGGAAGCCTGAGATGATTCGAATCGGAACTCTGAGGTAGCCTGAGATGATTCGAAGCGGAACTCTGAGGTAGCCTGAGATGATTCGAAGCTGAGCTCTGAGGTAGCCTGAGGTGATTCAAAGTTGAAATCTGAGGTAGCCTGAGACACTTCGAAGCTGAAGTCTAAGGTAGCCTGAGATGGTTCCCCGCCTTCTGGAGTCAGCTCAGCCGAGTGCTGGCTCTGATGTTTTTTAGCTAACACTTCAGAGCCTCAGAAAATCTCAAGTTCTGATGAAAGAAACAATTGTTTCTCCTGTAAACCAACCTTGGAGGGAGTGGCCATTTTTTAGTTCCGGCTACCATACCTGCACTCTGGTTCACCACTACATCTTTATTTTCCAACAAACAGATCACGGAACAAGATTTGCAAGCCACACGGTAAACCCCTCCCTAGGAAATTCCCTCCTTATACAGCATCTGTCCCTTTTATAGCAATGTAAATAACAGGTGTTGTAACAACAAGGCCCTTGGCAGCCGTTTTATTAGCCCGAGAAAGCATGTGAGCTGTAAATGGTGCAGGGAGTGCTTAACTCACAGCCCTCTTCCTAACTCAACTTGCTTGAGGGTTACAGCCAACACCCTGGGAGTAGAAGACAGACCAATGTTGTGGTTATTGTTTTCGTTGAATAACACTTGTATAGTGCACATTCTTTCATTAGTATGACATCAGAGTGCCTTTCAATTGTCCGGGGCATGACTTCCCTCGTTTCCATTGCAGGAGGCACTCTGGTTTGGTTTGGTTAAAGTGTGTCAGGTTTAGTATGCCAGTTTTAATGAGCCGGAAATGTTTATGGTTCGTGAGACTTTAGGATTGTACTGAATTGCTTTGGTATTTCCTTCTTTGTAGAAGTAAGTGCTGTGGGAGGGTTTATTAGCCAGTTAGTTCCACATACTGCCTAAGCTGGATGTTACTCAGAGTTTTAACAATGTATTCTGTTGTAAGGTGGTGTATTGTATACAGCTTGGTTGCTTTGCTGAGTACAACAACAACGTACTTTATGGAGTGTCTGTGAAAGGATGTTTAATTTCCATCTTGTGTTCTGTAGGAGTTTGTCTTTTTGGCGGGGTGGTGTGTGTGTGTGTGTTTTTGTGTTTTGTGTGTTTGAGCTGCCCTGGCTTCATATGCTACAGAATGTTCTGTTCTAGGGCCGGGCGATGCAGCCTCTGTGGCATTTCCCTGGTAGATTGCAGGAAAGGGTCAGGAATCACAGCTGGATGGGCTGCCAGCCCCAACTACGAAAGCCCTCATTTAAAAAAAAAATATGTTTTTATTAGTTTTCAAATAACATCTGGCAAACAATACAATATTACTATTATCCAGTGTAGAAAATCTACCTCACCCCGCATCCCTTGGAAGGAAGGACCTTAATATCAACTATTACAAGAGTACAGGCTATCCCTGTCTGATCAGTGTATGTTCTCCCACTCAATCATGTTTCCAGCCCCTGCCAGCAGTCAAGAGTCCGGAATACCACGTGTGCTGGATAATATAATAAAAAAACAAGCGTATCAGAACCCTACTCCCTCCCCACCCCCGTACCACCGATGTGCCCTAACTACAGACAGATAAGTGCAGGAAAATCGGGTCCCTCTGCTATGATTAATGTAGGAACAGTAGAGCAGTACAGGTTAACATACTAGTAGTCAAATCCAGCAGTTGCTCCACAGGGTATGTCCAGTGTTACTCCACTGTTCCCGTAGGGCGTGGGGAACCCGTTTGGGCTTCCAAGACCGAGCCTACCTCCGAGTCCGCCTCAGGCACCTGTAACCCAACAACCAATGTGTCCCACGCTCTTGCCGCCTCCAGTGCTTTTTCATTATTAGTCCACGCTGCCTGTTAAAACCTGATTGTACTCTCACTCAGCGACCATTTGAGTAAGTCTGCCCTTCACCTCCCAAAATTGGGTCCTCGCGCAGATTTCCAGTGCGCAGTGATCTCTCTCTTAGCCAACAGTAGGCCTAGATCTATGAACTTACTCGTCACCTTCGTTTTAGAGGTATGTGGAAACCAATGTAATAAACACGTGCCGAAGTCAGGTTCCACTCGACGTTCTGTGATTCCATAAAGCAGATCAACCACTTCCTCCCAATAAGTTCCCAGCTGCTTACAACCCCACATCATATGTTGGAAATTTGCCCCTTCCAGTCCACAACGCGGGCACTGGGCGGTATCCGTTTTAAAATATTGATTTATCTTAGCAGGAGTCAAATACACCCTGCGCAAAATAAAAAAATTAACCAATTGGAATCTGGCATTCCTAGTGCTTTTCCATGCTCTCCTAACTAAGTGGGCCCATGTCTTCTCAGGGATCTCCTTGCCTAAGTCCACCTCCCACTTCCCCCGCAACTCCCCCAATGGCTCTAGGCCCTCAGTCAGCATGCACCGATAAAGGACTACGAAAGCCCTCATGTCAGCACTCTAGCCATGCCATCTTGCAGTGTGGAGCTGGCACCTGTGTTTTGGACTAACCTGTGGAGCATCTCAAGGCAAGATGCCACAGACTTAGAAAATTAAAGGTAACGTTTCCCAAGGCAGGAAGAAGAGAAACCACAAGATGGATGCCGGGGTCAGTGCTGCTGTAACAATTTCCAGAGTGGGGGTGCTGCCATCAATGTTATGTCACTGAAGTTATAGGGATTGTGAAAAATTCAAGCTTCATGCAAAGAACAGCAGTATGCAGCTGTGGTGTATTTTGGAGCACTCGGTCCGAAATATATTACTACATCGTGCGGTAGGACACTGTCATTAACAGACAGCCCAATTTCCATTGAAATAACCACTAAATTTGCATAGACATACAATTTTACTGATAAACATATATAGGGCACAAACGGCAATGTGTGGAAATCAAATTTCACGAACATTGTGTTTTGACTCTATTCAAATATTTGTTTCCTTCACACTTCAGAATTACTAAATAAAATGTGTCTCATGTGCTTTCCTAACTGTTGATTTATTTTGAAATATTTGTACAGTTCATTAATAGCCATTAACAGCCATTTAAATGTTATTCTGTGTTAGAATAGAGTTGCCATACTGCAGCCTTTCCTTTCACACTCCTTGTAAGATTGTCACATAGCTCGCTTTACAAATTCATCTCACTCTGCAGTCACAAAATGAAAAGTAAAAACCAATCTCCAGGTTAAAAGAATAAGCATCAATTTGTCAGAAGTCTAGCCAGACATCTGACTTCTGTCTTTGAATACACTGCAAATCTGACAAGATAAAAATAAAATGTAAAGTCCTCTTTATTGCTCGTTCACCTGCTGAACTCCAGCATGGGTATTTAGGAGATGTTGCAGCAACCTCCACACCCCTACTTCCAGTGCCAACGGTACAGATTTACCTGTCACTGTATTGGACCCAACATAAACATATCTTTCTAGTCATTATTATTTATTGCACAAAAATATAGATTTGGAAAAAAGCTTCCACAGTACATAAACATAAGTGCTATATATATATATTTTTTTTAGGATTTATTTTAAGGTAAAACAATATGTAATTTGCTTTTCACAAGCAACACTTAGGTGTTTTAACCATACTCTGTATGTTAATCATTGGCCTTTACCATAGTTGGAATAAAAAGAAGCTTCTATGGTCAAAGGACAAATCTGTGTATGCCTGTTGTGACAGAACCGCTAAGAGGGATAGACTAGCGGCACACATGCATAGCAAACCTACTGGAAAGGAAAATAAAAAGAAAGGATGGCAAGATGCTTTTCAACCTAAGGCGTATTTGACTGATAAATATGTGTTAGAAGATAAGATATAGTAGGCAAGTATCAGTTACAGTGCAACACACCACATCAAGGCAGAGAAGTTAAAACCTGTACAGCACAACGGTGTTACTCAAAATGAGCAGATCAAGTGCTAATGGAAAATATGCACCAAATCATGTGTGACCAATAACACAAAAAACATTAAAAGCATTAGGGTTTAGATAGTCCAAGAAGATTTAGATGATTCCTGACAACCATGAAATAACACCAGCAAATTGATGACGTTTAAACTAAAGTACATAATTGTTATGTTCACTGTATCCTGATATTTACTTTTGTATGTATGTAATTTTTCCCAAAAATATTTATCTGAAAGAACCCAAAAGAAATCATAAATAACAACTCATTTGATGAGATCAGAGAGTTGGAATGTGGCACCCATCAGGGCTGACCCCTCTCCCCCTTCCTCTTTGTCCTTGCTATTGAGCCCCTAACATGACTGATTAGATGTAACGCACATATGAGAGGCTGAAGGTGGGAGGGAGCACCTGATGACTAGATCGCATTGTATGGCGATGATGTTCTCCTATATCTCGCAGACCCCAGTGCTTCTGGCCCACGTGCCCTTGAGTTTCTTCATCAATTTGAGGAGACTTCTGGTCTCCACTTGAACAAGGAGAAGTCTTTGCTGGTTCTATTGTGGGGAGACAGTGTGTCAAGAGCCTGGCTGGAGGGTATCCCCATTTGCTGTCTCAGCTTCAAATACCTAACGATCCAAATTGCCACACTTACCAAACATACTCACACATTTAACCTGATGCCCCTAATGAAGACCACTAAGAGCAATCTAATGGCCTGGCAAAACCTCCCCCTTAATCTCCTGGGAAGGGTCGCCATGATCAAAATGACGGTATTACCCTGCTTCTTGCACTTTACAGAACTTCCATTATCACAGGAAATCTATAGGCTCAGGGAGGGGGGCTGCACGCCCCCTTCCCTTAAAAAAAAAGCCTGCTGGAGATGTGGCCCCCCAGGGCCCAAAATGGCTCCGGGACGGGGTCGCCTGCCCCCCTCCCCTTAAAACAAAAGAAAGACCCTGGGGGATGGGGACCCCAGGGGATACCAAGATGAGCAGCAGGAGTCGCTCAATTATTATTCACTGTTCTTTCTAGGAGCGTCCCATAATGCCTTGCAAGGACTTTTTGTGTATTATTATCTTATAACTTGGAGGTGCCCCTAGACTAGGGACAGTACTACCAAGCAATTGTTTTAATGTCTGAGTGGGGGGCTGCAGGAAGAGTAGCACCCCCTGGCACAATTAAAAAAATGAACAGTAAGTGTTATGGGTCATTAAAACCATGACTTCAGGAAAGCTTACATATTTTTTAATAGCACTCCTAGTTGGAGCGGTATGCTCTTCAACTGGAGAGCAAGGCTCTCTTGTGGTTGTCTTTATGATAGCATTTTGTGGGATAGAAAATGATGCTAAAAGTAAAACTCAAAGACATGTTGGTTTTAATTTAAAAAAGCAATCGGTCTCTTAGTCTTTCTTTTAACATTTTTCAATTCTAAAAATGCAATAATAAAAACTATGTGAAAAGAAAAACTCACAGACATGGTTTTTATTAAAACTTTATTAAACATTTTTACAATAACCTCTATTATTGGACATTGCACTGTATGCATTACTGAAATATACACTAGATTGAAATTATTGGTGATTTGGTGACAAATCTGATAAGGTCACATATTTTTGTGTTGTGGTTCCCTGGCAAAGTCAGTAAGTCTACCTGAGGGCAGCCAGGATCTGGGAGGCTAACTGCACGCTGCGCATGCCAAAAGGCCATGCATGGCATGGGGTTGGCTGCTCACAAGGGATTGGACGCAGAGCAAGGTAACAGGCCAGGCCCTGCAGCATACCCCATGCTGCACAGGGCACAGGCACTGTGCAGCAGGGCTTGGCTGCCCAACGAGGGTTGGGTGCAGCAGAGCCTGGCCACCGTGCATTGCTTGGGGTTAGCTACCCACGGGGAGTTGGACGCAGGACCTGGCCAGAGGCCTTGCTCTGGGGACCAACCTCACGCCCCACACGGCCAAAAAAGAAAACAAGGAGAGTGAAGTCCCGACCAATGTCCATAAAGCTGCCATTAAGCTGCCGCTGTGTTCCAGACATTGATTTTGCCACCTCTGAGGCCAAGAGTTGTAAAGGCAGTGCCGGGGGTCACAAGGGGTAAGCCAGGGGTCTGCGACCCTTGGTGGCCCCATAGTGACTTTGTTGTCAATCATTAACAAATGGTTTACGAGATAGGGTGCAGGGCAGAAACATACTGTTAGAACATATAATAAACAGAAAATGTATACACCAATGGAAAAAATACATCTAGAAATTCAGGTTTTACAGGTCAGTGAATGAAACTAGGCTCACAATTTTCTGCAGTTGACTGAGTTTCCTTTTCAACTGCTTTGTGATAAAATGTCACTCAAAGTGTTACACATCCGGCAGGTAAATGTTAAGCACAAACACACTGAACAATGGAGATATCACGCATTCGTCTTGCAAAAAGTATGATATTACATAGACATTTTTTCAGCAGGTTCTTAAAGTATTTGGAGGGGTATAATTACAGGAGTGAAACAGCACACTCTTGCTTAGCTAGAATGGCAAGAAAGAAAATGGTTCCCGCATCTCCAAAGAGTTCCAGTTCCCCATGATTGTAATATCGAATATCGTGGTATCATAATATCATAAGCAAAATATCAAGGGACAAAATATTGAAAGGTAAGTGCATATAGTGGAACTATAGGTTTTCTATTCGCAACTACACATCTAGGTATCTTGAAGATATATTTATTGTCTAGGTATATATATATATGTGGCATTAAGTATAGAAAATCTTTACATACTTACCTTTCGATATTTTGTCCCTCGGTATTCTCTCTAAAATTCTATGGTATAAACCCACACAAAAATGAAGAGGAAATTCCAATCAATTCAACACGTTCATGGAAAACCCCCAATGGTATTAAAACTGCCCTCACATACTAAATAGTGTCATGCTTCAACACAGGGCATGCTACAGCACTCTGGCGCAGATCAACACTCAGAGTGGAGCAAAAATACATTGTTTTCTAAGGGCAAAAATAGCCCTACAAAATGGGACCCTCTAAACACAAAAATATCTTTAAACTACCTAAGAGAGTGCCCTCCTAATTTTATTCTGGGGCTCTCTTGGCAGGGTTAAAAAATGTCAGTTGGGGCATAGCTGGGTCAATAGTGCCCTGAACCCTAAATATTGTGTTCATCAACATGTTTTGGCCTTTCAGCTGCCCCTTAATGTCGATGGCCTTCGTCAGGATGAAGATCCCTCTAGTTACTCCCTTTATTAACCCCTTCCTTACTCTATGCAGGAATTAAGATAGGGGATAAAATCCTGGCCATACTTGCCAATTCCGGTACCAATCTCAGGAACAAGCTATAGAAAGAAATCTTAAAATCATTATCATACCATTAGAGGGTAGGCTACTGGTATTTACCACATTGTATATCATACATTTGGTGCACTTATTTTATCTTGTACACCCACTGTGTGTAAGAACCTGGTGGAGGATACACGTGGACACACCCAAATACACACATAGAACCCAAAGTGTCTCCAACAATCCAATCTCAAACCTTCTTACCCGAGTTTTACTAAACCCATACCAAAACAGGGATAGGAGTGGGAGCGTCACCCTGCAGTCACACCATGTATGGGTACACAGGAACATCACCAACACATATGCTCCTTGTGTATTGTGTACCTTCCGTAGTGCTAGAGCAATAGGTGCTGCCCCTTCCTTCTTTATTCCACGTTGTATTTGCATCATGAGGCAGATATTCAGCATCCACCTGAGGGTCTCCTACTGCTCCCAACCATCAATTCTGTCATGTGAAACATCAGAATATTCCAACAATGTAACCGGGGCCACCCTGGTTCCTCTAAAGCGTCCGGTTCACATAAGATTGTGTCCTTACACTATTATTCAAATTCTTTGGACCTACTACAGGCCTTTTACACTGCTCCTTCCACAGTCCTGTGCACTACATCCATTGTCTCATCATAGACTCGCACAGTGCTGTTGTGGATTTTTAATGTGCACTGTGCCTTCCCAGGATCTCCCTTGATTCTTGGCTATCGGAAATCCAACAACATAGCCCAGATAGCGCATATCCGCGCTTCTATTGTGAGAAGATCTCTCCTCTTGCATTTCCCAGTATTTCATAACGTAGTCACACCTCTGTAACCTCCGCTCCGTAACCCGGATATGGGTTATGCTGCGGGATGATACCACCGCCTCCACCCCATGTCCACTTATTTCTTCCGGAGTCCGACACTCTCCCTCATGCCACTCGCTTCCCTCCGATGTGCGGAGAATATAAATAATTTTTTTTAAAACAGTGCCCCCATGAGTCGTCTCCCATGTCAAGGGGGGCATTTTTTTGTTTGTTACCGCCCCTAACCACCAGGTTTTGCCTTGCAGTGACAGGCAGTAAAAACCTGGTAGTTGTCCACACATCCTAAGTGGGTGGACGGACATATAGCTAATTCTCCAACGGCCCTTAATCCGTCGGGCCTTCGGGGAAGTTTGACCACAGCAGAGATGAAGTAGTCTCTGCTGTGGTCAAACTATGGTCCGCCGCTTTTAAATTCGGCAGGTGGACCTTCATGTTGGCGGTAAGCACACTCCATCATCATTGCAATAGAGTATGGTTATGCCCACATTTAAATTGGGTCCAAAGATTTTGTTTGCTCACTAACAGTGTTAGACTCTGTTGTGTAATGGGATACACCCCAAAGTGGAGGCTACCGATCCTATGACCAGGCCACAATACTACTAAGAGTTTGATGCAATTGATTATAGTAGTGTGGTACAGGCCTTTTCATGTGGACCACAGTGGAGAGACTGCCTACTGCCTCTTCTTGGTAAATCTGTGAAGTAAGCCATGACTGGGTCCACTGGTTCCCCTGAGTGTAAATTATGCGAATAAGAGTTCTGGGGTACATGAAAGGTGGCACAAACCAGAACAGGGGTCCAACTGGAAGTATTTAACCCCAGTGGTTGTAGGGTTCTCCAGAGGTTGAGTGGTGGACAGTGCTACTTTTTCCTCTTTTAACTGCACGCCCCTTGCACTGATCCCCTGATAACCCACTCCATGTACAAGTTTTTGTAAAGCCTATTGTATCAGTCCGAGATCCAATGCATATCTTTTTGGGTGAATCAGGAAGGACTGTTTGTCACTTCCTTAGCCTGGACCAGACCATTCGAGCAGGGCAGCCTCTCTGCAGACAAGGAAAACTCAGTAAACTGGCCAAAAGGCACGGCCTAGTCTCCACCCCTTATGCAAAAGTGACTCTCTACTTGCCACAACCTGTGTTGTGTCCTGCTGAATACAGATGACACCTGCAATAGCAAGTGATTGGCCAGAGATTTGTTTAGAAGCCAGTACACAAACAAAATGTTCCAGTGTCATTACAGCTCATTGCCATGGATCTCTGAGACACCCAGAACCAAGTGCACTTTGTCAACATTCATTCCCTTTACAGTCTAGGTCTAGATCTGAGCACAGGTGGACTGAGCAACAGCTGGATTCAGACCATTTGTTCTAGGACAGGATACAAGCGGGACTTTTGTGCTTATCCATTGTTCTCCATTCACATGAAAAACTCTGTACACCTGGCACTTCAATGCTGGCTTTAGAACATCGGAAGGCCTCGCCTCAGGGAAATTGCAATTTATGAAGCCCCTACTTTGGGCTTTTGCTGCCCCAGCCTTATGTATACAAGACTCCCTATTAGTCTCAGCAGGGGCGTAGTTTAGTCAGTGATATTCAGGGAGTGTGAATCTCAAATTTCCCAGGTAAAAAAGCAGCGCGCTGCAGAGCTGAGGGGTGAGATGACCAAGGTTCAGGATGTACTGTTTCCATGAGGAACAGGGTCAGTACTGATTTGTATTAGGTGGTCTTCTGGCTAGTGTGTCACCATCTGTAAAAACTGATGGTTTGGAATGCCACAGAGTGACTGCCACTGGTTAGATTATTTGCAAGCATTTATCCCATCACCTTTTGGGTGTTTGAGTGCCAGTAATATGCCTGAAAACATGAGACTGGCACAGCTTTCTAAGCCTACTACTGCAAATGTTTGTGAATTCCAAAAAGTAATACGTTTCCAACTCTTCAAGGATTACCTCTACGGGTGCAGATTTAGTATTTTTTTGGCAAACCAGTCACTATATATATTGGTTTCTACTCAAAACATTTAACAAGTTAAAAGTAGTTATTTAAATGAGAGCGACAAGTAAAACTAACACAGACAAAGCAGGCCTGACTAAGGGCTCCCACACCCGACTACCTAGGCAAAAATGCATTTGGGGAGTGGGGGTGTGAGACGCCCCAACCACCGTCCTGAAACTATGCCCCTGCCCGTCACCCATGTGCCTGGTGGTTCTCCGTGGGAATTCATGACTATGGCCACATACAACACAACGGCCTCGAGTTCCTGCTCTGGGATCACTTATTTAAAATCTATTTTCACTACACGCACTCTTCTTTGTCTCTGCTACAAGAAGCCTTGATGGTACAGTTGTCAAACCGGTGCATGTGGGCATGGCTCCATGTTTCTAGCCTCGCCTTTAACAAATCATCTTATCAAGTGACTTAGGAGCCAATGTACTAAAGCTGAGTCACAAACATAGGTGGCTGCATCAGCAAATGAATAGGGCAAGGCGAGCCAGAGCCGAGCCAAGGGTCTGGCTTGGCTCTTTGAGTCGGTGCACGAGTCATGCCATGAAATCATTTGGCATGTATATCGTGCAACAAGCATAATGTAAAAATATTATACAGCCTCTTAAAAATTCAAAAAAGTGTATTCATTTAACATGTTGAAGCGTTCCGCCTTAGTACATCAAATTATATCACTGTATAGACAGACATTTATTAAAACATTAATGGCGCCCCCCCCAATGACAATGCCAAAACTAAGAGGCAAGTTAGTAGTCATGTAAACCCTAAACGTTGCCTAGATTCTTAATACAGATGGAGCAGCATTATAGTCTTTTAAATCATACATAAGTGTGCTTGTACAGCTCGCATCCTGAACTCAGGTATTTAAAAGCGCTCCCATATGTCACAATTCAGAAAAAGATTGGTCTGTGAAATAAAATGTTTGCCTCGTATCATACAATTTGGACAACCAGGGATGCCAGTATTGATTCCAGGTTATCTAGGTTCACATCTCTCCTGTTTTACATCAAAGGTCACTATTATGTGTTTTATTCTTTGTGCACAATGAATAAAACCAACACAAACATAGCAGACCCGATTCAGGGTCCCCTGACCCAACATCCAAGCCAAGAATGTATTTATTTGGGGTGTCACGCTCCAGACAGCTCACATAAAGCAACACCCTTGAGTCTCAGGAGACCCTGTCATCATTCACAATCTTAATCAAAATTCTGCTTCAGAACTGCCTACGGTCACTCAATGGTGTCAGTACACAAAAGCTCACTTCTGGCCACAACAGCCTACCTCATCTTGCTTGCACTCTAGGTACATGGCGGTGCCTAACACTTCACTCAGTCTCCAGCTACATGACATTGTACAATCTCTGCATTCTGTACTTCGTGCTTCACAGCTTTTGGGGTGCACTGTTTGCTGAGCACCCTCAGATTTTTAACATAGATTTCTGCTACAGATGCTATGCTCACCATGCGTCTGACCCTGTTTTGTGCAGGGTAAGGCTCAACCTATATGCTGCCAATGAGTTGATGTACATTTTGTGTATGTTATTTGGCCTGGTTCCTGGCAGGAGGCGGTCTGTTCCATTCTTTTACTCTGTCTAAAGAAACTTCCAATGGTAGATCCATTCTCACGAGAAAGGCTCACTGGGATTTCGGTTACATGTTATATCTAAAGAACTGTTCTCGCCCTGCCTGACAAGATTCATACCGAGGTCCAAGGACACTGGCAAAGAGATCCACATTTTCGCTTTAAAACACATTCACAAAGAAAATCTGCTATTCCTGTACCCTTTCACCTGTGCAGTATAGTGTGGTACAAACACAGCTGTATCATAGTCTGCTTTCTGCCTCCCGGGCTGTTACACGCAAAAGTGCTCCCAAACAACTGCGTGATATAGGCCCTCTGCAAAACCTGTTGCATCATGTGGTCAAGTCTCTGCCCTTCGATACGTTTGTGCAACTGCGAGGCACCCAGCATCACATTCTAAGTGCCCCTCTAAACATTTGCAAAAAAGAACGAATGATGGACGGAATGCTGATCAAATCAAACATTCAACCCCAGTCACAGATCTGGGCTTAAACCATTGTTTTTTGGTCACCACGCCACCCCAGTTTGGACTCAGCCGTAGGCAAATCAGTCTTTACCATGTTCCCTATGGGAATAGTCCAACCCGAACTACCAGGCCAGGTCCACCCTGAACCGGAAAGAAGCATCCTGGGACCGATTTCGGGGTATAACCTTGCATCAACAAGGCTAGCTTGAATCCAGTGGCACAGTGAGCATGGCGCCCACGCCTGGGCATACCCTTCCCACTTAGGGCAACACAGGCAAAAAGAACAAATGATGAATGGAATGCTGAACAAATCAAACATTCACCCCCTGTCACAGATCTGCCGTTAATCCATCATTTTTTTGCTCATCACTCCACCCTAATTTAGATCCAGCCATTGGCAAATCACTGTTGACCCTGCTCCCCATGGAAACAGATAACCCTGAACTGCCAGGCCAGTTCCTCCATGAGCCAGCAACAAGCATCCTAGGACCGGTTTCGGGGTATCACCCCTCATCAACCAGGCTAACTTGAATCCAGTGGGACAGTGAGCACAGGATCCACGTCTGGGCATACCCTTCCCACTTAGTATGACAAAAGCAAAATGAACAAATGATGGACGAAATGCTGAATGAATCAAACATTCACCCCCAGTCACAGATCTGGGTTTAATCCATCATTTATTTGCTCACCACGCCACCCCAGTTTGGACCCAGGCATAGGCAAATCAGACTTTACACTGCTCCCCCTGGGAACAGTCCAGTCTGAACTGCCAAGCCAGGTCCTCCCTGGACCGGAAACAAGCCTCCTGGGACCAGTTTCAAAGGCTTGGATTTCCTTTACCTTAAATCCTCTGTTGTCGCTGGCATTCCAAAGATAAATGCGCTGGACCAAAGCAAGAGCCGCTTGAAAGCCTCGGATTGCGTCCTTTCTACATTTGCGTTTGTGCGTGTAAGGAACACTCACCGTTGTACCTTCTGGAGCCGTCAAGGGGCTCGGTGCCTGTGCAGGATTTATCCTCATATAGTCTTTGTTTCTTTTCACGCGCTGAAACCACACTGTTTCCTCCTGAACTACGTCTTGGAGTAGAACTCCCATGGGACTGCACGGCTGAGGACTTAACTGTGGAAACACTCCATGAACTCTTTCAGCTAAGTACTCTTCTATGTTCCATTACCTGTAGGCCAGAATAGTGCTGGAAAAAGCGCAGGCGCTGCGTACTGCCTTTGTAGGCGACTCCACAACCCTGGGTATAGCGAAACAAAACCCTGTTTGTTCTTCTTACCGGTTCTGGTGCTGGTTTACTAACTTTCCTGCCGCTGCTGCTGTCGTGCTCCCTAGCGGCCGCAGAGTGCAGGACTTCAGCCCCCAGGAGCCCTAGCGGCGGAAGGCCGCCTGCATCACCAACAACGCGCACGGAGGCGCATAAATTTGAACAGAGCCCCGGCTGAGCAGGCGACTCCACAACCCTGGGTATAGCGAAACAAAACCCTGTTTGTTCTTCTTATCGGTTCTGGTGCTGGTTTACTAACTTTCCTGCCGCTGTCGTGCTCCCTAGCGGCCGCAGAGTGCAGGACTTCAGCCCCCAGGAGCCCTAGCGGCGGAAGGCCGCCTGCATCACCAACAACGCGCACGGAGGCGCATAAATTTGAACAGAGCCCCCGCATCGCGGGACCGCGCACGGGCGGCTCCGGGCTAAGCCCGGGCAAAGGGCGGGCCCTCTGTGGCCCTCAGAGGCTCGAGGAGACTGGTCTGGGCCCATTCACTTATCGCCGCTGTTTTAAAATCTCTGCATTACTTCCATTATATATTTATGGTGTGCACATTCTCCTGTTGATCAGGAACTCTTCGTTACTTACCTTCAAATATTTCACCTTCTTTTAATTTAACATATATTTATTGTATTCATTTGGGGTTATAGTACCTTGTTGTATAAAGATGTCGGCCAAAAAACTACGTTCGGGGAGAGTTTTAGGGGATAGGGTTTGTATGTTGTCAAAACCCACTTCCCCTAGTAACAGATCTCCCAGTAACCCGCTACTAAAGGGTCAATCCCTGCTGCCTCAATTTTGGGAGAAGACGGTTTCTAGTAGGGGGATAAAAGATCAATCAGATATCCCGCCTTCCGAAGACCCCTTCCCATTGCCACCTGATAGGTCAGGAAATAATGGGGATGTTTCTTTTTATCCCAAGATTGAGCAGCAAACCAATGTGCCAGTCATTTCTACAGAGCTTCCTCTTACTGATCCCATTAGAGGTTCACAATTAATGATGGACAGTAAGGGTGTTTCTCAGTTGTCAAGTATTGACCTTGAGCTTTGTGGTCGATACTTAGCTGACGGTCCTTTGAACTTACCTGAAGTGATCAAACCCCCGACTGGTGTTTCTTCTTCTGGTCTTTTTCTTTTTAGTAGTACCCCCTCCCTAAAATCGCCAGATATTTTTTCTCAGTCTAATTTTTCCATGAGTCCACTGCTTAATTTATCTGACACTGGGCATAAGGGTTTGCTCGGTTATGATAAAGTGGAAAAACCGATTTCTGAATCCTTGATTGCATTGGAACATTTGCTGGCCTCCATCCTGCAGTTATTGAGTAAATTCGTGGGAAGTTCCGATTGCATTCTGGAATCTGTTACTCAGATATTAAAAGCTTTATTGTTAAAAGCTCCGGAAAAGGTTCTTGATATAATTCCTAAAGTAAGCCTTCAGGGACACGAGTTGGGTAGTGTGCTCTTAAACGAAAATGAAAACTCAATCCAAAATAAACTCGTGGATACCCCTAAAAATAAGCCCCTTGTAGCCCCCATTTTACTCGTATCTAATTGCGCAAAGCTCTGCGACCTTGAAATTGAAGAAGAAAGCGTTGAGATTGCTGCTCCAAAAGCTGAAAAAGAACTATTTCCAATTTTTATACCTGAATCAAAGGGATTAGGGGGGGTTGAAAAGGGAAAAATTAGAAAACAAAGAAAGAATTTAGGAAAAAAGAGGAAACCAATCCGTAGATTTAGAAAGAAAAAGCAGAAACAAATCATTTTTGAGGATTCTCAGGTTTTAGACTTTAAGGTCCAAATGTCCGGAGAATCGGCGGGCAAGGAGGTGGTTTCCCATTCCTCTGATATCTTAAAGCCCCCAGTTCCGGGCACAGAAACCTTTTCTGATTGCCCTGGGAATGGTCCCCCACCGGAAGTAGGGAGTTGGGCAACTCCTTTACCCGAGGTAGAATTGCCTGGGCCGGTCCCCTTGCGGTCTGTAGCCCTTGATTCTTGTGCCCCCGTTTTTCCTGCTTCGGATGTTGGAGAGGTTCGGCCCCAGCATTTGCCCTCAAAAATGCCTGAAGCCTTTGTTGACACATTTACAGTAGATTTTTTACCCTTATTCGATTCTGACTTATACCTAAATTGAGCATGGCTACTCAAATATTTTAAGGAAATTGAGAGCCTAAAATTAATTCATTCAAATGATATCGACTTAGTTTCTATATTAGGAACAGCATCCGCTCCCTTTGTTAGGGTAAAGTTCTACTCTAAACTTATACTAAATCTTATTTTGCAACAGGCGGAGAGTTTTCAGTGTAGGGGAATTGATGTTTTACCTGTTCTCCCCTTTGGGAGAAATTGTTCCCCTCTTAATAGACTCTCTCAGCAGGGCAATGATCAAGATACTTTCTCTTCCCTATATGATGAATTAAAGATCTCTGTTTCTAAAAATACTCACCGGGTGACGCAGGTAATGCCAGTTTCGTTCTCCCAGAATATTCCCCCAAACAAAGATAATTTTCAGTGGAATTGGTTGCCTGGGGTTTTGTCTACTAAAACCTTAGACAATCCTAAGCTCTTTCAACATCTTTAGCAACAGTTTAAAAGTTATCTCCTGGAATGCTGCCGGGATACATAATAATCCCGAGAAACTTCAATATTTATTCTCCATGAAAGCTAGTATTATTTGCCTCCAAGAGACCTGGTGTCCTAGTAGTTTATGTGCAGGGAAAGATTATTTTGTCCTTGAGGCAAGGGCATCACCATCAAAGAAAGGGCATGCAAAAGGTGGTCTTGCGTGCCTCTTGTCAAATAGTTTGAAATGGAATTTTACACATTATGTTGACCCAAAGAACCTCTTTCAGGCAGTGACCCTCCGCTCGCTATCAAGTAGGGGTACCAATACTTCATTAGTTATAATAAATGTATATATTCCCCCAGATGAATGTTTTAATATTTTATTGAAGCAAGTCTTTTCATATATTAAACAGCTTAAAGAGCTAGATACACCCCCCCATGTGCTGTTAGTCGGTGATTTTAATTGTAAGGTCTCTAACTCTAGTTTAGAGTTATTTAGAAATAAATGTAAAGAAGAAGCCTTCCTTATCCCTCAGATTCTCTTCCTTAATAAAATCAAAACTAATAAAAGAGGGAAGTTGTTATTGGAAGAACTTTCTGCAACTGAGGGGATAATAGTGAATGGTAGGCTCCCCTCTGATTCTCCTGCCAATTATACTCATAGATCCCCCTTCAGTCAGTCAATCTTGGATTATGTAATCATTGACTATGATATCTTTTCTTCTGTAAAAGATTTGGTAGTCCTACCGACATTATTTAGTGATCACAAGGTGATTACTATAAATTTGTCTTTATTTTTTCCAAGTTCAGACTCATGGTATCTTAATAGCGATATAGTTAATTTTCATAAGAATACTGGAAGATGTTTTTGGAATTTTAAAGCCAGGAAGGGCCTGAAATGTATTTTAGGAAAAACTATCCTAGAATTGAATGATTGGCAGGGTTCTGAACTGACTCATTTTGAGAACTTCATGAAGGAGGTTATTCGTGTTGCTAATAGATCCACTTTTTCTGAAAAAAGGAGCTTCGTTCCCAGTTCTTTGATCCCTTTAAATAAGGCGATAAATAGGTTAGTGCGGGAACAATTTCTGTGCAGATCTATTGAATTAAAAAACAAAATATATCTGTTAAAAAGAAGGAGAAGTCGCATTAAGAAGAAACTTAAAAAGGAAAAAGAGGATTCTCTTTGGATAAGCTTACGGGAGGCGGTTGTTCATGGTAATGTTAGAAAATTTTGGTCTCTCATTGGAGAGGGTTGTGGAGTTAGAGTCAGCCCTCATCCTATTCCTATTGCTGAATCGTTATGGGTGTCGTTTATCTCCGACCTTTATGCTGGGAATGGCGTAGCATTTGATTGTGAATGCTCCTTAGGAGCTCCTAGAGATGTTGAGCTTCCCATTGAAGCCCCCTCAGAGAAAACCATTGAAATGGCCATTAAGGATATGCGCTCCTCTGGAGCTATGGGGCCCGATGAACTTCCCATTTCGATACTAAAGTTAGACCCTGTCTTATGGAGTAAGATTCTCTTTCCTCTATTTAGAGCTTGCTTTTCCAGTAAGATTGTGCCATCCTCTTGGAAGGGGAGCATTTTGGGTCCCCTGTTCAAGAAGGGAGATAGGAATAACCCAATGAACTATCGTCAGATAGCCCTTCTTGATGCTATTGGAAAAGTTTTTTCCAAATACCTTCTAGCTCTAATTACCGATTGGGTCGAGGTGAACCAGATTTTACCTCTTGAACAAACGGGCTTCCGCAAAGGGCATGGTACTTTGGATAACCTTACAGCCCTGCAGGTTATGCTAGATAAATATGTAAGAGTTCGGGGCGGAGGAGTCTATGCGGCCTTTATTGATTTCTCCACAGCATTTGATAAAGTGGATCGTCCTTTGCTGTGGAGAAAGCTAGCTATATTGGGTATGCCCTCTCTTCTATTAGACCTAGTACGATCTCTACATTCGGACACTTGGTGTCGAGTGTTACAGGGTGGAGAAAGGGGACTCTCGCGGGCTATTCCCTCCACTAATGGTTTAAAGCAGGGTTGTCTTCTGGCTCCTCTGCTGTTCTCCCTGTATATTGCTGATCTTCCAACTTCACTTGCATCTTGTGTTGGCATAGCCCCGGTAGTGGGGGGTTATCCTATAGCCTGCCTTCTATATGCTGACGATATTTTAATTCTAGATCTAACCCCTAAAGGTCTAGCTAATCGTCTGCAGGCTTTACATGACTTTGCTGAGTCCCACTTCTTGAGGATAAATGCCTCAAAAAGTAAAGTTATGTGCATTACGAGGAGGAAAAAATCTAAATTCGAGAATTATGGCTGGTCAGTAGGTGGGCAGAAATTGGAAGTGGTTAAATCATATACCTTTTTAGGAAGAATTGTTTCTGCAAACCTGAGCGAGAGGCAGCACATTGATAACAACTCTCGTAAAGCCCTGTCTCAAGGCAAAAGCTTGAGTGCTCTTTATTCCGCTACAGGGAGAAGACACTTTGCTTTTTTACTAGAGGTTTATAAGGCAAAAATCCCTTCTACTCTCCTATATGGAATAGAATTGGTCGATTTAAAACACTGGGGCTTCCTTCATATGATTGAAGGAAAATTATTAAGGTCTTTAACCTCTCTGAATTCTGCTTGCTCTACAGCTGCTCTTAGACTTGAATTTGGTCTGCGTAGCAGTTGGGTACAGGCCCTGTCTGCATTAGTACGTTGGGTCGCCAGCCTCGCTAGAGGAGAAATGGGGACTCTGAGATCCCTGCTCAAGAGAGAATTACTGGGAAGTTTTAAAGAGCACTCTCAAATTGTTAAGAATTTCAGAAAGGCTGTGGCACTCCTTGAATTAGATGAGAGTTCTATCTTTACTATTTCTCCTTCCCAACTAAAATCTCTTTTGAAACAGGCTTCCTGGACTCTTTGCTTTATGAGGGATAAAGAATCCATGACAGCCAAGAAGCGAAGCGTCCTTCTGTTTAACACGTATTCTAGGAAGCTTGCTCAATCTTATGTATTTTGGAATTTATCACACGGCATTCGGAGATTTTGGTTTCTTTTGAGGCAAGATCTATTGCCGCTTAATTCTCTCTTGGCTAAATGGTATGGATCTTCACCCCTATGTAATTTTTGTAATATGTCCGCACAGGATTGTACTCATGTATTGTTTATTTGTCCTGCATTGCGCTCACTTCGTTTAAAGTGGCTACGATCAATTTGTTTACAGTTGGGAATTCTTGATGCAAATTCTTTTTTAAAGGCTTTATATACTCCTCCCAATGAAATGTTTTGCTTCAATATTTTTAACTTTTTTAAAGGTTTTTTAGATATTTATTGATGAAATAAGGAGGACTGTGTCGTAGTATGTCCTTTTTAACGGAGAGTGTTGTAACTGTTTACCTTTTTCTTCTTATGATGGAATATGTACATGTATTTTGTGTATTTTGTTTGTGTGGCCCTCTTTGGAGTGCCAAAACATAATAAAATAAATTTGAATTTGACCAGTTTCAGGGTATCACCCCATATCAACCAGGCTAGCTTGAATCCAGTGGCACAGTGAGTAAGGGACCCACGTCTGGGCATACCCTTCCCACTTAGGACGACAAAAGCAAAAAGAACAAATGATGGACGGGATGCTGAACAAATCCAACATTCACCCCAGTCACAGATCTGGGTTTAAACCATTGCTTTTTTGCTAACCACACCACCCCAGTTTGGACACAGCCACAGACAAATCAGTCCTGATCCTGCTTTCCATGGGAACAGTCCACCCTGAATTGCCAGGCCATGTTCATACTGGAGCGGAAACAAGGATCCTGGGACCAGTTTTGGGGTATCAGTCCTCATCGGCCAGGCTAGCTTGAATCCAGTGGCACAGTGAATACTGGACCACGTCTGGGCATACCCCTCCCACTTGGGGCGATAAAATCAAAAAGAACAAATAATGGATGGAATGCTGAACAAATCAAGCATCCACCCTGAGGCACAGGTCTGGGTTTAATCCATCATATCTTTGCTCACCACTCTACCCCAGTTTGGACCCAGCTATAGGCAAATCAGTCTTGACCCTTCTCCTGTCATGAGTACCTGTTGTGAGCCGCTCACCTGGACACCAGGCAGTTTCAATACGGCGATGTTATTCCCTGAATCCCTGTGGGACCTGATGGGTAAGTAATGAGTATACACACTGCTCTCCCGGAAGTCCCCAAGGGAAAGGGGGGTTGGGATGAGAAAAGAGAATTACGGACTTCTTCAATGAGGAGTTACCTCAGGACTGCTGGGTTCTGGTACAGTAGCGTCTTGTTCTTTGGATCCTGGCCCACCGGACTCTGGGTATATTCTAATTAGGGACGCCTTAAGCAGGAAGGAGAAGTATGCGATTAATACCGTTCAGTGGGAGCAAAGAGGGCAGCATTAAATATTCGCAAGCATAATTCTGTAATATACTCTTAAATGCCCAAGAAATAACATGAAAGATCAATTGATTTAAAGTTGGCAAAATAACAGGAGATCTGGTGAAAATCAAGGAAAAAACAAGGTCACTATATAACACTATCCAGTTCTGTCACATCTGAAGTCTGGTGTTTTATTCTGAGTCCCACCATACCATAACACGAGGTCTCAGAATTCGTAATCTGTAAAAGTCTCAAGGTTCACATTCTTAATAGTGCAGCTATTTGAGGAAATAAATCTTTCCACTGGTCAAATGCACCGAGAATGAAGCAATGTCTCTTTGCAGATAACATAAGCGGTCAAGTACCTTAAAGCACAGTGCTTCCATCCTCTGCGCACTAATACCAAAAAAGGATCTGTTTTAACTGGTTATGTCCTTAAGTATATTGTTTGTCCATGCGGCCGAACCGAGAGTCACCTTTTGAATGTTGTTCTCTCTTTTATCACACCCACACCACAGCACGCTTTGCGTGCCACTGCTCAGTTGCACTCCCCTGCACTCTAAGACACTAACACAAAGCGCTCTCGCTTGACTCCAGAAGCACAGAAACAATGGCAGTATCACTATGTGGCATGTAATACCCAATAGGAGGAAGCACTATGTTAACAGTGTAGTTGGATGTACAAATGCTTGTTTGCAGATAGACTGAGCACCTGTATGCACCACCACATGTGAGCAACGTGGTGTATTCATTTCCCTAATTACAGACTCGTGTAAACTCCCAAACGTGAACAATGTGTTCTCATTACCCTATCTATGCATTTGCATAAAGTGTTCACCATAAGCAATGTGCTCTTTTCCTTTGCCTAACTGCACCCATGTACTAAGATGAACATGTGCCATTATGTTAATGACCCCAGCGTGTGGTCTATTATGTTAATGACCCCAGTGTGTGACTTTTCACATCACGTTCAGTTGTTGTCAGTGTTCTTTCATGGTTATTAAAAGTTGCGCTGTTGGGAAATCAGTGCTTGGCTTCGTTACAGTGTAGCAGCTACTTACCTGATTCCTGTGTTGGTGGTATCCGTCCACCGACAGCTCTTCACCCTTCAGCTCCGGTCTTTTTCCGCAGCGTTTGCTGTCCCTCCACAGCATCTCCAGCCTCTGGAGTTGGTTGTGTTCCAGCTCTCCTCTGCCAGTCTGCCAGGACGCAACAGCTCCCCACGGGAGCACCCCAGCCCGTACTGCCAGGTCACGCCATCCCTTGACTGAAAACAAGCATTCTGGGACCGGTTTCGGGGTTTCACCCCTCATCAGCCAGGCTAGCTTCAATCCAGTGGGCAGTGAGCACGGGACCCTCGCCTGGGCATACCCTTCCCAGTTAGGGCGACAAAAGCAACAAGCATTAAAAATGCAATAGGTCTCGCCTTTGATTAAGTTAAAGCCATTTGCTTTGCTAATGGTATTATATAGCAGTGCAAATGGCTTTAACTTAATGAAAGGCGATATCTATTGCATTTTTAGTGGTTTTTTTAGGGGGGGGCATAAACAACAAGAGGGTGGAGGTTGTGAAAAGGTACCTGAATTGCAACACTTGCAGCGGACGGAGACTAGGGGAGAATCAACAAATGCCAGATTCTGAAGGGAGACGGAGGTGGTGCTGAGTGATGCTGAGGTGGTGGTGTGCTGATGCGGAGATGATGCTGAGTGATACTGCGGTGATACTGAGGTGGTGCTGATTGATGCTGTGGTGCTGAGTCAAGCTGAGGTGGTCCTCTGTGGTAGTGAGCTGGTGCTCTGTGGTTCTGAGCTGGTGCTGCTGAGGTGGGGCTGTGTTGGTGATGGTGCACTAATGCAGATGTAGTACTGTGCTGATGCTGAGATAGTGCTGTGCTGATGGTGAGGTGGTGTTGCACTAGTTCTGCGCTGGTGCTGACCATTTATGGTGGATTCAGTCTTGACCCTTTCTGGCTACTTAAAGATGTTTGAATCCAGCAAATACTCCACTAAACTTTCCCTCAGGCTCGAACTTTGCAACCTGTAGGGTACCCAAGTAGTTTTGCAGCATGAGCTGAAACCCACTGTGCTGTTTTGCTAATAAGTGAACATGTGACCTGCATGTTACACACAGTGTTCTGCAGCAGGCACATTAACTCCCTAAGATGTGTTGTGATGATTTGGCCCTTTGACTAGCACATTACACGCTGATCTCTGCATTAGGTGCCCTAAACATGTAAGCTAGCCTGTCAGCGCTACACCCTGGGAGTTCCTGGACATACACAGATCTCTGCAGCAGGTGCCTGAATCCAGTGTAGCACCTTAAAAATGCTACTAAACGTCTAGGCTGAGGTATGCAACTCTTGTGGAAAAGGAGTGTCACTTTCACACAGGCGGGGCTCAAACTACCGATTTTGTTTGAAGCAGAGGTCAGCCGTGCCTGGAATAAAACGGATGGTATGGCCTGGGATAGAGAAGGGAGGAGAGATTCAATGAGACAATCATTAGCCTGGGATAATAAAACTGCTTTCACAGGGTTATAGCGAACCTGCAGGTGACACGGTTTTCATTCTAAAAACACAGAACACTGTCTGAGCTCCGTCACTTGATGACAAGGACCTCGGTACCAGAAATGGGTGTATTTGCAACTTCTTGTGATGCAGAGTCTGCCGCTGGAAGTGCACTCACTGAGAAACTAAGAGCTGAAAAAGCGAAGTCAAAGCACTGTGGTCCGGCGAGCTTGTGCGAGACGGCGGTGTCAGGTCTTGTGTCCCCTGCCTACAGGGAACAGCTGTGTCAGACAATACAACTGCATAATTACAAGAGCAACGCGGCAAAGGGGGGGGGAGTACTATCATCACAAAGGGAGCCGAAGGGGCACACGGGCGGAGGCAGTCACATTCAGACAGATGCCACAGTCACAAGAGCGAGAAAGGGATTCTGAGACAGGCAACAAGTTGCCGTTTTGCAGAGCGGCATATTACTGGAGTGAGCGCGGCAGCGTGGTGAACGCGCAAGGGGCGGGGGGAGTGAGCGCGGCAGCGTGGTGAGCCGGCAGTGTCAGGTCTCGTGTCCCCTTCCTACAGGGAACAGCTGTGTCAGACAATACAACCGCATATTTACAGGAGCAGCGCGGCAGGGGGGGGGAGTACTGTCATTACGAAGGGAGCCAAAGGGGCACACGGGCGAAGGCAGTCACATTCAGACAGATGCTACAGTCACAAGAGCGTGAAAGGGATTCTGAGACAGGCAACGAGTTACAGTTTTGCAGAGCGGTATACTGGAGTGAGCGCAGCAGCATGGTGAATGCACGAGGGGCGGGGGTGGGGGAGTGAGCGCGGCAGCATGGTGAACGCGCAAGGGACAGAGGTAGGGGAGTGAGCGCGGCAGCGTGGTGAACGCGCTATTTAGAACAAGATGGCGTCGGACTGTCCACAGTCCATACGGACACGCGCATGCTGTCTGCATTGGACAGATGGCGAGAGCAGCCATCTTTGTCCATGCAGGCACGTGCATGCGAGAATCGATTCCAAAAGGTCTCTCGGACGAGAGCAGCGCATGCGCTGCTTTTCACCAGGCGAGACCTAAAAAGAACAATTGATGGACGGGATGCTGAACAAATCAAACATTCACCCCAGTCACAGATCTGGGTTTAATCCATCGTTTTTTTGCTCACCACGCCACCCCAGTTTGGACCCAGCCATAGGCAAATCGCTCTTGACGCTGTGCCTCATGGGAACAGTCCAGCCCGAATTGCCAAGCCAGGTCCTCCCTTGATGGGAAACAAACATCCCTGCACCTGGTCTGCCTGTTCGGGCTGCAATGTGGATTAAACCCAGATCTGTAACTAAGGAGTGAATGTTTGACATTGTTCAGCGTTCCGTCTATCAATTGTTCTTTATGCATTTGCCCCCCTCGAAACTTTTGGCAAGCGGGTGGTGGTGGTGCTGGGCAGGGTCGAATGTTGTGCGCCACCGTGGAGCAGTGTTGCTGCTGAGGGTTGCTCAACACTGAACAGCACCTTGAAGGGAAAAAGGTGTGTTCTTCCTGTACTGAAAATAAACTTAGTAACACAATGAAAAGTACTATTTTGAACACCTCGAGACATAGCTCCTTCATAACCCAGTTTAATGGAAACCTGCAAGTATTGTATTGTAATTTACATAGACGAGTTCCAAAGCGCTTTAAATATCACAGAATGGATTATCTGCTCCTAAAGGGGGTGTGAACGTCACACCTCGCATTAAGGTGTTGTGTGTGAAAAGCGACACGTCTGTTCCAGCAGGTGCCTCAACGTGCACGACCGACCGCATTTACCTAAATTCGATATTCTAGCCTATCATATAAACAATTTGCAAATCTCCAGTGGGGCTGGTGCACAACTGGAATAGAATTGTTAATCTAGTTCGCTGGCGAAGGTGTTGAAGCACAACCCGCTAATGAGCCGTTTAAGTGTTGTTAATTCATTAGTGGTGCACGTGAGGTGGATGGGCCGAAGGGCAGCAGACAGGAACATGGCGGAAATAGGCTGCGCACAATTAAAATGCGCAGTCTGCAGAGCGGACTCGAGGCACTGGCGAAACACACTTGATGGGGCCCTCCTGCAGGGTACGTGGAGTGGTCCCCTCCAGACTCAATTGGGCACTCCCTGGCCAGAGTACTCAGCTGAGGGAGTCCCTGGAGCCTGCCCCCCCCCCCCCACCCCTGGACTGCAGGGGCAGCGGGGGCCTGTGTTACGCCACTGGCTCTAGGTTTGAAAGTTGGCGGTGTTTTTCAGAGCCATTTCACTGTCGAATAAGCGTCAGAGCACTTTCCTTCAAGCCTTTTCAACATTTTTGGACAGGCACCACTGAGAATAATATAGGCATAGTCTAAACAGTTTTTCGCCACAATATCTAGTTTTAAATATCTGTCCACGAAATATATGACTAAAATATCGGATTCCAAAATGTCGTGAAAGTAAGTATAAGTTGTGCAACACATATTAGGGATTTCTTGACTGGTTTGTTGTAAGCATCTTTTTTTAACCAAGTGATTAGGGGAAAAGAAAAGAGGCTAGAACATTTTGCAGTTTCATATACTTTCACGCTTCATAACCCCAGGGCCTCCCCTATTCCCTTTGCCCCTCAAAGAGGAGTAAGGACAATATTAGGTCGTTCTGAGGAGGTGCTGGGGAATGTATTTCCTGGGTGGTTTATGACAATAGGAGTGGTGTCAAGAGTCACAGAAAGCAGACTTCCTCATCAGCTGCATGTCCCAGTGGGAGCCTCATGCTCTCATAACCACAGTGCTCTCCGGCCTCTCAGCGTTCACTGTTTAGTGCTCCTCAAACGTTCTTAGCCCTCCTTGTCTCCGTTCTGGTGTTTTTTTCTTTGTAGTTATTTCCAAACATTGTCAGTACACCTTTTCCCCCCAAAGTCTTTGTACACTTTTTTGATTTATGAACTTCCCATTATCCCTTCCAACCTAAGGGAAAGACTAAGGGAAGTACTTGACTTAGGCCATCACCCTACCCTAGGGTGGTGGTATCAAGGACCTTTGGGACCATCTCCTGGTGTTGACTGGGCCTGAGGGTGCCACGGCATCGAGCCTGATGGAGCAGGATTTCACGAAGAAAACCTGCCCAACCGAACACCCCTATGATACGGACTGACAGTAAGTAGTGTTAGAACGAACTAACTTGCACATTTACATTACACGTGGGAAGCTTGCTTTGCTATATGCATGAAATAACCGCAAAGGTAATAATCTTGTGTTTAGAACGAAATAGGAAGTTTGGCATGCCAAGGCCGCATATATATTTAGTAAAATGCATGGTGTCTGTTGCTCTATCCTAATACATAATGCAGCTTTTCTGCTTATGCTTTGCTAGGCTAACCGTTAATAATGAAGTAGAGCTGAAGTGGGTGGTAAACAGTGAAAATTGCATTGTCACATAATTAATAAATGTCTTTTTTCTGTTCTTTTAGTAACAAACAAGTTGTCCATTTTTAAAAGTTAGCCGGTGGAATTGGGAGCAAGCAGGTACCATGTGACCACGTGAAAGAACTGCTGTGCAAAGCTGAAAAAGCCTGACCTGGTGAAGGACAAAACATTGACAGACAGCCAAAGCCAGAGTCATCGTGGAAACGAAACCTGTAGTTGTTGAAATTATTAAAATGTACAATAAATTGTTGCATGTGTACTCATGAGAGATAAGAGGTGTTGATGACTATGTGAAAAGATGTTTAGAACAATGGTGTAGTCAAAAGAAGATGATTTCATAATTGGGTGACTTCCCACCCCTAGAACCCAACCAATCCCTTAGCTAGAAAATGTGAAGTTAGCAACTATTGTGGGATGGACATGTATTTTTAGGGTATAAGAATAGGTGCTTTGGGAGTGTGGTTTAGATCGCTTAGGCTGAAGGTGTGCGAGAGAGAGATGCGCCCATGTTCGTCGGGTTGCAGAAAGGCCTAGCCGTTCCTTTCCTGTCCCTGTCCTGACTCTTGAGTCTTTGATCCCTGACTCTTGGTTCAGGGGTCCCCCACTGCTGCCTAGGTCTGGGTGGTAGTTTTCCTTTATAAATCCTTTGGGTTTGTATTTGATCTAACTCGGACATTGCGAAATTATTTTCCAGTTATATTTCTTGTCTTTGTACCTTTTGTCCTTTCACCTATCCCTTCGGATTTGTTGATTTGAAAATCTATATTTTTTACTTGCATCTAATGTCTCTTACTCTATCCACTCTTTGCAACGTATATTTGAGATGATAGTTCCGATGTTGCTATGATCAGATTGTTGCTCTCTCTCATGAAGCTTCCAGTGTTTGGATTTATGACAGTAACTGCTATGAGCATTTATTATTACTAGATAAAATGATTAAATCTTACTAAGAGTCTGTGGTTATTTCAGTCAATTTTTCATGATTAAAATATTTAGAGAATTTCCATTGCCATCAATTCTTCAACTAATTGGTCCATCGACCAAATAGATGAAAAGTCGATTATTATTTTCAATACGCAAAAGTATTGGATGTTTAAAATTTGTGCCTTAGTAAATACGATGGATTTAGGCCCAGATCTCTGTACTGGGGTGAATGTATGACATTGTTCGGCATTCTGTCCATCAACTGTTGTTTTTGCATTTGTCACCCCGAGTGGGAAGGGTATGCCCAGACGTGGGTCCCGTGCTCTCCATGCCACTGGAATCAAGCTATCCTGGCTGAAAAGGGGTGAAACCTCCAAACCGGTCCTAGGATGCTTGTTTCCAGTCCAGGGAGGACCTGGCCTGGCAGTTCGGGCTGGACTGTTCCCATGAGGCACAGGGTCAAGACTGATTTGCATATGGTTGGGTTCAAACTGGAATGGCATGGTGAGCAAAAAAAACAATGTATTTAGGCCCAGATCTCTGTACTGGGGTGAATGTATGACATTGTTCTGCATTCTGTCCATCAACTGTTGTTTTTGCATTAGTAAATAAGTGGTGAAGTTAAAAAACTTGACCCCAGCGTATCAGGGATTTGGGGTGAATGTGTATGGGCCAAAGTATGAGATGTCACAGAATAATTATCCCTGATCAATTTATTGGGTTCGCGCTGGATCAGGTTTTTGGCAGCAGAGGACGGTTTTATTATTGATTGGTTTGGTAATGGTTATTGAATATTGATTATATGTCTTAACATGAAGCGTTAGTGTCATGTTCTATGTTGTCTAGAAGTACAGGTACAGAGTTCCCTGAAGAATCCTGGGAAGGAATTAGCCTGAAGTAGAAGAAGAAGAGTGTGGTAAAGAAATTACACTGCAGAAGTACTTTGTCTGTTGTAATAATACCTAAAAGCTACGTAGGGCTGTCAGTGTTATAATTAAGGAAATTTCGTATGTGAGTAGAATGTCTGAAATAGCGAAGGGTCTACTTTTGAAACTCTAGCAGTATCCCCGGGGGAGTAACAAGACAGCTTTTTATGCCAAAAAGTCTTCTTGTGAAACTTCGGCTTTATCCCTAGAGGAGTAACAGGTCTCCCCGGCGCTTGTTAGAGAAGTGAGATAACGCTGGTCGTTATTGTTACTTGCAGTGTAAGGATCTCTTGGAAGAGTAAAGACTATCTCTTTATTTAGCGGAGCAGACAAAGTAACATTGTCTTTTTAATGTTGTTATTAACCGTTTTCTGATTAAGAAAACTCTTGAAAAATATTGTCGTAAGATTTTGTGAAGGAGGGGTCAGTAGAAGAAGTGATACTGACGTCACAAAGTGCGGCGCTAGTATTGGACAAAGCAGCGGGTGTGTATCGAGAGAAAATTGTAAAGGGAGGGTCAGTAGAAGGAGTAAAAACTGTCGTCACAAAAGGCCACGTTGGCATTGGTCAGATAGCGGGTGTGAACAAAGCTCAGATTGGATAGCTGGTGTGAGTCGCTCTGACATTGGTTAAGATTATAGTTACATAGTGAGCTGTGATTGGTTGGATGGTGTGAGTTGCGCTTGTATAGGATGGAATTTAGATAGGGAAAGGAAAGAATTACTAGAAGTATTGTTATTCTGTTTGTTGAGAAAAACTAGTCAAGGAGTCTGAAAATGGGTTTGCTAAAGACAATAAAGAATTTATTTAAGAAAGACAAACAAATTGTGACGAGAGAGGGAATTCCGATTCCACCCGCAAAAACGCCTGCCCCTTTTATGATGATGGAGCGAGGGTACCATACGTGTGTGTGGTTAGAGAACTGGATGAAATATACAAAGGATTTTGGAATGTTAGCTTTCCCTGAGTTTGGTACATTTAATGTAAGAATTTTACAGAATTTGAGAAATAGGATGAACTCGCTAGAGCCAAATTCTAGACTTACCCAGTATGAAGAGTTGGAAGAATGGGAAGTAGAAGCCTTTGAGCGAGAAAAAGATAGAAGTGGTAGAAGATTCAGGAGTTTTATGCCAAGATATCCATTTGAGAGGCAAGAGGATCAGATGACAAGATGGAGAAGAGCAGTAGTGACCAAGGGTCCATATCCAGTTTTGACAGAAGGGAGTCAGACAGGAACTAAGTGTAAAGAGAAAAGGAAAAATATAGAAACGCCCACAGAGGGCTTGGATGAATCTGATGACGAATTATTAAAAGATATGATGACTAAAATACCTTCGCCATATGAAGAAAATTCAGGGGAGGTGACTCCAAGTGCCCCACAATTGATAAATGTAACCCCATTAACTCCCCAAGTTACCGAAATAGCTAGAATAGTGCAAGAAAATGAAGTGGGTTTGTTAAATAAAGCCAGAATAGAACAGGTACAGAAACTAAATCAGTTAAATTTGAATGCAGACGCTTTGATGGTAACAGTGACCATTGGTCCCGTGGTTCCACTATTTGGAGAAAAATCAACATTGCTAAAAGTACATACATTGTCGGTTCCAAGAAATAGTGTAAGGAGTGAAATAGTGTCATTAACAAATGCAAATAGACAAGATGACCAAAATACCACACTGTTAGACCTACCTGTTGGTGATTTATTAGCGGAAACCCTTGAGGAGAAGTATTCAATTAGATCCAAGGAAAATAGGACCACATATTACTCCAGTAGCAGGGAGTCCAGCAGGTCCCTCACCAGAAGAATGAACTATTTGGATACCAGAAATGGCCAAGCCAAAAGTTCAACCGCAGAGTATAAATGTGAGTCAATTAAAAGTAGATTTAGATGAGATTATTATTGGAACAGTAAGTCCAGATAGACTGGTGAGTTATGGTGATGAAGAGTTGCTGTTTTGTGTAAAAGCATTACTTGGAGAGCGAAGAATCTTCATGAGAAACTATCGGAAGCTGCTAGTGAGTTTGGTGTAGATATAGAAAAGTCGAAAGTGTTGCAGAAAATGTACCGAATGGCTTGTGCTGACAAAGATTGAGAGATTTTGAATGTGTTAGGAAAAAGATTACAGGAGTAAATGGATTAAAAAGAAGGAAGAAACTACTGAAAAGGGAACTTCCATGTTTCCATTAAAGGAAACCGAGCAAGTTGAAAGGGCATGTCCCATGAGAGAGGTTCCAGGTGGTGGATATGTTCATGTACCTTGGACTAGACAGGATATATTGTCATTCACCAATGATTTTCCTAGATTGCGAGAGAAGCCTGTTGAATGGTATAAACAAGTGGACAGATTTGTAAAAGTTTCAAAGGTGTTGTTGAAAGATTTAGATGGTCTTTTTGAAATAGTTGTTCCTGCTAATTTGTGGACAGAATGTAAAATGACTGTTGACTGGCCTAAGCATGAATATCCCTGGGATGAAAAAATAGGTGCACCATCTGAACAGGTGATGAAAAAGTACCATCAGGTCTTCACTTTCTTGAAAGGGAAGATTTCTCCTACAGAAACAGATTGGGTTAAGATTGACAGGACGACCCAAGATCCTAAAGAGTCAGTGCACGCATTTAACAAGAGATTGCTACAGGTGTTTAAGCAGTACAGTGGGTTTGAGAATATTGTCGATAAAGATGGGACATTTTGGTGCCGATTCCAATCCTGTAAAACCCGGGTACGAATGGTCGTACGGAGCGTATTCTCCGTACGACTCGTACCCGGGAAATCCACCTTACAAACCAGCAAGTACGATTCGTACAGAAATACCATTTCCGTACGATTCGTACAAAACTACGTACGGCTAAAAAATACAAACTATCCTGATCCGGGACATCGCGTACGTGACGTCCGTACGGAGTCAGGCAGCGTTTTACGGACCAGCAAGTACGATTCGTGCCTACGTCACTCCGCACGCCTTATTTTTTACGGCAGCCAAAAACTCCCGGCAAATTGAGTACAACGCGAATAAGGAGCCCCGGTACGCGATGGACAGCCATGGACCCCATCCTATGTGTCATCCCGGCCCTCCTGGCCTACGACCTGGTGCAGAACAACACCCAGGGGGCAAAGGGGGGGCGAGGGGCAGGAAACATAACCCTTACCCAATTGAAAAACTACTGTATTCTGTACATACATTACCTCCAGGGTCTGGTCACTTTGGGGGGCGTGTCCACCAATCCCTGCGTACCGCAACAACGGAAGTGGACGTGTACGCGTACCCATCACCACTACAGTGGTGGTACAGACCGTACCCACGCTCTGAGGGCGTGTGTACGGTCGGTACCACGCATACCCCTACGTCACCACTGCAATGGTGGTACGGACCGTGCACACGCCCTCAGAGCGTGGATACGGTCCGTAGCACTATATTAGTGGTGCCGTGGGGGTATGCGTGGTACAGACCGTACACACGCCCTCAGAGCGTGGGTACGGTCCGTAGCACTATTAGTGGTGCCGTGGGGGTACGCGTGGTACGGACTGTACACACGCTCTGAGGGCATGGGTACGGTCCGTACCACGCGTACCCCAACGTCACCACTACAATGGTGGTACGGACCGTACACACGCCCTCAGAGCATGGGTACGGTCCGTAGCACTATTAGTGGTGCCGTGGGGGTACGCGTGGTACGGACCGTACACGCGCTCTGAGGGCATGGGTACGGTCCGTACCACGCGTACCCCTACGTCACCACTACAATGGTGGTACGGACCGTACACACGCCCTCAGAGCGTGGGTACGGTCGGTACCACGTGTACCCCTACGTCACCACTAAAATGGTGGTACGGACCGTACACACCCTATGAATGCGGGGGTACGGTCCGTATCACCCGTACCCCTACGGCACCACTACATTTGTGATACAAGGCTTACACACGCCACAAATGTTGGCTTAGGGCCTGGTGCAGCATATAACCAGTATATTGGGGTGTGTGTATGCCCAGGACAGCAGTGTACTGCACCAAGGGTGCGAGTGGGTATGTGGGCGGGTGACTGCCTAGGATTCCCACCAGTGGACAAAGACATGTGAGGTGTGGGTGCCTATCACTCCCAGCAGTGGACAGAGACATGTGAGGGGTGGGTGCCTATCACTCCCAGCAGTGGACAGAGACATGGGGGTGGGTGCCTATCACTCCCATCAGTGGACAGAGACATGGGGTTGGGTGCCTATCACTCCCAGCAGTGGACAGAGACATGTGAGGTGTGGGTGCCTATCACTCCCAGCATTGGACAGAGACATGTGAGGGGTGGGTGCCTATCACTCTCAGCAGTTGACAGAGACATGGGGGTGGGTGCCTATCACTCCCATCAGTGGACAGAGACATGGGGGTGGGTGCCTATCACTCCCAGCAGTGGACAGAGACATGGGGGTGGGTGCCTATCACTCCCAGCAGTGGACAGAGACATGTGAGGGGAGGGTGCCTATCACTCCCATCAGTGGACAGAGACATGAGGGTGGGTGCCTATCACTCCCAGCAGTGGACAGAGACATGGGGGTGGGTGCCTATCACTCCCATCAGTGGACAGAGACATGGGGGTGGGTGCCTATCACTCCCAGCAGTGGACAGAGACATGTGAGGTGTGGGTGCCTATCACTCCCAGCAGTGGACAGAGACATGTGAGGGGTGGGTGCCTATCACTCTCAGCAGTGGACAGAGACATGGGGTGGGTGCCTATCACTCCCAGCAGTGGACAGAGACATGTGAGGTGTGGGTGCCTATCACTCCCAGCAGTGGACAGAGACATGGGGGTGGGTGCCTATCACTCCCAGCAGTGGACAGAGACATGGGGTGGGTGCCTATCACTCCCAGCAGTGGACAGAGACATGTGAGGGGTGGGTGCCTATCACTCCCAGCAGTGGACAGAGACATGTGAGGGGTGGGTGCCTATCACTCCCATCAGTGGACAGAGACATGGGGATGGGTGCTTATCACTCCCAGCAGTGGACAGAGACATGGGGGTGGGTGCCTATCACTCCCATCAGTGGACAGAGACATGTGAGGGGTGGGTGCAGAGGAATACCAGCAGTGGACAGAGACATGGGGGTGTGTACATCATTATCAGATGACCACAACTCCATGGGTGTATGTACGCATCCCTAATTTTCGACTATGTTGATAGTGCCATAACAACACATCACTGACAGCAGTGTCCCACTCCCATGAGGATGGATGTCTTTCCCCCACTGCATGACACACCACATGTGGGTGTGAGGACAAATGACACATGCATACCCACCCCTGGCGGATGCAGCACAATACACACACAGAGATCATGCCACAAGACTGTATAGTCATGTCAATGCCTACTAAACTAAGAGAGCCAAAGGGAACACACACTGTCACGCACATCCCAGGACTGATAGGAATGTACAGGTGCTGGGACAGCCACCAAGATGTTGTCTCTCATGGAAGGAATAGGGTGGAGTTCCCACAGATACAATGCCCACAATTGTGAGTCAGGTGCTCAAATACCCTGCAGAACAAGTACCATATGTGTGCTAGGCTGGGCTTACACACTTGCATAGTGCGGAAAAGGGAGAATTTCTCCATGAAGGCATGTCAACATACTCAATACACAAGTACAGTGACTAGCAAGGATGGCACAGACGATGCAGCCGGAGACATTGCTGAGCAGGCATGGCCATAGTTGAAGGGATCTGTCACCAACAAATGGAATGTAGACACAGGTCAGCACAACAATTGTGCAACTCTCTGCAGGGAAGATGTCAGGTGCCACAGAGGAAGGAACACTCCTTGGGACAATGTCTCAAAAAACAAATAACACACATGACCAAAGATTCTTCGCAGAGACCTTGTGATGGCACGCAGATCCCATGGTCCACCTCATGACCATCAGACCCGAACATTTGCCTGAAACATAACACATTACCACAACCCCAACTCCTGGAGCATCAGCACCAACATCAATACCTGAAATGCAATAGTGTGCAAAGTAAAAAGACAATGCTTTAATCAGCATCAACATTTTTTTTTGTAAAGAACACTATATACAAAGGCCAATGGCCAGTCCAGAATAGAAGTCCTTGGGGGACACATGGGCACGCGTCTCCCCTAGCTTGCCTGCACAGTGGAACCCTCAGGTTCGTCGACTGGGGGGGGGGGGCATCATGTGGGGAAGGACCAGGCACCGTAGGGACAGGAGGTGTAAGGGTAGGTGTGGTGGGTGCAGGGCCGGACGCCTCCACCACAGGGGGTGGGGCAGCGCCAAAGGTGGAGGTGAGCTCGGCACTGCACACTTCTGCCAGGGTGTCCAGAGTATCCCCTGCACTGGAAGAAACCACAGGCACAAAGGAGGGGGGGGTCGGAGGGATGGGGTGCAGCGCTTCTGGGGGAGGGGTGGACATGGGGAGGGGGGAATCAACTCCCCTGCCCGGGGACTTCCTCGCCCGCTTGCGGGGTGGTGTCACATTGGGGGTGATGTGCAGCTCTTCGGGTGTCAGTTTGGCAGGGGAGCCAAGGGGAGTGCTTTTGGAGGGACTGGGTTGTGAGGCCTGCGGACTCAGACTGTGGCTGCGTGTATGTCTTTTTGCCCCAGACCCAGTGGGTGTGCCTACATCCCCCTGAGTGTGCGTGACAGGAGGTGTGCGCTTGCCCTTACTTGGTGGTGTGCTGACTGTGTCTGGTGGGGTGCGTGCTTGGGAATGTCTGGGTGTGCATGGGACAGGTATGGGAGAGGGAAGTGTGGATGGGGCTGGGGTAGGGGGGGGGACGAAGCGCTGCAGGAGACTCACTGCTGCCGTCAGTGAAGAGTCCATGGACGTCAGCATCATCCGTTGGTCAGACATCGTTGCTGACATGCCCTCCATGAACGACACCATCTGTGTCAGCAGTGTGGTGTGGCCATGGAGGACATTCAGCATCGATGTCTGGCCAACCTGCAACTGCCGCTGAATGTCCACAGACTCTGCAGTGAGGGCAGCAGGGGTGACAGGGGCAGGGGGTGCGGTGCCTGGCATGAAGGAGACATGGTGTTGACCTGCACGGACAGAAGGGACCGGAGCAACTGGGAGGGCGGTGATGGGAATGGAGGAGGCGGGGACAGATGTTGTGCTGCTGCCAGGTGTTGAAGCAGCCTCCGCCCCCTCGATGAGTTCAGCCTCGGACCCGTCAGCATCGTAGTTGGTCTCGCCACCAGACAAGTCCTCCGACTGACTCCCCTCACCCTCCGTGCCACTTGCTCCCGCAGACTCGCCAGTACTGGTGGCACCGGTGCTGGATCCCTCCTACAGGTCCGTGCAGGTGTCTCCCTCGGTTTCCTCCGATGATGCTGTGGGCAAGGTGAAGATACAGAAAATAATCAGTCACCTGTATACATCTGACACATGAGTCAAAACAAAATAGGTCACAGTGCATAAAATTAATAATTAATCAATATAATTTAATAAAAAAATTATTCAACATATACATATAATATATAATATATATACTTACTTAATAATGTTTTTATAATTATTTTAATAAATTATAAATTATTTAAATATATTAAAAATTGCAAAAACATTACACACATAAAACATTAACATAAATAAAAATTAAATAATTATATATAACAAATTAAAAAAATTACATTTAATTTAAATATTGTTAAAATTAATTATATACTACATTAGCTAAAATATTAAATAAAATATTAAATAGCAGAAACAATAAAACTACTACTCCAGCTCCAAAAAACAACAGAAAGAAAAATTTGGGATAGCGGAGGGCTAAAAATTACTATATCCACTCCAGATAGTGTAACAGTAGGGAAAGTGTTGGATAACGTAGAGGTGTAAATTATTATTCCGACTCCAGGGAGTGCAACAGTAAGGAAAGTGTTGGATAGCGTAGGGGTAAAAATAACTATTCCAACTCCAAAGAGTGCAACAGTAAGGAAAGTGTTGGATAGCGTAGGGGTAAAAATAACTATTCCAACTCCAGAGAGTGCAACGGTAGGGAAAGTGTTGGATAGCGTAGGGGTAAAAATTACTATTCCAACTCCAGAGAGTGCAACAGTAGGGAAAGTGTTGGATAGCGTAGGGGTAAAAATTGCTATTCCAACTCCAGAGAGTGCAACAGTAGGGAAAGTGTTGGATAGCGTAGGGGTAAAAATTACTATTCCAACTCCAGAGAGTGCAACAGTAGGGAAAGTGTTGGATAGCGTAGGGGTAAAAATTACTATTCCAACTCCAGAGAGTGCAACAGTAAGGAAAGTGTTGGATAGCGTAGGGGTAAAAATAACTATTCCAACTCCAAAGAGTGCAACAGTAGGGAAAGTGTTGGATGGCTTAGGGGTAAGAATTAGTATTCCCACTCCAGACAGTGCAACCGTAGGGAAAATGTTGGATGGCGTAGGAGTAAAAATTACTATTCCCACTCCATACAGTGCAACAGTTGGGAAAGTGTTGGATAACGTAAGGGTAAAAATTACTATTCCAACTCCAGGGAGTGCAACAGTAGAGAAAGTGTTGGATTGCGTAGGGATAAAAATTACTATTCCCACTCCAGACAGTGCAACAGTAGGGAAAGTGTTGGATAGCGTAGGGGTAAAAATTACTATTCCAACTCCAAAGAGTGCAACAGTAGGGAAAGTGTTGGATGGCGTAGGGGTAAAAATTAGTATTCCCACTCCAGACAGTGCAACCGTAGGGAAAATGTTGGATGGCGTAGGGGTAAAAATTACAATTCCCACTCCATACAGTGCAACAGTAGGGAAAGTGTTGGATAACGTAAGGGTAAAAATTACTATTCCAACTCCAGGGAGTGCAACAGTAGAGAAAGTGTTGGATTGCGTAGGGATAAAAATTACTATTCCCACTCCAGACAGTGCAACAGTAGGGAAAGTGTTGGATAGCGTAGGGGTAAAAATTACTATTCCAACTCCAGAGAGTGCAACAGTAGGGAAAGTGTTGGATAGCGTAGGGGTAAAAATTACTATTCCAACTCCAGAGAGTGCAACAGTAGGGAAAGTGTTGGATAGCGTAGGGGTAAAAATTGCTATTCCAACTCCAGAGAGTGCAACAGTAGGGAAAGTGTTGGATAGCGTAGGGGTAAAAATTACTATTCCAACTCCAGAGAGTGCAACAGTAGGGAAAGTGTTGGATAGCGTAGGGGTAAAAATTACTATTCCAACTCCAGAGAGTGCAACAGTAAGGAAAGTGTTGGATAGCGTAGGGGTAAAAATAACTATTCCAACTCCAAAGAGTGCAACAGTAGGGAAAGTGTTGTATGGCGTAGGGGTAAGAATTAGTATTCCCACTCCAGACAGTGCAACCGTAGGGAAAATGTTGGATGGCGTAGGAGTAAAAATTACTATTCCCACTCCATACAGTGCAACAGTTGGGAAAGTGTTGGATAACGTAAGGGTAAAAATTACTATTCCAACTCCAGGGAGTGCAACAGTAGAGAAAGTGTTGGATTGCGTAGGGATAAAAATTACTATTCCAACTCCAGAGAGTGCAACAGTAGGGAAAGTGTTGGATAGCGTAGGGGTAAAAATTACTATTCCAACTCCAGAGAGTGCAACAGTAGGGAAAGTGTTGGATAGCGTAGGGGTAAAAATTGCTATTCCAACTCCAGAGAGTGCAACAGTAGGGAAAGTGTTGGATAGCGTAGGGGTTAAAATTACTATTCCAACTCCAGAGAGTGCAACAGTAGGGAAAGTGTTGGATAGCGTAGGGGTAAAAATTACTATTCCAACTCCAGAGAGTGCAACAGTAAGGAAAGTGTTGGATAGCGTAGGGGTAAAAATAACTATTCCAACTCCAAAGAGTGCAACAGTAGGGAAAGTGTTGGATGGGGTAGGGGTAAGAATTAGTATTCCCACTCCAGACAGTGCAACCGTAGGGAAAATGTTGGATGGCGTAGGAGTAAAAATTACTATTCCCACTCAATACAGTGCAACAGTTGGGAAAGTGTTGGATAACGTAAGGGTAAAAATTACTATTCCAACTCCAGGGAGTGCAACAGTAGAGAAAGTGTTGGATTGCGTAGGGATAAAAATTACTATTCCCACTCCAGACAGTGCAACAGTAGGGAAAGTGTTGGATAGCGTAGGGGTAAAAATTACTATTCCAACTCCAGAGAGTGCAACAGTAGGGAAAGTGTTGGATAGCGTAGGGGTAAAAATTAGTATTCCAACTCCAGAGAGTGCAACAGTAGGGAAAGTGTTGGATAGCGTAGGGGTAAAAATTGCTATTCCAACTCCAGAGAGTGCAACAGTAGGGAAAGTGTTGGATAGCGTAGGGGTAAACATTACTATTCCAACTCCAGAGAGTGCAACAGTAGGGAAAGTGTTGGATAGCGTAGGGGTAAAAATTACTACTCCAACTCCAGAGAGTGCAACAGTAGGGAAAGTGTTGGATTGCGTAGGGGTAAAAATTACTATTCTAACTCCAGAGAGTGCAACAGTAGGGAAAGTGTTGGATAGCTTAGAAGTTAAAAATAACATACTTATAAATACAATAATTCTTTAAAATAATTAATAATGTAATTATTAAATAACTCAAAATTACTTACAAATACCAATAGATATTTATTAAAAACATAACTACCAATAAATAATTAATTAGCAATAAATTATTAATAAATACCAATAAATAATAATTAATGAATATTAATTACCAATTAAAAAATATTAAACAATTACATTTTTTATACCAAAAAATAATTATCTAACTTTACTTACCAATTAAAAAATATGAAACAATTGCATATTTTTTATACCAAAAATAATAATTATTATACATGAATTACCAATTAATAATTACTTATTAATATAGTAATTAGAAATATCAATAAATAATATTTACACATATCTAATTACCAATTGATTATTAATCAACAATAACCCAATTTTCATAACCAAAATATTATAATTAAAAATATTTACCAATTAATAATTAATCTCCAATTAATTAATTATCAATACCCAGCAACAAATTTAATAATTACTTAATTAGATTTCAATTACTTCCAACACTATTCCCCTATAAACGCACGAAACACTCAAATAATAAAATAATACAGTTAACATAATTATCAATTAATCAATTAATAAAAACTAATTACCAATTAATAAAAATTAATTACCAATTAATACTAAATTAACAAAAATATAATTATCAATACCAATAAATAAATAAAAATATGACTTAATTACAATTAAATTACTTCCCACCCTATTCCCCTATAAACCCACAACCCGCTACAGAATTTAAACGCAAATATTATTTTAAATTAATTTATAATTCCTAAAAATTTATAATTAATTTCATATAATTAAATTACTTCCCACCCTAATCCCCTATAAACCCACAACCCGCTACAGAATTTAAACGCAAAAATTATTTAAAATTAATTTATAATTCCCAAAAATGTATAATTAAATTCATATAATTAAATTACTTCCCACCCTATTCCCCTATAAACCCACAACCCGCTACGGTACTAAAACACAAAATAAACTTAAAAAAACATTATTAACATATAAAAATTGTATAAATATATTTTAAAACCAGTTGAACACTTAACAAAAAATAATTAACACATACATATTAAATACATAATAAAATACATAGCAATATTACACATATCGATATTAGTGACATAAATATTAGTAACATCGATATATTTCATATCGATATTACTAACTTCGATATTACTAACATCGATATAAAACAAATCGATATTACTTACCTTAGGGTCGATATTCTGTCCATCGATATTCTTGACATCGATATTCTGTCCCTTCGATATTCTAGACTCGATATTATTGTAGGTCGAAATTAAATTTTCGATATTTAGACTGCTCACCCAGACCTGGCAAGGAGACATAAGGTTTGGACATGCAGGCCTCGCCTGCACAAACCCCCCCTTCCTGAGACAATGTGATTGAGACAGATCAAGAAGTGACACCTCTTAATCAGGGTTTACAAAAATGTGCATCAAGAACTCCCAAATGTACTCCACATCACCTCGTGAGGCTGCCAACACATATTTGTGACAAACAACCATCAACAGATAGTTGTGAATAGACACACAGGCACTGCCCAGTGTGAGTATGCACAAGCCAAATGGGGTCACCCTGTCCAGTGAACACATGTAGCACACTTTAGATAAATACAAATGAGGCCAGGGAACAATGCCACAGAGGCCAACCTATGCTGAACACACAGAGAATGGGCGCAGTGTTGGATGACACACATGATTACAAGGCAAGGGTGTCTCAGGGGACTGTAGTGGGCACACTGCTCCATGGTCCTGGAATGATCTGACTGTAACATGAGCAACCGTCCTGGAACTATGCATATCTCCCACTCATGCACATCATGTCTGAGGCCACAACATCGGTCATGCATGCTGCAAGTCTGTTCATTTGAAACCTCACACTCCTATGTTGAGACTCAGCATCAGTGCCAACAAATATGGACCCCCAAATGACTGAACAGGACAGGGCACAGGCAAGGTACCAACACATGTCACAGACCACCCCCACACATGATGCAGAAAGCAATGTGCACTTGGATTAACTGGCAGCCTGGATGACCATGTGCAATAGTGATTACACACAGACCAGGGAACACATGTCAAGGAGGGAAAGGGAGGAATAACAGCACTGGTTGACTTGGGGGAACAGGATATGCACTGCACATATAAACCCTGGCAGTGTATTCAGGCGACTGAGCACTTCCAAAACAAACACACATGTACCTACCCCTCCTTGCTGCTGTCTCTCCTGTAACTGCCTATCCATGTCAGGGAAGACCACCGCCAGGACACGCCTCATCTGGTGGGTCAGGCGTCGGCGCCCACCGTGGGGGCGTGGAGGTGATTTCCCCAGCTGGACCCGGGCGATCCTCCGGGTCCAGCACCGGATGTCCTGCCACCGTTTTCAGACTTGGGCTAGGCGCCGACTGCGACCCTCCACCGATCTCACGGCCCTGACGGCCCGCTTCCAGATCTCCCCTTCTCGTAGGCAGTTACCTGTGAGGATGACAAAGTGAGACTACATCATTACACCTGCTCCATGTCAGAGAGACACACATTTGAACATCTTTGATATGTTGAACAGGGCATAGGCATAGGGCATAGGATGCTGCCAAGGAATAGCATCTTTGTCATATGGACTGACTACGAGTGAGTGTGGTGTGTGTTGTTTGGTCCTGAGGCGGAAGCCGGGACAGTGCTAGTAACTTTACCGCTTGACTGCTAAAGCCATAGATTGTTTTTAACGCGCACTTGAAAACTGAATGCTGTATTATAGCTTCTTTTAAAATCACATTTTGTATTCTGCCACTTACTAATCAGGCCGAAGCTGAGTGATAGCGCATCCTGCCCCCCCTCGTGAAACCGACAGAGCCTTCGGCTTCCCTGCTGCACTTTCAACTTCCGGGCCCACCATCTTGGGTGAGGAACCCGATCACCTTGCTAGGCCCCTCCCACCCCGAGGCCCTAGCCCTACAAAAGAACAACGATTACACCATTCGCCCACTGCCTACAAGTGAGTGTGGTGTGTGTTGTTTGGTCCTGAGGCGGAAGCCGGGACAGTGCTAGTAACTTTACCGCTTGACTGCTAAAGCCATAGATTGTTTTTAACGCGCACTTGAAAACCGAATGCTGTATTATAGCTTCTTTTAAAATCACATTTTGTATTCTGCCACTTACTAATCAGGCCGACGCTGAGTGATAGCGCATCCTGCCCCCCCTCGTGAAACCGACAGAGCCTTCGGCTTCCCTGCTGCACTTTCAACTTCTGGGCCCACCATATTGGGTGAGGAACCCGATCACCTTGCTAGGCCCCTCCCACCCCGAGGCCCTAGCCCCACAAAAGAACAACGATTACACCATTCACCCACTGACTACGAGTGAGTGTGGTGTGTGTTGTTTGGTCCTTAGGCGGAAGCCGGGACAGTGCTAGTAACTTTACCGCTTGACTGCTAAAGCCATAGATTGTTTTTAACGCGCACTTGAAAACCGAATGCTGTATTATAGCTTCTTTTAAAATCACATTTTGTATTCTGCCACTTACTAATCAGGCCGACGCTGAGTGATAGTGCATCCTGCCCCCCCCTCGTGAAAGCGACGGAGCCTTCGGTTTCCCTGCTGCACTTTCAACTTCCGGCCCACCATCTTGGGTGAGGAACCCGATCACCTTGCTAGGCCCCTCCCACCCCGAGGCCCTAGCCCTACAAAAGAACAACGATTACACCATTCGCCCACTGACTACGAGTGAGTGTGGTGTGTGTTGTTTGGTCCTGAGGCGGAAGCCGGGACAGTGCTAGTAACTTTATCGCTTGACTGCTAAAGCCATAGATTGTTTTTAACGCGCACTTGAAAACCGAATGCTGTATTATAGCTTCTTTTAAAATCACATTTTGTATTCTGCCACTTACTAATCAGGCCGACGCTGAGTGATAGCGCATCCTGCCCCCCCTCGTGAAACCGACAGAGCCTTCGGCTTCCCTGCTGCACTTTCAACTTCCGGGCCCACCATCTTGGGTGAGGAACCCGATCACCTTGCTAGGCCCCTCCCACCCCGAGGCCCTAGCCCTACAAAAGAACAACGATTACACCATTCGCCCACTGACTACGAGTGAGTGTGGTGTGTGTTGTTTGGTCCTTAGGCGGAAGCCGGGACAGTGCTAGTAACTTTACCGCTTGACTGCTAAAGCCATAGATTGTTTTTAACGCGCACTTGAAAACCGAATGCTGTATTATAGCTTCTTTTAAAATCACATTTTGTATTCTGCCACTTACTAATCAGGCCGACGCTGAGTGATAGTGCATCCTGCCCCCCCCTCGTGAAAGCGACGGAGCCTTCGGCTTCCCTGCTGCACTTTCAACTTCCGGCCCACCATCTTGGGTGAGGAACCCGATCACCTTGCTAGGCCCCTCCCACCCCGAGGCCCTAGCCCTACAAAAGAACAACGATTACACCATTCGCCCACTGACTACGAGTGAGTGTGGTGTGTGTTGTTTGGTCCTGAGGCGGAAGCCGGGACAGTGCTAGTAACTTTATCGCTTGACTGCTAAAGCCATAGATTGTTTTTAACGCGCACTTGAAAACCGAATGCTGTATTATAGCTTCTTTTAAAATCACATTTTGTATTCTGCCACTTACTAATCAGGCCGACGCTGAGTGATAGCGCATCCTGCCCCCCCTCGTGAAACCGACAGAGCCTTCGGCTTCCCTGCTGCACTTTCAACTTCCGGGCCCACCATCTTGGGTGAGGAACCCGATCACCTTGCTAGGCCCCTCCCACCCCGAGGCCCTAGCCCTACAAAAGAACAACGATTACACCATTCGCCCACTGACTACGAGTGAGTGTGGTGTGTGTTGTTTGGTCCTGAGGCGGAAGCCGGGACAGTGCTAGTAACTTTACTGCTTGACTGCTAAAGCCATAGATTGTTTTTAACGCGCACTTGAAAACCGAATGCTGTATTATAGCTTCTTTTAAAATCACATTTTGTATTCTGCCACTTACTAATCAGGCCGACGCTGAGTGATAGCGCATCCTGCCCCCTCTCGTGAAACCGACAGAGCCTTCGGCTTCCCTGCTGCACTTTCAACTTCCGGGCCCACCATCTTGGGTGAGGAACCCGATCACCTTGCTAGGCCCCTCCCACCCCGAGGCCCTAGCCCTACAAAAGAACAACGATTACACCATTCGCCCACTGACTACGAGTGAGTGTGGTGTGTGTTGTTTGGTCCTGAGGCGGAAGCCGGGACAGTGCTAGTAACTTTACTGCTTGACTGCTAAAGCCATAGATTGTTTTTAAAGCGCACTTGAAAACCGAATGCTGTATTATAGCTTCTTTTAAAATCACATTTTGTATTCTGCCACTTACTAATCAGGCCGACGCTGAGTGATAGCGCATCCTGCCCCCCCTCGTGAAACCGACAGAGCCTTCGGCTTCCCTGCTGCACTTTCAACTTCCGGGCCCACCATATTGGGTGAGGAACCTGATCACCTTGCTAGGCCCCTCCCACCCCGAGGCCCTAGCCCTACAAAATGATTTCCCTACCCAGGAGGCGCAGCGGACGGGCGCAGCGGCGGCGCCGGCGGGGCGCCGAAGGCGCGCCAAAGGCAAGCCTGTCTGCGCCCGTCCGCGACCGACCGGGACTAGGGGCCATGACCGCTGGCAAAATTTGTCCCATACAGTACTCCCCCAACAAATTACATCTCCTACGTGGACACTCTAATAATCTTTGCCATGCGTCATGGGACCCCACTACAAAACACTTCAACTGTTCACACTGTAAGTTTCAAAGCCACCCTACCACACCCTCCCCCTTGTTCCGCATGGTTCTACTCAACTGCAGATCCCTCCCAAAACATGCCACAGAAATATCCCCGCTAATCTCGGACACAGACCCCGACGCCATTTTCCTCACGGAAACTTGGCTCCAATCTGACTCCGACCCCGAGGTCATTCAATCCCTCCCTGCAGAATACCAAATTCTCCGAGCAGATCGCTCTTCTGGAAAAGGCGGCGGCATAGCCATTATTTATAAAAACTGCTACACCTGCCGCTCCTTTCCAACTAATCTATCCAACTGCGAAAAACCTCACTTTCTCGCTGGACTTTTCCCCTACCTGTACCTTCTCAGGGACTCTCATCTACCGTCCACCCGGCACTCCGACTAATTTTATAAATCAACTTGCCCCAGAGATAGCCAGTGGTATCTGCTCATCACCTAATTACACTCTATTAGGCGATCTAAATACAGTAAATAAGTACGAAATAATCTACTAGCACTAGATCTCCCCCAACTAGTTCTGCAACCCACCCACGAAAAAGGTCACCTCTTGGATCCTATCTTCAGTAACTGTACCCATTTTACAGTTAATTCACCCATCACCCTCCCATGGACGGACCACTTCATGATCCCATTCTCCTGGGCACCAGCAGAATCTCGCCCCACACCACTCCCTGCCCCAAGCAGAAACCGCAAATGGTCACAACTCAATACCAACCTGTGGACCTCCTCACTGGAAGTTTCTGCCCCGGAAAACAACCCCGATCCGATCATCAGTAACGACAATTTTAATAAATGGATTACCACCTCTCTAGACTCCACTATCCCATTTAAGGACATCAAATCCAAACATAGACCTAAAAATGCCCCTTGGTACTCCCAGGACCTGCGCACTCTTAAGAGAGAATGCCAAAGACTGGAACGGAAATGGCGCCTTGACTATTCTCATACCAACAAAACTGAATATCGGGCGTCTTTAAAACTCTATAAAACCAACATAAAAAAGGCCCAAGCCAGTTTCTTCGAAAATAAGATTAACGAAGCAGCATCTAAACCTAAGGAAATTTACCAGATCGCAAAAAATCTGCTAAAACTCCCAGACAAGCTTCCAGATCCTCTGACCGCACAAACTCGCTGCAATGAACAAGCCGACTATTTTTACAATAAAATAGCCACGATCTACTCCTCCTTCCCCCCATCCCCTCACCCCCTATCGGCTCAACAGTATACCAGGCCCACCCCTCCTACTTCTCTGGAAACCTTCCCTCCTTTGCAATCTACCAATCTAGAATCCATAATACTACAAGTCAAGTCTGGATCCCCTAGTGACCCAGCCCCAGCTCGTTTCCTAAAAACTATTACCCCCACCATCCTCCCCACTAATCTGAACCTAATCAACAACTCTCTCTCAGTAGGGCTTGTTCCCCCAAAGTGGAAACAAGCTATAGTGGAGGCTCTCCTGAAGAAATCCAATCTAGACCCGATGAATCCGGGGAACTACCGCCCGATCTCTTTGCTACCGTGGATGACTAAAATCGCGGAAAAATACGTAAACCAATGCCTGACAGAATTCTTGGAAACTAACAACTCTCTGGACACCTCTCAGACTGGATTCCGCCCCATGCACGGAACGGAAACTGCTTTATTAGCAGTAACAGAAGGAGCTAGAAAAATCGTGGATCAGGGCGGCACTGCGGCCATCATTTTACTGGACCTCAGTGTCGCCTTCGACACTGTAAATCATGACATCTTATGCCACAGAATGTCAGAGCTAGGGATAACCTCCACTGCTGCGACCTGGCTACACTCCTTTCTTTCTAGCCGCTCCTTCCATGTCTGTGAGGGCAATACCACCTCGCCCAGCAAACCACTTAGTTGTGGGGTTCCTCAGGGCTCGTCCTTGAGCCCCACACTATTTAACATTTACATGCTTCCCCTTGCAGAAATAATACGCCCTTTTGGTGTTCAAGTCGTGTCTTATGCCGACGACACGCAATTGGTGGTTACCCTGACTCATCCCTCCTCTTACTCAGAGGCTGCATGGAAGCAGTATGCACCTGGATGAGCCAGTCCTACCTGAAGCTGAACGGCGACAAAACAGAGCTAATGGTGCTGGGTAACTCCCCCCAAATATCCATCGACTCTCTGTGGCCGCCAGCACTATGCCCCGCACCCCCAGCCGTGAATTCCATCAAGAGCCTGGGCATCTGGCTGGACAACGCATTAACCTTCGGCCACCAAGCAACCAAACTAGCAGCCACCTGTATAGGTATTATGAGACTCATACGAAAGATCCTACCGCTCCTCCCTTTCAAGGCCAGACAGATCTTGGTCCAGGGTCTAATCCTCTCCCGGCTAGACTTCGGAAATGCCCTTTACCTAGGAGCCCCCGAATCCACCCTAAATAAACTGCAGGTTATCCAAAACTGCGCGGCTCGTACTCTCCTACGCATCCCCAGACGGCAATCAGTGAAATCTGAATTAAGAGTCCTTCACTGGCTGCCAGTAAAGGATAGAGTCAACTTTAAAAGCATGTGCATCGCCCACCGTGCTTACTGGAGGAAAGGAGCAACCCTGAATCACACCTTAATCACCCCCTACCACCCCAACAGGCAGCTGAGGTCGACCCTCGCCTTCCAAGTCATCATTCCTAGGTTCCAAAAAGAAAGAAGTGGAGGAAGAATGTTCTCAACAAACGCGGCCAGGCTCTGGAACTCCCTCCCACTCTCTATCCGATCTGAACCTAACATCCTGCTTTTCCGTAGAAAATTAAAAACCTTTTTCTTCAGGAGATAACCTCGACCCGCGCCACCCACTTGTATTCTGTTAAAGCGCTAGGACGCCTGCGGGTAGCTATCGCGCTATATAAAAAATGTATTCCATTCCTATTCCATTGGCCTCTGTGGAAGCCCCAATGCACTAAATGGCATTGAAAGTACACAGGTGGCATGAGGGGTGCAACACACTCCATGATCATGGCACACACTGTGCATCACAAGCAACACCAGGCTGATGGACAGCACCTCCAAGCAGTTACATGCCCCAGGCCACTGACGCAACCTTAGCAGAGTAGACAGACACACACAGGCACATATCAATCACCTGCCATTGGCAACAGCGGATACAAACCTCACTCTGCACATGTGCCACTTGCCTGTGGGGTGTCACAGGTGTGGGGCTAGCTCAGCAAGTCAGACACACAGCACGGCTTACTTCTCACATCAGATGGGTAGAGCTGTTGCCTCCTCCATGCAGCTATGGTGCAACACTTCACATAGACACTCACCCACATGACAAGGAACATTCACACACATCAATGTCCAGGGGGCGTACACATCACTTGGGCACTCTCACCACAGCTCCACTCAACTCACACACATCTATGGGTACAGTCACCTGTCACACCGGGGGACCACTCAATCACCTCAGGACTATAGACAAAAAATGCCACAAAGGATTAGCCAGGCTGAATGTGTCATGCACTATGCAGTGAATGTCACAGTAAGCACAATGCAAGTGAGGAGTGCACACATGAACTACATCATGCTCTGCATGGGAGACATAAGCCATTCCCCCCCCGGGACCCACTCTAAACAACATTGCATGTCTGTCACACCTGGACACAATGCCAGAAGTGACAGTCACAAAAAAGGTGCACAGTCAAAGGTAGTGGAGTCAGCACTCACCTGCTCCCCTGGTCTCCCATACAGGCTGGTGTACTGTGGGAGGATGACATCCAGCAATGCCTCAATCTCCTCCTGGGTGAATGGCTGGGCCCTCTCCACAGACCTTGACATGGTACAGGGAAGCAGAGACATCAGCAATCTTGTCGACAGGAAAGTTGTGCAGGCAAGTGCCCTCTCATGGGTCCTGGCTGCCTTATATCTGTCTTGCTGAGGGGCATTCATTTGGAGGAGTACATAGTGATTGGTCAGATTCATTCGCATCTTACGTTTACTCCAATCCCTTTCCACATACACCAGTGACAGCATTTGCATCGTTCAAATTTTGAGCATCATGTCAAGTCAACAACCACTTTGCAACATTGTATTTTGTGGCCAACTGACCTTTCCAGGACACCTGATGGAAAAATTTGAACTGAAAACTCTGTATCCATGACAACCAGCATGCATTTAGTGCCTAATACTTGTCCCTTATGTGTCCCCTATGTGATTTTCAAATCACAGGTACCGTGCGTTTCACACGTACCCCTACGGCACCAGTTGCACAGTGCGTTTGACACGTACGTGTAGGCACTGGTAGTACACGTACGGGTATGTGTACTACCAGTGCCTACACGTACGTGTACTACCAGTGCATACACGTACGTGTACGCACTGGTAGTACACGTACTAGCAGTGCCTACATGTATGTGTACTACCAGTGCCTACACGTACATGTAGGCACTGGTAGTACACGTACGTGTAGGCACTGGTAGTACACATACTTGTAGGCACTGGTAGTACACGTACGTGTCCGTACTGGTAGTACATGTACCCGTACGTGTACTACCAGTGCCTACACGTACGTGTAGGCACTGGTAGTACACGTACGTGTAGGCACTGGTAGTACACGTACCCGTATGTGGACTACCAGTGCCTACACGTACGTGTAGACACTGGTAGTACACGTACGTGTAGGCACTGGTAGTACACGTACTCGTACATACGTGTACTACCAGTGCCTACACGTACATGTAGGCACTGATAGTACACGTACGTGTAGGCACTGGTAGTACACGTACGTGTAGGCACTGGTAGTACACGTACGTGTAGGCACAGGTAGTACACGTACCCGTACATACGTGTACTACCAGTGCCTACACGTACGTGTACTACCAGTGCCTACACGTACGTGTAGGCACTGGTAGTCCACGTACGGGTACGTGTACTACCAGTGCCTACATGTACGTGTACTACCAGTGCCTACATGTACGTGTAGGCACTGGTAGTACACGTACGGGTACGTGTACTACTAGTGCGGACACGTACGTGTACTACCAGTGCCTACACGTATGTGTACTACCAGTGCCTACACATACGTGTACTACCAGTGCCTACACGTACGTGTAGGCACTGGTAGTACACGTACGTGTAGGCACTGCTAGTACGTGTACTACCAGTGCGTACACGTACGTGCATGCACTGATAGTACACGTATGTGTAGGCACTGGTAGTACACGTACCCGTACGTGTACTACCAGTGCGTACCCGTACGTGTAGGCACTGGTAGTACACGTGCGTGTAGGCACTGGTAGTACACGTACCCGTACGTGTACTACCAGTGCCTACACGTACGTGTAGGCACTGGTAATACACGTACCCGTACGTGTACTACCAGTGCGTACCCGTACGTGTAGGCACTGGTAGTACACATACGTGTACACGTACGTGTACAAGTACGTGTACGCAATGGTAGTACACATACGTGTACAAGTACGTGTACACACTGGTAGTACACGTGTGTACGGTCCGTACCACGCGTGCTCCTACGGCACCACTACTATAGTGATACGGACCATACACACGCCCTCAGAGCGTGTGTATGGTCCTTATCACTATAGTAGTGGTGCCATAGGAGTACGCGTGTGTGTACGGACCGTACACACATGTGTACGGTCCGTACACACACGCGTACTCCTACGGCACCACAACTATAGTGATACGGACCGTGCACATGCCATCAGAGCGTGTGTACGTTGCATTTCACACGCTTACACTGGTGATAGGAGGCGCACACGAAATCAATGGAGGTCTCAGACTCGCACAAGGCTGTACATCAAGTCATGTCATTGCAGTCCTTCATGTGCAGGGCCTAGGTGTGTCAGGCAGTGATATTGCACATGTCTCCTCATGTTTTAGCACAATAGATGTGTGATGACCTGTGTACACATGTCATGTGTGATGGGGCACTATGTGGCACACTTCCCCTTCACACTTTGCACGTGTGCCTGTAGTACAAACGTGTCAAGCACAGCATCACTGGTATAGCACAGTCACCAACACCCGCAACTGTCCCCTGATGCCAGGGACAGGGACACTGACAACTGACATCTAACTACCAGCGTGCCCCGATGTGACTATGTCATGTGTGTGTCATGTGTTCCCATGAGCTGGCTGTTGGTGTTCTGTCAACTGCATCTGCTGTTGCTGCATCCAACATGTGTCTGTGTGTAGATGAGCATGGCACACATCTACGCACACCATGCCACATGTGGATTCCCACGTAACGTGTGTCTGTATGCATCGAACATGATATTTTGACATGAGGACATATCAGCGTTGTCTCAATGTGTTTTCTGTTTTCACGTGTACCCCTTCATCGCAATGTGTGTGATCTGTACATTTGACTTTCCATGTGACCTGTGCGTCTAGCATGCCGTCAGCTGTCTGTATGAGATGACATCCTTCAAATGCAGATATGTGGATGTATGTCACTCCTGTGATGTCTCTGGCTGTTCACTTACAGTGGCCCACAGCTCGTTTCAGGGTATGTCATGTAGACTTGACAATCTACGGGTGTAGCTGGTTTTTCGTAGGAGTATCACCTGGCTGGCATACGTGTCCTGGATGTATTGCACAGACCAGACTCTGTATTTAGCAGATGTGTAGTAGCAGTTGAGCATGTTCTCAATTCATTGATATTGATGTTGTTACGTTCTCACACTTCGTTATTCATTCAAATTTTCTGCAGGGCACCGCCTCTCCCCCGACCAATGCCAGACTTGGGTGCCATGAGGGAACGTGACTGCATAAGACGTTACCGATTCTCTCAACAGTTGATTGAGGACTTGACTGCCAAGCTGGAACCACACCTCCAACAGCGACACAGGTATCCTACTGCGCTGACCCCCAAGATGAAGGTGATGGCAGCCCTACATTTTTTTGCCCCAGGTACGTTTCAATTCACCATAGCTGATGTTGGTGGCATGTCACAGACAATGTTCAGCCGTGTCCTGCATGATGTTTTAGAAGCCATGTTGGAGCACCTGGATGAATTCATCCATTTTCCCACTCCTGAGCAGTTGACAGGTGTCAAGGGTGATTTCTATGCCCTGGGAGGGATGCCCCATGTAATTGGGTCCATTGATGGGACACATGTGGCTTTGGTACCATCACAGGCACAGGAGGTAGCCTATCGCAACCGTAAACATTACCACTCTATCAATGCCCTTGTGGTGTGTCTTGCTAACATGCTGATTTCCCATGTCTGTGCACGTTTTCCAGGGTCAGCACACAATGCCTACATCATGAGGCGTAGCAGGGTGCCACAAATGATGCTGCTGCTGCACAACGAACGAGCATGTCTTGTTGGTGGGTATACTCTGTTTGTCCTGTGTTTAGCGGTATCTTTGTATCTTATGGCATCTCCTGACCCACTTATTCACATGATGTTTCCATGTAGGGGACTCTGGCTATCCCAACATGCCATGGATGATGATGCCTCTCCGCAACCCAAGATCCACTGCAGATCACCGTTACAACAATGCACACAGGCAGACCAGGCGAGTGATTGAGAGGACGTTTGGCCTCCTGAAGAGCCGATTCCGGTGACTTCACAAGACAGGCGGGTCCCTCCCATATGCACCGGCGAAGGTCTGCAAAATCTTCCTCATGTGCTGCATGCTGCACAACATGGCAGTGGAGAAGGCAGTGCCACTCATCCTGGATCCGGATGAGCAGGAACATCCACCCATGGAGGATGAAGGGCTTGGTCACGAGGCAAGTGAGGAGGAGGAGGAGGACATCCGGAGTCAGCTCATACCCAACTTCTTCTCATAATGGTGAGTCACTGGGTCTGAGTGTGCGCACTTGGAGACTTGTGTGGCATGTGTTGCAATGTGTGTGTCCAGCTGACTGTATGCTCAGTGACTTAGAGGTGTGTTCTGATGTGTCACTCGAGTGATGATGTCATTCCACACATTTTAGCTGAGACACTAACTTTTAAATTAGCATGGTGACAACATTATTCCTGTAGAGTAAATGACCATGTATGCGGATAACAATCTTTTCGCTGACTCCTTGTGTGTCTGTCATCCCCAGGTTCTTGCGCATGTTGTCTGCTCGTGTCATCGTTTGCCTCCTGCTATTCCTCATGAGTATTGCTAAGTGTGCTGAATCAGCGTTCCATGCACGGACATGGTGAAAAGTCATTTTGGGTAAGGATTGCAGCAAGGCATTCTGGGGGTGGTACGTGTTTGGAATGTGTGGGGACTGCTCCTGTGCATGTTGTGTTACCATGCATACATGTCGACTCACCATGAGGTACGTGACATGTAGCATGACTCCCATGAATTGATAGTCACCCTTCGTGACAGTCATCTGTAATGGTTTGTGGATTCTGATGAAGGCATCAATGTGTGTAAAACTTCCCTCAGAAACATACGGGATGCTACGGGTGGACATGGTGTGGGACATCCCCATAAGAGGCTCAATGGGGAATTTCAGCCTCTACATGTGCATCAGGGGGTGTTTTGCTCACCCCCTTCACTTGTGTGCCAGTTCAATTGGATTTACAACATCTGTGTTGTGAAGGTGGTGTCCAGTGTAGGTCCCACATGTTCAGCCAAATGACCTGTGAGCCTGTTCATATTGATGCATTTCCCTTAGTGTGAGCCTGAGTAATAAAGGTGTTCCTCACCCTCCAAGGTGCCTCATCTCTGTCAATGCAGGTCTCTTGCCACTTTGCATGCGGCATCTCTGGCATAGTTGTCAAAGATTGTGCATATGAGTCTATGGGTAGTTTAGCAACATGCATGCAGTTTTTCATGGATTAGAATCTCTATTGTGCATGAAGTCCATGGTTGTGTATGTATTTGGGCATGTTGGTCCCCACAACGGGCCGTCAACACCTGGTGAGGGTGTGTCTCCTGTGCGCAGCTCGACCTTCAGTTTCCTGATCCTGTGTCAGTCATCTTTGGTGATTGTGCATCAATTTTCTCTGGGTGTGCCATGGGTAACCGGACACTCCTTCCTTTACATACGCCTGTTGCAGTTGTCCTTTCTGACATCCTTGTCTTTGTGTGCAACTTTTGGCCTAGTTTCCAGGACATGCGGCCTGCTGCTGCGGGCCCTGCAGCAAGGGCCCACAACGTTGCCGGATTCGGCAACACACACGCCTCAAAGATGCTCCTCCCTTCCTCCCTCCACCCATTCATTTGGCTGTCATCAGCTTGTCTGTGCCACTGTTGCGGCCACGCGGTGCCAAAGGCAGGACCGTCAGCGCATGCAACGTGCACATTGCATGACCCTCATGTCCTTGCATGACCCACATCACACTACAGTCTGATGTTGCAGCCACCCTCCAAGCAATGTCCATCCGAAAATCAACTGCCTACTCTCAGGCATACCGTAAGCGCACACACGACACCTTTGCATGCTGAGTGTGCAACTCCAACTGCCTACACAGCGCTGCCCCGCCTTCCAGGCCCTGTCACGCCAACCAGGTCATGTCCCTCCTACTCCCCACCGGCTCCGTACACCAGCAAGGCCATGGGAGTGGGACTCAAGCCTTCAGCATGTAGTATAGTGGCGTCATCTGGCACATGGCCCAGGGATCATCTCTCAGCGTGTCAATCTTCAATGAGTCCAGGACCCCCCTCTCCACCATCACATGGGCACAGAACCTCATCATCATCTCGTATGCCATTGACAGCCAGGTGCTCCTCACCCTCACCAAAGACGCAGCCATTGCCAGTTCCAACCTTAAAGAAGGCATGAGGTCCATTGATGAATGGCTGAACATCAGCCACCTGAGGCTGGACTTGTACAGGACTGAGGTAATCATCTGAGGATTGTCCCCTTACAGATGGGTCAACTGCTTGTGTCCCACCCGCCAGGTCCCTGCACAAGCACCCAGTGGCCACGCACACAAGATGGTGTGCATCATGGAATCGTCGCTCACATTTGCCATGCAAATCACCAGCATCTGTACCTCATGCTGCAACACCCTCTGCATGATGCACATGATCCACAGATAGATCCACTCCAGGGAAAGACAGACCATCCCCCAGGTCCACGACAACAGCCGTGTCAACTACTACCCCGCCCTCTACGGAGCAAGTACATCCAAACTCACGGGAAACTTGTCCACATCCAGGGTGCATCTGCACACCTCAGCTTCAACATCCTGCGCCCCAGCCACATCACTGTCCACCAGAGATAGCTGCAATGGATCACTGTCTGCTGCAGGATGACCTTCAGACTCGTCACCCACACTCAGGAGGCAGTCCACAACCCCAGACCCAAACCAACCTTGGACGTCTGTCATCCGAGACCCCGTTGGGCCAACTCCGTGCATCCAACCTTGCCCTGGCCACCATTCTTCACATCCACCGTACTCCAGCATGCAGGACATATTTCTCCCACCTGGCAAAACATACTTGGTACTCCCTACCCGTGAACATCCACATGAGCCATGACCTCTACGCCTTAATGATACTCTTCCAAATTGGTCTGTCCGCACAGTATTGCAAGCCCCCCCTCAGCAGCTTGAGGCCATCACGGGTGAGTATTGTGCTCCATGTCTGTATTGGATGATACATTGTGACCCATGTGTGTCCTGTACCAGACTCGGATCCCAGGGTATATATGGCTGGAGTGACTTCAACACTCAGGCATAGTTTGAAATTTCCCCACACGTGGGTTGTGTACTCATGCAAAATAACTGCAACATATAATTAATGAAATGAAGATTTATTCTCGGTGGGGGGCGTGTTTAGTGTGGACAAATAGATGCTATACAGTGTGCATAGAATCCAAAGTTCACAGGGGGAGATGGGATCCTTGTCATTTGCAGTCATCAGAGTCCAGACCACAGTGTTGGTCATCATTGGTCAGACTGTGACCAGCAAGTCCATGTGGCAGAGAATGTCATTGGATGAGGTGCTGCTGTTGCGCCAGAGGGCCAGGTGCCAGGCCAGGTGACCTGGGAGATGTGGATGGTCCGCTTCCTCTCACGGTCTTTTCCGTGGACGACCAATCTTCCTCGCGGGACCCTCATATGCAGGCCTTGACGATGTTTGTGACGCTCCGTCGGACGATTCCTCCTCCTCCTCCTCCCTCCCTGTGGCTGGTGGTGGTCTTCGCCTGGGGGCACAGGGAGGGTTGCCCATGTTGTCGGCGATCCGACGGAGTGAACGGCTCATGTCCGTTTGCACCGCCAGGAGCTCAGCCAGTCTTGCCTCCATCCGTCCTTGTTGTTGTTGTTGACTGGCGTGTTGCTCGGCCTGCTGGTTCTTAATATCGTTGAGGGGCTTCACTACCTGGCTGATGCCCCTGGTGTCACGCCGGTATGTGTCCAGGATGTGGCGTATGTGTGGCATACCGGTTCCCTCAGCTGGCTGGTCAGGTTTGCGCCTCCGCCTGCCTCCACTCCCACCACCCCTGCCCACTCGAGCCTGGCCTGCCGTTGTGGGCACATCGGGTCTACGGGACCCCCGAGGGATGGCATTTGCGGGGTTGTCTGCCTCCTCCTGGGTGCCCAGAGAACCTTGTCCCTCCTGGTCAGACTGGCTCTGTTGTTCTGTGCGGGCAGGGCTCCTGGGTGTCTCCTGGGATGTGGCAGGAATGGGGGTGGTGGTTGGCACAGATGTACCCGAAGCAGGTGCTGCAGGGGCTTGGGCACCAGAGGGTCCAGGTTGGTTGGGGTCATCCACGGAGTGTTGAGAGTCGTCGCTGCCGGTGGTATCAGATTCCTGCTGAGCCTGGGACTGTGATTCTTCCCCCCCATTGTTGGGGGGAGATCCATGACGTTGCCCTGTGTGTGAGAGAGAGACAATGTTAATGCTGTTTCATGCGATATGTATGTTTCATACATATTCAAGTTGGCACAGTTCCTCCAGGTAGTTGGATGTGCCTAGCATTCCTCTCAATGTTCACTTGTGGATGGGTGTGTTACAGGGGACAGATTGATATGTTCTCCTGAGTGTTTGACATGTCGATTTTTGGCTTGGATGCTTATTTGGCTATGGATTGATCTTGTTGTGTCACATGTCCATTGTGAGAGTGGGTGAATCCGTTGCCTGCCCCAGGGGTGTGTGCTTGTGTAAGGGGTGTGTGTGACAGGGCCTGCTGTTGGGTGTAGTGTGATTTGGCATTGGGTCTCCCAGGTGATGTGTCTGTCCCCTCATGGAGCATGCTGGCATGACAGTGAGTGTGAGTTCCGGTGCTAGATATCTGAGCTTGTGGTGTTGGTGTTTGAGTGTACAGTGGTCACAGGAGGGCCTTGTGCTGCCTACAGCAGGGCCAAGTGTCAGCTACCTTGTCAGTACTTTGCCAGTCCCTGTGCATTGAGCATGGTGCATGGGTATGTACCTGGGCCATATGGGCGGAGGGCAATGGTGTCTGCTTCTGAGTTAAACAATGTGTTTTGTGAGCCCCACCCTCCCAGCATCCCGGACATCCAGTCTTGGGTTTGTGGTTTGTGTAGCCTGGGACATGGCATGGCCTTGCTTTGTGAATGGGGCATGGACATGTTAGCGGCATGAGCATTGTTTTTGAGTGTGGTTGTGTCCGGTGAGGGCTTGGGGGTAGTTGCGTGCATTTGGTGTAGTTGGGGTGTGGATGCCATTACCCCCATGTTACGTAAGTTGTTTGGGTACTCACCAGGCTCTGCCACTCCTTCGACTCCGTGTACTCTCACCGGCGGTAGCAGGGCCATCACCTTCTCCCAGGGATGGTAATGTACCGGTCTGCGCGGCAGCCCACCTCCAGTGATGTTGCTCTGGGCGTAGTCCTCGTTCTTTTTGCTCTTGACTGCCCTCCGCAGATCGTACCACCTGGCTTGGCATTCATGCCTGGTCCTTCTGATGGGCGCAACAGCATTCACCCTATCGAAGATCCTCTGCCACATGCGTGATTTTTCTGCTATGCTGGTCTGTCTGACCAACGTTCCAAACAGCTGTGGCTCGACTCTGATGACTTCGTTGACAAGGATGTCCAGCTCCTCCCTTGTGAACTTTGGATTCTTGTCTGTGGGCATGGTGTGGGGTGTGGGTGTGGATGGTTGTGGGTGTGAATGTGACGGTGTGGGTCTGAATGTGAAGAGGGGGTATGTGTGAAGGAGGTTGTGTGAAGGTGTGTAAGTTAAGGTGTATGGGTGCAGTTGTTTGTGTGTGGTGTCTGTCAGCAGTGGGTCTGTTGCAAAGGCTCATGGTTTGTGTGTGTGGGCCCTTTTTTTTTTTTTTATTTATTTTTTTTTTGAAACCGTTTATTGCAGTTTGTAAAAGTTACAGGTATGGGCCTACAACCACCCGGCCGGCCGCTAGAATGACAAAAGCATATTGCATACATACAGTAAAAGTCTCTCGGCGGTGCAGAGCAGTGAAACAGGAGTAATCAATGGTGCAGGCCACACAGCTCCAAGCCCACAGTACGGTTCCCTTTTCTTGAAACAAAACAACACCAAAAAACCACACCCGCAAGGCAACCCGCGATCCAAAGTGACAGCACGTGCTCCATAAGTGGGGGATCCAAACCAGCAGCAGAACTCTGAGGAGGGGAATGGGAGTAGATCAGGGACTGGGGGACCGCGCGCCTGCGGCCGAGGGAGGGGGGCCGTCTAGGGAGACGGAGCAGGCGAGGCAGCCGGTAGCAGTGGTGGCTCACAAATACCCCCGCGGTAAGCGTTCCAGGGGCCCCAGAGTTTCACCCACGCCCCAGGCTTACCCCTCGCCACATACACCACCTTTTCACGAAACATACACCAATCCATATGCTCTTTCCAGGCCGACACCGCAGGGGGCCTCTGGGATCCCCACAATTGAGCAATGTCACGCTTAGCTATCATGTATCCCAGAGTCACCCACCGCGTCTGCGGGACCGAATAGTCATTCGGTTCCCATACATTCAGCAAGCATCTCCTCGCTTCAGGCAGCAGCGCAACACGCGTAACCACACGCAGGACCTCATGCACACCACGCCAGAATCGCTCCACCTTCGGGCACTCCCACAGTATATGCATGAAAGTCGCCAACGCACCACAGCCACGCTTACACATTCCGTCACCAGCAAAACCCATACGCAGAAGCCTTGGCCCCGTCACGTAAACCCGGTGAAGGATCTTGAGCTGGACGAAACGAAGGCGAGCCGGGATGGCCACCTCTTTCGGAGAGGCCACCGCGGAAATCCAATCCTCGTCGTCCAGCTCCAGCCCGTCGGCAACCCAGGCCTCGCGGAGACTAGTCAGCAGGCACGATCTATCGTTGATCAGTTTTTTGTATATGAGGGAGATCGTGCTGTCCGGTACATGGCCATCCAGCACTCTGTCCTCCAGGGGGGAAGACTCCGGAATGGATGCGACGTCCGGGAAGACGGAGCCCAGCGCATGGCGGACTTGTAGGTACCGAAAGTACTCACTGCCCTGCAGCTGAAACTCCGCCTGCAGCGTCTCAAAAGTTTTGAATCCCCCCCTCGTCCAGAGATCTCCCACCGTGCTGATTCCGATCGTGTCCCACTTCTCGAAGCCCTTTGATGTCCACAGGGAGCCCAACCTCTCAGACGCATACAGCGGTGACGCCCGGGTCAAACGGTCCTTCCACCCCATAGCTGCATTAGCCGCGTGCCAGACACGCACCATGACACGCGTCGGTCCCGTCAAACGGGAGTCGGGCGCGCCAGAGTAGAGTGCGCGATTGTAATCGCCACCGGGTAGGAGCATCTTATCCATCTCAAATGCCGGGTTCAAGGCGGGCCCATAAAGGCCATGATTAATTGCAGCTAGTTGGGAGGCCCAGTAATACCGTTTAACGTCCGGGAGGGCGACCCCCCCATCGTACCACGGGAGCGTCAATTTAGCCAGAGCAATGCGCGGCCTCCCGTCCCAGAACAGGCGCCGCTGGAGGCCTTCCACCTCACGGAAATAGCGTGCCGGGACCAAGTCCATAGTATTCTGGAGGGCGTAGAGGAAGCGCGGCAGGGACATCATTTTAAACAAGGCCGCTCGGCCGAGCGGCGAGAGCGGCAGACGCCGCCAGCGCACCACGTCCTCCTTCAAGCGCTGGAGGGGGGGTAGCAAATTCCGCTCATAGCGGGCCTCCGGGTCAAGTGTGATATAGATACCCAGGTACCGAAAACCTTGGGAGGCAATCTGGATCGGACAGTCCCGTGGTAGGGCCGGAGCCTCCCCGGAAAGCACATAGACACAGGATTTCGCCCAGTTGATGACCAGGCCTGAGTTGCGACCGAATGAGCGCAAAACATCAACCAGGACGATCAGTGATTTACGCGGGGAGGCGAGATACAGAAGGATATCGTCAGCATAGAGGGACACACGGTCCTCATGCTCGGGGGTCCAGCGGAGACCACGGATAGAAGGGTGCCACCACAGCCACTCCGCCAGGGGCTCCAGGGCCAGGGCAAACAGGAGAGGCGACAGGGGGCAACCCTGTCGCGTACCCCTCCCCAGCGCGAATGGGGCCGAGACTCGCCCATTCACTACCACCTGCGCCAATGGGCCCGAATATAGCAATTTGACCCAGCTAATGAAACCCGGGCCAAACCCGAATTTCGCCAGCATCGCCCAGATGTATGGCCATTCAAGCGTATCAAACGCCATGGTGGCGTCCAAGGACGCCAAGATGGCCGGCTCCCGCACAAATGGGACACGCGCGAGCACCCCGTGCAAGCGCCGCAGATTGAGCGCCGTGTTGCGGTGCGGTATAAAGCCAGATTGGTCTTGGTGGACCAAATCGCCCACCACGCCAACCAACCGGTTGGCCAACACCTTGGCGAGGATTTTGGGCTCCGCGTTCAAAAGCGAAATTGGCCTATAGGATGTGACCCGTTCACGGGGCTTCCCCTCCTTGTGGATCACCACAATTGTGGCCAGACGCTGGTCCGGCGGGAGGGAACCCTGCGAGTGGGCCGCCAGGAACATCGCGCGCAGATGGGGCGCCAACACATCCGGGCGTAGCTTGTAGAGCTCGATGGGAATACCATTGGGGCCCATGGCCTTGCCGGATGCAACCGAGCGAATAGCCAAGGCAATTTCGTCCGAGGTGGGAGGGGCGTCCAGCGAATCCCTGTCCTCCACCGTTAGGGAGGGCAGTGCGATGTCCCGAAGCAGGGCATGGGAATCTTCCTCCGAGCAGGGGGAAACCGGGGAGTAGACTTTGCGGAAATAATCCGCGAAGCAGGAGACAATGGCTTCCGGCTCAGTGACACACGCACCATCAACACTCTCAATCAAAGGCACCACGCGGCTCGCTCTCTCCCTCTTGTCCAACCACGCAATCAATTTGCCAGCCTTATCACCCACATCATACAATCGCCCCTGCTGCTCTCTACTGAGGCCCCTGGCCGCCTCCGTGACGAGGGCCCGATAGGCCGCCTGCTTTAGGTGTAGAACATGCAACTTGGCGTCTGTTACCCCGCTCCCCAGGTCACCCTCCAGTTTTGCAATCTCGGCCTCTACCCGGGTCACCTCCTCCCGCTCGCGCCGCCGGGCATGGGAGATAAAGGAGAGGGCCTCCCCTCTAAGGACTACCTTGAAAGCCTCCCACAGGGAGATGGCCGAAGAGACCGACCCCACATTCTCGTCGAAATATCGCTGTAAGGATTTGATCAAATCGGCACGAATGGTGGGGTCGCGCAAATACCATGCATTGATTGGGGCCACCCTGCCATCCCCCCTCGGGAAGACATCGAAATGCAACAACAATGGGGAGTGGTCTGAGATACCCCGCGCCAGATGGCGCACCTCCCCCACCCTCCCTGCATGGGCCGCCGGGACAAGGATGTAATCAAGCCGCGAGAGGCTACCATGGGCACCCGAGTGGAAGGTGTACTGTCGCAATGCGGGATGCTTTAATCGCCAGCAATCCACCAGGCCCAGCGTGTCCAGAAGGCCGGGCAGCCACGCCTGTGCCCGGGGGAGGTCCCTAGGGGGATGGCGATCCATAGACCCAGAGGCTACCGCATTAAAGTCCCCTCCAACCACCAGCAGGCCACTCGGAAGGTCCAGAAGGAGGCGCCCCAGGTCCGCGAATGTGGTGGCTTGTAACCCAGGCGGGACGTACACTGATATAAAGATAAACACTCTACCCTCCATTCTTCCCACCAGAACCGTGTAGCGTCCCCTCTCATCATGGCGCACCTCATCAATCTCCAACGGGAGCGAGTTCTTGATCATAATACCCACCCCCCGCGAGCCCGAGGTGAAGCCGGAATGGGCCGCCAAACGATATCCCCGCCGATTCATTGCATGAAAGGAGTTACCTATAAGGTGCGTCTCCTGCAGGAAGACAACATCTGGTGAAATACGTTTTAAGTACTGCAGGACCACACCACGCTTAATCCTATCCCCCAGGCCGTTAACATTCCATGACAACACAGTCAAATCCCTACCCCCCATCATACGTCGAAACAATCGGTCGTCCCCCATCGAGCATCCTAAAAACAGCAACATAGTAGCGGGTTTGCCCTGCGGTGCTAACAAACAACACACCCCCCCCACCCCCCGGTCCCAACAGAACTCCCCCCTCCCTGCACCCCTGCATGAGCCCAGACAGCCCCCCCAAAGTGCAGTGTGCCTGTCGCCCCATAGCTAAAATACTAACTAGTCCCCCAGAGGAGGAGGGAAGCCCCCAACAGACCCCGCACGACCTCCATAGGAGGGGAACATACGCAATCAATAAATGGTGAAGGAACAACGTCCAGAGCAAGGCCTATTCAGTCACCCCTCAATTCTGATCCGGCGGGCCCTCCTCGCCAGCCGCGCCCCCCCCGCCCCCCCAGCCCCGATCTCCAGGCCGAGTGTCCAGCCAGTCCCCAGCCGCCTCGGGCCGGTCGAAGAAGTGCGTGCGACCATCCATCTCTACCCTCAGCTTAGCTGGAAAGAGCATTGAGTACTTGAGGTTCAGGTCCCTTAGGCGACGTTTAACACCAAGAAAGCTCTGTCGCTGCTTCTGGACCGCCGGAGTAAAGTCTGGGTAGAAATGTACCTCCATATTATCAAGCTTGACCGGTCCCTGTTGCCTGGAGGTCTGGAGGATAGCATCTCTGTCCCGAAAATTAAAAATCCGGGCAATGAGAGGCCGCGGCGGGGCACCAGTCTTAGGTCTGCCCCCGGGGACCCGGTGAGCACGCTCCACCGCAAAAAGCTTACTCAGCCCCCGGGGCTGGAGATGGGTCAGGATCAACTCTTCCACGAAAAGATCCGCCGCCTCCGCCTCTCGTCCCTCCGGCACCCCCACAATACGGACATTATTCCTCCGGGCCCGACCCTCGGAGTCCTCCAGTCGCCGGTCCATCAGGGCGCTCGCCTGGCCAAGCCGGCGCACCTCCTTCTGGAGGGCCACCACGTCTGTCGTGAGGCTCGTTGTGGTGTGGGCCAGGGAGTCGACTCGGTCGTTTGTTTTGGACAAGTCTGCCCTCACAAGGCTCACATCCACCAGGACCGAGTCTATTTTTTGCGCTAAGGTGTCGAAACGCTGGTCCACCGAGGCCTTCATCTCTGCGATGGCGCCCATGACGTCCCGGAGGGTCAGATCCACCGGATGAGCAGATGCCTCCGTCGGGCCCACCGGGGATGCACGCGATGTCTCCGGAGAACCCTTCTGGAGCGTGTAGCGGTCCATACTGTTGGCCTGGTGCGCCGTGCCACGGCGGGTCGTCTTCACCTTCGCCCGGTCGCCATCTTGTTTGGTGGACATGCTGGCTCTTCCACCGTCGTGCCAAGCTCCCCAAACGGGCCGCTATACCAAGTCACGGGTGCCAGGGGGGGGGCAGGGGCGACCACCGAACCGCGGGTCAACCCACCGCCGGCGGGTCAGCCGGGCTCCTGGACAAGGCCACACCACCGCACCCCGCTCCGCAGCCCGACCCCGCTTGAGAGCTAGGAGGGCGCAAAAGCGAAAGTGAAAGTGCGGGGTACGCCAGTCGCCCAGCCCCGCTCGCCGCTGTTATTCACTTTGTCCCCGGATCGCCCCACTACTCCAATCCGGGGGGCCGGCGAGGAGAAGGCCGCAACCTTCGATCGATGCTCCCACCGGCGTTCGGGGTCCGATTCGAGCCCAAAAAACGGGTGGCGCCTCAGCTCCGGTTCCCCAACACAGTCCCCTCAACAAGGACAGGATATCGCCAGGATTAATTCAGGAGGTCGCGGAGGTCCTCGGGAGCCTCGCACCTACGCGGCCATCTTGGTTGCGCGCTAGGCTCCTCAACTGTGTGGGCCCTTTTTATTGGTCCTTTTGTGGGTGTGGCTGTGTTTGAAATTTAGGCGGGTGTGTTATAAGAGGTGGTTGTGAGTTTGGGCCTCTGTTTGCCTGTTTAGATGTGCCAGGTCAGTCATTTAGATGCATTTTCTACTGTAGACGTGTTTTGTGGTGTTGTGCGAGTCAAATTGACCCTCCTTGTGCTGTTTTACAGTGTCCTGGTTGAGTACGAGTCGTTTTCGCGTATGTAAGGTGCGTACATACGCGATGTTATTGTACCGTGCTCCCATATGCAATGTTTTTAAAAAAAAAAAATTTTAAAGAATTTTTATTGATTTTTCCCCAACCATCGCAGCATTAAATCAACGTTACATACAATAGCCTCGTGCAAGAGAGCTAGGCAACTTAGTACAGTGCAGGAGAAGTTAGTTCCGCAGCATCTTCTTCCCTAACACCCCCACCCCGCCCCCTCTCTACCCCCCCCCTTGTCAGTGTGCCCGCAGCAGACCCCCTCCCGGTGAGACATATAGTGCCCCAAGGATCGAGAGAGCCGAACTCAAAATTATGGGATGAGCCCCAGCGGTGCTCTCGAAAGGACCAAAGGCTGCACGCTGCCACTCATATGCACACCACTCCTGCGGCCCGACCACTCACAGATATTGTACAAATGCCGATTTATTGCAGAAAGTATTCAAGTGGCCTCATCCTGAGCAGACTCCCCAGCGGTCTCAGGGGGCCCCGCCTCATTCCCCATATTCCGGGCCATGCTGTGCATGATCCCCACCTTCCGCATCCTGCTCCCCCGGGCAACAAAGCTCCTCCACCAAGGCTCCCCACACCCTAGCAGCGTCTAGCGACTTGTCATTAGAAGCACACCTGGCCAGTTGTAGACAAAGCGTCCCTTCATTCCCTGCCCAAACCAGGAAACTCGCCTTCCACCTCCTAAAGCTCGGTCCTGCCCTTGCCTTCCAATGCATGGTAAGCTCCCTTTTTGCCATTATCAGCCCCAAATCATAAAATTTGCTCGTAATTTTTGTACGGGGGATGTGCAGAAACCAAAGTAAAAGGCAAGTTCCCATGTCCACTGCCAGCTCACGCTCAGTCACTTGATTCAAACACGCCACCACATCTGCTCAGTAAGAGCCCAGACCTGGACAGGACCAGAACATATGTCCGAAGTCAGCCCCCTCCGCATTGCACTGAGGACACATTGATGGAGAGCCTCCGAAATACCGCAAAATCTTCGCCGGAGTTAAGTAGGCTCTGTGGAGAGTGTAAAATTGGACCAGTTGAAACCTAGCTTTGCGTGTGCCCTTCCAGGTGCGCCGCAACAGCTGCGACCACGCCTTCTCTGGAATAGGCCTACCAAGGTCCCCCTCCCATTTCTCCCGCAGGGCAGCCAGGGGCGCGAGCCCTTCCGTGGACAGCCGCCTATAGAGACAGGTAATGGCCTTAAAGGTGCCCGCCGCCATAACGACGTACTGACATCCCAAGGACGTTGGGGGTTCCGACAGCCCCATCTTCTAATGTTTCCGAATCCCGGACACCAAGGCAGAGTGAAGAAGAAAATCCCCCTTCAGCAAGTCAAAATCCCTCTGCAATTCCTGCAATGGCAACAAAACCCCGTCTCTGTATAGATCCCCAAGCATGTGAGCCCCACATTCCTCCCAGCCCGCCAACACCGACCAGTCTCCGCCATGTGGGAGAGCCGTACACATGCCCAAAGGAATTTCCGGGTCATATGGGACCACGAAGCCTGTTCGTTTCTGACTGCGGATCCAGTAGAGCCGAAGCGTGCGCTCCTCGAGTGTGAGCTGGTCCAACCGGAGTTTTTGCTGAAGCACAATAAATGACAACACATGCCTAGGGATGATCCTACCCTGCGGGCCCCCAGGGCCTCTGAACTTGCACGCCACGGCCTGCGTAAGCCATTGCAGCTGCGCTGCCAAATAATACCATTCAAAATCTGGAGCTGCCAGCCTCCCCTCCACCCTCGGTCTCATCAGAGTGGCCAACGCCAACCGACGTCTGCCTGATCCCCAAATGAACCCTTTCGTCAGTGCCCGGAGCGCCTTAAATAAGGAAGCCGGAATCCATATCGGCAAGGTGCAAAAGAAGTAAAGCAATCGCGGCAGCGCTACCATTTTCAGCAGCGCCACTCGCCCGGCCACCGACAACGGGAGGGTGCGCCAGAACGCCATACTCCCCTTAAACCCCCTCAGTGCGCCACCCACATTTCCCTCGAAGAGATCGGCAGGAGTGTGAAATATGCGGACGCCCAGGTACGGCAGGCAGGTTCCCAACGTAGGTCGTCAAGCGCCAAAGGCGCCTGGGCCCCAGGGGACAGAGGAAACAGGCAAGTCTTAGCCCAGTTAACCTGCAACCCCGAGAAGTAGCCAAACTCCCGGAGCAGGATTCTAGCGCCCGCAAGGAATCCCGCGCATCTGCTAGATACAACAAGAGGTCATACGCGTACAGGGAGATATGGTGTAGCTCTCCACGCAACGGAACCCCCTCATAGGAACGTCCCTTACGAGCATGCGCCGCTAGGGGCTCGATCGCCAAGGCAAACAAAAGTGGGGACAACGAACAGCCCTGACGAGTGCCTCTCTCCACCCGACAAGCCGCTGAGATAGTACGTCCCGTGCGGACCCTAGCTGTGGCAGAACGATATAACAATCTGGTGCAGCGCACAAAGTGGTCCCCCAGGCCAAACCCCTTCAGCACCCGAAACAGATATGGCCACTCCACGCTATTGAATGCCTTTTCGATATCTACCGACAGTACCACGGCCTCCGATGGGCCCTCCTCCCGGTCCCCCATAATCCACACTAACCTTCGAATGCATGCTGCGGTATTCCTCTTGGGATTGAAACCCGATTGATCCGGATGTACCAATGCGCTCATGTGGCCCATGAGTCGCGTGGCCAAGATCTTACTAAGTATCTTATGATCCACCAAGAGCATGGAGAGCGGCCGGTACGCCGACCTGGAGGATGGGACCCCATCCTTCTTCAGCAACGGTACTATGATCGCCTCCCTCAAAGTACACGGTAGCTTACCTACGTCCCACGCCTCCCTATACACTGCCTGCAGACGCGGAGCTAAAGTATCCAAATATGCGGCATAGAACTCCACTGGGAGACCATCCGCCCCTGGGGTCTTGTACCGAGCCATGTGTTTAACTGCTGCTCTGATTTCTCCTATAGAGATCTCCGCCCCCAGTTCAGAACCCTGCTCCGGATCCAATTGTGGCAACTCAGCATCTTCTAAGTACGCGTCCAGCCCGTCAGGCAGGTCCCGCATTCTACTCTGATACAACAGAGAGTAATAATCCAGGAATTGGTCATTGAGCTCCCTTTGCGAGTAAACCAGGCCCCCTGTTGGAGTAGCCAGCGACACTATTGATGTTCCCCTAACAGCCGGGTTAGCCAGCCAGGCCAGTAACGACCCTACCTTATCCCGTTCAGCGTGCGCGGACCATATATTCCTTATAATCATAGCAGCGAAGCCGCTCCACCTGTGTGGCTACCTCCTCCCGCGCCGCCAAGACCTCCCTCTGGGCGCCCCCGTCTGTATGACCGACGAGTTCCGCCTGGCGCAGTCGCGCCTCAGCTCGGTCAATATCCTGCGATAATACCTTGCGTGTCCCGGCGAAGGCCGAGATGCAAATCCCTCGCACCACCGCCTTAAGGGCATCCCATTCATGGGCTCTGCTCGTTGCCGTCCCTGAGTTACCCACAAAGTAGCGCTCCACACCCTCCCCGAGCTCTGCGTGAAACAGAGGGTCCTCCAGCGCCACCGGATTCAAACGCCAGGTCGGAATCACTTGCCGCTGATGCGACCAGAGGACCGTTATCAAACAGGGATTGTGGTCTGAGAGTGTCTTTGCCAGATACTCGCTATGGCACGTAAGTTCCAGGGCTCCCGGGGTACACAAGAAGCCATCCAGCCGAACATGTAGGTCGTGCGGCACAGAGTAGAATGAATAGTCCCTGTCAGATGGGTGATGCACCCGCCAAGCATCCACAAGTCCCCAGGCTGCCTGCCAGTCCCGTCTTACCTTGGCCACTCTGTGCACTGCTGACTGAGCCAGCGGGGGTTGAGAGCGATCCAGTTCCACATCAGTGACTGAGTTAAAGTCCCCCCCAAGAAACACCATGCCAACCAAAAAGGACGCCAGCCTCCCAGAGAGCCGTGCAAAGAATGCAGTGTAGTCAAAGTTCGGGGCATAGATACTGCAGAAGGTCACGTCCCTGCCATCCAACCGACCAGACACCACCACAAACCTCCCCTCCGGATCCACCAGTGTGGCCGTAGGTTGGAAAGGAACCCCAGAGCGTACCCAAATCAAGGCCCCTCTAGCAAAAGCAGAAAAGGTAGTGTAAAATAACTGTCCCCTCCATCTCTTCTGCAAAGCCAGCCCCTCAGCCCACATGTGTCTCCTGCAAAAAGGCCACCTGTATCCCCCTGCGGACCAAATATGCATGTACTTTATAACGTTTTCTCATGGAGTTCAGCCCTCGCACATTCACTTCAATTCAGGTCGGGTCGCCATACGGAAGTATACCACAGAACACACAGTCCAAAGCAGCCTAGCGGGCACACTGACAAATCCCCCCCACACAAACCATCCCCAACAAACCCAGATCCCTCCCATCCCCAGAACAGGCTCTAAACCACAGTTACCCATCCAAACACCAATCTAACAAGAAAGTACCCTGGTAGCTACCAGAGTCTCACAATATGTGTGAGGTAGAGGGGGTGACCCAGCACCAGCACGGGCCGGATAGCAGTCCCAACAATCTAGTCTGTATGTCGGCCTCAAGAGTCAAAGTCCCCTCCTCCTGGCAGCGTCCCGCCCCCAGCGACCCCCCCAAAGTAAAAAGTCCCCCCCCACCACCCCGCCCCCCCACTCAACCCAGGAACTATGCCCCCCAACATCATCAGCAGAACCATATTCGCCCCTTACCGGTCCACAAAGCATCGATAGGCTCGCCACCCTGTGCTGTATACAGTTCATAGTTAGACTGCCTCACTCGTCCAGTATTCCATCCGCGGTGCCCAGTGTGACCTTCGGTAAGTGTCCACTGGCTCTCTCAGAGTTCACCGACTCCTCCAACTCCTCCTCCTCAGAACTCCGCCAGGATCCCGAATCCGCTACCGAGGTCGCAGCCGCCGCTCCAGATATGACGGAGACCTCCTGTAAAGCCGCCTGCTCTCCAACTCCATCTGAGAATGCGATGGAGATCGTCCGCTCACCACACGCTTCCTGTGTCGGCGGTACCGGCGAGGCTTCGGCTGGGTCCCAGCCTCCAAGTCCCTCCACCCAGCACCGCTCCCACCCTCGCGGTACTGTTCCAACCAGTGCCATGCATCGTCTGGTGCATCAAAGAAATGAGCAGTCCCATTTGCCATCACCTTCAATCGAGCCGGAAAGACAGGGCATACTGGATCCCCTCCGCTCGAAGGGCCTTCTTAATTGCCATGAAAGAAAAGCAACTTCGCGGAACCCCTTGGGAATAGTCAGGGTAAAGAGAGACTAGAGCATTGTCAACTCTGTATGGGCCAGACGTCCGGGCAGTCCGCAGGATAAGGTCGCGATCCTTGAAATGCAGCAGGCGTGCGACCACCGGCCTCGGGGGACAGCCCGAAGCCGGCTGGCGGGCCGGCACTCGATGGGCCCTTTCAAGGGTGTAGAACTGCGATAAGCCCTCCGGCGCCACCACCTCTCGCAGCCACTTTTCAAGATAGCTGACCATGTCGTCCCCTTCGATTCTTTCGGGCAGGCCTACCACCCGTACATTATTGCGCCCTTCCGCCTCTTCGGCCCTCTTCTCAAGCAGTTGCACTCTGCACGACAAGTCACCCAGCGAGGCCTCCGTCGCCTTCTGGGCCGACTCCAGTGCCACCAGCTTAAGTTCCGTACTTTTCACGCGGTCAGCCAGTTTGCCATGGTCAGCTCGCAATAACCCAATGCTCGTGGACACCTGCGCTATATCCCGGCGCAGTGCCTCCCCGGATCCTCCAGGCCATCTGTTGCTGCCGCAGCCCCGCCCGAGTCATGGTCCTGAGGGTCCGGCGAGTTCTCTGCACGATCCAGCGGAGGCGCCCCCAGGCCGCGGCTTCCCCATGGCCCGACCACAAGAGCCCCGATACACCTCAGCTGGGAAGGGCCTCCCGCGCCGACCTCCAGAAGGAAGAAATACGCTTCAGCCGTCCCACGCAGCAGTCACCGCTTCAGTTGCCCCTCAGTGCCTCAGAAGCTGCTCCCAACAATCAGGTACCACTCAAGGGTAGAGGCAGCAACCACCACCAGGCAAGGGAACTCCACTACACCAGGCCACTCGCCAGGACCACCTTAGAGGGGAGCCACACCCCGTATCCGCCGCAAGTCGTCCACCTCAGCCACCCTCTGCGCTCCCAGGGCACAGGGCGCAGTAGTCCCGGGCACCTCCGCGAAGCCAGCAGCTGTCACACTAGGCACGCCGCAGTTCACCCACCGGGGTCCTCAGCTGCCACAGATGAGGCCAGCCACTCCTAGGCGCCCCGATCAGCGCGCTCCGTCGGGCTGCAGCTCAGTAGGAACACAAGGGAGCAGCCCACACCACGTCCCCATCGAAGCTATGGCGCCACCAGAGCAGGCATCGTGGGCCCCCCTCCAAGGACCAGTCCCTCAAGGAAACACGGGCCAAACGGCTTCAGGGCAGAGTCCCCGCAGCAACGTGCCCACCTTCACCAATCGTCCCGCAGCTAGGCTCTCTCCCATACCATGGCGCAGGAGATTGGGGGGCAAAGGGGGAGAAGCTCGCAGCCCAAAGCCCCCATTGTGCCCGCACAGTACCTCCGCCTCCACTCACGCACCAGGCCGCAGTCCGCCTTCCAGGCCTATCTTCAGGGCGCCAACGCTAGGCCCAGCCCGCCTCCGTCGCCGTCAGCACAGCAGCCGCTCCCGTACTTCGTCAGCCACCACAGGCTACAGCTCCAGCGGTCCGCCACAAGCCTCCGACGACCTCAGGGGCGCACACAGTTCACTCCGTCCACCTCCGCGTTCGGGCACCGCAGCGCGGGCCGGGTGTCGCCGCAGCCGGGATGCCGGTCTCCTCCGCCGGACCCCAATGTACGCGAGGCCGTGGATGGCAGGCCCCGCGCAGGCCCGAAATAAGATGGACGGGCCTCTCCAAGCCGGAGCCGTTTCAAGCGCCGAGCGGCGCAGCCTCTCGAGTCCGATACCCCTCTCGATCCGCAGGCAGGGAAGTTTGATGCAGGATAACTTCCGAGGCCGACACAGAGCTCTCAGCTCACGCGTCCATACTCGGTGGAGTCCAAGCCACGCCCCCCCCCCTCCCATATGCAATGTTGTTGTAAGGTCCGTACATACGCGATGCTGGGGGACGGTGCTGGGTTACGGTGGTGGGGTACGGTGCGTATATGTACAGGGCTGGGGTACGGTGCTGGGGTACGGTGCGTACATGTACGGGGCTGGGGTACTGTGTGTACAAGTACGGGCTGGGGTACGGTGCGTACATGTACGGGGCTGGGGTACGGTGCTGGAGTATGGTGCATACATGTACGGGGCTGGGGTATGGGACTGGGGTACGGTGCGTACATGTACGGGGCTGGGGTACAGTGCTGGGGTACTGTGCGTACAAGTACGGGGCTGGGGTACGGTGCGTACATGTACGGGGCTGGGGTACAGAGCTGGGGTACGGTGCATACATGTACGGGGCTGGGGTTCGGTGCTGGGGTACGGTGCGTACATGTACGGGGCTGGGGTACGGTGCTGGGGTACGGTGCGTACATGTACGGGGCTGGGGTTCGGTGCTGGGGTACGGTGCGTACATGTACGGGGCTGGGGTACGGTGTTGGGGTACGGTGCGTACATGTACGGGGCTGGGGTACGATGCTGGGGTACGGTGCGTACATGTACGGGGCTGGGGTACTGTGCATACAAGTACGGGGCTGGGGTACTGTACGTACATGTACGGGGCTGGGGTACGGTGCAGGGGTACAGTGCGTACATGTACGGGTCTGGGGTATGGGGCTGGGGTACAGCGCGTACACGTACGGGGCTGGGGTACAGTGCAGACATGGGTGGGGGGTACGGTGCTGACATACGGGGGTACAGTGCTGACATATGCGGGGGGAGGGGAGGCTGTATGACTCGTATCCCGGGCACAAGTTTACCCGGGTACGAGTGGTACTGCATTCGCTCCATACGGGGCCTTTTCCATGCGTTTGTGTATTCGGAAGGGCGGTACGGATCGTACCAGCGCGCTCAGACTGCAGTTTTACGATTTGTACGTAAAACTGTCCGGCTCCCTCTCGTACCCTTTTCCAGAAGCGATCCGTATGTACTTTTCACGTACGAATCGTACTTCACCGGTTGTATGGGACTTTTTACGAATCGTACGTAAAAATATACGGATACGAGTCGTAGGGAATTTTTTTTTAACGGATCGGAATCAGCACCTTTGTGTTTTGTTCGTATATGGATTGAAACCAGAGATTAGTGCAATGATATAGCAGCATATGATCTGCTGGCAAAGTCAATAGACTAAATTTTGAGGTATGCAAGTACTGTAGTGATGACATTGATTCAAGGCTTAAAAAGTTAAAGGAGAAAATGATGTGGGCACAAGTGAAGATGACAGAACAGCAACAAGAAAATAGTAATGTGCAACAAAGGGAGTCAGGTTGGACAGGCAAACAGTGGAGGTAGAGGAAAATTTCAAATGAGTAAGGAAGAAGCTAAAAAGAGATTTCCTTGTGATGCGTGCAGAAAGTTTGGACATTGGAAGAATGAGTGTAGATCTGGTCAAAAGGTTAATGAAGTAAATCAAAATTTTATTCCACAGATGCAGAATGAGGTGATTGGGAATCAACAGCAGCAGCAGGTAGTTGCCCCACAGTTACAGGTGCCACAATATGAGAAGTTGGCCTGGTATATGCTGTCCACTAGTAATAGTGGGCACCTTGCACCAGTCCAAACAACCCTTATTGATGATTCGGTTAAAGACATCCTTTATTGAAAGCTATCCTAGTGGTAGCTATGGAGAGCAGCCTTCAGGCTAAGTCTCGAAGGAATGTAAAGCAGCTTGGTTTACCAGATCATAACCTCCTGAATGACCAAATGAAAGGAGACTCACACAAGATACATATAAAATATATGTATTTATTACTAAACACTCTCTACTAACCTCTTTATGAGATTAGAGCACAAGCTACACAATATTAAAGCACTAGAATGACAGTAAATAGCACAATACACAGTGGGCCCCAGGGGGAGACCAAACCATATATTAAGAAAGTGGTATAACAACCACGACTTGACTAGACACAGTGCCTAGAGCACGTAGAATCGCTGGGACCCCAAGGACCCACCCAAGGTAGTGACACAGGGGACCCACGGGGGATGCGTGCAGTGTGAGAACACAGCCGCGAGCTCCGTACAATCCTATGGGAAAGTCGCGGTTGGAATTTTAAAGATTAAGGACACTTAGGAGAGTACTTTGAGCAAACCCTTTCAAACTTAGAAGGTTCTAAGCCAGCACCCATGTGAGCACCGGAGTACTCGTGTTACCTGACCCAGGGAAGCCGGGTGCATAGGTGTCAAATGGTATTGGGAATCTTCGTAGTTCTCAATGGCGTGATGCTGCAAAGTGCTGCTGCCGTGAAGAGGAAAAGTGTCCGGTGTGATCCAAGCCTGGATTGGAGAAGAGAAGAACCTGAAAGCAGAGGGGACAGAGTCTGGGTCACTTCAGGGTGACCAGGGGCTTGGTAGACGAATGCCCACCGATGTCGGGTGTTTCAGGTCCGAAGAGGTGAAGCTTGACTCTGCAGCCACGAGGACCAGGAGACGTCGACGACGGCCAAAGTCCACAGGCGAGCTGTCCCACGAAGGAAGTAGAGTGCTGGGGGGGTCAGTGTCCGGATTGGAGACCAACAAGTCTTGGCAACGGCAACCCACGCGGTCTGCGAAAAGATGCTTCGGTGTGGACCAGCAAGGTCCTGGGGACTCCCCAATCGATGGAGAGTCAGGGCACGTCTGGAGCAACCAGGGACCTACAGGTCAACGGACCAGGGAATCACAAAGGAACCTCGAGAGGAATCACTAAATACCTGCTCAAGGAACACTCGTGGAGTGTAGGCCAGTAATCTTTAGTGGAGCACTGCTCGGGGTCGAGACTTCAAGTAGCCCAAAGCACAGCCTCAGGAATCGCCAAAAAGCATATGCTGCAGCAAATGTGTACGGTGTCCAGGGATTCGGGTTGCACGGTCCCAACGAGGGCTGCGGGTCTCAGGTTTTCTGAGAGCACTGGTCGGCCTCGGGGAAGCTTAGGAACCCACCTCTTGTGTTGCAAAATCTTCTGAGTCCTTCAGGAGCTGCGTAGATGCAAACCGGTCAGATGCGTCTTTCGTGCCTGCCTTGCAGGGGAGTAACAACTTTACTCCAAGGGAGATTCTTTGGTCATCCAACGAAGTGTAGAAGATAGTTGAAGTACTTAGTTTCTGTAGCAGAGTTTTGTCCAGGTAAAATCTAAAGTCCTGTAACCAGGGGTACCTACTTTATACCCAAGGAAGGGGTGGGACAAACTCTGGGGACCCACCAAATGTGCCCCCAGTGCAGACATCAAAGCACTCTCAGAGTGCACCCACCCAGCCCCAATACACTAAAGCCTGTCTGGGAGGTGGTCACAACTTCCTGTGACAGGAAACGTATTGTCCAGCCGTCCCCTGCCGGAGTTTCGTCTAGCAGCAGGAGGGCAGACTCGTGTCTGTGGCTGGCAGCATCCATTTTGTGATGCCAGAGTCGGTGAAGCTGGTACCGGGTGTACTGGTGTAGTCATATTTCTCCCTCTAGTAGGGTGGAATCATACCTCCCACACCAGTTACTGGTGTGTGGAGGTATGATTCCAAGGTGGTTGACACCAAACACGACATGTTTCCATGCAGCCGTTTCAAAGTTAGCATTTACAGCGAGGTTATAATGCACTCAAGAGTATATGGTTGGCTGCATCACAAACAACCCCGGAATAAAGGTTCCAAAAGTTACAGAGGGGCTCTGCTCATGCATAGGCACCCTCTCACATAAAACCCAGCACCCTGCCTTCAGGATTGATAAGGCCTGCCATAGGGGTGACTGATAGGTTTATATTTGCAGTGATTAGGATAGATATAGTGAACCTATATCTAAGTAAGGGGTGCATGCACCACCTTATACAGGCTGCTGTAGCAGACCCGTGGTGTCATCTTGAATGATCTCCCAGGGGTGGCATAATACATGCTTCAGCCCCTAAGAGGCCTATGGGGTACCTATGCCCTGGGTTTATAGTATACCATATACTAGGGACTTATAAGGGTACCCCAGAATCCAATCTGTGGTGTACCTAAAGTACATGCAATCAATTTAGAGAGAAAGCAGCTAGGATGGGGTCCTGGATAGCCAGAAAACAGTGAAACATCAGCAAAAAGTGGGGGTAACTATAAGAAGCAGATCCTACTCTCCTACACACAACCTCCTATCCCCCATAATGTGAATGCTCATATACAGATGTACAGTGCAAGTTCCGGATTCCAAGGATAGGAGCAGTTTGGTAAGAATCCTCTAGTTTCGCAGTATTTGTTGTGGTGCAATGAGAGTGATTTGGATTCATCTCAATGACGGTGCCTATGGGGGGAGGAAGAGTGCGTACTTGGCTCATCTTTAGCGGTAGATCAGTCAGGTCCATTTGTTGATGGAAAGGTAGAAGGTAAAGATATCACCATCTTGTTGGACACTGATGCTACCCGTTCTACTGTGAGAGCAGCAGAAATTCCAAACCTACCCCTCTCGGGAGAAACTATCCAAGTTGTACGCGTTGCAAATAAACATATTAGAACTCCTGTCACAGCCTCGATAGAAGTTCATATTGGAAACTTCAAAGGCATGCATCAGTTTGTGGTATGTGATTCCAGTCCCATAAATCTCCTGGGCAGAGATTTGTTGTGCAAAATGAATTGCACTATTTATTGTACACCGGATGGTGTTGCATTTATGACACCTGATGAGGATGTTGAATACAAAGTCATGATGGCCCAACGAGAGTCAGAAGTGAGTGAATTATATTCACTCCTCACTGAGGAAGATTTGCCTGAAGAGTTAAAAAGTACAGTAAGATCAGATATGTGGGATTTCACAGGTAAAAAAATTGGGTTAATGAAAAATGTAGATCCAATTCAGATTACAGTAAAACATGGTGCTATATATCCAAATACCCCACAGTACAAAATGAGTCCAGAAGTAATTGCTGGAGTCACACCTGTGATTGACCAAATGATTGAACAGGGAATTCTAAAAGAAATAATGCGCAGTCCCTGTAACTCAACCATTATTGGAATTAAAAAACCTAATGGAAAATATGGAATAGTTCAAGATTAGAAGAAAGGTGAATAAAATTGTAGTGCCATGTTGTCCAGTAGTGCCAAATCCAGCAGTAATTCTTTACCAAATTCCTTGTGATACTGAATAGTACACCGTTATTGATTAATGTCAGGCATTTTTCTCCATTCCTTTGCACCCGGAAAGTCAATATTTGTTTGCATTCCGGTTTGGAAACCGTGTTTTGGCATGGTGCCGAGTTCCTCAAGGGTACACTGAGAGTCCTTCGATCTTTAATCGGATCTTGAAAAAATGTTTGGAGACTTTGGTTATGCCTGAAAATTCTGTCTTGGTTCAGTATATTGATGACCTACTGGTGGCATCAAAAACACGAGAAGCATGTGTAACAGACACAATTGCTTTACTGAACCATTTAGCAGGAGGACATAAATTGTCACCATCTAAATTGCAATACTGTAGACAGGAAGTTCAGTATTTAGGTAACAAAATTGAAAAGGGGGCCAGAAAGGTGATGCCAGAGAGAATCAGTGTGATCAAGAAAATGATTCCACCCAGAAATCAAAAGGAAGTGTGAATGTTCTTGGTAATGGTTGGATACTGCAGACAGTGAATCTGTGGTTTCTCATTGATTGCAAAACCTCTACAGAGGTTGACACGAAAGGATGTGAAAGATCCAATTGTGTTGGATGAAGAAAGAATGGAATCTTTTTCAAAATTATGGGACATTCTTTGTCAAGCACCTGCTTTGAGAATGCCAGATTATACTAAAGAATTTGCATAGTACTGTTGTGAGAGAGATGGGTGTGCACTTGCAGTCTAAACTGAGAAACACGGAAGGGCACGATGTCCAGTGGCATGCCTTTCTGCTACCCTGGATTTAGTGGCTGCAGCATTGCCAGGCTGTTTAAAAACAGTAGCTGCCACTTGTGTGAGTCTGGAACAAAGTGAAGCAATTATAATGGGTTACCCAGTAAAGGTGTATGTACCACATTCTGTTGAGATCCTTTTAACCCGCACTCAAACTCAACACATGACCTCTAGTCGGCTGACTAAATATGAAAGAGTGATCCTAGGTGCTAAAAATGTGACAGCGGTGAGGTGCACTACTGTAAACCCTGCTACATTGTTACCAAATTCAAGATGGGAGGAAGTGAGAGAGAAAGCAGAACATGATTGTCTGGAAGTGACAGAACTCTGTACTAAGCCCCGTCCTGATATAGAGGATGAACCCTTGGAAGATTCAGATCGTGAACTGTTTGTGGATGGATCATATTTGCGAAATGAAAAGAGTGAATTGTGTGCTGGTTATGCTGTCTGCACCTTATCAGGTGCACTAGAAGCATCCTGTCTGAAGAGGGTAAACTCTGCTCAAGTCGCAGAGTTAATTGCTCTGGCTAGAGCATGTAAATTGGCAAAAGGTCTAAAAGTAACAATCTACACCTGCACCGACAGTCAAGATGGATTTGGAGTTGTACATGACTTCGGTCAGCTATGGATGCAAAGAGGATTCCTGACTTTCTCAGGTTCCCCAATTCAGAATGGAAAAACTGTAAAGGAATTATTGGATGCTTTGCAGTTACCACAAAGAATTGCAGTTGTAAAATGTGCTGCACATCAATCAGGAGATGATGTGACAAAGGGCAACAGGTACGCGGATCAATTAGTGCGTTTCTGTACACAAAATATGATGGCCATAAACAGATCAATTGAAAGAGGAAATACCAAATGCCACCCTATGCTAACAACCACGTTTGAGACTTGGGATGAGGTAAGGCATATGCAGGAAGAAGCAAGTGATAAGGAGAAAGAAAAGTGGAGTAGAATCGGTTGTAGGAAATTGAAGAAAATGAGGTATGGGTTTATTACGATGGAAGACCATGATTACCAGATTCTTTACTTTCTCACATGGCCAGGATGTACCATGGAATCACACATATTGGAAGAAATATCGTATAATCCAAAGTGCAGGGTAATCGCAGAAAGTTTATGTCAAAGGTGTGCTATATACCAAAAACAAAATCCAGGAAGAAAGACAGTTGTAAGTTGGGGTGTATTTGGGAAAGTTGGAGGTCCTTTTACTAGGCTTCAGATCGATTTATTGAGTTACCACCATGTAATGGGCTGCAATTTGTCCTTGTCATCGTTAGTTTGTTTTCTCGCTGGGTAGATGTCTATCCAATGAGAAGGAATGACAGCCTCACAGTGGCTAAACTGTTGTTGAGAGAACTGATCCCTAGGTTTGGCTTTCCAGTCACTTTGGAATCAGATAGAGGATGTCAGGCCGAGCACCCGGTAATCACTGACTGCCCACATCCCGAGAATCATTGAGCAAAGACTACAGTTCCCATGAGGCACAGCGCGAGGCGCGTTCTACATGACGCATATGCGGTGCACCAAACCCTTATCCGTGAGCCCGGAAGAACAGGCAGACGCTGGTTATTCCGCTGCAGTGAGCAGTCCTGGCGATCCTTGAAAGACGTTCCGACCCGACGACCTGCTTCTGCACTTCCCGATTCAGGCCGTGAGTACTTGCCGCAGAGCCGTTCCTGATCCTGACTCGGCGCCTTCTTTGTCCGCTCCTCTGTTGGGGAGACTCCTTGGCGGAGCCTCATGCAGAGGAGCGCTAACGCCTCCCGTGGTGCTTTTTCCCCAACCCGAAACCGGCACCTTCCTTGTCCGCTCCTCTGTTGGGGAGACTCCATGGTGGAGCCTCGTGCAGAGGAGCGCTAAAGCTTCCTTTGGGGCATAATCGGTTCCTCTGTTGGTGAGACTGCTTCCGCGTCTCGTGCAGAGAAACCTTAAGCTTCCTGTAGACGCCCCGTTAACTAAGCAGCCTCAGCAGCGTTGCTGATTTCGTGGCAGTGGTCCCCTCTACAGGCTCTCAGCTGATGGAGTGGTCATTCTGCGCGCAACTCCGCACACAGAAGCAGTAAGACTCCCTATCGGGAGACATTGATTCTCAGTATTGTTTAATATTGCTGTTGTGGTGAGAAGACGTGACTGGGGCACACTACGTTTGATACAAACTCATTTCGCACCACTATTTACTTAACATTCGCCCCTGTTGGAAAGGAAGTATTTCTCGCAGAGGTTTGACAATTATTGTTTACTTTGTATGACGGAAAGTGAGGCACCACTGTGGCTAAAACAGTAACCACTGTCTTGTTCATTCTCTTTTCTTTCTGTCCAGGAGAGGGACAGTGTGAAGGGGGTAGAAAATCACTGGGTTGCTCTACAAGCTACACTTCCCTAGAACTTTGGGTAGGTGAGGATACTCTGATTAGAAAGCACTCGCTTACTCACCTTTGACGGTTCTGAGTGCTTAATGCGTTTTTCTTCTGCTTATCTCATAGGCTGAACCAGTGTCACCCCCCTGTTCCCTCTCTCCCGGCAAGACAGCTTTGTTCTCTTTCTTTTCAGGTAGGGGGCTGACCCTTATAGAGTATCCCTCCACTAGCCACTGCATGCCCACGAGACTGTGTTCCACCACGTAGATTGATTGTGTGTTTTCTCTTTACAGATCTCCTTCCCTGCAGTCCCTACCCTTTCCTTCCCTCGCTCGACCACTTCACTAGTCCGCGTTATTCTGTATTCCGGACTTGGGGAGGTCGAGAGGTGGATCCCATTCAGCATCAGCACAGCTCCGAGGAAAACAGGAAGACGGAACGTGACAGAATAACCAGCCCACTAATTCCTCCCGGTTGTGCTGGTGTGAGAATGGCCACCTTGGAGGATGTCATGGCAGCCTTGGCCCTTGTTCAAGCAGAGCTTACGGCCTCACGTACTGAGACCGCCGCTCTCCAGGCTAGAGTAGAGAGGATGCAAAGGAATCCTTTTGATGCAGGGGAACCCTCGCGCCATCCACCAGTTCCTGTAGTCGTTGAGATGCCCACACAAATCCCGTTGGCCTCTCCTGAACGGTTTTATGGGGATAACAGAAAGGTGCAAGTGTTCATAACCCAGGCCCTGCTTCATTTTAACTGCAAACCAAGGTTATTCACCACAAATCAAGCAAGAGTGGCCTTTGTGATATCCTATTTGGCCGGAGAAGCAGCGCAGTGGGCAGTACCATTGGTAAGAAGAGATGACCCTTTATTGTACGACTGGGACGCCTTCAGAACCGAATTCGAGAAAACCTTTGATAGAAGGACCGAGTCCTTCGCGGCAGACAGAGACTTATTGGAACTACGCCAGGGTAGTACCGACTTGATTACTTACCTGAACCATTTTCGGCGGTTGGTGGCAGAGACAGACTGGCCAGAATCCAAGCAAGCCGCCTTCTTCTACCAAGGATTGAAGGATGAGCTGAAAGACGTCCTTGCCCAGATTGACCTACAACCCTCCACGTGCTCAGCTCTCATTGAGTTGACCTTACGACTGGACCATCGCCTCAAAGAACGGAAAGGAGATCACCGGCGAAAGGACAGAACTCCGTTACAACCTGACCGCGGTCCTTCTATGGACTCTTCGGCTAGCAAACCTGAACCTATGGAAATCGGAGCCGTTCGAGCCTCCCTCACCCTGAGCGAGAAAGACCAGAGAAGGAAACAAGGCCTCTGTCTCTATTGCGGCAAAAAGGGGCACTTCCTACGCGATTGTCCCGTACGACCACGGTATGGACGCTCCCGACCGGGACAAATGGCCGCTGTAACAACCGAAAAAGACACGGAAAACTCCAAAGCTTGAAGGCACACGAAGGGGAGCCATGAAGCACGTATCTGATCCCTTCGGTTAACAGCCATGACACTGTAGAGACAAAGCATTTCTACATTGAGTTAGACATCCTGATGGAAAAACGAAGAAAGCAAACACAGGCCATGGTTGATTCCGGCGCCACTGGGTGCTTTATTGATTACAAAGAAGCCCAACGACTACAGTTACAACTCGTCTGGAAAACAACCCCTGAAAGGGTATACGCCGTGGACGGCAAAGAATTGGAGTCAGGCCCTATCAGTTACGTTGCCCAAGAATATGAAATCGTCTATGGTGGGTATCACCACGAAATGTTGTCCTTCCAAGTGATTCACGCCCCGCACTATGGAGTGATCCTAGGTCTCCCCTGGCTCCAGAAGCACGAACCTACCATACAATGGACCACCAAGACATTAATCTTGCAATCCCACTACTGTCAGGAGAGGTGCAACCGGTCCCCCAAACGACCCTCAAAAATGTTGGCCGCTAGTTTTCATGTGGCAACAGCGGCAGAAAAGGACGTGACACTGCCAGAGTGCTATGAGAAATACGCGGAAGTGTTCAGTGACAGTAAGGCGGAAGAACTTCCCCCACACCGGGACTACGACTGCCGCATCGATTTGGTTCCGGGCGCTGAAATTCCGTGCGGTAGGATTTATGCACTCACCACTCCTGAAAACCTCCATCTCCGGGAATATCTGGACAAATACCTGCAATTGGGATTCATCCGCCCTTCCAGATCTCCAGCGGCGTCCCCCCTTTTTTTTATCCCCAAAGCCAACGGGGATTTGTGGTGTTGCATTGATTATAGAGCCTTGAATGCCATCACCGTTAAAAACCAATACCCATTGCCCTTGATTCCGGTTCTCCTGGAGCAAGTAAAGACAGCGGTGGTGTACACCAAATTGGACCTGCGAGGGGCATATCACCTGGTTCGCATGAGAGAAGGCGATGAATGGAAGACGGCCTTCAAGACGCGGTATGGGCTCTTCGAGTACTTGGTCATGCCCTTCGGGCTGTGTAACGCCCCGGCCGCGTTTCAGTTTTTCCTGAACGATGTCCTGCGACCATTTCTAGATCGATTTGTGGTTGTCTACATCGACGACATTCTGGTATATTCCGCTACCGAAGAAGAACACAGAGTCCATGTAGGAAGAGTATTACAGGCACTTCATGACCATCAACTCTATTGTAAAATCTCCAAATGTGAGTTTCATGTGACCACGGTGGGGTTCCTGGGGGTGATGCTTACCCCATCGGGTCAGGTTATGGCGGAAAGAAAAGTGCAAGCGATCCTCGACTGGCCACAACCCCGGACCGTGAAGGAAATCCAGAGTTTCTTGGGTTTCGCTAACTTCTATAGAAGATTTATCTCTAACTTCTCGGATAAAGTAACACCTCTCACCAGACTTACCAGGAAAAAGGTTCCTTTTCACTGGTCTTCCGACGCCCAAAGAGCTTTCGAACTGCTCAAACGAGCCTTTACTTCCGCCCCTGTGTTGGCTCATGCTCGTCCTGAGATGCCTTTCATCGTGGAAGCGGATGCTTCAGAAGCGGCAGTGGGAGCGGTTTTATCTCAGAGGAACGAAGAAACAGGACACCTTCACCCAATTGCGTTCATGTGCGAAAGATCAACTCCGCAGGACAGAACTACACGATCGCGGAGAAGGAGCTCTTAGCGATAAAGGATGCGTTTAGTAAATGGCGACACTGGTTATTAGGGGCTGTTCACCAAGTCACCGTTTACACCGATCATCGGAACCTCCAATTCATGCGAGCCGCACGTCATCTCACCCCTCGTCAACTCCGGTGGATGCTGTTCTTTGCAGAATTCCATTTCCTCATCACCTTTCGCCCCGGCAAAGACAATCAGAAAGCCGACGCTCTTACGAGACAAGAAACGTCGACGTTCCAATCCGGAACCATGGAAAGGGCCATTATCGAACCCAACAGAGTGATCGGGGCCATCCACACGGATCTGTTTTTACAGAAGACCAAGCAAGGACTGAATTCATTTACCTGGAGGACCTGGTCGAAATTCCACCCAGAATGGAAAAGCCACCAGGGTCTGTTGATGAAAGGTCATCAACTCTTGATTCCAACGCAGGAGTTACGAAGAATGGTGTTCGCATGGTGTCACGACCTTCCCTGTGCCGGGCATCCCGGAGGGAAGAAAACCCTGGAAAAGGTACTGAGACAATTCTGGTGGCCCTCGGTTCGTACAGACGTCTTGTCTTGGGTCAAAAGCTGCGCCACATGTGCCCAGATGAAAGCTGACCATCGCCCCACTCAAGGATTGTTACAACCCCTACCTACACCCGACACCCCCTGGGAACGTTTTTCGGTGGATTTTATTGTGGGGTTACCCCGGGACCAAGGGTGCACCGCCATAGTGGTTGTAATTGACTATCTAGCCAAGATGGGGCACTTTATCGCCTGTAAGCAAGTTCCAACTGCAAGCTCCTTAGCCAAGCTACTATTAACCCATGTGATCCGGCTTCATGGCCTTCCGAAAGTCATCATATCGGACAGAGGGGCCCAGTTCACTGCCCGTTTTTGGAAAACCTGGTGCTCAGAACTCAAGATAGAATCCGCACTTTCCACCAGTTTTCATCCGCAAACCGATGGCCAAACGGAAAGACTCAATCAGACGTTAAAACAATTCCTCCGCTGTTATGTTGACAACAATACAGAGGCATGGGTGGAGTGGCTATGGGTAGCAGAGATAGCTTACAATAGCGCCAAACACGCCTCCACACAACACTCCCCTTTCTTTAGCACTTACGGTTTTCACCCCCGGTTTACTCCACTCATCCTTTCCCATCAGAACTCCAAACTCCCTACTGTACAAGAAAGGCTAAAACATATCCGCAACACTTTACGAGACACACGGGATAAACTGCTAAACGCCAAGAAGCAGTACAAAGCCCAGGCAGACAAACACCGACGACCAGGTCCCACATACAAAAAGGGGGAGTGGGTTTGGCTGTCAACAAAGAACATCAGGTTAAAAAAATACAGCTCTTTCCACCCTAAATTCATAGGTCCTTACCGTGTGATCCGGCATGTTAAACCTGTAGCAGTCAGACTGAAATTGCCAACATCCCTACATAAACATCCAGTCTTTCATGTCTCCCTCCTTAAACCGTCCCACTGCCCGGTGAAGAAACGTCCGGTGCCTATATGGGTACAACAAGATCAGGAGTATGAGGTACAAAGTGGTGAGAGACAAGTTATGGTACCTGGTGGCATGGAAAGGGTATGGGCCAGAAGAAAACTCCTGGGAACCGGCAACCGCGGTACATGCGGCCCGTTTGGTTGCAGCATTTCATGCAAGATACCCTGATAAACCGAGAGCCAGTCATTGTTCTCGGAAAGGTGGATGTACTGTCAGGCCGAGCACCCGGTAATCACTGACTGCCCACATCCCGAGAATCATTGAGAAAAGACTACAGTTCCCATGAGGCACAGCGCGAGGCGCGTTCTACGTGACGCATATGCGGTGCGCCAAACCCTTATCCGTGAGCCCGGAAGAACAGGCAGACGCTGGTTATTCCGCTGCAGTGAGCAGTCCCGGCGATCCTTGAAAGACGTTCCGACCCGACGACCTGCTTCTGCACTTCCCGATTCAGGCCGTGAGTACTTGCCACAGAGCCGTTCCCGATCCTGACTCTGCGCCTTCTTTGTCCGCTCCTCTGTTGGGGAGACTCCTTGGCGGAGCCTCATGCAGAGGAGCGCTAACGCCTCCCGTGGTGCTTTTTCCCCAACCCGGAACCGGCACCTTCCTTGTCCGCTCCTCTGTTGGGGAGACTCCATGGTGGAGCCTCGTGCAGAGGAGCGCTAAAGCTTCCTTTGGGGCATAATCGGTTCCTCTGTTGGTGAGACTGCTTCCGCGTCTCGTGCAGAGGAACCTTAAGCTTCCTGTAGACGCCCCGTTAACTAAGCAGCCTCAGCAGCGTTGCTGATTTCGTGGCAGCGGTCCCCTCTACAGGCTCTCAGCTGATGGAGTGGTCATTCTGCGAGCAACTCCGCACACAGAAGCAGTAAGACTCCCTATCGGGAGACATTGATTCTCAGTATTGTTTAATATTGCTGTTGTGGTGAGAAGACGTGACTGGGGCACACTACGTTTGATACAAACTCAGTTTGCACCACTATTTACTTAACATTCGCCCCTGTTGGAAAGGAAGTATTTCTCGCAGAGGTTTGACAATTATTGTTTACTTTGTATGACGGAAAGTGAGGCACCACTGTGGCTAAAACAGTAACCACTGTCTTGTTCATTCTCTTTTCTTTCTGTCCAGGAGAGGGACAGTGTGAAGGGGGTAGAAATTCACTGGGTTGCTCTACAAGCTACACTTCCCTAGAACTTTGGGTAGGTGAGGATACTCTGATTAGAAAGCACTCGCTTACTCACCTTTGACGGTTCTGAGTTCTTAATGCGTTTTTCTTCTGCTTATCTCATAGGCTGAACCAGTGTCACCCCCCTGTTCCCTCTCTCCGGGCAAGACAGCTTTGTACTCTTTCTTTTCAGGTAGGGGGCTGACCCTTATAGAGTATCCCTCCGCTAGCCACTGCATGCCCACGAGACTGTGTTCCACCACGTAGATTGATTGTGTGTTTTCTCTTTACAGATCTCCTTCCCTGCAGTCCCTACCCTTTCCTTCCCTCACTCGACCACTTCACTAGTCCGCGTTATTCTGTATTCCGGACTTGGGGAGGTCGAGAGGTGGACCCCATTCAGCATCAGCACAGCTCCGAGGAAAACAGGAAGACGGAACGTGACAGAGGATTGCACTTCAATAATGAAATAATTCGAATGATTTGTGCAGCATTACAAATTGAGCAGAAGCTGCATTGTGCCTGTCGACCAGAGGTATCTGGTATTGTTGAGCAAATAAATGGCACAATAAAGTCTAGATTAGGTAAGGTATGTGCATCTACAACACTGATATGGACTGACGCTTTACCCCTTGTATTGATGAGTCTTAGAATTATTTCTGACAAAAAGACTGTATTAAGTCCTCATGAATTGTTAATGGGAAGAGCCATGAGACAAGCATACATACCTGCGAACAAACTGAGGAATAGGTCTGATTATCGTGTGCTCGATTATTGCAAAGGACTGGCTGAACTGGTGCGTTCTGTGTCTTGCCAGGTTGGAGGAGATGCAACAACGACACAGCGGAACCAAGCACATGATTTGAATCCTAATGAGTGGGTTCTAGTCAAGAAGCATGTGAGGAAAACGTGCCTAGAACCCCGTTGTTGCGGCCTTTACCAGCTCATATTGGTGATGACCACAGCAGTGAAGTGTTTTGCCCTGCCAAATTGGATACATGTACGCCATACCTGTCTAGTCCCAAGTCCAATTGAAAGACCTGAAGAACAGCAACTGGTAAATCAAAATCAAAGACCAGCAGCTGAAGTGTGCGAAGCAGAAGAGTCTGGAGTAGCAGATTCTGATGAACGTTTTGATGATGAACAGCCAAGCACAAGTCAAGTAAAGAGGGGACCTGTTGCTGAGACTGAAAAGACTGCTTTTGAGTCAGAAAAAGGTGAGGTTGCTGTTGATCCTGAGGGAAGTGAAGCAGCTGTGGAGACAGAAGAAAAAGAAACAGCTGATGAGCCAGAAGTAAGACCAGAAGAGAGTGAAATCACAAATGAGCTAGAAGAAGGTGAACTCACTGATGAATCAGAGAAGAGTGTTGATTCTACAGAAAAATAAAAACAAGGGAACAGAGAAAAACAGAGAGAAAGAAGACAAAATAAAAGAAATAGTGAACAAAACACAGAAGGTGAAAAAGTAGTACAGAAAATGAGACCTTGAAAGGGAGACGATTGGTCAAGTGGAGCAAGAAGACTAAAGTATAGAACAGTGAAGAGAAGATTGAGGAAAAGACCAGAGCAAAGTGACGAAGTCTCAAGCCAAACAGAACCAGATAATACAAGAAAAAAGGCAACCCGAAAATAAAAAAAAACAAGAATTCCATGTAGAACGTAGAAAGCTCCTGAATGGACCTACGTCATACTAGAAGAATTTGAAAGTTTAGGTCTAAGTGAAGAACATGACAGTAGTGATACTGAAAAGGAAGATGAGAACAAACTGACACCACCTTAAAAGGAACTGTAAGAGATTAAGGTGAAATTGTCAGTTGAATTTGAATTAAAGACACAAGAAAACCAAAAGATTGAAATAAAAGAAAGAGGTGAAGATGAAAGTCATTAAGTGTAGGATCACACAAAAATCTATTTTTAGATTTTTTTTAGAATAGTATCCATATAGATTATTATTTTTTTTTTAGATTATGGACGAGAAAGATTGTTCGATTTTTGCATTTTTGTAGTATATAAAAATAGCAGAAGTGACTGGACAACCAAAATCTAGTCTAAAACGTAGATGTATTAAAACCTGCTTATGTAGTGTTTTCCTATTAACACTTATATGGATATTATTAATTTTTGTCTTACCCATTTTTAATGTGAATAACATTGGAAATAATTCTAATGATGTGTTGATTGAAGGAATGAAAGATGTTTCTAAACAACCTATGAATACTAATATAGAACAAACGGATTGAAGCATTCCCCATCATGACAAATCAATTAGTGATTTTTCGTTAAATGTATTTACCAAATTGTTATTTGAATATACTAATACTATGAATGTGAGTGATTGTTATGTCTGCATGCAATTACCTTTGTCTGTCTCAGAAGGCGTAACATATCACCACCTTGTAGCTCAACCATTTCATCTTTGTATGGCATTGGATATGTGCCCACCTGTACCATGGAACTGACTTTCTGAAAGTCTGTACAAAACAAATACTGCCATATAGTTTTGAGAGAGTACAATTGGTGAGGTCAGTGCACTAAGAGATGGCTTCTTTATGGCACTCTCTAACGTCCCTTGTATCTCTTTTTCTATTACTATTGGACTGCCTTGGGGATTCCTGTTGAGATTTTATATTTTTGTGGTGTTGAGATATTCTAAGATGTTGTACAGGTCCTTTCTGGATTTTCACAGAGCAATTCCAGCAAGTATGCTATGAGATTCTTTGTGCCATTTTATTCATATTTAGTCAAAAGTTCTCCCAAAAGTTTCAAGGAGTTTTCTGATGTTTCTACATTGGTGAACTCTAGATTCATGGAGTGGATAAGGTCACTATAAACGAGGTACAATTTGGATCTGACATTGCCTCTCCCTGGCCTTGACTCACATTCAAGATGTTTATGGGATTTATATTTATTTATTTGAGAGTTTTATATAGTGCTAGCTAGACCAGAAGGTATCAAAGTGCTTTACAACAGTAAATGTTCACATTAAAGATAATATGTGTGTTCGCTGATGTCTTCGTAGGATTTATAACTGACTAAAGCTCTTTTCACATTCATTGCAATGGTATGGTTTACCTCTGTGTGTGTGTTTGCTCATGTACTTGAAGGTGTGATGACCGAATAAAGCTCGTCACACTCTTCCCCTGTGTGTGGTCGCTGATGTCTTTGTAGTTTTGATATGCGTACATTGTCAAAAAATTGCATTATTATACTAATTGACTATTACTCCAAATGATGGATTGAAATTAATATAGTGGTTTACCCACCGACCAAAACATTATTTAATTTTTTGAAGAAGTAGTAAGCAGAGAGGGGTTTCTAAAACCCTTGATAAGTGACAATGGGGCCAAGTTCCTGTATGACAAATTGAAAGCTTCCTAAAAGAAGCTGGTATCAGCAAAAAAATGTATTTCTCGTTATTCTGCACAACCCAATAGTTTGATGGAAACAACCAACTTTGTTTTAAAAGGTTGTGATCAGTGGGCTGTCAGGTGTCATTTACCAGCTGATGAAATGGTACTGGCTTTGTGGTGGTGTCATTGTACCACACCACATTCAGCAACCAAAGGAATCGCTGTTCCTACTTAACATTGTTGTGTCTGGGTTGGATACATTGGTGGAATCATAACAATAGTGTACCCATTGCAAGTGGTGTATGCTGTAGTGTGGATACTTCTCAGGCCAGTTATAAGAGAAGCATAAAAGAGTGGAGGTTGGTGACTGAATAACTATTTGAAATCTTGGTTTTGTATGGAAGGAGAAATCTAAATTATTTCATCTCTGATAGGTGTGAAGTTTGCATACCAGTCCATTTGTGTACACAATGGCAACAGGTGGTGAAATATGAGGTGTGTGATCAAGATGCCTCCTTGTGGTGCGGAGGCACACAAACACAGAGACCACCTGTCAGGATTTGGGGAAAATGGATTGACAAAAAATTGCCTGTCAAGAATCCCACTCATTCACCTTTTCCAACTGAAATATGATATGACAAAATATCTCAATTAGGATACAGGATGAAACATGGTCTTAACCAGAGTCTCCAGTGTTTCTCCAACACTGGAGACTCTGGTTAAGACAAGGCACTGCATATCAGCTTAGGACCTTGAACCATAGCTAGGTACTCTTTGAAAATGTCACATCACTGACAAATCATTATTCTCTCAGGACAAAAATCATTCAAATATGCTTTGTATTGAAAAACAAACAACTGTGCACTACTGAGCTCCTCTCCGTCTGGGAACCAGTAATGTAGCCCCAGGACAACGAGATAGGGTAACCATGTTCAACTGAAATCACATGAAGCATGGGGAGAGGAGTTGGCCTAACGGTTAGGTCGGTCAACCTCGAATCTGGGGAACCTGGTTCGAGTCTCGGCAATGACGCTGAACATCCTGTGATTCTGGGCAAATCACGTAATCTCCGCGTGCTTAACACAAATGAAAAGTGTCCTCATGTAACGCAACTGGTGCTATGTAAAGCGCTCTGATACCCGATATCTTCGGGTCAAGTTTGCGCTATATAAAACTTATTTTAAAAAAGCATAAGTCCATGTGGTCTTTCCCTTAGGCTGGGTGTCCCCTCCCTCTAGGTCAAGTACTATACACACGGTTTGTTGGTTTTGGTGTTCGTTTATTTCTTTCAGGGGCTCTAGGTTGGTATCACCTAGGTAGGTTATATAACGGAGTTTCCGGGTCTCTCAGTGTTCTCGGGCGGGTTCTTCCACTTGGGCCTCGTCCAGGGACTCCGGTCTCTTCACACAGGTGTTCGTGGGGGTTTAGGCACGTTCGTGAAATAGAAAAGAAAAGAAACCAGGCTTTAGCCTACAGAACAGTATGGGTATGGGTTTATTAAGGAGGGGCAAAGGTAGTGCTGACCGTCACCAGGGCCCTGTCGCCAGTGTTTAGGTGCCTAGGTGGAGAGGGATGTCAGGTGACTGTTTGTGGATGCCCCTCATGCGTCCCCATAACCCCCGAAAGACTCCCAAATACCCGCTCGGCACTTGCCTGCTGCCACGACCCTCCCCCGGGGCCGTGGTGATGGGAGACCCAGTCTCCTTGCTCTCGGGGAGATCAGCGGTCTCAGGGGCGGCGCTCCACGAGCTGTTGTCGTCCTGTTTCTCCTCTGCGTCGTCTGCTCTCCACTCGTCCTCTTTCTCGATCGCTCTCCACTCTTCTGCCTCCTCGTCACTCGCTCTCCGCTCTTCTTCCTTCTCGAACGCTCTCCACTCTTCTTCCTTCTCGATCGCGCTCCACTCTTCTTCCTCCTTGTCGCTCGCTCTCCGCTCTTCTTCCTTGTCGCTCGGTCTCGCCGGTAGACAACCTCTCGTCTCCTCCGGCCGGCCTCTTGTAGCGGAAGCACCGCCTCTTCCGGGGAAGCAACTAGTCCGTCCCCTACACTTCCGGGAGTACCGACGGCGGCCATGTTGGGTCGGTCGCCGCCGGCGTTGAGACGGTCCAGGGGTCGCTCACCACCACAGTCCATTAAGACAGAGGTTTAGGGTATGGTCAAAGCAAAGAAAGAGGAAACAGACAAGGGGAAACACAAAAAATGCATGAAAGCAACTGATGATGAGCTAATCGGCAACAACATGGTCGAAACAGTGGGGGGTATGCTTGCAGGAGGAGATTTTATATTCCACAGACGTTCTGCCCTGGAACAAGGAACTGATTCCGTGTAAGTCTAATTTTCTCCAGTGCACTAATATTCAACTACCTGTCTTCCATTCTCTACATTCTTTTTATGCAGGATCCATATTTCAGTTGCAGTACCTGCCGTTGTTCTACATTGCTGCAAAAGCCAACACCACTGTGGTGGTGTCTAGTTTGATCATAAACGTGATACTGTGCAACCACGGAAAGGGTTCTGGCATGTGCAAGTTCTAATGTAATGAATGATTCAAATGAAGAACCTGTTGGGGCAGTTGGTAACTGTTTAACTCTCAATAAAACCTTTCTCCTAATGGAAATGCAACTGACAAAAATATTGACTTCACAAATATTAACAATAAAAAATACACGTAAGCATACAAATATTTGCTATCAAAATATCTACTACAAAATATAGCAGTATATATAGCCAGGATAACAAAAAACCTAAACAAAATAGGTAATACAGAAATATAGCAAAGAAACAAATGTAAAAATGTAAAAATTAAATGGTTTTTAAATATTATATCAATTTTAAATGTAAGTATAAATACTTTTACAATATATTTAATATGTATACCCCTTTTCTATACAAACCTAGGAACTGATCCACATTGGTAAAGAAATGTTTTTTCATATTTAAAAAAAATAATAATTAAAAAATATATATTTTTAAAAAGCATATTAATTAACAACAAAAAGCTTCCCAACTAGAAGCCCCTCTCCTAGGCTCAAAATCTGCATACATAGTGACCCTAGACTCTTTAGAAATAAACAGCATTATCGTACTAATCTAAAAAAAATAGCACTGGTAGAGCAACAGCAGGGTGGCTGGCATCGCAGAGCAGGGTGTGTCAAGAGGGCAACAAGAAGACCAAAGCGTAGCACTGGCTGTGCCAGTACAAAGACACTACAAAACATATGAGCTTTAGACAGCAACCGGAGGAACTCAGATAAGGGGGAATTGTCCTATGGCACATACATTTGCGACATTCTTTCAAAAATGTAATGCCAAAAGGGATCCACCTGATCTGACCATACTGAGAGAGTTCCCATGCGAATCAACACTTCGACAGCTCACAAATGAAGATAGAGATCTCCTGGAAGAAAGATCTGTTAAGAGGAAGTTTCAGATGCCCTGAGTCATTTCTAAAGGGGGAAGACGCCCAGCCCCAATGGCTTCTGAGCAGAATTCCTAAAAACATTGCACGAGTGACCATACCACCACTCAGGCCCATGTTAGAAGAAGGTCTTATTGTGTTGGAACGTGTTTGATGTGCGACCTGCACAGATAACAATGATTCATCCACAAGATACGCCACAGTAGCTATGTGATTCCTGTAGTCCCAAATCGTTTACAAATATCAAAGCTACAATTATAGCTAGAGTATTAGCCATGCAGCTAGTTGGCATGATTGAGTCCATAGTATATCCAGGCCAATGTGTATTAATGCTCCATAGATCTACTAAGCATAATATTAGATGACTGCTCAATCAGCGCCCTAGCTCTTCCTGATCGGCTACAGGGCCCATTAGCATTGCTGATGGTGGACTTTGAAAAAGCATTTGATTCAGTGGGCTGGGACTATTGATTCATGTTTTTAACAAAGATTAACCTTGAGCCCAGGTTACTGGTACACACATCTCTGGTACACTAACGTATAGGCAGGGAGATATCAGATGTGTAGAAGGCCATTGGGCAGGGGTGCCCGGGTGCTCCACTGCTCTTTGGCATAACAATTGGCCCCCATGCAGAATGGGTTAGATATATGTCATGAGAAGGGGTTTCCAATAAGCGTCTCGTATAGCGGTCAGAGAGTCTGGATTTTGAGTCCTTCAGATGCTTTATCATTTTGGCACATACTTTGGCCAATAAATAAACCCATCCAAATCTGTGCTCTAACCAATAGACGCTGATGAGTCAGATCGGGAATGGGTCTCAGGCTTAAAGATTGTTACAGAGGGCTTCAGATATCTAGGAATTTACATAGTTAGGGATGAAACACATGCATGGTAACACAAACGGGTGACCTAAGTAAATAGACTGCAGGATGACCTTGCTTCTTGGTCCCACCCTTCTGCCACCACAGATATAGAAAGCAGCTATCCTTAAAATAGATTCTCTATTGCAACTCTTAAATCAACTCCAAAGACACCCACATAGAATCCAGAGGGCCTTCTTTATACAAATGAATTCCATGACTATAGTCCTTTTCTTGCATTGTAATGGCACATAGGTGCTGTGTACATTGTGTCATACTACTGCCCGCACTCTAGGTTGTGGTGAATGGATGACTCAATGAACAGTAATCAGCTCATTATATGCAACAGAGGAGAAAGGGGTAATGAGATACACGACCACTGCACTCCTGTACAAGTGGAGCACAGGCTGGTAGAAGGTATTGGTTAAAGAAACTCTGCTGTTGATTGGTAACATGCTAATCCAAGTTAATACTTCATAAGTCTTTCATAGGTGGGATAACATTGGAGTTTCCATACTGGGTGACATGATTACTGGTCTAACTATGTGTTCTTGCCCAGATCTTCAAACCAATTATAACATGCACAAACATCAGGTCCAAAGGTATCTTCACCTGAGACATGTCTTACTTCCTATGTTAAAGACCTCACTGAGCTCCCTAAGTTTCACCACTTAGAGAAAAAACTTCTAAGGGTGACATTGGGCACAAAGAGATATCCACGCTCTATTGCTTGTTTGTTCTGAGCTTTGTTGATGTCCTCAAGCGGGCCTGAGAGAGGGATATGGGTACTCTTGTAGACAAAGAATGGCAGGATGCAAGGATAGCACCACAAGAGGGAGCTATAACCGCCCAATTTAGGATTACTCAATTTAAAAACCAACATAGAGTATATATTATGCATCTTGAATTATGAATATTCAGAACGGCCCACTCCCCTGATTGCTTTACAAGGGGTGAGGTGCATACTGGAGGAGGTGAAGGGTTGGTGATATGAGAAAGACCTCAGGCTGGCCATGCTACACATACCCTCCAGCTTAGATACCAATAGGTTTATACTGACATTGCTACACCTGGCCTGGAGGTCATAAATAGCCTCAGCACAAACAAACAAAATCCCGCCAAAACTAAAAGGTTGGGCAAGAGGTTTGGACCACTGTGTGACACTAGAGATACCTATATCCGAATCATCTGATTGTGTCTCCACAAACATTCCAAACCACTGGGGGAGTGGATGGATGTTAGAGTTAAAGAGTGGGAATTGGGAACTGCAATAGTTGCAACATGATATTGGTAAAGTATCCGAAGCTCAGTCAGGAAATTTCGGATGAGGACATGCAGCGAGCGGAGCGAAAATATATACTGTGATTTTAGGATACCAAAAATGTAAAATGTGGTAGGCTGGGGAAGGTAAAAACCTGCATTGTCTAGTCACTTACTCCATGTAATGCGGTGTTTTATTACCTGAATGACAATGAACTTGTTTCATAAAACAATATATATATACATATTGTGTGAAAACATATATATATATATATGGAAAGGCATTTGATATTTAATGCACCAACCAAGAACCACATCATGGCCCATATAACTATATGAATAGAAAATAAATATATAAATATAAATAAATGGATACATCAATGTATATACAAAAGGAACAAAACATCAGGCTTGCAATATGTACAAGACCATGCGTTCCTCTTATAAATAAGTTCTATATCCAAAACCAAGGAAATTTCGGACTACTCCCAGCATAATACTTATATAACCACGTCATCCCTAGGTGACTGTATATAAACCATTATCTAGTTCCATATATCTAATGACTATTGCACTCTTGAAGTATCTTTCTGCATAAATGCTGTAATGAAACGCGACTATATATCCCTCTTCTATCTGCATATAGTTGCATTCAACATATTGAAATCCCATTTATAATGTTCAGGGTCACCCTAAAGTGCTCAGTGCATAAAATTATTATACTCAAGTGTTAATGTGCCCATGTAAACATAATGGATAAATTCTCATAAATCAAAATATACACTTATTTCAGGCAGCTCTGCTATTGGTTTTTAAGCAAAATTAATTGGTCAGACAGAACTAATAATATCCAAAAATATCAAAAAAGAATATATATATAAAAAAATATATAGTTTCAGCGCTAATACGGTACAATCATGTTTCAAACAGGGTACAGTGCAAAACACCAAACCTATTCAGCAAGAATTGGAAATGGCATACAAGGGGGAAATCATGGAATTAATGGAGAGGAGATGAGGTGTAGGAAACCTTCCCTGTTGTTGTGCATAAATGCATAAATATCTGGATAAGTCCACAAATATACATAATAAATACACATAGTAAAAGCGCAAGTTGAAAAATAAAGGAATTATCCTTTCAAGATTCTGGGGGGCCGTGGCTTATACGCCGGCGCGACATGGCGGCTCTGGTGTAAGCTCTGCTCGGACGTGGAGTTTTGGTGCAGAAATGAGCCTCATTTTGCCTAAATTTCCGAGCTCAAGGTGCGGTCCCGGTGAAGCTATGTGGTAGTGAGTTGCTGTGCTGCATTTCACATTCTTCACCCTGTTTTCAAGCCCGGGACCCGCGGTGGTGATTTTCTCTTCAAAGAGACGCAAGCGCTAGCCATTTTGAATCGCGGTGCTCGCGTTTCGTTTTTTTTCTTCCGATTTTCTATTTCACTAGTCTCCTCTAGTGGCTTTTATTACTACGACAGCCTGGGAAACTATCAGGACAATGAATGGCACACAGTCTATTGAGTCTGTTCATACTCATTAGCGTTTTTGACATGGAAATGCTACTCATCAATTTCTCCTCAGTGAATACTACTCTGGAGAACTGATATGTATTTCAAGGTGTTCCATTATCAATATTATACGGTAAAGGAGCTATACTCTTTCTTATGTTTTTGTAGGCTGCAACAACATAGCTTTTTTGCCAATACTTGATTATTAACTATAATGGAAGTTTTCTTCTTTTTTCATTGGGGTGTTTATTGAATTTATTCTTCAGTGAATAATATTTTTTTATTTACACTCTGGATGTTCACTCCTGCAATAGTTTTTCTCCACTAATTTATGGGACGCCTTCGGCCAACGCTTCTCATCACTCACCGCTCTTTTCAACAAGCTAAGATGGCAAGCGATTCGCACACTACTAAACCTTGCCTTTCAGGCGCAAAACCCAAAAGACACAAAAATGACCCGCCTTCTCCTATTCTCTCCTCACAGAATCCAGTTCTGGAGTCTATATTAGATGAGGTACGTGGTCTCCAACCTTTTATGCCTGCTACCAACGAAAAATTAAAGCATATAGAAGAAAGATGGATTGTTATGGAGGGAAAGGTTCTGGAACTTGAGCAACTGGTGAGTTACCTTCATGATGTCTCCACAAAAATTCTGTCATTAGAACAAGCGATCCACAAGTTGAAAATCCACACTGAAGACCTTGAAAATCGTAATCGAAGAAATAACCTTCGCTTTTAATGTCTTCCGGAAAATATTGAGGGTCCAGACATGGTATCATTTCTGCAGAAAATCCTTCCAGAACTTTTAGATCTTCCATCATCTTCATCCCATAATATACAAAGAGCGCATCGTCTAGGTCGTCTACATCCTAATTCAAGCAAGCCACGTGAAATTATAATGCTGTTCCTGGAATTCACCGAACTTATGCATGTTCTGAAGGCAGTAAAACTCAAACGTCGTCTTATTTGGTCGGGCCATAATATCTACATCTCTCAGGATGTCTCCAATGCAACAAATGCTCGACGCAAAGAATTTCTCGCTCTCCGTCCTCAGATGAGACATCTCAACATCCAATATGGCATTCTTCATCCTTGCCTTTTTCAAAATTACACATGAAGGACACTCACGCTCTTTTGATGATCCTGATAAACTTAAACTCTTTCTTAACAACATCTCCTCTCGTGGTATGGATACTAATATTTGACTTTCTTTTAGATATAGGATCGCTAATGCTATTCTAAAAGTTCATCTATTTGACGTTCTTTGAGTACTTGTTTCTTTCTTCTTAGGAGGCTTTAATCTTACCTATTCTTAATCACCTTTGTCCTTCAACGTCACCATGCTCCTCTCATTCCGATTACTCCTTTCTTTTCAGATCTGGATTTTACTCCTTGATCTGTTTACTTTTTCCACTTCTCTGTTTCTGCCTTTTTCTTTCTCCTTGATTTGCTTACTTTCTCCACTTTTCTGTTTTTCTCTCATTACTCCCTTTTTCTCTTTCTCTATCACCCTAATGTCTTTCTACTTTTTTTTTTACGGTGCATTTTCATTCTCAATCTTTTGTCTATATAAATGTCTTTCATTATATTTTTTTAAGTGCTTATCTTTCTTTATTATGTTGCTTAATGCCTGCGCTTATTAGTGTTAATTGCTGTTGTACATTTCGTTTTTTTGTATTCATCTAATATGTGGTGTCTATTTGCTTCCAGTTGTTCTCCTGAAGTGTATCATCTCCATTCATGTGTTATCCTCCCTTCCCTCCATTATGTGTAATGTTGTCACGTGGAATGTTCGTGGTCTTGGAAACCTCGTCAAAAGACAAAAGGTACTCTCGCATTTGTCTAAACTGAATTCTCATGTCTCATTTATTCAAGAAACGCATTGCAATGATGCAGAATCACTTAAATTGAAAAGACAATGGGTGGGTCAAGTTGTTTATTCTCCAGCTTCTAATCGGAAAGGTGGTGTAGCTATACTATTTCATAAATCGATCCATGTACAAATTTTATCTACGAAATGTGATAGTGATGGACGCTGGGTAATGGCTAAGGTTGTTCTACAAAACAAAGAACTTGTTTTATTGAATATTTACGGCCCTGTTAAACCAGACCCAGACTTTTGGAAGAATATTAAGATCTTATTATCCTCTATTGATGGTCCAAATATTATTGTTGCTGGGGACTTTAATCAATGGTTACACCCATTTTCAGATAGACAATCCAAATGTAAATTTAATCCTGATAAAACTCATAAATCATTTCAATCTGCCATTGCCTCTCATTCTTTATATGATGTTTGGGAGACTTGTAAGCCTGATACTCTTGAGTTTACTTTTTTTTCTAATGTCCACCATACTCATTCTAGAATTGATTATATTTTAGTTAGTAAACCCCTACTCCCATCTGTTCAATCCTCTGAGATTGGATCTATTTTTATTTCTGATCATGCCCCCTTTGTTTCTGCCCTTGATCTTTCCCTGAATTCTCAAAAATGTGGTCGTTGGAAACTCAATAATTTTTTGCTGTCAGATACTACTTTTGTTACTGAAGCTACTACCTTTATTAATGAGTTTTGTTACTATCAACAACCCTTTGGACACCTCCATTACTAATAACTGGGATGACTTTAAGGCTTCCTTCCGTGCTTTTGCTATTTCATACTCAGCAATAAAGAAGAAAACTGCTAAAACCAAGTATGCCACTTTACTACAACAACTTAAACTGTTGGAGCATAATTATTTTACTTCTAATTCTCCCTCTGTTCTTCATGAATTGATTAAAGCCAAATCTGCTCTTAACAAGCTTGCCACGATTGATGCATGTAATGTTCTTCTTAAAATTAAGTCCAAATATCACGGTGGTCAAAATAAAGCTGGTAAGATGTTGGCCAATTATGTAAAACTTCAATCTGAACGTAAAAATATAGGTCCTATTTTAAATGAATCAACTAATAATTTGACATGTTCTGATGAAGATATTGCTTCTGCATTTCATGATTATTATCAATCATTATATTCTGATGATACAAATCCCTCTGCTCAAAATGTACACACCTTTTTTTCAGGCCTACCTAATCCACCTTTGCTTCCTGATAAATTTGAATTACTAGAAAGTGAGGTTACTCTTCGAGAGATAACGCAAGCCATTAAATCCTTAAAAAAATCGAAAGCACCTGGTCCTGATGGTCTTTCTGTTTAATTTTTTTCCACTTTTTCCTCTATTTTTGCTCCCAAACTTCTGGCCCTTTTTAACTCATTCATTGTTGCCTAAAAAGCATCTGGTTCTTTTATGGAGGCTCTCATTGTCCTTATTCCCAAACCTGATAAGGAACATTCCCTCTGTAAAAACTATCGCCCCATCTCATTAATCAATTATTGTGAGAAAGAGGCTCTGTATATACTGTTCCCAAATAGGTACAGGGTGTACAGAGTCCCCAGTCCCCAGAGGTTTGACAGAGGCTAAAGTTAGATATAACCTTACTCTCTAAAGTGGTAGCTTGGTCGAGCAGTAAGGCAGTATCAGAGGACAGTGTAAAGCATTTGTTGCACACACCCAGTCAGCAAATGGTCTCACACACTCAATAACTGAACTCTAGGCCAATGGTTTATATATAAAAAATATATGCTTGTTTTATTTTAGAACCAACAATAGGTATTAAAATATACTTTCTCAGAATGAGATGCTTTATATAAATACTTTTGCAATATGCAATTGACTTTTGTAGAAAGTTACAAGTGGTTGCAATAGGCAACCCAATTTTAAACACAATAATGCATTGAGTTCAATGGAAGTTTCAAGTTATTTGCCACAGATTACTTTTAGGATTACTTTTGGAATTCCAGGACTGGATCCTAGATTCAGTCCTGGGTCAGTACTTGGAATCAAGTGATAAAAGTCGACTTAATTACTGTGATGATTTTTAGACAATATTTTGATATTTTAAAAGTTGACACTTAGAAAATATTTCATAGAAAACAGTCAATGATTCCCTATGGCAGAAAATTCAAGTTGCAGGTATAGTATGTTCTCGTTACTTTTGTAATCCAGTACTGGGTGCCTAGACTCAGTACTGGGACCTTTATCCAAAACAGGTAAGTAATTAAGTTTTCAGAAATTATACGATTTTTAAAGAATATTTAAAGTTTGCAGAAATTGACTTTTAGAAGAAATTTCACAGAAAAACAGTCAATGATTTCCTAAGGGAGAAAATTGGGTTACTGGTAAGTACAGTTGTAAGTATTTTTCAGAGTCAGTGCTGGGCATCAAGATCCAGCACTGCTAGCTCACTTATTAGCAGGTGAGTATTTTCGTTTTCGTTACTCGGCTGATTTTTGGTGAATATTTTAAGTTTTGAAAAGTCCACACTTAGAAGAAATTTCAGGAAAAATAAGTCAATGTTACCTTATAGAGAAAATTGAGTTATCGGTTTAAAGGTAAGTACTCGACTGGCAGAGTTAAGGTTCTGGGCATAGCCTCAGGAGTCTCCCAGTTTCAGGTAGGTACAGTTGGTTCACCCTCAGCGGCACAAGGGCAGCCGGGTGCAGAGAGTGTTAGGCCCAATGTTATCCTATGAGAGGTAGGGGGCCTTGGTTGGTGGCTGCTGACTAGCAGGCCACGTGGCTGTGGGAGCTGGGCTCCTGGTCACTTACTCAGGGCAAGTGGGGAAGTAGATAGGTGTAGAGGTTGCACTGCCAGGGCCACTCGGGCGACTGGGTGCAGGGTTCTTTTGAGCCTTCGGGCGCTCAATTGATTTCAATGGGAAATCTCTGGTTTAGAAAAAGACTGCAAGCTCGGGGTGGAAGATTCTTCAGGTGCCACCACCACTTCGAGAGGTAAGTTGGGTAGTTGGAGGATAGCTAGGTACCCCGGGATTGGGCACAGGGGGCCGCGGGGCGCCGGGTGCAGGGGTGCCTTTTGGTGTCGGGAAATCTTACCCTCTGTTGATCGCGGTTGGGGGGACACCTGGTTCTGAGGCTGCAGGCTTCTTCAGGAGTGTCGAGGGAGGTCCTTGGGTGCCGGACTCGGGGTCACAGTCGCTGTGGGGTCATCATCGTGGTCTTTGTTCACCCCGGCACAGGCCAGGTTTGGCGGGTGCATAGTGTGAAGGGTTCGCGGTTCCGGGCTGCTGCCAGGGATTAGAAGTAGATTTTGAGTAGAGCCTCTACTCATGGGAGTCCCAGGGGTTTAGAGTCAAAAGGTAGCTAGGTCCTCCGGGGTTTGTGAGGTTGCTGGTCGCAAGAGATGCCGGGTTGTAGCAGGTTCGAGGGTCGACAGGCCGGTAGGGCTGGGGCCAAAGCAGTTGGTGTCTTCCTCTTCTTAGCAGCTGCAGGGCAGGTCTTCTTTCTTCTAGCTCTTCTTCGGATTTCGGAATCTGGAATCTGGGGAAGGAAGGTTCAGGGTGCCCCTAAATGCTAGATTTAGGGGCGTTACAGGTAGGTGAAGGGCAGGGACCAATGGGTCCCTGTCCTGGGGTGGGTATACCCCCTATCCTGCCTTTCTCCTGTGGGAGGGGGGCAGTAGCCTTGTCCTGATTGGGCAGGGCTCCCTATCTTCAAGATGGCGAGAGCCCGGAGATGTGCTTCACCTCGCCTCCCCCACCTGAGGGGTGGGGTTGGCAGGCTGGCACATCCCCTGTCCTTATTTGGGGTTTCCGGCCAAGCTTCCTGCCAGAGTGGGGGGTTGCAGTGGCCTGGGGAAGCTCTCAGAGGCGGCATGCCTTGGAAGCTTCCCCCTGCCCATCCTGGGGGAGGAGATCTAGCACCTCGCCCAGGATGTGCATTGTTGCAGGCCCAGGAGAGCAGGGGCTCTCCTACCCAGGGGTCCAGCAACACGTCTGCTGTGTGGCAGCCTAGGCAGCCTCTCAGACCCGACGTGGATTGTAGGTAGGTTTCAGGGGGCATCTCTAAGATGCCCTCTGGGGTGCTTGGTACATTAAATCCCACACTGGCATCAGTGCGGGTTTAATGTGCTGAGAAGTTTGATACCAAACTTCTCAGTCTTCAGTGTTGCCATTATGGTGCTGTGGAGTTCGTGTTTGACGAGCTCTCAGCACCATGTACTCTTAAATGGCAGCACTGCACTTACAGTGCCCAGAAATGGACCTGGGTACTGTAGGGGCACAGGGCTCCTGCTCCTGTGCCCACACCACTGGCATAGGGCACCCAGCTAGAGGGGTGGGTGATGTATGCCAGGGCAGTGTAGGTGGTGGGTATGGCACACAGGGATGTGTGCCATGTCGACTCTTTGTTTTGTCTTGTACCCAGACACTCAGCCTGCAAGGGCAGTGTGTGTGTTAGGGTACAGGGCCCCTAAGGGTGGCACAATGAGTGCTGCAGCCCTTAGAGGCCTTCCCTGGTCACAAGGCCCTGGGTACCTAAGGTACCATTTACCAGGGGCTGACATGTGGCCAGGGTTTGCCAATTTGGGTTTTAGGTTTTCAGGGAAGGAACATAGGCCCTGGGCACCTGATTGGCAGGAGTCCAGGGCACACTCAGTCAAAGTTAATTCAGCAATTCAGCAAAAAGTGGGGGCATACCATGCGAGAAAGATGGCACTTTCTCAAAACTATGACTGTAAGATATTTGCTAAAATCCTCGCCACTTGCCTTGAGAGTATCATCCCCTTATGGTTAAGACAGATCAAGCTGGTTTTGTCAAGGGCAGATTGGCTTCGGATAATGCTCACATGTTCGCTAATGTTATCTACTTCGGGAAAAAGTACAAATCCCCACTTGCAGCATTGTCTTTAGATGCCGAAAAGGCTTTCGATCGCATAAACTGGCAATTCATGTTCAATACACTCAAATGGTTTGGTTTTGGTCCAAATTTTATTTCTTATGTTAAATTGTTCTATTCTTTTCCTCGGGCTAGTATTTTTGTTAATAACCACTTTTCTAAATCTTTTCCGTTATATAGAGGCACACGTCAAGGTTGTCCCCTTTCGCCCTTGTTATTTGTTTTATGTATTGAACCTTTCCTTGAGCGTATTTGAATTAATACATGTATTTCTGGCTTTTCACATCATTCTATAGAAACCAAATTATCTGCATACGCTGATGATATTCTAGTATATATGTCTGATCCTATTTCCTCTCTTCCCCCCATTTTGGATGAAATTCGGCTGTATTCCAATATCTCTCGATATAAGTTGACATTTTCTAAGACAGAAGTCTTACCATTGAACTCTCTTTGTTATCAATATATGTTTAATAATACTAATTTTACCTGGTTTCCCACTAAAATTAAATACCTTGGTATTTGGTTTTCCTCTACCTTACCTACCACCATTAGTTATAAGTTTAATGCCCTAATTACCAAAATACAATCGCTCCTTTTATCCTGTTCCCCTCTTCATTTGTCATGGTGGGGTAGATTAGATACTATTAAAATGATGATTGTGTCCCATGTCCTTTATATATTATCCGTGTTACCTTTTCGAATTCCTGCTTCATATTTTTCACGGATTAATTCTATTTGTACAAAGTTTTTATGGAATAATAAACACCCCCGCATTGCTCTTATGAAGCTCAAATGTCCCAAAATAGAAGGCGGTGTTAGTTTTCCTGATTTTAAATCTTATCATTCTGCATTTTTAATTCGTCAGTTTTTTGCTTTAACTTATGATTTTGCTGATATTCCTATCCCTCGTTGGATTGTTTTTGAGCGTTCCCTAATAAAAGATTTTTCTTTTTGGGATATAGTATATATGTCTAATTGCTCCTTCATATCAGATAATCCTATTTTAAAATACTCCCTGCAATTATTATATCATATTTTTTCCGATGGGCTAGATTCACATCAATGTTTTTTGTATTCCACTATTTGGTATAACAAATTTATCACATATAAACGTAAATCATTTTATTACAAACATTGGAAGAAGAAGGGAATTATTTTTATTCATCAATTAATCCAACATAATTCTGTTATTCCCTTCCATGAATTACAGTTATAATATAATTTACCTAATTCATTTTTTAATGAGTATCTTTTAATATCAACAGCTTTGCAGTCTTATTTATCTTTCAATAATTTCCTTTTAGCTTCTCCCTTACTTACTCCACCCTCACCGTTATATAATGTTTCTCAGGAGCATAGGCCTAAGGCTGCCTTTATTTATAAGTTGTTGTTATCTCATGTTACTGAACGACATAATTCCCTTGTTGAATTACTCTGGGAAACAGACTTATCTTTGTCACTTCCTATTTCTTCTTGGGATAAATTATGGCTCAAGCTATTTAAAACTTCTATTTACGCACGTATTACTCAATCCCTTTACTTTATTTATAGTAGAGCTGTTATTACCCCAGTTCGTATATCCAAGTTTTCCCCTACTTCCTCTGTTGGTCTTGTTCTGAACCTACTGGGACTTTAGTTCATCAACTTTATGATTGTTCGAATATTTTAAAGTTCTGGAAATCTATTTGGTCTAAATGTATGACAATATTTCAATGTAATATTCCATTAACAATACAAAATGTTTTTCTAGGTTCTACTTCACCTGATTTTGATGTTTCAAATCATGTTACTTTGTTGTTTGATTTATTTATTGCTACAGCTTTTAAAGTGATTTTGTCCTGTTGGAAGGATAACTCTAAATTATCAATATTAACTTGGTGGAACTTTGTTTGTGACGAACACAGAATTGCTACTGTTTCTTCTCTTTCTCTCGCTCAGAAAATTAAATCTGACCTCCTTTGGCTTCCCTTTACTTCTTATCTTTCTACACATGCACCTGCATCTTAATTTCTTACTCTTTCCTAATATCTAATTCTCTTTATTCCTCTTTTTTTCTCTTTCTTTCTTTTCTTCTCCTCTATATCTCTATTTTTCCTCTTCTTTCTTGTTCTATCTTTTTTCTTTCCTCTTTTTATCTTCTCTTTTGAATTATTTGCTCATATTTTCTCTTTAAATCAATTGTTATATTTTATTTATATTATGTTCATTTGATTACTATATGTACTCTTTTTCTGAAAACGTAATAAAAATTATTAAACAAAAATAATTTCAAGATTCTAAAAGGATATTAATTAACAATAAAAACATGTCCTTTAAATAGATAAAACATGTTTAAAATGTATCATTGATAAAATCCTATTCAAAAATCCTAAAGGAGTTAAAATTCCCTTAAAAAGTGCTATAATAATGTAATTTAATCAGTGTATATATATGGCTATAAAAAATTGTACATATCATCACTGTTATTCAATCCATTTGGCACCTTAGAGTCCAGTTCTATGATCATCCGAGACTCCAACCTTCTTAGTTGCTTCTCTCTATTGCCTCCACGAGTAATAGCAGTATTGAGCCTATTACCAAATAGGTGAGGCATTCTAGGTTGTTCTGATGCACACGTTTAAAATGTCTGGCCACAGGGTACGTTTGGTCAGAATTTACTATTGCCCTCAGATGTTGCAGAATCCTGACATGCACCTGTAAGTTTGTGCTGTTCACATATTGTAGACCACAGGTGCATGTCAGTACACATACCGCATGATCTGTGCGGCAGTTGTAATTGTCCTTTAGGGCAATAGGCTCAGTGCTGAAGGGAGTACTATACTCTGTGGTATTAATGCCAAATTTACACGCTCTACATGTCCTACACTTAAAGAAGATGATGATGGGAATTTCAGGACTGTTTCTAACTAGAGTCGTTCTCATGGAGGGTGCCCTCCTAAAAGTAAGAGTGGGTTTGTTGGCTAGTTTTTCTGCCATTATCATGTCTGTTAAAACAATTGGCCAATTGTTATTTATCATATTCCTGATTTTGTTCTCTTGTCTGCTATAAGTGGATAATAAGTCTATTAGCAGTATCTTCTTTTACATTTGTTCCAATATTGGTGGTAGATACCTGTATAGAATGAATATTCGGTTGTGTGGGAGTTACTGTCTTTTCTGTCCTGTATGTGGTCATTTTATCTATAGCTTTGGTTATGGTTCTTTGGCTATAACCTCACTGTTTAAATCTTGCTATAGCTTCTTTTTGGCACTTGGCCAATTCTTCTTCTGTACTGCAAATTCTTCTCAGTCTCAGTAATTCCCAATAGGGTATACTCTGTATAAGATGTCTGGGATGGAAACTTTTAGCATGTAATGTAGAGTCTCCTGCTGTTGTCTTACAATGTAGTGCTGTTTATAATTAATGATCTGCTACAAACACTGTCACATCTAAGAAATCCACCATTTTGCCATTAACATTGGCAGTAAATTCAAGATTAAAATCATTGTTATTAATCATTTTTACAAACTGTTCAACACTCTCAATGTCACCCTGCCAAATCACAAAGACATCGTCTATAAAACGCATCCATTGTACTACATGCCTATCCATAAGATCACAGTGTGTCCTCCTGAGGTCCTGCTCCTCCCACCAGCTTACATGAAGACATGCATAGCTGGGAGAGAAGCAGGCCCCCATTGCCACACCTCGAATCTGTTTGAAAAGATACTTGTCAAAAAGAAAAAAGTTATTGTACAAACACCAAGTGATGAGACATATGCTTGAGCAGACTCATAGGTCGCATGTTCAGGAAATGCTTCACCGCATTCAAGCTCACTGTATGTTCAATGCTCGTACGGAGCGATGTGATATCCATTGTTATGAGTACGTAATCCTCTTTCCATTCTCTGTCATGAAGCTTACATATAAATATATGGCCCAGTAGAAGGCAGTTCGCCGAAATGCGTCGGTTCGATCTTGTAGATGGAATTGATAGTGTGTATTTGCTATGGAAGAATAAGAATAAAAATAAAAATGAACTTCTTAAAAACTAACCTTAAAGGCAGTGGAGTTGCAGTTTGTTAACCAGGTGCCACCGGACTCGGTGTTCGGGAGAAGAACGCCAAAGGGAGATATAAATATATATATCTATGTATATTCTTTTGTTCACTGAAAAAAACAAACGTTCAAGTAATGTTAAGGGAGATATAAATGTATATATCTATGTATATTCTTTTTTTCACTGAAAAAAGCAAACGTTCAAGTAATGTTAAAGTTAGGTGAATTTGTCAGGGACAGCATTAACGTTTTGAACTAAGAAAAAACTGATATTCGCCAGTTATAGTTACCAGAGCTAACTATAACTTGCGCCCATGCCATGCACTGCTTATGACCTCACATATTATATCAGTCATGACAAGTTCCATGACATTATTTATGACATCACTGACTACATCTCAAATGACATCATTTAATAACATCATCAAATGAGTGTGCAAGTGTTTTTTATAGTTTACATAGTGGCGGGTAACTACCATATTACTTTTCTATCAATGTACCACCTGGGCCCAGCTAATGGGAGTAAGTGTTTACAAAACACATTTGCTCCTAATGCATCATAGGCGTGTAGAGGTACTGGACATGTTATAAATGTTTGCATTGAAGAGTAACCATGTGTGCAGGTGACAGTTAGCAACTTGTGTCCATTAGCCTCTGCAGAAAGAGTTTGCACCAGAGCAAAGATTCTACATACAACAGTCTAAGTATTTCAGGAGCCTTGAGTTATTCAACAGAATCGTCTCAGCATGACAATGTATACGGAACATAGAATACTGTGTGCACCAGGTATTAAGCTATGTACATTTGATTGTTTTGCTTCAGAAGATGAACTATCTGTAAAGTTTTCACCAAAGTTTAAGAGCCGCAGGTCGTATGATCTTTAGCACCTTCAGATCTTGGTTAGTTATATCAAATAATGCCTTTTATGACAACTATTGCATAGAATGTACTCTGTACTTAGTAGATTCTTTTAAATAGTCTGTGGTGTATTTCTCATGAGAGTTACACTGTCTGCAAACAGTGTATTACAGGGTAAACTCTCTCCATAGAGTGAATACTGTTTACAAAACCCACTTCTCTACTCATATAAATTTCATTTCTCAATGTAGGTTCGATGACTGTCAGGGGTTTGATACAGATATCAACAAAATAGGCGTGGATGATGTAATCAGTGATGTCATCAATGATGTCATTTGAGATGTCATAAATGATGTCATAGAACATGTCATGAGTGAAGCAATATGTGGGATCATAAGCAGTCAGGGCGATGGCACAAGTTATAGTTCGCTCTGCTAACTATAAATGGTTAATTTCTGTAGTTTTCTTATACCCGAGATCCTTTTTGTATGAAAGGGAAGGAGGGCCACGTGGCCCCCTCCCTGAGCCCTATTAGGCCCTGGTAACCCCATCCACAAGGGCTGTTTTTTTTAATTAAATGAGAGGGGGCAACAATCTTTAGTAGGCCCTGGGGACCCCATCCCCTGGGCTTTTTTTTTTATAAATGGGGAGGGGGGACTGCATGGGTGTTACCTTGATTCCTGTTCCTGAGCTATAGTATTCCTGGTTCCTGAATTAGCACTGTCTTCAGTGCTATCTTGACTCCTGATCCTAGCTATTCCTTGTTTCTTTGATTCCTGAACTAGTACTATTTAATGCATCATTGAATCTGCTCTCCTGTATTTCCATTGTCCCAGTTCCTGCTTTTCTTACCATTACCTCTGTTTCAGTCCTTAGTTGCTGTCTTCCTGTTCTACTGTCTTGCTTCTAGTTTCCTTGTATGTTTGTTACTTGCTTTCTGCCAAGTGTGCCCTGTGATTTCCTTCCTTTCCTGTTAAGCACTCCTCCTTGCTAGCTCCTTGTCTATTGTGCTTGTGTTTTGTTCTATCCCCCTTGCTGTTACTGCCTTGCGTGTTCCTGTTTGACCACCAGGATCCGTGGGCACAGCTTAGAACCTAGGTTGTGTTTCTTTTCTACTGTGACTATTGTCTTTGAGTTACTTTTATACCACACCATAGGTATGAGCTCCACAAGCCCTGCCTGTACATGTATATCCTATATGTGGGTATTTGCAGTCAGAATCTGTAACAGCACTTGTGGATGAGGAACTTACTGAGCTTCAGTCTTACCGTGCAGAGCTTCCGAGTGCTTTACCCCACATTCCCTTTATTGTTAATGGTGTTATGCGTGTGTATTTATATATGTCTTGCATGTCTGTCCTGGGTGAAGTTATTCTGAATGCTAAATTGCCTCTTGAGTGCTCATCCTTTTGGAACCTTAGGCATCTTGTTCATTTGTGCAGGCTTCCCCTTTGGATCCCTTTTCTCCTCTGACTTCCTGTGTAATCCTGGGCAGTGCTGTACTCCTCTTTCTGCTTACATTTTCTACCCAGTTGCCAGCCCTTGCCCAAGTCCCCGACAGTGTTCCAGACATAGTACCGGACAGTTTTCAGCATCACGTTTGCAAGGATATTGTGTGATGGACATAATGCAATTGGATGCAGTGACTCATTGATGTGTAGTTGACATTTATGTTTTTTAGGATGCCAAATTCCCTGGAAGACATTTTTGAATTAATCTAGTATCTCACTCTAAAAGGATTATCTGTTGACTTCTTGTGGAAATTTATATTGTGGACTAAAAACTAAAACGGTAGTGAGGTCTTGCCTTGGAAACGGTTTTGACTTTACCCCTTGTGTGTGATCACTTGATAATTCTGTTGTTTTTCATCTTTCGCCTGCAGCAAGGGGGGGGGGGGGCAGGAGGCTGCCATTTTGTTCTTTTCTCACTAGCTAGCTGGGAACAGCATCTTTGTCACTCCCCACAAACAATATTAACATGGGCAAACAGAAAGCCACGGAGGGCACAGAGAAGGGGAAAAAAACAAAAATAAGAAGAGGTGCAGCAGAGAATTGTACTCTAGAGGAGATTGATGACCTACTAGAGGAAGTAGAACCGCTATTAAACAAGAAACATAAGTCAGTTAGCTCACATAGATCTAGGATCACAGCATTTTATGGGAAACGAGAGGAAAACACCCAGAATAAAACGATGCCAAGAGAAGGTGAAACGCTTGTAACCCTTGAGATTCCACCAAACCTATTAAATGAACGAGCAACCGCTTTGATAGAATTACCAACACGGACTAAAATAGAAACCAATACAGGAAGATCGCATCTAACCAACTCCACACAACCTAACATTTCAGAAGATTTACTCAGTTCCGATAAGGATATGCAGGATATACCAACAATTGTGTGCACTAATAGATACTCACCATTAGCCACCATACCAACATTAGGTGGTGGGATTGTACTTCCACCACCCCAGGACCCGATTCCAATAACAAGAGGACGCTGAAGTGCGCGAGTCCCCTTGATCCACTAACTGCTACAACTGTGTAATATTTTCAAATGTATGGAATGTCATTGAAAAACATTGGGAATCTATGAGTATGTCACTTGATGTGTTTCTTTGTTGGCTGAATTGTTTAATAAAAAGAAATAAAAAAAACAAAACAGCTGATGACTGAGTGGCAACATTTCTCTGCCTTCAACAATATGAATGTGGCAAGATGAACTTGAATGTAGGGACTAAATGTCCTACATTCAGTGTCCCCATTCCCAAAAAATAATTTCCTATAACATTAGTAATACATTCCCTCCTACCCTGCAAAACTCCTAAACGAATCAGGGTGTGTTGACCCGATTCTCATGTGGTCAAATAGTACCTTAAGTCCTAAATTACGGACTCCAACGGGCGGCCAGGGAGCTTGTTACCTGCTGCTGTGCAGTATAACGCGACTTGTGCTGACACTTCTGGCATCTGGGCATACCCTGCCAACTTGGTGCTTGCAATGTTCAACACTCCGTCCATCTTCCCCTTTGGTTTTGCTTTGTTCGCCCTAAGTTGGCAGGGTATGCCCAGACGTGGGTCCCTTGCTCACTTTGCCACTGGATTCAAGCTAGCCTGGCTGATGACGGCTGATTAGCCAGAAACCGGTCCCAGGATGCTTGTTTCCGGCCCAGGGAAGACATGGCTTGGCAGTTCGGGCTGGACTGTTCCCATGAGGCTCAGGGTCAGACTGATTTGCATATGGCCATGTCTGAACTGGGGTGGCGGAGTGAGCTAAAGAATGATGATGGATTAAACCCAGATCAGTTGACTGGGGGTGAGTGTTTGCATTGTTCAACACTCAGTCCATCATCCCCTTTGGTTTTGCTTTATTAGACAGGCACAAATTCCCACAGATGTGGACTATGCCGAGCTTTTTTGGTTTCTTATCAATGATGATCAGAAGACCCAAAGTGTAGGGCATAAACCTCTTCAATCAGGCTTGCTTGTTGAGCTTGTTTTCTAGTAGGCATCACATGTCACGATTCGCTCCCTCTGCTCCAGTGCCCACCACCAGGGTGCCAAATTGTAGGACTTTCCACTGTCATAATAAGCTTCTGGACCAACCCCTTCATGCATATCCTGACTTTCAGCCATTTGGATGCTACTTGGAAATTGCAATCCATTCCTAATCCATGCCAGGTTTTGTGGAAGCCAGTCTGTTCATGCTTGAAACTCCATTACCTACAATCCCCTGCTCACTGCTTCGTCTCCACCCCTGCAGGCCAAGGATGGGTGGAGGAATTCATCTCACCTGTGGCTGGCTGCTGCTAGCCTGCTCACACCTGATGCATTTTATTACTGTGAGCTCTTTTAAGCCCCAGCTCCCTTTAGTCCAGGGTTGGTAATTGATTGTGTTCAGGTGAGACTAATCCTTGTTTCCTGAGCTATGATTTCCTTGTTTCCTGAGCTTTTGATGTCCTTGTTTCATAAGCTTTTGATATTGCTTGATTCCTGCACTATAGTTATTCCTTGTTTCTGTTCCTGAGTTGTAGTAATTTCTTGTTCCTGATTAGCACTGCTTGCAGTGCACTCTTGATTCCTGAGCTACAGCTATCTTTGTTCCTGAACTAGCACTGCCTACAGTGTTTCCTTGATTCCTGTTCCTGAGCTGGAGAAATCCTTGTTTCTGAATTAGCAACTGTCTGTAGTGTTACCTTGATTCCTGTTCCTGAACTATAGTATTCCTTGTTCCTGAATTAGCAATGTCTTCAGTCCTGGTCCTAGCTATTCCTTATTTCTTAGATTCCTGAACTAGTACTATTTAATGCATCATTGAATCTGCTGTCCTGTATTTCCATTGTCTCAGTTCCTGCTTTTCTTACCATTACCTCTGTTTCAGTCCTTAGTTGCTGTCTTCCTGTTCTATTGTCTTGCTTCTAGTTTCCTTGTATGTGTGTTACTTGCTTTCTGCCAAGTGTGTCCTGTGATTTCCTTCCTTTCCTATTTAGCACTCCTCCTTGCTAGCTCCTTGTCTATCGTGTTTGTGTTTAGTTCTACCCCCTTGCTGTTACCGCCTTGCGTGTTCCTGTTTGATTGCCAGGATCCGTGGGCACAGCTGACAACCTTGGTTGTGTTTCTTGTCTACTGTGACTATTGTCTTTGAGTTACTTTTATAACATAACCATAGGTATGAGCTTCACAAGCCCTGCCTGTACATGTATAACCTATATGTGGGTATTTGCAGTCAGAATCTGTAACAGCAGTTGTGGATGAGGAACTTACTGAGCTTCAGTCTTACCGTGCAGAGCTTCCAAGTGCTTTACCCCACATTCCCTTTATTGTTAATGTTGTTATGCGTGTGTATTTATATATGTCTTGCATATCCGTCCTGGGTGAAGTTATTCTAAATGCTAAAGTGCCTCTTGAGTGCTCATCCTTTTGGAGCCTTAGCCATCTTGTTCATTTGTGCAGGCCTACCCTTTGGATCCCTTTTCTCCTCTGACTTCCTGTGTAATCCTGGGCAGTGCAGTACTCTTCTTTCTGCTTACGTTTTCTACCCAGTCGCCAGTCCTTGCCCAAGTCCTCGACTGTGTTCCAGACATAGTCCCGGACAGACCCCAGCATCACATTTGCAAGGATATTGTATGATGAGCATAATGCAATTGGATGCAGTGACTCATTGATGTGTAGTTGACATTTATGTTTTTTAGGATGCCAATTTCCCTGGAAGACATTTTTGAATTAATCTAGTATCTCACCCAGAACACGTTTGGATACTAAAAATGTACTTTGATGATTTGAAGTGCTTTTATTGTTTTTAAGGTCAGAGGTGTGTCTTTTCCTGTTCATGGTGACAATGACAGGTTGTGTACTTGTAGCTCTAGGGCGTAAAGGAAGAGCAGCTGACTCGTGCCCACGGCCTGCATAAATCATGTCCTACACCGAACGTCCTGTGCTGACTCCACCAGCAAGTGGAAGATTACAAGAGAGTCACTGGTATCAGAGGGTGGGCTCCCCGCTGTATGTGGAAGGGGATCTTTTGCTTGTGGTCTGTTCTTCTGCTAGTATCTGGAGCTGCACCTGCTGACCAGTTGGGGTCTGCTGTGAGTTCCCTAACAACATCAGAGGAAGGTGGGGTCATCCCAGATGCAGTCTAATGCGAGGAAATTGTGGTCAGAACCTTGCTGCCACCACAATCAGGTAACTCCTGCACCCTTGAACTTGTGCCTACCAAACATTGGGACTCTGTCTTGAGGAACAACTACGTTAGGGGTTGCCAGTGACTGGGGCATTATAGGACTTGCCTGAGGCCCACCAACACAGAAGACTGTTTACATTCATCTCAGTGATCCTGCATCTGGGAAATTATTCTAAGCGTGATACGCTTTTGCCTATTTTTGCTGTAGTATCTATCATAGACCCCAGTGCCCATGAGCATATTCTTTTTCCTTGGTATTTCGTTTTGCTATTTGTAAAGCTCTACTCTTTTATAAAAGATAAGAATGGACCTTGACAATCATTATTGTGTGCTATTTGGTAATTGCTTAACTCTGAGTCTCTGCTCCCCATCTCCCTTCCTGAGAATCCTAGGAGTGCCCCCCAACCCCTGCTTGCCCCATGGCTCCTAAACGGGTTCTGAGAATTGGCGGCAAGTGGTGCAAGAGCTGTAGATTCACGTTCCAACTGTTACAAATAAGGAAATACGTTTACTTCCGTTATACCCTTACCTTTCACAGAGAAAGGTTGGACAAACGGTTAGTGGGAGTGACGTTGACACCTTGTCCTTAGAAAAGTTGAAAGGGCTGTGTTTGGGGAGGTAGAGAAGTTTGACTGGGGCTTACAGGACTAAGGTTGGGAGAAGGTTCTGCAAACCTCAGGAGATTCTCTCTGGTGCTAATGGCACAGGCAGCCAGAAGAGATGACAGGTTTGCACAGGCTGAGGTAGAGATCAACCTGGGGAGAACCACGTTCATTGTGAGGGGGGTGAGGAAAACAGGTTTGTAAATGCCTTTTCATCGTGTCCCAGCTAGTCTCATGGCTAGAACCGTACATGGCTTGGAGAATATTAGCTCAGCTTACCAGGGCACAGACTGCACATCAGTTTCAGGAGGGGAGTGCGATCCCCCTAGATCTACAAGGACTAGAAAATGGTAGTAAGCGACCTAGGGCAAACTGATAAAGCACAGGCAGTGGTGCCAATTGTCCCTGACCCAGATGGAGTCAAGAATGATGACCCGAAATCGACCAGGCGTTGATGTCTGGATCATTGCCCGAGATGCAGGATTTGTTAACTGCTGGAAGACTATGCTGGAAGCATTATACTGGCTGTGAGGATAGACAACTGTACAGTGAACCAATGAATTCTGAACCGGAGTATTCCACCAAAACACTGCTTCAAAAATATTATGAGACGCAAATAGTCTGTCAAAATATTGTGATGTGAAAAGTACTGTAAGAGGAATATAGATGTGAAGAATGTTTATTTTGTTAAGTCTTTTATATCGTTTTTTGAGCTTGTTTTGCATGACATTGTTTTTTAATTATTTGTGTTTTATTACTTTTTCTGTTACATTTTGCTATTATTTTAATGTCCAGTATGTTTAATTATTCTTTAGTGGGCTTTTATTCTTTTTATTTGATAATATATTTTGAGGTTATTTTTATTTTATGTCAGTTTTTTGGCAGGTTGTTGCAGTTGGGTTTGTAGGGGAATAAAATTAAAAGTATTTTTAATTTGTATTTTAGTTGATCATACAATGTTTTAAACATTTTATTTTGTTAATAATAATTAGATAATTGATTTTGTTTTTTGGATATTAATTAATTATATTATGTTAAAGGAGTTTGTATAATAATTCATGTGATAAAGTTAATATTAATATAATGTGTTTGTTATTATTTTTCTGTTGATTTGTTTTCTTGGAATTTCAGGGGCTGATTACGATGCGGCCCGTAAAGGCTCTGACCTACGGTTGTAGCCTTCCGGGCCGTATCTTAATCAGCCCCTCGGTTTATTTTCCGACCACTGCATTAGAATGCTGGGGGTCGGAAACTAACCCAGCCGGCCATTCCCGCTGGCTTCCAATTGGCTCAAGGAGCCCGTCGGCCAGTTGGAACTGGCTCGTAATCCCAAAGGGCGGGCCTTCCCGTCTTTGGGATTATGATGCACAGTTTCTGGCAGGGTTTACATGCCGGCCTGTCCGACAAGGAACTATGTCGGAAAGTGTGTTTGGTGGCCTCCGGTTGGGGGCCAAGGGGGCATCTAGGGCACCCCCCTGTTGATCCTCGCACCCCGTGGCGGGCACCTTGATGTGCCTGCTACGGGGTGCAGGGTTGAACAGCACCTCCCATTTCCCTATGGGATCAGGTATTACGGACGGTTTACGGCCGTAATGCATGCTCACATAGGGAAATGTAGAAATGTGACCGAACCGTGTTCAGTCGCATCCTAATTAGGCGCTGGGGACCGCCGACCTGAGGTTTTTTAATTATTTGTGTTTTATTACTTTTTCTGTTACATTTTGCTATTATTTTAATGTTCAGTATGTTTAATTATTCTTTAGTGGGCTTTTATTCTTTTTATTTGATAATATATTTTGAGGTTATTTTTATTTTATGTCAGTTTTTTGGCAGGTTGTTGCAGTTGGGTTTGTAGGGGAATAGAATTGAAAGGATTTTTAATATGTATTTTAGTTGATCATACAATGTTTTAAACATTTTATTTTGTTAATAATAATTAGATAATTGATTTTGTTTTTTGGATATTAATTAATTATATTATGTTAAAGGAGTTTGTATAATAATTCATGTGATAAAGTTAATATTAATATAATGTGTTTGTTATTATTTTTCTGTTGATTTGTTTTCTTGGAATTTCAGGGGCTGATTACGATGCGGCCCGTAAAGGCTCTGACCTACGGTTGTAGCCTTCCGGGCCGCATCATAATCAGCCCCTCGGTTTGTTTTCCGACCACCGCATTAGAATGCTGGGGGTCGGAAACTAACCCAGCCGGCCATTCCCGCTGGCTTCCAATTGGCTCAAGGAGCCCGTCGGCCAGTTGGAACTGGCTCGTAATCCCAAAGGGCGGGCCTTCCCGTCTTTGGGATTATGATGCACAGTTTCTGGCAGGGTTTACATGCCGGCCTGTCCGACAAGGAACTATGTCGGAAAGTGTGTTTGGTGGCCTCCGGTTGGGGGCCAAGGGGGCATCTAGGGCACCCCCCTGTTGATCCTCGCACCCCGTGGCGGGCACCTTGATGTGCCTGCTACGGGGTGCAGGGTTGAACAGCACCTCCCATTTCCCTATGGGATCAGGTATTACGGACGGTTTACGGCCGTAATGCATGCTCACATAGGGAAATGTAGAAATGTGACCGAACCGTGTTCAGTCGCATCCTAATTAGGCGCTGGGGACCGCCGACCTGAGGTTTTTTAATTATTTGTGTTTTATTACTTTTTCTGTTACATTTTGCTATTATTTTAATGTTCAGTATGTTTAATTATTCTTTAGTGGGCTTTTATTCTTTTTATTTGATAATATATTTTGAGGTTATTTTTATTTTATGTCAGTTTTTTGGCAGGTTGTTGCAGTTGGGTTTGTAGGGGAATAGAATTGAAAGGATTTTTAATATGTATTTTAGTTGATCATACAATGTTTTAAACATTTTATTTTGTTAATAATAATTAGATAATTGATTTTGTTTTTTGGATATTAATTAATTATATTATGTTAAAGGAGTTTGTATAATAATTCATGTGATAAAGTTAATATTAATATAATGTGTTTGTTATTATTTTTCTGTTGATTTGTGTTCTTGGAATTTCAGGGGCTGATTACGATGCGGCCCGTAAAGGCTCTGACCTACGGTTGTAGCCTTCCGGGCCGCATCATAATCAGCCCCTCGGTTTATTTTCCGACCACTGCATTAGAATGCCTGGGGTCGGAAACTAACCCAGCCGGCCATTCCCGCTGGCTTCCAATTGGCTCAAGGAGCCCGTCGGCCAGTTGGAACTGGCTCGTAATCCCAAAGGGCGGGCCTTCCCGTCTTTGGGATTATGATGCACAGTTTCTGGCAGGGTTTACATGCCGGCCTGTCCGACAAGGAACTATGTCGGAAAGTGTGTTTGGTGGCCTCCGGTTGGGGGCCAAGGGGGCATCTAGGGCACCCCCCTGTTGATCCTCGCACCCCGTGGCGGGCACCTTGATGTGCCTGCTACGGGGTGCAGGGTTGAACAGCACCTCCCATTTCCCTATGGGATCAGGTATTACGGACGGTTTACGGCCGTAATGCATGCTCACATAGGGAAATGTAGAAATGTGACCGAACCGTGTTCAGTCGCATCCTAATTAGGCGCTGGGGACCGCCGACCTGAGGTTTTTTAATTATTTGTGTTTTATTACTTTTTCTGTTACATTTTGCTATTATTTTAATGTTCAGTATGTTTAATTATTCTTTAGTGGGCTTTTATTCTTTTTATTTGATAATATATTTTGAGGTTATTTTTATTTTATGTCAGTTTTTTGGCAGGTTGTTGCAGTTGGGTTTGTAGGGGAATAGAATTGAAAGGATTTTTAATATGTATTTTAGTTGATCATACAATGTTTTAAACATTTTATTTTGTTAATAATAATTAGATAATTGATTTTGTTTTTTGGATATTAATTAATTATATTATGTTAAAGGAGTTTGTATAATAATTCATGTGATAAAGTTAATATTAATATAATGTGTTTGTTATTATTTTTCTGTTGATTTGTTTTCTTGGAATTTCAGGGGCTGATTACGATGCGGCCCGTAAAGGCTCTGACCTACGGTTGTAGCCTTCCGGGCCGCATCATAATCAGCCCCTCGGTTTGTTTTCCGACCACCGCATTAGAATGCTGGGGGTCGGAAACTAACCCAGCCGGCCATTCCCGCTGGCTTCCAATTGGCTCAAGGAGCCCGTCGGCCAGTTGGAACTGGCTCGTAATCCCAAAGGGCGGGCCTTCCCGTCTTTGGGATTATGATGCATAGTTTCTGGCAGGGTTTACATGCCGGCCTGTCCGACAAGGAACTATGTCCGAAAGTGTGTTTGGTGGCCTCCGGTTGGGGGCCAAGGGGGCATCTAGGGCACCCCCCTGTTGATCCTCGCACCCCGTGGCGGGCACCTTGATGTGCCAGCTACGGGGTGCAGGGTTGAACAGCACCTCCCATTTCCCTATGGGATCAGGTATTACGGACGGTTTACGGCCGTAATGCATGCTCACATAGGGAAATGTAGAAATGTGACCGAACCGTGTTCAGTCGCATCCTAATTAGGCGCTGGGGACCGCAGACCTGAGGTTTTTTAATTATTTGTGTTTTATTACTTTTTCTGTTACATTTTGCTATTATTTTAATGTTCAGTATGTTTAATTATTCTTTAGTGGGCTTTTATTCTTTTTATTTGATAATATATTTTGAGGTTATTTTTATTTTATGTCAGTTTTTTGGCAGGTTGTTGCAGTTGGGTTTGTAGGGGAATAGAATTGAAAGGATTTTTAATATGTATTTTAGTTGATCATACAATGTTTTAAACATTTTATTTTGTTAATAATAATTAGATAATTGATTTTGTTTTTTGGATATTAATTAATTATATTATGTTAAAGGAGTTTGTATAATAATTCATGTGATAAAGTTAATATTAATATAATGTGTTTGTTATTATTTTTCTGTTGATTTGTTTTCTTGGAATTTCAGGGGCTGATTACGATGCGGCCCGTAAAGGCTCTGACCTACGGTTGTAGCCTTCCGGGCCGCATCATAATCAGCCCCTCGGTTTGTTTTCCGACCACCGCATTAGAATGCTGGGGGTCGGAAACTAACCCAGCCGGCCATTCCCGCTGGCTTCCAATTGGCTCAAGGAGCCCGTCGGCCAGTTGGAACTGGCTCGTAATCCCAAAGGGCGGGCCTTCCCGTCTTTGGGATTATGATGCATAGTTTCTGGCAGGGTTTACATGCCGGCCTGTCCGACAAGGAACTATGTCGGAAAGTGTGTTTGGTGGCCTCCGGTTGGGGGCCAAGGGGGCATCTAGGGCACCCCCCTGTTGATCCTCGCACCCCGTGGCGGGCACCTTGATGTGCCTGCTACGGGGTGCAGGGTTGAACAGCACCTCCCATTTCCCTATGGGATCAGGTATTACGGACGGTTTACGGCCGTAATGCATGCTCACATAGGGAAATGTAGAAATGTGACCGAACCGTGTTCAGTCGCATCCTAATTAGGCGCTGGGGACCGCCGACCTGAGGTTTTTTAATTATTTGTGTTTTATTACTTTTTCTGTTACATTTTGCTATTATTTTAATGTTCAGTATGTTTAATTATTCTTTAGTGGGCTTTTATTCTTTTTATTTGATAATATATTTTGAGGTTATTTTTATTTTATGTCAGTTTTTTGGCAGGTTGTTGCAGTTGGGTTTGTAGGGGAATAGAATTGAAAGGATTTTTAATATGTATTTTAGTTGATCATACAATGTTTTAAACATTTTATTTTGTTAATAATAATTAGATAATTGATTTTGTTTTTTGGATATTAATTAATTATATTATGTTAAAGGAGTTTGTATAATAATTCATGTGATAAAGTTAATATTAATATAATGTGTTTGTTATTATTTTTCTGTTGATTTGTTTTCTTGGAATTTCAGGGGCTGATTACGATGCGGCCCGTAAAGGCTCTGACCTACGGTTGTAGCCTTCCGGGCCGCATCATAATCAGCCCCTCGGTTTATTTTCCGACCACTGCATTAGAATGCCGGGGGTCGGAAACTAACCCAGCCGGCCATTCCCGCTGGCTTCCAATTGGCTCAAGGAGCCCGTCGGCCAGTTGGAACTGGCTCGTAATCCCAAAGGGCGGGCCTTCCCGTCTTTGGGATTATGATGCACAGTTTCTGGCAGGGTTTACATGCCGGCCTGTCCGACAAGGAACTATGTCGGAAAGTGTGTTTGGTGGCCTCCGGTTGGGGGCCAAGGGGGCATCTAGGGCACCCCCCTGTTGATCCTCGCACCCCGTGGCGGGCACCTTGATGTGCCTGCTACGGGGTGCAGGGTTGAACAGCACCTCCCATTTCCCTATGGGATCAGGTATTACGGACGGTTTACGGCCGTAATGCATGCTCACATAGGGAAATGTAGAAATGTGACCGAACCGTGTTCAGTCGCATCCTAATTAGGCGCTGGGGACCGCCGACCTGAGGTTTTTTAATTATTTGTGTTTTATTACTTTTTCTGTTACATTTTGCTATTATTTTAATGTTCAGTATGTTTAATTATTCTTTAGTGGGCTTTTATTCTTTTTATTTGATAATATATTTTGAGGTTATTTTTATTTTATGTCAGTTTTTTGGCAGGTTGTTGCAGTTGGGTTTGTAGGGGAATAGAATTGAAAGGATTTTTAATATGTATTTTAGTTGATCATACAATGTTTTAAACATTTTATTTTGTTAATAATAATTAGATAATTGATTTTGTTTTTTGGATATTAATTAATTATATTATGTTAAAGGAGTTTGTATAATAATTCATGTGATAAAGTTAATATTAATATAATGTGTTTGTTATTATTTTTCTGTTGATTTGTTTTCTTGGAATTTCAGGGGCTGATTACGATGCGGCCCGTAAAGGCTCTGACCTACGGTTGTAGCCTTCCGGGCCGCATCATAATCAGCCCCTCGGTTTGTTTTCCGACCACCGCATTAGAATGCTGGGGGTCGGAAACTAACCCAGCCGGCCATTCCCGCTGGCTTCCAATTGGCTCAAGGAGCCCGTCGGCCAGTTGGAACTGGCTCGTAATCCCAAAGGGCGGGCCTTCCCGTCTTTGGGATTATGATGCATAGTTTCTGGCAGGGTTTACATGCCGGCCTGTCCGACAAGGAACTATGTCGGAAAGTGTGTTTGGTGGCCTCCGGTTGGGGGCCAAGGGGGCATCTAGGGCACCCCCCTGTTGATCCTCGCACCCCGTGGCGGGCACCTTGATGTGCCAGCTACAGGGTGCAGGGTTGAACAGCACCTCCCATTTCCCTATGGGATCAGGTATTACGGACGGTTTACGGCCGTAATGCATGCTCACATAGGGAAATGTAGAAATGTGACCGAACCGTGTTCAGTCGCATCCTAATTAGGCGCTGGGGACCGCCGACCTGAGGTTTTTTAATTATTTGTGTTTTATTACTTTTTCTGTTACATTTTGCTATTATTTTAATGTTCAGTATGTTTAATTATTCTTTAGTGGGCTTTTATTCTTTTTATTTGATAATATATTTTGAGGTTATTTTTATTTTATGTCAGTTTTTTGGCAGGTTGTTGCAGTTGGGTTTGTAGGGGAATAGAATTGAAAGGATTTTTAATATGTATTTTAGTTGATCATACAATGTTTTAAACATTTTATTTTGTTAATAATAATTAGATAATTGATTTTGTTTTTTGGATATTAATTAATTATATTATGTTAAAGGAGTTTGTATAATAATTCATGTGATAAAGTTAATATTAATATAATGTGTTTGTTATTATTTTTCTGTTGATTTGTTTTCTTGGAATTTCAGGGGCTGATTACGATGCGGCCCGTAAAGGCTCTGACCTACGGTTGTAGCCTTCCGGGCCGCATCATAATCAGCCCCTCGGTTTATTTTCCGACCACTGCATTAGAATGCCGGGGGTCGGAAACTAACCCAGCCGGCCATTCCCGCTGGCTTCCAATTGGCTCAAGGAGCCCGTCGGCCAGTTGGAACTGGCTTGTAATCCCAAAGGGCGGGCCTTCCCGTCTTTGGGATTATGATGCACAGTTTCTGGCAGGGTTTACATGCCGGCCTGTCCGACAAGGAACTATGTCGGAAAGTGTGTTTGGTGGCCTCCGGTTGGGGGCCAAGGGGGCATCTAGGGCACCCCCCTGTTGATCCTCGCACCCCGTGGCGGGCACCTTGATGTGCCTGCCACGGGGTGCAGGGTTGAACAGCACCTCCCATTTCCCTATGGGATCAGGTATTACGGCCGGTTTACGGCCGTAATGCATGCTCCCATAGGGAAATGTAGAAATGTGACCGAACCGTGTTCAGTCGCATCCTAATTAGGCGCTGGGGACCGCCGACCTGAGGTTGGTCGGTCCTAGGACCGAGATGGTGTTGGGCATTCTTAAGTCCGCCCAACATCGTAATTAGCCCCTTAGAGTTTAAATGAATGTATAATTTTAAGTGTTAATTCCATGTTTCATGTATAGAAATCAATAATATAATTTATGTTTATTTCATATACATGTAAATTATCTGGCAATAATTTAGGCTAGGGAACATTAAATCCCATCTGTTGCTTATGTTTCAGTGTGTATAGTAAATATGACCTCTCCAAAGTTCGAAACTTTCCCTACTGTTACTCAGGTTGCAAAGGGAATAGTAAATATGTGCCCCCTCCAAAATGAAACACATTTCCCACTTTTGGATACATCAGAGTGGGAATTGTAAATTGAACCCCTCCAAAGTCTAACACTTTCCCTTTCCATACAGTTGCTTATGTTGGAGTGGGAATAGTAAGTCTAACCATTCAAAAGTAAATCACTTTCCCTACTGTTGCTTTTGTTTGACTGGGAATAGTAAATTTGACCCCCTCCAAAGTCCAACACTTTTCCTACTATTGCATACGTCGGAGTGGGAATTTTACATCTAACCCCTCCAAAGTCTATCACTTTCCCTTTCTGTACTGTTGGTTTAGTTTGAGTGGAAACAGAAAATGTTAACCCTTCAAAGTCCATCACTTTCAGAACTATTGCTCAGGTTGAACGGATAATAGTAAATTTGAACACCCCCAAGGTCCAAGACTTTTCCTACTTTTCTATAATTCAAAGTGTGAATTGTAAATCTAACCCCTCAGAGTCTAGTACTTTCCCTACTGAAGCTTGTGTTGGAGAGGGAATCTAAATCTGACTGCTTCAAAGTCCAGCACTTTTCCTAGTGTTGCTTATGTTGGAGTGGGAATAGTAAATCTGAATGCTCCAAAGTCCATCACTTTCCCTACTATTGGTTTAGTTGGAGTGGGAATAGTAGATGTGACTCCTTCAAAGTCCAACACTTTCTGAACTGGTGCTCAGGCTAGGTAAGACAGTGATCAGTTCTGTAGAACCTGTTCGGCAAGCTAAGTGAGTGGTAAGTCAGGAACAAAGAGCACTGTTTGTTCCATTACCTGTAGTAGGTGTGCCATTTGAGCTGATGGGCATTAACATTATTGGTCTTTTTGCCCACACCTCAACATCAAGCAAAACGAACATTTTGATTCTGGTAGACCTTGACACCAATACCCCAGGTGGTATATCTGAGGAGTACGCGTGCTAAGGTAGTTGGGAGGGCAGTCCTAGGGATTGTTTCCTAGTAGGATTGCCTATGACTGTTACTACTGACACAGGAACAAGTTTCATCTCCTCATATATGAGGGATATGTGTGAGCATGCTGGTGTCACCTTGGGGACTCTTCGATTGGGCCACAGGAGGCCCCTCACCGGCAATTTCACCGCTGCTGCTGCCACTCTCCCTGCACTATAGCCGCCATTGCTGGGGTGGGACACGGTGCCTCAGCTCGACGCACCTCACATCAGGGGGCGGGACCACGCACCCGATGCCCCAAAGGCGCCGCAACACTCCCTCAGCACAGGACAAGCGCAGGCGAGCCCGTCAGCGACAGGAAGAGGCAAGGCAGAGCCACCCCCTTGGCTCCTTGGCTCCAACTGTGCAGCTCGCAGACTTGCTTTATTGCTTAGACTATTTTTACTACTTACTGCACTTTATCCCCTGTATCCTGGACTGGACTGGAATTGGTGGTCAGACAAAACACTTTCCCAATCTATAAGGATTATCTGTTGACTTCCTGTGGACATTTATATTGTGGACTAAAAACTAAAACGGTAGTGAGGTCTTGCCTTGGAAACAGTTTTGACTTTACCCCTTGTGTGTGATCACTTGATAATTCTGTTGTTTTTCATCTTTCGCCTGCAGCAAGGGGGGGGGGGGGGGCAGGAGGCTGCCATTTTGTTCTTTTCTCACTAGCTAGCTGGGAACAGCATCTTTGTCACTCCCCACAAGCAATATTAGCATGGGCAAACGGAAAGCCACGGAGGGCATAGAGAAGGGGGAAAAAACAAAAATAAGAAGAGGTGCAGCAGAGAATTGTACTCTAGAGGAGATTGATGACCTACTAGAGGAAGTAGAATCGCTATTAAACAAGAAACATAAGCCAGTTAGCTCACATAAATCTAGGATCACAGCATTTTATGGGAAACAAGAGGAAAACACCCAGAATAAAACGATGCCAAGAGTAGGTGAAATGCTTGTAACCCTTGAGATTCCACCAAACGTATTAAATGAACGAGCAACCGCTTTGATAGAATTACCAACACAGACTGAAATAGAAACCAATAAAGGAAGATCGCATCTAACCAACTCCACACAACCTAACATTTCAGAAGATTTACTCTGTTCCGAAAAGGATATGGAGGCTATACCAACAATTGTGTGCACTTATAGATACTCACCATTAGCCATAACACCAACATTAGGTGGTGGGATTGTACTCCCACCACCCCAGAACCCGATTCCAATAACAGTTCCAAACCACAAAGACCAGCAGGTGCAAAAATGCCCCTCTTGTTGCCCCATTAACAATTCGTAAAATCTGGCTCAAACGGCTCAAATTACCTTGTCCGCCCAGTTGATATCTGAACTAGTGCAGAAGCTAGATATCCTGACAGAGGAAGTTGCTTCCCTAAAACACAAATTAAAAACCTCACATCTAGTGGCATGCTGGTGGGCCAGGCTAATTTAGAGGAGGGGCAGGGCCCCAGCAGGAAACATTACGATGAGTCCAAAGCTATTAGCACCCCTAAAACTATGATGCGACCTCACAGCAACGCAACAAAATCTGCAAGTGGCACGGACACCGGTCCTAATGAACCAAGTTACGAAAATAGGAAAGGTCACGGGAGGATCCCTGGTATTATGGGACCAAGGCTGGTATGGGGGGGTGGGAGGAACAACAAGGGTGACACTGACTGGACCCATCCCTACAAAGATGCACCACAGCACATTCACAACATGGGGGAAACAAGCATTGGCATAGCCAATAGGTCTCGCTTTTGGGACCTTATAAGTATTTAGTTATGCAGCACAATATCCTTAGTGCAACAACATCAACTGTTGCATGGCTAAACACTTATAAGGTCACAAAGGCGAGACCTATTGGCTATGCCAATGCTTGTTTTATAGGTTGCAGTGTTATGGATGAGATGACGTGTGAAAAGCAGTGTTCTACATCTGGGGGTCCAGCAAAGATTGCACCAAGTGTTTTTGCAGTTTGTACTCAATAAGCGAGAGTGGAGGACAAATGGCACCCAAAAAGCGGGAGGGTTGTGAACAGTCAGGCACTTGATGCTGGTTACACTCAAGAAGTTCCACACAACATACATCTTAAAACAGTGCTACAGGAAGCGATGGTGTTTTCAGCTAATATTTATCCAGTGGCGTTACACAAAATGATGGAGTCTCCCTGCAAAATGTAATGAGGGGTCCCTGAGACTCCCATATCTGACAGATATTAATTGGCCTTGGACTGAATGAGACCCGTCCTGAAGAATTGGGCCCCCTGAAGGGTTGGTGGCTCCCCTGCACAGCAGCTGCAGCAGAAACCAGGCACCTCGCCGGCGTCCGCAGGAGGGGGCAAGAGGGGGCGCTTGCCCCCCCCTGGATCGCCGGGCCGTCTGGTGCTGGCCCAGTGACAATGTGGTATTGTCACTCAGGCAGCGCACGTTGCAGTAGCGGACGCCCATGTGTTCTGAGCAGGCAGCCACCCACCTCCCTCCACCTAGGGTATTTGGTCCGTAATTATCACGATTAGAGCAGGCTGTGCTGTTCCCCTGCAGAGAGGCCCCAGGAGTTTAAACGTTCTCTCACTTGGGGCCTCTCGCACTTCTCTTTGAACTCTAGAGACTGTAGCAGCCCCTCCCCGACCTCGAGCAGACTGTGGACAGGCCCATTGTCATTCTGTCTGCTTCTGATCATCACATAAAGAATGACAATGGGCCGTCTGCATTTAATGTGCCTTGAAGGCGAGTGACTCGCTTGGAGCCAGTAGATTATTCCACCCACATCTGATTAAAAAAAATCTACTATTACTATTAGATCCGTTTGCATTTTTTTAGCCTTAACTGTTTAGCTAGTATTTATTTTTTATTTGTACATATTTAACATTCCTTCTGAACCGAAATTCCCGGCCTCATGCAGTTTTGCACAATTAGACTACTGCAATGCAATATGTGAGAACATTTACATTTACATATACATGTAAATGTTCTCACATATTGCATTGCAGTAGTTCAGTTGTGCAAAACTGCATGAGGCTGGGAAACTCGGTTCAGAAGGAATGTTTAATATTTTAGCAAAAAATAAATACTAGTTTCAACAGTTAAAAAAAAAAAAAGCAAACGGAAATTAGATCCTCAAACACTGCAACCAGGTGTTAATTCTAGGGCTTCATCGAAACCTTTGCTGGACATCAATCGGAGAAATACTGCGTTTTCAAAATTCTCAATTTGGTCCACACAATACACTCTGCACATGACCACCAACATACAAGAAAGAACAAAGAAAACTGTTTGTACTCGAAGATAAATGCATACAAGCTCCCAGGTGGTCATCTTAAAGTTGATAAGATCTTTTTCTTTTAGATCTGGCATTAGTCAAAACCTTAAGATTTTACTAAAAGGCTATGTAAAATATATTTACTCATAGGGGCATTCAGTCAGCCCTCTTCCCTCACAGCCGTTTGTTGTGACATTCGCATTATTTTTCATTCACTTATTACCACATACAGCATGGGGAATTATGTCCTCACACGTCAGCCACTAGCTAATTTAATTACGAGTGACTGCATTCTACTGTTTCACACGGAGCGCTTGCACATACAAAGAAATCTCCTTCTGTGCCATGGACCACTACGGCAATGCATGCTTTTAGAGACCGAAAAAGATTTAGCTTAAAGCCAATATTTTGTTAATATATATTTTCAAGGGACCACCAACTTTGCCAACAATCTAGTTGTACAAAAATCACGAGAAAATAACATGCATTGACAAAGCCAAAAGGCTAGACACCAGCGCATATTTTCCCCCCACTTTACCCAACAAAAAACATGTAGCTAAAGTGATGCGCAAAATGTTGTGAGTTATGTTTTTATTGTTCTCTACCCAAAATGGTGATTGTACAGGGGATGCCTATCTTCTGTGTGAGATTTTAAAACATGATGACGTGAATGGTTGCAAAGGCCCTCTGGAACGGTTGACTGGTCACCTTTCTTATGCATATTGCTATATTTGGGTGTTATACGGGTACCAATGAGGTCCAAACTATGCCCAAAAAGTGCAAACATGAGAAAATAATGTAGGTATATTATCACAAAATTTGCAGCTGCAGAATTCCCTTTTTCTTGCCAAATAATTTAGTCAAGCCTGCAGCATAATTTGGCCCTACTCTGCTGCATAATTCCAGAGGCCCTGCAAATAGTACCTACCAGTATGGATGACATGTGACTTGTGGTAAATTTAATTACCTAGACTTAATTTATGCGGTAAAATTCAATAAGAATAACTCAGTAAAATAAGAGGAAGAATCCGTGGTATTTGAGGTTTAAAATGGGTTTATTCCTTACAAAGGAATTGGTTCGAACCAGGCAATCGGGTTCCGTCACCACTAAGGTTCGGGAAGGGATCGAGCAATATTTTATTGACAGGTTATCACATATATAGTAAATGCATTACAGTGAAGACATATGCAGAAGGCGTGACAGCTGAGAAGAGAGATAAGAATACACATACGTAATGAAAAGGCGTTACAATAGGTGTGCATGAGGGCATGTACTAGAAACGTCATTATGATGATGACACAAGTGGGTGGATCCATAAGAGAATCCTGCAAAGTCAGCATAAATACTTGGCAGAGATGCGCGCACAGTAGCATGACGTGTGATTGACGTGTAACTGGAGGGTGAAGGGGACTTGACATTTAGCCCTACATGAGGAGACAGAAGTCTGGGATGTCAGAACAACCTAATCCCAAATCGTATCTAATATCTTGTGTTTAAGGAACTGTATTATCTGGAAGGAAAGGTCTCTCAGGCAGAGGCTATCCTATACTAACTACTAGTGCGTGTATTAAGCGTCTACGTGTCTACATGAGATGCGAGGGGGCATGGGCCTACCATGGCAACAGAAGCCATGAATTACTTGCACGGAAACAGTAAGGCCGGGCCCTTTGCTCTGTAGCTGGAAGGATGTTTACCTAAACTACTAGACAGGAATGCATTTCTCGAGGAGCGGAGCAGATAACTTGAAGGCTGAATACAGTCTTTGGCAGGCAACAGGCCGGGCCAGGCACCGTTAGCCGCGCAGGAAGTAAGACAAAGGTCATGGATACAGATACAGGTCCAGGCTGGAGCATTCAGAGGCAGAAGGCAGGAAAAGCTTGATGGCAGAATTCAGGGCCTACCTTGCCAGAGCTGAAGAACGTGAAAAGTATACCATATAAAGACGGTGGCAAGGCATACTTAGGAACGGAATATCCGACCCATTCATGGCGGATCTGAAAGAGGACATGTGGACGTTGGACACAATTGTATTTGCGTCTTCATAGCTTGAAGTGGAGGGAACATACATGTATTTATAGCATGTACATGGAGCCGTTGGGGTCTAAGATAGGGGACATAATTGATCATAAAAATTCATATTTCCTCAGACTCCTACACCTTGCAGCCCCCATTGTCATAATTAACATTTCCTATACATTGATTTACATACATATATGAGTCATTGTCTCTGAACAATGTGTGTGAGCTAAAGTGCTCAACACCCTACATTGGGCTGACTAGCTCTATAAAAGAAATGAAATACACAGAAGACAGAGTCTATATGGAGATGAGGGGCACCATTGGAGGTTGATAGTGAGGGACTCTGAGAGTGAGGTCTTTGGTGAAGGAGTGTAATGAAGGCTGAAGGCCTCTGTATCCCCTGCAGTGTGGGGGAGGTGGCAACCCTTCAAGGGAACCCCAAACCTTCAGGAGCCCTTGTACAGCCTAAAGCCAATGTTCCTATGTGAGATATGGGAGACTCAGAGGGCCCACATTTAATTCTGCAGGGGGCCCCCCATAGTTTTGCGTTATGCCACTTCTTTCAGAGGAGGGTGCGTCAACAAAGATTGTCGCACTGGGAGCCACAAGCACTAAAGTTGGCCCTGCCAAGGTCATAGCTATTATTTCTGCTGCCAGACTGTGCCCCAGACCATGAGGTAAAAGCACTTCAAGAGTTTAATGTAGGATGGACTAGTAGGAAGGCATAACCTATGAATGGAGGGATTTTATTTTAATATAACCTATGTTTCTGTACAGTTTTTATTTCACCATTTCCCGTTAATGAAGAACAAAAAGCACAATTAGAAATGTCTAACATAGCAAAACCGGTGTGCACTAATCCCTAAACCTTGTAGTGCCCCACTGTAACCTGCCAGACAAATGCTCCGAGCTTGAGCCCTGGATGCATTTCTCCACCATTCTTTGAAAATGTGCCTTTTTTCCCAACAACCTTTGATTTTCTATCTGTATGTATGTATGTATATGTTATTTCTGTAGTGTGACCGTAACCAAAAAGACAGCGGAGCGCTGTACAATGCCCAAGACAAAATTTACGTGTGAAAACCTGTACCAAATTTATGATGGGTTTATATTTACTAACTTTTCATGCAACACAGCTCAGCAAGTGAAGTTCTGCACTGTGTTGCTTCAATGGAAAGAGCACAATAGCAACCTATTTTCAAATATATGGTGCAGTTCTGCTCTCTTCTAGTACTGGGGCCCTTGTGGCTGCCTCGTGCCAAAACATTGTCAAGTAATTTTTTGTGCCGGAAGGGAAAGCTATCCTTTGCGGCGATTTCCTCTTTGCCTGTGTGCTGCAGAATACAAGTAACGAGGAAGAATAAAGATATTTCTTCTCATTACGCCTAGCTCAGATAGGCACGCCATTTTGGCATAAACCAGTCTTTATAAATCTGGATTTACATTGCAATGCATGGGAACGCCCATGCACCACCCTTGTAACGCCTACTTGACCGCTTTCTAACTTTGCGGTCAAAGACAGAACAGTAAAGTGGACTACTTGACAGTCTTGTTGTGGCCGTAAACAGCGTGTGAATCCAAAGACTAAGCTGTCAGCTTTTTTTGTAACACAGAACATCTGTTTAATACCTGCAAATGAACTGTGCAAATATTTTAAAACATATCAGCAGTTAGGAAACCACAAATGGACCACTTGTTTGTAATTCAGAAGTGTGTTGGAAATTTTAATAGGTTCAAAGCAATCAAGACAATTTACTTGGTGATGTTCAAATGATACATATTTGCTGAACCCAACTTTCCACACATTATTATTTGTGCGCTATATAGTTTTATCAGTAAAACTGCATCTTGGTATTTTGTTGCCATTTCAATGGAAACTGTTCTGTATGTAAAAGATGGTGCCTCTTTCTGACCTACAATAATGCCTTAACAACTTCTAGTCCGTAGCTCACCTCTGTGCATCATTGAGAATCTGCAGTTAGAGCTCACAGAAAGGAAACAGCCCAAGCAGTATACAATCTTCAATATAAAGGTAAAGCAAGGAGGATTGAAATATGGCTAACCAGGGCGTTATATAGCAATGTCAACTTCTATCTTACAGTTCTGGCGTGCAATAATACTATAACGCTCAGCAGTGTGCAGCCAATTATAGCTCATGGAGGCTGGTTAGGAACTCCCTTTTCCTGCTTAATGCTCTTACCCTCACACAAGACCCGTCCGCTATGGGTCTTGTCCATCACTCAGTCTGTACCAGCCACTAAATCAGTCATCACCAGCTGAACAGTCATGGAATACCTAAAGTGATCTGACAGATGCTCAAAGCTGCACGCATACCAAAAAAACGTGATTGTCTTAACCCAACAAACCTATTTTAACTTGTACTTACATTGGACTTCTATTTACTAACTTATATACTGTTGCGCGACTTCCTCTGATGTGTCTACGTGCCTTTTGTATCACATTTTTGTCCTGAATTTTGACCGGCTGTCCTGAATTTTTTTTCCTGAATTTTGAGCCTTTCTCCTGAATTTTTACACTCACTGTCCTGAATTTGCACCCATGCCTGTTGGTCACCCTACCTCTATCTGGGACAAACCCCACCCCGAGCTCCATCACCCTCATCTCCGAAGGGTCATCATATCCTCTGAGTCACCAGCGCTCCACCTCACTTTCAATTCAACCTATTTTAGCCTAAATAAAAACACTACTAAACATAACGTTAGTGAAACATTTATAACACACACACACATAAAACATACAACATACAGAGTACTTACTATCAACGCTGAAAGCTCCCTGCTGCTAGAATACCAATATGCATTTTAATTTATCCAAGCAGCAGCATTGATCCATGTACGTGTCACAACTTTATAGTAAGTAGACCGGGCCGCCAGTTTCTCAGCTTTTCCCTGCTTAGATTGTGAAGTGTGTGGTGCGAGTGCCAACAGTTAAAGGCAGGGAGTTACACTGTTTCCACGGTGCCTGAAAAACACGGATCATGCTTGCATGGTCCGAACATGGAAACTTCCATAATCAATCAGCACTGAGTGGCTTCATTAACCCTTGGATGAGTGGGAGGCTGTGTGCTGAGCTTTGGAATTTAATATAATTTAATTTTGATATTCGAATGGAGCCGGCTAAGACCAGTAAGGGCTGAGATATGGTTGTCAAACTTTCAACTGCCTGTCAGAAGTTGAAAGTGCTTGCGCAGTACAGCTCTTTTTTAACTAGTTGCTTTTTTATCAGACACCATACCTCACATACAGACAAATATAAAGGTTATTTTAAAAACTCCTGTCCGTTCAAGTGGGGCCTGCTTCAGCTTTCATACTCTCCATCTAATAGTTTATGAACGGGCCCCATCGGTTGGTCCGGCTATAATCTGTTGCAATATTGCATGTTTAGCTGCCATTTCACTGCAAGTGGTTGCGTGTCTCAGCCCTTCTTGAACTTTTGGGGCTGAAACCTACATCTATATTTTACCTGGCCTACACTTCAGTCATAATATTAGCTGCACAACACATCCACCACATACCCTAACATTTCGCTCTTTTCTGTGTGTGCTTTGGGGGTTATTTCTGAGGAGCGCCTCTTCGGGGAGTTGCAGCTAAACCCACTTGTGTTGGCTACGTCTCTGGGAGTACTGTGCTGGTATTAAGTACTCCATGTTGAGGCATTGTTATTTTACCGGGGGTCGATATTATTGTTGTTTGGAAGAAATAAGTATTGGTGTGAGGCTCACCCTTTATGTGGGTCATTGTTTGCGTGAAATGCAGATCTTTGGTGACGTTGTGGTGGTTGGGCACTGTCTGCAAATATACATTTTTCGGGGCAGGGTCACTCATATGTACAGGGTGACCAGATGACTCTCACCAGGGCACAACTTTTCCAGTTTTGATTTGTCATACCAGTGCATTCTGGGAGCTGTAGTCTAGGTTAATTTTAGTTCAACCAATTGGTCAAACACCCTAGCTAATAATGTAAAAGCAAAGCCTAGGTCTGGAAAAGATATTCTCCCCGTAACTTGCAGGCATCTTATCGCCTTACATATGTAGCACCAACGGGCAGTGTCTCAGAAAGGAAGAAGTCTTCCTTGGTGTATTTGAGAGATGCAGTTCTTTTGAAGAAGTGTCTGCAAAGCGCTATGCTTCCGGATCTGTGTGAGGTGTCACTATTTTTAACAAAATGTAACCTGCAGCTCCATAGGGGCCTTGTTGGTGTGAAGTGCAGCTCTTTAGGCAGGAATGGGTGTGGAGACTACGTATGTGTGTGTATGCAATGGTGTCAACATGGGGTGTGCATATTTGAAGCCACTTATCTTGGGTTAGCACCTGGAGAAGTATCTCTTTGGGATCAAACTAATTGGCTTGTCATTGAAGAACGAAAAGGAGCAATGAAATCAGCACAGACAAACTTTAAAGTTGAATAAAGTTTGTGTTATTATTGAGACAAGAAAAAACTAAAAATAATTCCCTACCCCTTTAGTTTATGAATTAATCGAACGGTCAACAGCAAAAACTAATACATCATACCATTTCCTTCTACTATGCAAAAACCTAGCCTGGATGTGACTCTCCGCTATCTCTCTCACCACACCACTTTACCTAGTTCTTTGGGTTCTAGACCCTGTCCACTTTGCATTGGCATATTGGTCTCCTCTTAGGCCTACCAGACACCTTCTTCACACTGATCTTTTAGTCCTTTCTCAAACTTACCGGCGTCAGGCCAGCACTGCCATATCTCAGTGATTCCAGGGATTATGTCTGACCCGGACACTCAAGACAAATTAAGAGGTAGAATGTTCACTTGACTGGCTACCCCACCCCCTTTTTGTTAAAACTAGAAGCAACGGTATTCGTCGATCTCCACCTTTTCATCATCCCTCAACAATCCCCAGCATGATTTATTGCTTCCGGCCCTGCCTCTTTAGCAGATTACTTTTCTCCTAAATGTATCTGTTAGCCCTGGGCATCTGTGTCCTTTATTTGCAACACCAAAAAGAGCTGGGGCTACCTCATAACCCCCCCTCCTCCCCTGCTCCATCTACAGTACTTTTTTACTCTCACCACATCACCTTTTTATTAAGTGAACTCAAAACACGGTTTCTTCCCTAGAATGGGCAAGGCTCAAGAATAATGTAAAATACGGTATCAAGCTCGTCCTCCATTTTCTTGCCCCCCTACTCCCAGATGAATGTAACACCCAAGTCTCTCAGAACTCCATCTCACCAAACCCATGAACTCCATTCTGTCCATCCCTATTTTTTGCCTTTTGGTCTCTGCCTCGGTTCTAAAGAGGTGTGCATTGGAGGACATGTAGCCCTGCCACTTCCATGTTCAATGACTTGCAAAGTACACCTAAAACCTACCCATTTATCAGTCCACTGCTTTCCTTGTTTCAGTTTTCCTGCACCCGGCCTTTACTTCTGCACTGAGATCTCCCTCTCTTGGTTTTCCACAGACTCTAAAGAGGAGGTAGGCATTCTTCTGTCCATGTTGAAACCTGGCTTTCCCAATGCATTGTTCACAGCTGGACTTGTCCCCAAAGTTTTGAAATCCAGTGTTGTTAGCCCTCTGCCTTCAAAAGATAGTTTGGATGTTCCAAATGTTTATATCTCTGATCTCATGGTGCTGTTACCCACTTTGGAAAAAATAGACAAAGCAAATAATGTCTGAACAACTTACCGCCATCTTGAAAAATCCAATGCTCTGGACACTCCTCTGAGTTTCTGTCCAAGTAGATATATGGAATCAGTCATGGCTTTGATACTTAATGAGTTGCTTCATTAATATTGTTTGAGACGATGTGGCTTAGCGAGGCTGATCCTACTAGCTCTTGAATTTGACACAATTGTCCACTGTATCATCATTGAAAGGTTTGAGGATGTTTATCTCTATAGAACCACATCAACCTGATTTAGAATTTTTTTGTTTTTTTCCGGCCATTTTTAGTTTTTCCCTCTGTTTCATTGTAGTTGCCAGGTCGTCTGCTGTGGCACCTCACAAGATTTTTCTCTTGCCCCCTATGGGTTTCTTTGTTTATTTAAGCTCTTTGCCTTATTAGATTTTTAAAAAACGTATTTAATACTTGTGCTCAATCATGTCGGAGGATGGTGATGAAGTTAAAATTTTGCCCCCCCCTGGAAACATTTCTGCGGACGCCCATGGGCACCTCACACCTTATAACAAAAAAAACACCAATAGCCATACATTAAACACCTGTCAAATGGCTTCAGTTGGAACCTGCCATGTAGAGGAAGAGGTAAAGCACTAATGTTTGAGATGCAGAAGTTTTATTGGGGGATATTCTAACGGTAGGGACATATAAACATTCTACATTTTATTTGTACATGTCTATTTACATTGTGCTGGTAAGATGAGGCAACCCTATGCTTTACCAACATTAGGTAGGACTGCGGGCTGGGACTATTTTATATTCATTAAGAGTAGGAATGTTGACGTAAATATGCCTGCCTTGCTGAGTGGGCACTGGTGAGCCTTAACGCGCTGCATACCCCTTGCCACACTAGGTGTGCCAGTTCTGGCCAAGTATGGCCTTGCTCTACGGTGCCAGACTAATACAGCTCATCGCAGATAGCACCACAGGGTCTTGAAAAATAGAGAGAGTGCAAGGGCACTTAGTTATAATCGTTTAATTTTACGATACTACTAACTCAGAAATGCCAGAGCATGCCACTGTAAATTTTGAGTCAATCATTATAAATCTGACTGACAGCAGCAGCTCAGGGACTGTTGGGAGGAGAGTTTTTTAAGTAAACAGTTTTGGAATCATTGACTGGCACGTGGCTTTGTCCCAGCCCTCCTGACATGTTAGAAGCACTTGCCTGCCAGCATGTCTCTGGTTGCCAGCATGTCTCTGGCTGCCAGCATGTCAGCTCCGTTAGGGGAAGAGAGCGAGAAGAGAAGGGAAAAGAGAGGAAAAAGAAGTAGGTAAACTTGAATCTCATTTTGCAGCCTTATATTGCAGCATGCGAACGTGCTGTAATGGCGAGCCCCTCCCTGCCTCGCCCGGCCAGGTGTTGCCACAGCTTGCGGAAAGAGGCAGTTTAGCAGGAGGTGGGGTGACACCACTACAGACCGATCCAAACACCGCCATGGTGCCTTGATCTCTCACCACGCTGCTCGCGGCACACTAGTGAGAAAATCTTGATCTCTGAGGCATACGTAGGATGAGCTCTTCATTTTTTTACTGATCACTGCAAAAAACATACGTGAAGCAAACACTGAGGACCTTTTTCAGTCGTGAAGAAATGTAAAGTAATGGAAATATTTCGGGGCAGTGTTTTTATGACCTACTGCATAGCTGCTTAAATAAACAAGCCAGGTCGGGGGGAGTGGAAGCCAGCAGAGTGACGCGATCTGTGGTGGGGGAGGGGGAGGGAATTGAAGCGCAAGGAAGCAAGGCGGAGAGAGGCATGCAAGGCTTAATGAGCCTTGACAGAAACCCACATGGCGGCTGTGCGCGTGCACGTGCGCGTGAGCGCAAGCTTGAGGCCAGCAAAAGCCTCTGGTAGCATTTTCAAAAAGCCACTCACTAAATTTCTCGCAGAACAGCGCATGCGCTGGCTCAGCGAGACCTAAAAATCAACTATCCCACAGGGCCCATAACTTCTAGAAGGGAGCAGGACCTACAAAGCGAGATGTTAAAACATCGCCTATGTAACAGAAATCTAAATCCTAGGCAGACCACCAATAGTGGTGTATTTAATGATAAACATAGTCAGGCAGACCGAACACTATACATGACTTATATTCCTAAATTAAACCTTTCATCATATAGGGAAGATGAGGAGTCGCTTAAAAACAAGGTCATCTATTGGATTAGATCCAAGCGTGAGTGCCTATCAGTAATTCGCTCCGACAGTATAAAAACAGAACGTCTCGTGAGCAAGCAAGAACCTTATGATACTATTCTTCTTGTATTTAAGTCCAAAAGTATAGTCGATGGCCTGTTAGCACTGGACTTGCGCGCACCTCCTAACTCCAACTCATCAATAAGATTTAGGATAAATAGAACTAGAGCTAAGACAGCAAATCAGGAAACGTTTACATGCATTGATCACCCACCAAAAACCAACAGTAGCCGAAATGATTTAGAGGCAGTTGACGGACTATGAACACAGGGAACTGGAGCTATGCATTGCACCAGATCTACCTGCGTCCTAAGCCTGCCTCAAGTAATAGTCAATAGAGTATCGTTTCCTGACCATCCGCATAAAGTACACCAGGGAACTGTCGAAGGAAAAGTTGAGTCTATGGATGTTGAAGCACCTCACTCCTGCACACAGAATGATAGTGAGGAATCCACACTAGGATCAAATCATCTTGTCTCATGGAACATAGCGGTGTTAGGCACAAGCTAGCAGATTTAGAATGGCAAGAATATATGAACCGATTTGATTTCTGCCTATTACAAGAAACATGGGCTTTGGACCCGCCTTTAAAGTTGGGATACAGGACCCTCAGTATCAACGCTGTCCCTTCCCCAAGAGGCAGACCATCAAGAGGATTAGCCATATGGGCTAAAATCTCCTTAAAGATAGACATCAGCCAACTTGAATTGCCTTCTCTAAACATCTTAATGGCAAAAATAAAAACACAAAATAAAGGAGAAATATTCTTGATAAATGTCTATAGTAGACCCAGAGCAGCCAGCATTGAATCCCCAGTATTGGAGATACTGGATAATTGTTTTAATAATATCGATCCCGGAACACCGGTAATTATAGGTGGGGACCTAAATTGTAAATTTGAGCCTGTGATAGGCCTGGAAACCATTCTTGAAGAGGAGGACATGGCAAGAGGCATCCCGACAGTGGAAGACGGAATTTCTGTTCCTTGTTCAATGGCGGTAATGCAGCTGGTTCGATTGGTTTCTGGACAAGGATTAAGAGCCTGCAATGGCAGGTTGCCATCAGATAGCCCAAGTGCATATATTTTTAGAAGAGGCACAACACTGAGCAAGCTCGACTACATAATAGTAAGCACCAACACATGGAGTAACCTAATTGACGTACAAGTGGACAAAAGAGATTACAGTGACCACTTTCCCCTTTGCCTGATGATAGAGGGCGCTCTTTTAGAAACATGGGCATTGAGTGAGAATAGCATAAAGAAGCACTCTCTCTTGAACCCACTAATCACCAACAATCGTAGGGGATTAAAATGGCCCTCCGTTGTTGGAAATCCACAAACCTTGGCAAAAATCTATAACACCTTTTTAGATGTATTAACACCTTATATAAATTCCCCCCTGTGTGATATCCCAATTCTGCAAATACATTACACCATGGCCGAGAAGCTAGAAAATCTGTTGACTAAACATTTCTGCAAGAAAAAAACATCTGCCTCCGCCAACCATTCCTCTCATAATCACTGGTTTACTAAGGAATGGCATGTGGCAAAACATCAATTGACACTGGCGGCTCGGTCAAGTGATATACCCAAGCTAAGAGCCACTAGAATGCAGTATAGGAAACTATTAGCTCAGGCAAAAAAGGATTGGGAGGAAAATAATTGGAATGATTTACTTATAGCAGCAAAAAATAAGGATCACATGGGATTTTGGAAACTGATAGCCCAGGGTAGCAAAATGGAAAACACCAATATGGACCTTCATCTGGACCCAGGTACATGGCACAATCACTTTACAGCCCTATACTCAGAACCTGCAGAACTACTGACAACTGATGAATACACCATTGCAATAAGTATCAGGGCAGCTGATTGGTATGAACAAAATAGCGTCCCCTACTTTACCCTTGACGAGACAGTGACAGCAAAAAAAAACGGTCAAGCCAGGGAAAGCTCAAGGCCCGGAAAAGATCCCAGGTGACCTGTTGAGGCACGACATCAAGGTCTGGGCACCCTACACAAATTTACTTTGTAATGCTGTTGCCGCAGGCTCATCAATACCTAAAACATGGAAGGAGGCTGAAATAATTCCCATTTTTAAGAAGGGGAATCGTCAGGACCCGGCCAATTATAGGCCAATTAGTTTAATTGATACTTAACAAAAGATATATGCCAAGCAGTTACTAACCAAGCTCAATACCTGGCTAGAAGAAAACAACATCCTGTCCCAATATCAAGCCGGGTTTAGAGCAAGAATAAGCACAATAGAGCAGTTGTTCAGACTACTATCCATAATATGGAAATATGTCAAACTCAAGGGAGACCATATATATATTGCCTTTATAGACTTGAAGGCTGCCTTTGATCTTATTCCCAGGGGCTCACTGAGGAATTCCCCAAAAACCCAGGAAGTTCCCGATGACCTTCTCTGCCAAATAGTGCAACTCCATATAGACAACTATGGAAAAGTTAGATGGGGACCCAGTGGCGAACTCACTGAAGCCATTCCAATAAAAAGAGGAGTAAGGCAGGGATGTGTACTGGCACCCACCCTCTTCTCGTTATATGTCAACGATGTTGTGCAATATCTCCAGGGATGTAAGCACGACTCGCCTAAGTTAGGAGGGGTGCCAGTACCCGCCTTACTCTTCGCAGATGATGCAATATTATTATCACAAATGCCCAATGGTCTGCAAATCCTTTTAGACTGTTTTGGTGCATTCTGCCTGGGAAAAGGCCTAGAAATCAACACAAACAAAGCTAAATATATGGTCCTAAATCCGCATAAATCATTTGAAAAAAACATAGTCTGAGAGCAAAAACTGGAATACGTGCCAAGCTTCATCTATGTGGGTAAAACCCTTGATACCAAACTGTCATGGACGCAACATATGCTTAAGTGTAAGTCAACTCTGGTTCAGAACTCTGTGGCAATTGCAAAGAAACATCAAGAAAGTACATCCAAAGCAGTGTCGCCGGCCCTAGAAGTTTATAAGTGTAGGGCGCAAACAGCAACTTTCTACGATGCAGAACTCTGGGGCATTAATAACCAAAATACACTCACTGTAGAAGAGATTACATTTATAAGGATGCTTTTACAGCTCCCGGCACGCACGCCTATGATCCCCATTATTCAAGACCTAAAACTCAGGCACATCGAGCCCCAGGCCATATTAAGACCTCTGTTACTTTGGGTTCAGCTGTGGACCATACAAGAGCTTAAACACTACAAAACGGGGCTAATTGAGATAATGCTTCTTGATCACAGTGTAACATTCCCATGGCTCCGACATGTGCGTATTTGGTTTTATAAGTTAAGTTTACATAGTTACTGGGCTCACCCCCAATCACTGACACTTTACTCAAAAACAATTCTGAAAAATTCATGCTGGGAGTACATTCAGGACGGTATACACCATAACCCAAATGTGGAAAGATTAACCACGCAGTTGCTAACTATAAAACCGGCTCCTTTGTTTGAGGGTTTCATGGACGAAATACAACCCCAATTATCAAAGTCTTTATATATGAAGTTTTGATTTGATGTACTACAGATCAGATTTAACACATCCAAGTGGACGAGTAACAATTCTAACAACACTGAGGCCATTTGTACCTTATGCACATTAAATGCCATTGAAAACTATCCGCATATATTATTCTTTTGCCCAGCATATATAATTCCTCGGAAAAAATTAATCAAGCCAATTTGCATTAACTTGGGACTTAGACTTGCGTAACATCTGTGGGTCCATAAATCCCCGTGAATTGTTATACTTCTATCCAAGACCTGTAGTCTCTTATAATGTATATCCCAGGGCCCCAGTACAAATGTCGACACACCCCCGCGCATTTTCTGCATTCTCTGTTCCACCTGTTAAATACTGTAATACCTATGCACCCACCTCTGCGGCTCATGAAAATGTATCAGAATGGGTTACGGTGCCCTCTGGGAGTCACAGATATGGCCCAAGGAGGGTGAACCACAGGCTACCATTTACTCCCCTTGAAGTCGCAAATAGATTCGGCGCCTTATCAGGAGTCGATGATTGCGACTGACATAGGAGTCCCTCCGACCATGGGCCTAGTACCTTGGTGTACCAGGCTGTGGACATTGATCTGACTCTTCAATTACAGATTTCTTGCCCGCAATATTCCATCACTCCTGGACTACCTCTGCCTCCACCTGAGACTCATTCAGCGCCTCATGAATATGCTCCTGTGGTTGCAGAAGAGTCAGCTATAAATCCCAATCGCCTCGTATCTAGGGCAGAGAGAAAAAAGGCGCAGGGTGGTTGTTTGTCAAGACAGATTAATCTGACACAGGGTTTATTAACCAAGGAACGCGATGACACAGGGGTTTGTGCCCTTTTAAGGCCGGTACAAAGCACCCTGGATGAGATTGCTACGACCACAGATAGGGCTCTGAGGCCATTGGAAATTCTATCGTGGAACGTCGCTGGGTTGCCTAACAAGTTGGATAGTAGTGAATGGGAAACTTTTATTAAGGAATATGATATATGCATGTTCCAAGAGACGTGGGCCAGAGAAAACCATTGTTACCCTGGGTTTGCAACTTTTAACGTCTCAGCCAGATGGGGAGGGAAGGGACGCCCATCTGGCGGTTTATCAATATGGATCGCTTCCCATCTAGGCTGTATGGCCGAGATGGTAGAAACAAACTCATCTGACATCCTGTGTGTGGTCTTACGCTGGCCCACTGGGATGGGCCTGACCTTGGTAAACACATATTCCAGACCGGTCGGAGTTGCGGCCACTTCAAGGACAATGGAGGACTTAGTGATATTCCTTGATTCTCTCTCGGGTTCAGAAACACTCTTGGTTGGAGGTGACTTCAACATTCAGTTTGAACCATTCCCGATCCACCTAGATGGGCTTAGTAGTGAGGAGGATGATCTCTGGGAAATCCCAAGCATTGCGGGTCCGCCAGTTAGGTCATCATCACCTCTCCTACTCCACGTTATAACTATGACCCTGGCAAATTCACTTAGAGCTTGCAATGGCAGGTTCCAAGGGGACATACCGCCGCAACCAACTTTTAATAGACTAGGCCAGGAGTCCCGGATAGATTATATAATGATCAAGCTTCAGGACTGGAAACTGGTCCTAGATTTTAAAATAGCCCCCAGGTTAGACAGTGACCACAATGCCCTAATCCTTTCACTAGCCGCTGACGGATTTTTTAACACTGCTGTCCCAGGAAACAGATTATCTGTCCCAAGTCTTACCTTATCCAGCAATAGGCGAAGAATAAGGTGGGACAAACTGCTAGAGAAACCGAATTGCATAAGGACCATCTATGAGCTAGTGGCATCAGCCCTTGAAAAAGTGGAAAGACTTCTCCCTCAATTGCCCTCGCCAGATGGGTGCCTCTCCCTCGGGGATATTCACCAGACCCTTTGCGATAACCTCGCTGAGGTATTGAACCCTGTGGTCTGAGACAGGAAAGTGAGGAGAGAAAGAGCCTCATGGTTCAATGCCAGCTGCAGGGAAGCTAAGAAAGACCTTCTCCGGGCATTTAAAAACAAGGAGGCCCCCTCGGTAATTAGGGAAAAGAGGGTCGCTTACAAGCTCCTCCTTGAAAATGCCAAAATCGACTGCGACTGGGAGAACTGGGCAGAAATGACAACTGCACTTAAAACCAGAGACCCAAAGAAATTCTGGCAAATAGTCAAACATGGCTCAGTCGAGCCTGTTATGGCTATAGAGGGAAATATTGCGCACGAAGTATGGGAGGCTCATTTTTCATCGCTTTATAGTAGGGCTGGGCTGGACCAAATAAGAATCCAGGCCGGGACCCCAGCTGCCCTAACCACTGATAATCTTTCTGAGATGGAAGATTTCAACTTGGAGGAACTGGAAATGGCAATTATTCGCCTTTCCACTGGAAAAGCGCCAGGTCTTGACAAGCTCCCAGGTGATCTCTTAAAGCATGAGGTTGGAATTTGGGCACCCTACCTCTTGGTATTGTTCAATGCCATCATCCATGGGATGGCGGTCCCTCCAACTTGGCTCGGGGCGGAGATTGTGCCTATCTTTAAAAGGGGCTCACCTTTGCTCCCCGCCAATTATAGACCGATCAGTCTGATAGACGTCCCACAGAAGCTTTTCGCGAGGCTTCTGTTGGATCGTCTCTTGGACTGGATCGAAGAGAGGGACATCTTGAGCCCCCTACAGGCAGGGTTTCGTCAGAAGACCTCCACCATAGACCAGGTCTTTAGGCTGTCCCTTCTACATTGGAAAACAATACAGCTGGAGGGTGGCAGTCTCTATACTGTATTTGTGGACTTAAGGGCAGCCTTTGACCTGGTTCCACGCGGTAAGCTCTGGGAAGTGCTGGCGAATGTTGGGGTGCCAGCTGATCTTTTGACAATGATCATCCGCCTCCACACTAACACCTATGCTCGTGTGAGGTGTGGTAGGCAGGGTGCTCTGTCAAATAAGTTTCCCGTTGACAGAGGGGTAAGACAGGGGTGCGTACTCGCACCAACCCTGTTCTGCCTCTTTGTCAACGGTGTTATTGATCACCTCAACGGGGTCCCCAATTCGGATGTCCCAAAGTTGGCGGGAAGGAGGGTTCCGGCAATCATGTTTGCGGATGATACCCTCCTTCTCTCCAAGTCGCCGATGGGAATCCAGCGCGTGTTGGATGGTTTCGGGGTCTTTTGCAGAGAGCATGGATTGGAGATAAACACTTCAAAGACAAAATTTATGGCCTTCAATCCGCCCCCCAGGTTTCACCGCATCCCACGCATAGGGAATAACATACTTGAACGAGTCAACACCTTTGAATACCTTGGTGTTACCCTTAATGAGGAATTGGGGTGGGTTCCGCACCAGGAGAAAGTAAGGATGAAACTAGTGCAACATGTGGGTGGGATACTAAGGATGGTAGGGAAGAATAGGTCGACCCTCAAACCCATAGGCCCACCCCTTCATATTTACAGGGTGCAAGCCAGAGGAGCTGTCACATATGGTAGTGAATTATGGGGTCATAAAGTCTTGGATAGTCTGACAAAAGAGGAGAATAGATTTCTTAGGTGTCTAGTAGCTCTTCCTCCTAGTACACCCCTAGTGCCTCTAAGACTCGACCTAGGCATTAGACCCCTGGAAGAAGAATTGGCACTTCGCCCCGTGATCTACTGGCGTAGATTGTGGGCGGTGCCTGAATTGATTCATTACAGACAGGGCTTGCAGGAAGTCCTTAGCTTTCCAAACTCGGGGAACATTCCCTGGCTTAAATTTGTAAGGAACAGTCTGGTGGGCCTAGGTCTAGATGCACTTTGGAACGATCCTCAGGATGCCTGCTCCAGGCTCCCTAAAAAAGTTTTAACCAAATTGTATTATAATTCCAAGGCTCCCACGCTTCGACCCTTAAAATCTCTAGGGTCTTTAACGCACCAATTCCTTTATATGAAGAATACCTACAGCTTTGAATCAACCCTTGACAATGTTTACCCTGTAATAATTAGGAAGCTCTATTTGCAATGGAGGCACGGGTCCTTGCCAATTCGTGCACTTACTAGCCTTTGGTCTGTGTCGACACCCAGTATTTGCCCGGCATGCAGAGTAAGCGATGAAACTGAGCTGCATATTATATTTTTTTGTCCGGGCTATACTGAGGCGCGCAGAAAATGGATCATTCCCGCTTGTAGGAATCTGGGTTTCACAAGGTGCCACGAAGCATTTAGAATTCTTAAAAGTGAAATGGCTGTTCACATCGTGTTTGCTGTGGCCAAATTTCTGGGGGCTTTATGGCACAAGCGGAAACGGTATTTAAAAATGTCATCATGATTCATCTTGCACTGTGTTAAATGGTACATGATTTTATGTAACCCGTAGATATCTAGTTGTGCGGCTGCACCAATGTTACATTTTTCTTCCCTTTTTTACTACTAATTTTAATTACCTAATGTACGGTTTTTAAATGCTTTTATATTCATTTTATGTACCTTTTATGGAGATTCTCCGAAATAAAGTTTTTCTTGACTTGACTTGGGACTTAGACTACACTTAGGAGCATTGCGCATCATAAAAACGGATACATCGCAGAAAATCGTTTTTAGCCTTAGCAGACATTTATTTGCCATACATGTTATTCGTAAGAGAAATGGACTGAAATTTTGAACCATAAACGACCATTTTAAACATTGATTTTAGTATTGCATACTGACATAAAATCCATTGTTTACATTAACGCACATTCTGCAGTTGATATTGACAGTGTGGCAGATGCATTAGCACTTTATTAAACATATGATTGATTATTCACCTTGCTGCCTTCAAATAGATTAGGTACATGGCTGACGGCACGTGCACTAGCACTTTCCCAAACATATGACTGATTATGCACCTTACAGCCTTAAATTAGAATAGGCATATGGCTGACGCTTTAGCACTGTATCATTTATGTTAACTATATGACTGATCATGCACTTTATCACTTTAAATAGAATAGGCGCATGACCTTTTGTACCGAAAAGAAATGACTAATAGAAAAGGAGGAAACGACTAACGCATTTGCACTTTATAAACCTCATGCTGTTGTTGTTTGATCTAATTTGCACTGTCATTCATATTGATTGTATGTTACTGTTATTTTTGATATTTTTCCCCCAGACAGACTTTAATAAAATCCGAAACAGATGCTAGATAACAACTTTGATACACCGTGCGCGGGTCTTGGCCATTTTATTGTATCATATAGTTGTCAAACCTTTGCCTAACACGTGCGAATTATTGGAATTTGTATAGTTTATGATTTTTTAAAAATCGAATAAAGATTGAAATTGGTGTCTCCTACCACTTCTCCACAGTGTACCACCTGCAGAGCAATGCTGAATCTCTTCAACAGAACCCTAAAATGCATGTTGGGAACTCTACCCAAAAATTTCAGGAGGAAGTGAGATCTTCTACTGCCATGGCTCTGTTTTGCCTACCAGGAAATTCGGCTATAGGGAGTATGGATTTGATCTGTTCAGTAGCCCACTCATCTTAGTAAGAGAAGGTTGGGAAGGAACTCCTGAGACCACTACAAAATATGTAGTGGACTGTGTGATTGGCCTCTGGCAGCTGACAGCACAGTCCCTGAATAAGGCAAACAAAAAACCTTGGGGCTAGCCAAGAGCTGATGAAAGAGTGGAATGACCAGAAAGTGATGCTTACTAGGTACCAAGAGACCCAGGAACTAGAGGTGTTGAAGTCCATTTGTCCAAGAGCTTGGGAGGATAAATGGTGTTGATCAAAAAAGGTGGTTCACAAAATGTTTAAAGTCGACTACCTGGTGGACACAGGTACCATACCGGAACCATCTCTATAGGAGTTTCACCATGAAACTCCTGGCAATGGCAGAGGAGATTAAGGAGGAAATAGAGGCACTCTAACTTGCTGCACAGTGATAAGAAGGATGCTCTGTAAAATGGGTTATGTTTGCCCCTGATCCGAGTCCTAAATATCAGAGAGAATGCAAAGAGGTCCCGTGAGTTCCCATCTGTTATTGCTCTCCTCATGGTTAACACTCATCTGTGTGGGGGAGGGGGTGGAGCTTGCCTGGCCGCAACATGGCCGCGCATTAAAGTAGCTCTGTGAGACGTAAATCCTATCCGACCCGATCCTGCTCCTCTATTCAACATAGAACACCCCCCTGCTGCTGCCATCGCCCAAGGAACACATCAGCTGCCGGGCGCTTGCCTGAAAGTTCAGAGCGGGGTGGTTTGGCGGCAGAGACGCGCTCCGAACGGGAGCTGCGGCCTACATCCGGCCTCGCTAGCGAAGTGCACGGCCTGTCTGGTGGTGTGCGCTGCCGATGCGGAGCTCGCCTTCCTACCTGCGGCTCCCTTGGCATGCTGGGGCGTGCTTCTTGCCTGCGGCATGGCTCTGGGGCATTGGCTCTGGGGCATTGGTGCTGCGGAGGCCGGAGCGCTGATCGGCTCTGGCGCCATTGACTCCTGGGCCTGGCCGGGGTGGTGGAGGCGCTTAATCGACATGACTGGGAGGTGCGCCCAACACAACGCTGGACCCACATACGCAGCCGTGAGTAACTGCGGTGACCCACACGCCCCCCGATTGAACCCTTGCATGGCCTAATTTCCTGGGGCCCCTGCTGCAAACAACACTGTTCAGGCACAGGATCAAAGTCTCAAAACCTATGCGAAGATCTGGGCCTGCAGTCGGTTAAATCTCCGTCTACATCCCCTGCTGGGAAGGCTGCCGGAATTTCTGAGCCCCCTCCCCTCTGCCTTCCACAACACCTGCGGCATGTGCGGAGGTGGGGCAACTGTAAAGACGCTGGCAGCCACAGGCGCCATTGGGCCCGTGTCTGATCGTGGGGGCAGAGGGGCCTTATTGTGGTTCGCTGCGTGGTGCGCACTCTCCAGCTCCGGTCCTCTCCACCCGCCCGTGAGGGCCTACGCCTGGCACACATCTCCTGGAGGCATGGGGAGGTGCATACTGGTCCCCCCAATGCACTTGACACAGTGTGGCTCCCCTCGTGACCACCACTGAGACCGCACTGCAGGCCAATGTGATGCTGGCCGTATAATCTCATACGGTGCCTGGGTTTGGTGGCTTGCTGAATTTTGCCGTACATACTTCTGAGGCGTTCAGCTGCTGGTTCTGGTCTCCCTCCCCCTCTGCCTCGCCTAACTCCTGCACTGCATGCATAGGCGGTACGTGGACTGCTTGGCCTGGGAGGATAGGCGGACTTGTGGAGATGCCCACTCTCTGCTCCTGTGGCAGACTTCGGATAACTCGCAACCCTCAGGTCATTGACCGCTGGCAAAGCTGTAACTGAAGCCGGGGGACAGTCAATATTAGCTTCCTGCAGATCGGTGGTACATCGCAGTGGACACCTGAGAATCTGGTGCACACCTCGGGTGGGGTCCCAACCCCTACTGAAGTGGTTTCTGAGAAGGGGCCCGTTTTGGGTCCTATAGGCCTCCACTGGCCGTGGAGCAACAAAGCGATCTCACTTTCACTACTGGGGCGACGATGGGTCGAACTGAGAAATCGCAATCCAAGTTGCAATTTGAGCCACGCAAGACCTCCAGACAGCAAGATATCAAGAAAAACACATCTGAGTCTGGATCTGAGATGGGTGACACTGCTGCTGACTCTGATCTAAAATAGATTCTCATGGCCATGCAATCAGCTTAACGAAAATCGACGGAAAGATTGATGCCCTCTCCTTCAGTATGGACAGAATGTCAGATGGGCTGGACAAGCATACAGCAAGATTAGACACAGTCGAACAGAGGGTGTCGGGCGCAGAGGGCACGCTGAACTCTACTTTGAACTCCACCACAAAGCTAGAAAAGCTCCTCCACTCAGTCCAGTCTAAGGCTGAGGACTTCGGAAGCGCGATCAAGGAGGAACAATTTGCTCATAGTGGGTATTGCTGAATCTTCCAACATTCAAAACATGGAGCATTTTGTGGAACAATTGCTGGTAACACTCTTGGGCAAGGACAATTCTCAAACATGTTCATCATCGAACGCGCCCACCGCTCTCTTGCACCCAGACCTGTCCCAGGGGCCTCTCCCTGCCCCATTATCGAGCGGGTGCTTTACTATAGGAATCGGGATGCAGCACTAAAGAAAACCAGGAAATTACAATCCTTGCGATATGAGGACACAGAGATATCCATTTATCCGGACTTCACGCAAGGTGTTCAGGAGGCGCGGCGCCAATTCGTCCCAGTAAAACGGAAATTGCGAGACTTAAACCTGGAATACAACATGATTTACCCAGCGAAATTGAGGGTTAGTGCTGATGGGAAATCTCACATATTTAATGACCCTAAACAGGCCTTGCACTTCTTGAAGAAAAGATAGAGTGACAAACGCAGTGGTGGATCTCCAAAAACTCGCTCCATGCTGAATGATGATTCTCCAGATTCTGAGGAACAGTGAAGTCCACTGAATATGTTTTTGTTTCTGACCCTGAAAAATGGGGTGTCCCAGATTGCATCAAGCTGTGTGGTGGAAGCACAGTTTTGAAACCTTCTTTTGGTGTGTATGGGTGGCACTACTGCCATGGTTATCATTGTACACAACATAGTGGATTATATTTGAGGAGCAAATATTCATTGAGCAGCTGGGTGACATCTCTACAACATGGGGCGTCCCAGACATCCTTAAATCTGACAATGGTCCACCATTCAATATCAAGGAGTTGAAGAAGTTTCTAACAAGACTGAATGTCAAGCATCAAAAATGTACACCCTTGTGGCCCCAAGCTAATGTTGTAGTGGATCTAAAGAGAGTGATCCAATGTGCCTCGATGGAGGGGAATCAAGCTGAATCAAGTCTTATGTCCAGCCCTCTGTGCCTCTCCTTCGACACCTCACTCCACCACTGTTGAGAGTCCTGCCACCTTTCTGTTTGGGAGATCTATAAGCACCAAACTACCATAGATGACCACTGAACAAACTCGGAATGCTGACAAAGTTTGTGCCACTGAGACTGCTTGGAAACGTCATATGAAGATGTATGCTGATCAACATTGGAGAAATCAGGAGATCGTCTTTGACGAAGGCGGCTGGGTTTTTGTCAAACAAAAATGCAAGTGGAAGACAGATCCTCCATTTGCTGCTGAGCCTCTGTGAGTTGTGATGCACAAGGGACACATGAAAACATTGCAACGTACTGGAAAATCCATCACATGAGATTTGTCACCTTTCAGACATCTATCTTGACATTCATCAGCCCCTGTAATTCCAGATGAGCTGCCCCACCTGATGACCTAGAGCACACAACAACTCCTGTACCCTCGTGTTGCATCCTTCCCAACCCAGGTACGTGCCAATGACTACGCCACACATGGAGCTTAGTATAACATGTCTTTATTCTTTTGCGTGTAACCTTAAACTCAACATTCTAAAGCTGCATTCACTTCACTATGCTCTAATGCTTATGACACAGTTCTACGGAGTGCATCAGGAGCAACAATGGTGCAGTCACTACAAACTCACACAACACTACATCTCCCCCTCTGTTAAAATTACAAAATTACAATTGTTTAACATATATATACAATTAGAGCTCTTCAATGAGTCTTTGTGGCGCTTGCATCACACGTCCTGACTGTGTTTTCGGAAACTGGGGCCATGCAGTAGAAATGTCCATGGCTGGCATTGGTGATGGAGAAACAGCAACAGTCAGGGGCTGTTCCCTTGTCTTTTCAGACCCAGTCTCTACATGTACATCAGTGGTTCATGTCAGAAGTGCAAGGAGTTTTGAATAATGGACTGCCTAGGACATTGTGCAGTCAGCATTTGCCCATTGCTAGTCACAACGATAATACAATGTTACATCACAGTGTTTACACCGCGATTCCTTTACAACGCGGGCATTACAACGCAAGTCGACTTGAGCTGGAGGGCGCTGGACTTAGGAATAGTATGATTTACTATTCCAACTCCAGTCTACGTACAGTAGGGAAGGTGTTGGAATAGCAAATCATACTATTCCTTAGGTTAGAGCGCCATCCAGCGCAAGTCATTCTAAGGACTTGTATTGTAATACCCGCGTTGTAAAGGTACTGCGGTGTAAACACCGCGATGTAACCGATGTTTCCCAGTCACAACATGTAATGGTTCACCATCGAAAGAAGCATCAGACTTTCAGTTTCTTTGCTGATGAATAAGTACTTGATCTCCGCTAGTGAACACAACATCTTTTGCCTGTCAATGCTTGTCTGCATAGGCCTTCATTTTCCTTCTTACAATCTAAGTATTTCATGTGTTTCTCTTTCTCAGTATTTGCTCTTCTGTTGGTCCATTGTGTTAACTTGATCGCCACGGCTCTCCCGAACATCAAGGTTGCAGAACTTTCCCCTGTAGTCGAGTGAGGGTTGAGCGGTAACCTCGAAGAGTAGAATTCAAGACAGCATTAAGGGCAAGCTTTTCTAGTACAGCACACTGCCTGCTTTCTTCAGAGTACTCATGAGCCATTCAAAAAGGACATTGGACTGTGGCCAAAGAGGGATGCTCTTCTTATGTTTCACATTAAGATGATTTGGAAAGTCTATGAATTCTCGACGGTTGAAACGTGGGCTGTTGTCAGACTTTACGAGCACCGGAACACCCCAGTTTGCGAAGATGCTGTCTAATCTCTCAGTTACTAGTTCTTGAGTGATAAATGAGAGATCTTCAAACAATGGAAAACACAAATATTAGACAACAATCTCCATCAGGTGATGTCCGTTGTCAAGAGGACCAAAGAAGTCCACTGCAATTCTTCCCCATGCATGCCTTGACAACTCTGACATGTTTAACAGGTGTTGAGTGGGTTTCGATATCAGGTAGTTGGTGGCAACAATTCCATGATACCCTTCATGGGCCACTTCAATTATCTGCTTTCGCAGACTCTCTGGAATGACAATTCTCTAACCTCTTAGAATAATACCTTCCTGAGTGATGGACAGTTCATCTTTGACATTCTTAAACTTTTGATATTCACTGTCACTGGTAAGAGGTTGAATGGTACCAAGATTGATGAGTAATAATGTCTTTCAATTTCAGCATGTCACTATCTTGACATGTGGCAGTGACAATTTGTTCCAACGAATTGACAGCTGACGTGCTTAATTTCACTATGAAAGTTATGTAAGCTTCAGCCGTCTTAGAAATGGATGCCAGGGCATTTTAGAGGCACGTGTGAGAAGTAGTCCGCAGGGTTATCATCTTTCCCTGGACGATGCACAATGGTGTAGTTGTACTCTTGTAATCGCAGACCCCAACGTTCAATGTGAGGAGGAATTTTTGCTATTAGTCAACAAAGCTTGCTGATCGCTCACTAGTGTGAAGGGCTTTCCATACAAGAATACATGAAAATGTTCACAAGCCCACACCACTACTAAGCTTTGTTTCTTAGTTTGTGAATAAGCACATTCAGTTTGGGACAAACTTTGGCTTGCATACGCCACAATACATCTTTGAGCATTGTGGTGTCTGCTGTGTAAGGATGGCGCCCAACCTAACATAGCTAGTGTCAAAAACAACCTTAGTATGAAACTTTGGATCAGAATATGCCATTTCAGTAACATTCTCAGTAGCTTGTTTGGGTTTTTGGAAGCTTTGCTCACATTCATGTGACAAAAGAAAAGAAACATTATTTTTCGTCAAGTCTTGTAATGGCGCACTAACAGTGGCAAAGTCTCTTGTATACCTAGAGCAATAGCTGGCCATGCCAAGGAATGAACGCAACATGGAGACATCTTGTGGGGGACTGGTAATTGACAGCATTTGTACGTTAGCTGGATCAGGTGTCATGCACTCACTAGAAAAGATATGGCCAAAGACTTTTAGCTTTGTCACATGGAATTCACATTTCTCAGCATTCAAAGTTAAACCGACATCAGCAGCAGCTGACACAGTTGCGTGGGGGCTTTGTCATGCTCCTTCTGTGTAGCTCTGAAAATCAGTTAGTCATCACTGTATTGAAAGCATTCATGAAAGGCTGTATGATACGTCAAATGACATCGTGGAATAGCTCTGCAGCTGATGATACACAAAAACTTTAGATTTAGATTTTAGTGAATGGGTGACTCCATCACAACGGTGATGGATATCCCATCTGCTGAAATATACATTCGATAGGATATTATCAGATTTATATTTCAGCGGATGGGATATCCATCACCATTGTGACTGAGTTACTCGTCTACCGAAATCTAAATCAAGCCCTTAGTCTCATGTATTGGAAGAAATCCACATGTGTAGAAAAGGTCGTAATGTACCTGCAATTCTCCTTGAGATCCAACTGATGATATCCTTCATTCAAATCCAGTTGAGAGAATACCTTTGCACCATTCAATCGTGTTATCATATCAGCTATGTGCACACCTGTATGTTGTTCTCTTTCAATTGCCTTGTTCGCTTGATGTGCAAATCCACGCAGATACGTACAGCTCCTTCACTGTCCCTTTTGGGTACTACCACTATGAGAGACACCCATGGAGTTGGACCATGAATTTGTCTATGTCTTTGAGCACTAGAATGAATGTCCTCATTATTGTGTAATTTCATAGTCTTGAGTTTTCCCAACCCAGGAAAAAACAAAGGAAACTGACTTACTATTTCGTGATGAACATTCTTCTTACAGTTCACAGATATCAGTCCCATATCAGTAGCTGTGCTGAAGCTGAGTAAACAGGTGTTTGATGCCGTACCTGGCAGTACATGAATGGGTGCTTGTACTTTTGTTTTCTTATGCTTCATCGATGTCACAAATGAACCTCGAGTCTTCAGGGGAGTCAATGCAGCCCACATATATACTTTAGTATTCGACGGTGTAAGTCGAAGCAATGGAGACAGTTCATTATATTTCTACTCGGGCATAATATTTATTGATGCACCACTATCTATAATTAAAGGTATTGAACAATCATTGACTTTTAGTGCCATCTTCAGGCAATGTTTGAATGACTTTGGTGCTTTGTCATGTTGATTTCTCTTGGATCGGTGGTTTTCCTCACAGGTAGACAGTCCAACATGTGCACGTTTCTCTGAGTTAAACATCGACATGGCACAGCCATCTTCTTCACTTTCACTTGATATTGATACAGAAGACAAAGATTTACATGTCAATTGACTTTGTTTGGTGTAGATTTGCCTCAGCTGATGTGGTCGCTTGGCCTTATGGGCATGTTTTGAACGTCACTTCTGGAACGTTCAGGCGGCCATTTTGTCTTCACACCATGACACACTTACTTTCTTCTTCGCCATTCACACTGTCACAAATGGTTCTCCTTTCCACAGCCTTTGAAGATCTGCCCAATGGTGGTACATTTATGTTTGTGAGGAAACGATAATGGGTCTCTCAGCCTTGTGCTTTGGCTTATTTATCACATTTATGGCTAACTTACTCTGGGCACCTGCGGCCTCCATGACAGCACCTTGTTGATCAGCACGCATTTCCGCTTTGGCAGGAATGAGAACTTGCTCCAGACTCAGAAATTCTCTCAGCATTCTTTGTTTAAATAAATATAACAAACATCCGTCAATCACTCTGAGGCGTATAGCTTCCTCATCATTAACTTAATTGAACTTACAGTGTTTGATGAGCGTATCCAGTCTCTCAACAAATTTGTTTATGGTCTCACCAACTTTCTGTCGTTCTTCACTGAAGATATACCTTTCGTAATCTACATTTGGCATTGGATTGAACTTGAGATTCAAGGCTCCATTGATTTGACTCTATGTAATTTTGCCTTCTTGTGGCATTTCCTTTATGACTTATTTTACACCACTTCAGCAGCAAGATTCTTAATTACATGATAATCGTGTTATCTGCTCCCTCAGTTGCATCAATTAAATCATCACAGTCTCTATCCGTCGCCAATATTCAACTTTTTGGCGGTATCGAATGGCGGTGGTAGTTTAAAACAAGCGGCAGTATTGTACCCATTTACAAGATTGGCTGACACTGAAAGCGGAGTTCCTTCCAACACCATCTGCAGCCGGCTAAGACCGGCTCTCTTCATCCAGCTCTGTAAAGCAAATTACTATTTTGGTATTTGAATTTTGTTGCTTGTAAGCGTCTCTTTGTGCCATCTTACCCCTGGTTGGCGCCCCCCAATGACCTCCTTCTCCGCAGATTCCCTCACCACCACCCTTTAACAGTGCCCCTTGAGTCTCCATAACCACTCTGTCGCTCATACATTTATTTTGTTACATAGCGCCACTCATAATAGTGTAGGGTGTCAGAGCACTTAATATCTCACACACATTACACAGAGATAATGAATCATAAGTGTGTAAATCAGTGTATAGGAAATGTTGCATAAAACAGAGGACTACAAGTTGTAGGAGTCACAGGCCATCTATACTGGTAGACGGTATAGTTTAAGAGTGCTTGTTCTGAAGAAGCATAAACTCCGAATTTAAAACGTAACACAATTTTTGGGGGTTGTCTTTACTAATAAGAATTGATTTCTACCCAAATGAAGCCTTTTTACAATATTAGGATAATGAAAGACTGGGGTAAAAATTGAAACTCTCTAAACGATACCTTGCAGTTTGTATGCAGCTATTTGATGACACTTAATAGATAACTGTTCTATTTTAGGATTTTAGCCCATAAATTATAAGTAACAAAAGGATCTCTCTGACAAAAGCAGTAACCCACTGATCTAGCTACATTTTATGCAATTTGTGATCTCTATGGTACACACACTTTGCAGCAGGCATATTAACCCTCTGCGCTACCTTATGATGAGTCAAAACTGCCACTAGACAAAACTCTGATCTCTCTCCAGGAAGAACATTAATCACCAAAGTTATTTTGACACTTTTATTGCTGCCTGAAAACTGCTGCTGGCAAGGAACGGTCAATTTTAATTGTGCGGCTAGTAAATACCTTTACAAACAGCAAAAAACATGAGAATGTACAACATTCAAATAAAACCTTATGATAACAAGCATTTGCAATGCAATAGGTCTAGCATTTACGCGAGTTTAAGCCATTGGCATTGTAAATGACAATGCCTTTTATTTATGTTTTAAAAACCAAAACATAAATAAAAGGCATTGTCATTTACAATACCAATAGCTCAAACTTGTGTAAATGCGGGACCTATTGCATTGCAAATGCTTGTTTCGAGTTGGGTGAGCCGCGTGTCTCGTTGAGCGCGGCTGCCCTTATTTAGCATGAACATTTTAAAAAAATTAAAAACTATTTGGATAAGCCGCATGCAACAAGACACACGGCAGCCCTTATTTAGCATATAAATAAAAAATTTAAACATTGGCATAGCCAATAGGTACGCTTCACGGACAACGGTATGGAGGGAGGAAAGAAGGAACGGACAACAGGAGGGAGAGCGGTGGTAAGGATGGTACGGACAACGGGAGGGCGAGCAGGGGTAAAAAAGGCACGGACAACAGGAGGGAGGGGGGGGCAAGGAAGGCACCACAGACTGAATGTAAGCAAAGCAGGTCGTGCCTGAAGTAAGTTAAACTTGATAAAGATCATAGTGCTTAAAGACCAAATAACAGGTACCATGTAACAACCGAAGTAAAAGGGCCAGTTGACATGAGAGGTTACAAATGGAGACGAGGCGGTACTAAGGAGGGACTAACAAGCCCATTTATGAATCGGAAGCCAGCATTTAGGAAAGACAATGACACAAGCCAATGGCAAATATGGGCGGAGAGTGGGCAGGGCTTCTATTCCCTACTCCACTACAACAAGTCTTGCAGAGCAGCGCATGCGCGCTGACTCTAGGCTCGACCTAAAAACAACACTGAATACCGACAGAGAAGGTTCAGATAGGTCTTGCTTTCCTACTAACTAGAAAACAAAAAAGAGCACATCGCGAGGTGGATCTTTGTGTATGGTGTTACAGCAGTAAACCTAAGGCACAAAACACAGAACACAGACCTGATACTGAATGGGACTGATGCGGGGGACAGAAGGGTTAGCTGATCTCTGTTAAAAGTAATTAAAAACCAGCAGATGTAATATAAAATGAAATCAGCTTTGTATATAATATAATATTACAAGCAGTGTGCAAATTTAGCAGGACACAGGTCTAAGTATGGAACAGTCAGCTAAATAAAAACAAATAGCAGAAGTTCTCTTGCTCGAAGGCTGGTCAGGTGCAGTCCAGACAGTACATTTTGGAGTGGATCAGTGCAAAAAGTGGAAATTAGTGTTCTGAAAACATGGAGCGGTGGCCAGTCCCCATGTGCAAACCATTGCAGAGATAGCCTCTGGCTCGACGTGCTAAACATGTCGTTGTTGTGGCGGTTATGCCAACCCCTTGTGTGCGATTGAGGATGGTGAGCACAGGGGGCAATAAATACAGCATATGAGAGTGTGTTGCCGCATCACTAGTGCCATTGGCCTGATCCAGTTTAGTCGCTACCATCTGGAGAAATTTGACAGTTTTGATGTTTAGTACGGAATTTAGTAGATTCAGGCTGGCGATTACTGCCTGCCGGCAGGTGTGCTCTCCTGGCCGGATGAAGTCGGCACGGAGAAGGGTTCTCCTTTGGTGCCATAATTGGGGGCAAATACATAAAATACAAATTAAGGTTTCTTTTCCTTGTCCACATAAGTGGTAGCTTGTGTCGTGAGTAGCTGAGCGACGCCAGAACAGAAGGTGTGTGCAAAAGTTCCACTCATCCAGTCTAAGAGCCACAAGCCATGCTTTGATCTGTGTAGGATAAGTGCAGGTGATGGAATTCTGCTGCCTGGTTCAAGAGTATGAGTTTATGACTGACCACGCATGAGAGCGCTTGCATAAGGCTGCCAGATCCTGCAGTTTTTATTTATTTTTCTCCGTGAGTAATGTTAGTTTCTTCAAGACCTGGTGGGAGAGGTGTTAGCTCCAGATTCGGACAGTAAGAATTGCATCAGTTTATCCTCAAAGATGTTGTCGGTAAGATAATTTCAGATGGGAGGGTTCAATTTGATAGACACTTTGGGACCACGATTACATTTTGGGAACCAGAAGAAAATAATCCCCTGATGAAGGGTCCGTCCCGAAATGCATTGGGATTCTAAACGAGGGATTCTAAACAATTGCATATAGGATTCTAAATGACTGCATATGAATTTTTCACTGTAGTGTGAAGTTAAACACTACAAATGAATGACTACATAAGCCATACAGATGTCGAAAATCAATAAAGAAGAATTGATGGTTTTTCTACAATTTAGGATTCATTTTTCATGACAAAAAAAGAAATTCTAGGATCGAATTGGAGTGCAATGTGGGGACGCTATTCTCTTTAGAATAACGCTGATACTCGGTTCAAATTGGCACCAGATTAAGCCATGCATAGAGCTGAGTGGTGCCAGTCTGAGCCTGTGACAGAAGTTGAGGACCCGCTGCCTCTGGCCAAGTGCTGTTTTGTGATATTAAACTCAAGTCTCGCTTGCGCCGGTGATGCTCTCTTTGGAAGAACCAAAGTGGCTTTGTAAACTCTGGTGATAGTTTGTCCACTGACCCAGCTTCCCTACTCAGGGTGATTTCATTCCAATAAGTTAGTGTTGGGATGATTTTTGCTTTCATCACCTGGAGGGGGTCAGGGCTGGGGCTTTGTAGCTTCAGGGCGATGGATGAAAGAACGAACATTAGACTAGAACCCTTATTGTTTATGGAGCGTGCATAAGAGGTGAATGAACATTTGCTGTCTAGAAGGATTTGCAGGAATTTATAATCCTTGCTGTGCTGAAGCCTGACACCCTTGAGCTGCCACCTATAAGTCAGATTTGGTTTTAGGCTGAATGAAACCGTCTTGGTCTGTGTTTGATTGATTTCTAACATGTTCTCTGCTATGTAGTCGTGTAGAGTGGTCATTAGCCATTGAATTCCGATCTTTGGCTGGCTGAGGAGCACCAGATCATCTGCGTATAACAAGTGAGTCATTCTTTGGCCTCTTAGTTTGGGTGGATGGCAGTTTGCTTCATCAGGGTGCTTTGACATGTCAGCTATATATAGGTTAAAAAGCAAGGGGGTCAGCACGCAGCCTAGCATCAGCCCCGTGTTTGTGGGGATCGTCCTTGAAATGCAGAAGCCTTCTCCTCGTTTGATCTGCACCCAAGTGTTGGTGTACAGCTGCACTATTGCTCTTGATAGGGCATTCGGCAGGCCCCAGTCCAGCAATTTGCGCCATAGAGGCCCTCTTGATATGCTGTCGAATGCGGCTTTGAAGTCCACAAAGCAAGAGTAAAGTGCCCTTTTGCCTCTGATTGCTTTTTTACACATGAGGGTGTGAGCTATAAGGTACCAGCTGCCCCATTTATCTCTCAAGCGGCATTGATTCTTAGGTACGATCTGTTGATCTTCTGCCCAGGCTCTAAGGTCGTCAAGAAACAGGCTGGCAAAAAAGGTTTGACATTGTTATCAAGTAGGGTGATGAGCTGATAGTGCCTAGGGTCTTTTTTCGTGCTTCCTTTGAAGATTGGTTAAATGATGGATCCTCTCCAAAAATCTGGGCTTGAGTTGGTTGCCAAGCAGTATTTGAACAGTGGTGTTAGTGCCTCGGACCAGAGAGCGAGGTCAGATGCAAAGAGAGCAGAGGGTAGCCTGTTGGGGCATGGGGCCTGTGTTTTAGGACCCTTGCCAGTTTTAGAACGCAACGTTCCTCCGTTTTGCTGTATATGTTGGGAGGGTTTACAGGGCCGGATGTCTCACTAGCATTCATAGGCACAGGTGGATCACATGGCAAGCTGCTGGGGGAGGTGGGGCATTCGGCTTGTGATGAAAAATGGGCCGACAAGAATGAGGCCCGCGCTGGTTCAGAGATGTTTGCGTTAGTGCCTCTCCTGCTACCTATTGTAGCTTGATTGATCACTGAGCAGATTTATTTTGTGTTTCTTCCCTTGCTTGCGACTAGCAATTGGAGCTAGAATTCCTTGTTTTTTCCCTTTTGGCATGCCAGACTGCTCTCCTGAACAGACATCTTAATTTGCTGAGACTGTGTCTTGCGGCTATTGAGGAAAGTTGCTTGATGAGAGCTCGCATTTTACAGTTGACGTCTCTTTTCAGAGACTTTGAACCATCTATCAATTTGAATTTTGGAGGAAGCAGATTGCGAGGCTTGGCACATGATGAAAATTCGACTTGGAATTCCTGCAGGATCTGTTCGATAAAGCGAGTCTAGTGTCTGATGGGGGAGTTGTTTTGGACTGTGACTTTGTTGAGATGACATAACTTCATGGCTGATACTGTTGTCTCATTTCAGCTGTTTTAGGTTTTCTGTCCGCACCCCAAAGCTGAAGCTAAGGGGAAGTCTCCAATGTGCATGAAGACTCCCATCGTACAGAGGCTGAAGTCTATGTAGAAAATGGAGTTACCCAACCGGGGTGAGGAGGGTGTCGCCGCTAAAGCGTCCATTGGGGAGCCTGAGGCCTAGGGAGTTGCACTCATTTAAAATGAATTCTGCTAGTTTGTTCCGACGAGTGACCAGAAGTAGGTTTTGCACTGGGAGGTCATGTTCAATGTCCAAGCTTTTAGCCTTGCGGCCTGTTATTCCCCCAAAAAGGTTGGTGTTGAAGTCCCCGGATAGTAGAATATTTGCAGAGGGATGTTTTAGTTTGGGGTCAGTTAAAATTGATACCAAGTTTGCAGTGTCCCCTTCTTCCTGGATATAATTGGATTAATGTAGATGTTAATAATCAGGAGCTAGTGGGTTTTGCTGTGTTGGAAAATCTAAGATGAATTACTTGAACCCAAGGTACTTTCAGTGCGATCTCTTCTGCTGCGTGCTGCAGTGATGTAGAGTCATAGGTGGAGAGGCCTCCATTGGTCGACCATACCTGTTGACTTTCCAGGCTGGTTTCTGGAACTCGATAAAGCCTTTTAGAGGGATAGTTGATTCGCCCAGGTTTCTTGTAACATAAGGAGATCGAAGTCCTTCCAAAACGGTGCGGGTTCGTCATTTTCGAGTTTTTGCAAGAGCCTGTGTGTATTCCAAGAGCATAGTCTTAAATTGACCCTGTACAGGCCATGCCCATTTCGAGTTGGGTTACTTTGTCATAGGGTGCTTCTTGCTTTGAGAGCATTAGGTAAACAACCCCAGTTGGCGTGATTTGTCTGAGTCTTGCTGGGGTCATCTCCTCCTTGTTGATCTTTGTTTCCAGCCATGCGTTTCCCCTCGGAAATCACACGGGTGAGCATGGCAGTTCTTTTTGAGCCTTGGCGTCCTTGTGCAATTTTTAGTATAGATTGGGTCGGAGGTTTGTATTGGTGCAGAAGCTCTGTTGGATATCCTTTGGTCCTCGCTCGCTCGATTTTTATGCCCCAGCTTTCAAAGACTGTAGAGGGGGAGCCTTATTTTCCTTTGAATCAGCGTGTGCCCCTACCTGGGAACTCTTGTTGGGCTGTTCGGGCTGTTGGAGAGACTTGTGTGCTGGACGCTTGTGGTTTGGCTTGCCGCTCCCTCCCGCCGCCGCTGCTGCTGGTGTTCGTAGCGGTTGCTGAGCGGAGGGACCTGACTACATTACCCAGAATCCCCGGCAGTGGTCCCGCCCCTACACACACCCACTTCCGCGCCCCTAATCTGGGAGAAATTGAGTGACTATGCACTCAAGAAGATACTTCTATTTTTATCACCCCGGCTAGTGTCTGCACTTCAGTTACACCGGCAAGAAATGTCCCCCTGGCAGACGGGTGTGATCCAGGGGTTAGGGGAACACCTGTAAAGCTGGTAACGTGGAATGTTGTTGGCCTTAAACATAAAATAGATGACCCAGTTTGGAGGGAATTTGATGGTTTGGGTGATATTATAGGTTTACAAGAAACCTGGGATATAGGGAACATTTTGACACTGGACGGTTTCTCCAGCTATTTTACCCCGGCGGTTCAATCAAATATGGGGAGGGCGAAGGGTGACTTGGTTACTTTAATTTCAGCTACTATCCCCGGTACCCATATCCAATTAGATACGGGCTCACAAAATTGTTTAGCTGTACAAATTTCCCTGAGTGGAGTGGGAGACGTTTTAATTATCAATTTTTATCATTCTTATGATAGTCACCCCGACTGATCACCTGTCCATGTTAAATCTTTTTTTGGTAGATTATAAGGAGGCCAATAAAAATGAATGTTTTATTATAATTATGGGGGATTTCAACATCCATGGTTGTCCAGATAATTGTCTGTCATTAGACGTGTTAGGTCCGGCAGAGCAAGGGTACACTCATTCTGAACACTCTGTACAGGGAGATCTCCTTGAAACTATTCTGGCGGATAACGGTCTGATCCTCCCTTCAATGGGGGATGAGGAGATACCTACCTTTAAGGGGAATGGTAGTCACTCAGTTATTGACTGTATTTTTATTAGTCTAGCACAGGGAGATAGAATTCATGGATATTCACCGGTTTGGTCACAATTTAGCGACCATAACCCAGTGATCCTCAGTGTTTCGGACCTGATCATAAAGCCTGAGGTAGCTAAAAATAAAAATAGAAAGGACAAATTTGATATTTGTCCTACAGATCAGGCCCGTAGAATTAGATGGAGCAGAGTCATACCGGGAGACTTTCATACCAATTTAAGAAGGAAGGTAGGATCTGCACTGGACACATGTTTGAATTTGGAAGCAGATGATGAGGAGGTTCTTGAGGCTTATTCAAAAATGTGTACCCAGGTATTAGCAGACCTTAGATGTACAGGGATAGCTAAAGATCCTGCTGAAAAGGGGCGGTTTGATCATAACTGCTCAACAGCTAATAAAAAGTTGAAGGCTGCCCTGAATTGTAAGCCAGTGAATCGGGCCTTGGTGGCCTCTTTAAGGAAAAATTATAATAAAGTCCTGGAAACAAGAAGGAAGATACGGGAGGACGCCTGGGAAGAATTAACCTCCGTGGATGTGCTCAGGAATAGTGCCAAATTCTGGGCTGTTGTAAACAAACCCTTTTTTCATGATAATTGTAATAATCAATTAGATTGTGGTATTCAGGGACAGTTGTGATGCTCTCACTTTAAGTCAGTCTATGAAGGGGAAAATGTTGAGGAGGTGAATATGTTTACCCCCACTTTTGACCCTTATACTTTAACGGTCACGGAGAGTGAGGTGGCTGACGCTATCGGTAAGTTGATGAGTAATAAGGCTCCGGGCCCCGATGGCGTCCCAGCTGATCTTTTTAAATCAGATCTCAAGACCTGGTCTACAGTTTTAACCAACGTTTTTAACAGAGTATGTACTGCAGGGATTCCGGACACCTGGTCTGAATCAGTTATTATACCCATCTTTAAGAAAGGTAATAGAGGGGATCCCAGTTGTTATCGCCCTATTTCTCTTATTGATTCTGCGGTGAAGGTGCTGGGGCGAGTGGTACTAGGTAAAATTAGTGTTTGGTTGGAGGACACAGATACCCTTTCTTGCCTGCAATACGGGTTTAGGAAGGGTCGAGGGACTATAGATCAAAGTCTTAACCTCCACCTATTAATTGGAAAATACACCATCGCCAAAAGGGGCACGCTATATCTAGCTTTTATGGACCTTTCCTCGGCCTTCGACCGAGTGAATAGATCCAAACTTTGGGGATTGCTCCTTAAGTTGGGTATAGATAAAAATATTGTGTATTTTCTTGCTGACTTACATAGGGACCTAACATCCACAGTTAGATATGATCGGTTAGGCAACTGCACGGGCAACATTAGGATCATTAATGGGGTCAGGCAGGGGTGTATTTTAGCCCCCATGCTTTTTACTCTTTATATTAATGACTTGGGTGCGGCTCTCACGGAGGCGTGCAAAGACATTCCAAGGGCTGGCAAGTTTTCTATTCCGGCATTATTATATGCGGATGATGCCGCTTTAATAGCACGCACAGCTGTGGGGCTGCAATGTCTTTTAAATGTATTTGCTAATTTTATGAAAGCGCTGGATTTAAGTGTGAACTTTACGAAATCTCATGTTATGATTGTGGGCAGTAAACCCAAAAGACTTAAGACCATTCACTGTGAAGGGAATGTTCTATCCAGGGTTTCAAGATTTCCATATCTGGGGGTGATTTTTGACGATAAATCCTCCTGGTTGCCCCAACTAGTCGCTAAACGTAATGCTTTTGCCAGGTCTATCCTGGCTGTTTTGGGCTTCGCCCGTAAGTTAGGGGCGAAGCCTTTAGAGGCTGTGTTGAGAACATATGATGCTAAATGTATTTCAATAGCTATGTACGGAGCTGACCTGTGGGGATTGAAAAGTGTAAAAGCGTTGCAGGTAGCTGAGGATAAGTTTTTGAAATCTATCTTATCACTTCCCCAGTCAACTCCTGGATACATTGTTCATCAGGAGTGCGGGGTGGAATAACTTGCAGACCACATAGCCTTAGCCCCATTATTAAAATGGATTTCAATATGGTTAAACCCTGAATTAGAGTTGAATCATGAAATTCGCAGGGATTGTTTAGCTCTTGATCAGGGCAACACTATCCACTGGTTGAACTATGTCACTATGTCAAAAAATTAACCATAAAAATGGGTCGCCCAGAATTATTCGATCACCCACACAATTTATTAAAGGGGGATGTGAAATGGGTGAAAGAAACACATAAATAGTCGGCATACCTAGCAAGAGAAGAAAAGGAATTAAGTAAACCAACAGTAAGGGCTCACCAGTTGTTAATTACTTCCAATGGTTTAGAACCCTACCTGAGAATTGTTAACAATATGAATCATAGATTTTTGTTAACCAAGTTTAGATTAAACAAATTCCACCTTTTGCTTACTGATCGTCCAGGGTGGACGAGGGGAACGGATTTGGAGATTTGCTCCTGTGACGGCTTCTCTATTAAAGACACAGTGCACTTTATCTTCTTTTGTAAACATCTTTGCCCCATTCATAAAAAGTTCATTATTCCTCTTATTAAAGATAGAGGTTTTAGACAAGTCAAACCTGCTCTTTTGTATCTTCAGCTTTTGCAAAATTCTTGGGAGATTTTTAACATAGCAAATTTTTTATCAATAGCATTGAGACTGAGGAAAAAAATCAATTGGTCATAGAGTACATAGCGGGATACTATGAATTCGGACCAAGTCTCCTGCTTTTTATAATCTGTATTATTGTTTTATTTTTAGTGGTCTTGATTTCGTTGTTTAATGTATTATACTTTTATGGTTTTTGATATGAACCGAATAAAGTACTTTGACTGACTGACTGACTGTAGAGTTTGCCAGGATCGTTTCAACCCACTGGAAGAAAGGAATAAGGCCTTAGTGGATTCTGGTTCATGCTTTCTTCTTGGTGCTAAGAATTCGTTAGCCAGGATTTCATCTGATCTTATGTTCTGTAGATCTGGGATCAATTGGAGCAGAAGAAGAACATTTCCCCTGTTTAAGATGTTGTGGGGCCCCCTTAATTGGTATTCAGGAGGAAAGTCAGGCTGATTTAGCCCCGGGGGTGGAGGGGGGTGCGTGGGGGGCTGACAATCTGTTGATAAAACCCTCTGCTTTCAAAAATTTAGTCAGAGAGTCGTGCAGTAGGTTAATATCATTGTGTTTGTCGCTATGAGGTGCTCTGTTGGATGGTTCGGAGAGCAGACTTAAGTGGATATCTGTTTCGCTGTCATTGTTTTTTCCTAAGGCCTACTTTTGGCCAACTCATTGAATTACCCGTACAAATGGTGAGTGCTGGTGCACTTGGGGAATCTTGAGGGGTCTTGTCCCTGGAACTGTCTGTTGCCCCACTTTGTGGGCCAGATGGTGCAGGCGCTTGCTACTGCTTCTGGGCAGGCTGGCCTGCAGGTGGATGATTTAGCCGAAATTCTCGGGGCGGCACCGTTGAGTCCAAAGGGAAATATGTTTGGTCTTGGTAAAAGTAGGGTAAATCAGCTCCTGCTTTATTGTGGAGGGTGCTTTATGAATGTTGTTTCTTTGTTTCCTTTGCGGCAGTGTATGCTTAGTCTTGCCAGCAGTGTGGCACTGGACTCTGGGGAGGGACCGGTAGGCTGATGATGCATATGTGTAGATGTCGCCTGAGCAGAAGAGCAGGCAGCTGTTCCAAGTTGCTGAATGGAGCTTGTTCTAATGTTTGGCCCTGGGTTTGTGAAGAGGCATTTTGGGGTCCCTTGCGCTCTTGTCTATTTCCCTGGAGGGTGACTGTATAGCGTGCTTTCTTGCTGGAAAATTGGAAGAGGAACAGTGATGTAGGATCCTGCAGTATGGTTTTCATAGCTTGTGGTAGGATGGCCAGCTTGTTTAGAATCGGGGAGCATGGGCAGGTACCCCATGAACTTATGAGGGGGAATCAACCAGTTCTACTGCAGTTTAAGCACGCTTGATCAAACTGCTCAAGGTGTCCAGTTTGCTGTCAGTGCCCCTGATGAGGTTCGCTTGAGAGCCAAGGGTGTCTACTTGAGCGTCTAATTTGTCCAGAGCTGCGGCCATGGTGTGAATTGCAGGGAGGGCCATATGTTTATTGCGTGTGTGGTTAGAGTGGAATATTTGTTAATGGACTGATTATGGTTCTGGTCTGAGGAGCCTGGCTTTCAAGAAAGAGCGTTGGAACTCAGGATGCACTGGTCTCGGCTTTCGGGCCATATTTCAGGCGATGATTCCTTAAAGAGGCTTTATGTGGATAAAAAATGTTTGAGTGAAAATGAAGAAAAGGTTGAATTATGGACCACAGAGCGAGTTGAGGCACAGTGTTTCTTCTGACCCTCTTTCAAGCCTGCCACAGGCAGGTCCAGATGGTAAAAGTACTCCGACCTCAACTGCCCGTCCATTATGAATCATATACGGGTTGTCTGGGTTCAGGGCTGGCTGGAATAGTTGAGCTGTCTTGACTGGGTATACACAGTGTTCTTGAGCTCCCAGATCCGAACCTGAGTGAAGTGGGTTCGCATACCCCAAAAGGGGTATGGGTCTTGTGAGACTAGAGGGACACAAGGTTTGGCTTCGCCTGATATGGGTATGGCTGCAATAAGAGCCGTGGCTGATAGAATCTCCTCATGTCGAGTCGGCAAGGCTGAGGGCATCGTCGGCAGAGCCGTCTGCTCCGGGCTGTGTTTTTGCACCATCAGACAAGTTTGCATGGTGCTCAGCGAGTTCATTGTACCATCTACTATGATGTCAGATGTAGACTGAATTAGTGCAGAGGTGACAGCTTCTGAGGGGTCTAGGGTATCAGCCTCTATGTCTGCAGCCGATGCTGGATATTTCGACCATTGGAAAAAGTCTGTAATCAAGATTCTGGAGGCAGGCAGGGACTCTTCTACCATATTGCCTCTGGGAGTTACCTGAGGAGCCAGGACACTGGGAGACTGGAGACCGCCAGTCAATCTAGAGGTGACTCTTGGTCAGTGTCTATGTCGTTCTGGATCCTCCGATGCTTGATGTCCATGGATTCCGTGGTGTGTGCCCTTGTCCTAACTGCGTCTTAAAGTAAAATTCCCCACGTTTCTGCTCGCAATCTGGACAGTAAGACTGTAGCGGCTCATATGACTTGAATAACTGCTGGGACCAATGACTGGCTACTGGTTGCTACCAGTTACTGCTAGTTGTTGGTTGTGGTCTGCTGCAGATATATTGTGTTATGTTACTGTTGCACAGCTGTTCTTTTGCTACTGCTGTGCTGCTGCTATGCTGGTTGCAGACTGGTTTTCGCCTGGTTTTGTCTGGGTGGCTTGCCAGGAAAGGCCTCCCGTGATAGTAAGACTTAGGTCTTAGGGAGACCCCAGAGTTTGGGGAGGTAGGGCGATGGGGGAGAGCAGAATAGACCAGAAGGCCAGGAAGCTGGAGCAGGGCAGAGTGTTGCTTAAGCACATAGTTCACAGAGGGAAAGTAGATGTGTGTGGCACCTGTAGCACCTAGCACCTCCTTGCACAACGCTCTCCCCTGGTGTATGGGTTTGAAGGGCTCAGTGGCGTACTACCCTCAAGCACCACAAGCACTGTAGACGTGCAGGACCGGTCCCTGCGACCCCTCTCCTGCTGCTCCTACCTCCATGCTGCTGTAGACTCAGGCTTCCCCAAAGTCCTCCCGTAGCGGAGGTCAGGATCTCGTGGTGGCAGTGATGGAGGCGATTGGGGCTCACCAGGCACCTCACAAGCTGCACCCGGGTCTAAACGGGCTACCTCTGTGGTTCGCCTGGGGCTCGCTCTCTGCGGCAGCCGACTATAGCCGCCACACTTGCTCTTTCGCGGGTACCTACAGGGAAGCTGCAGGAGTGAGAGGAGCTGTGACGGGGGTTCGGGAGCTGAGACTCAGCGTGTACCAGCCTGTGCCTCATCATGTGACTATGGATCTGCTTCTGGGTCAAGCAGCAGTTGTTGAACACCCCAAGGCATGGAACGCATCAGCAGGTGCTTTTAAAGTCAAAATATACTTAAAAACACAATGCCTTCTAAAGTAATCAGCTGGTGCAGTGGCACCTGTCGCATGGCCCTGGAGCAGGCCCTGAGCACAGTACCTCTTTGTGCTGCCTTTCCAGAAGGTTCTCGGCCACCGATGTGTAGATTTTCAGGGAATCTTTCATTTACTTCAAATGCTTTACACGGAACTGCAGCTGTGCTTTGACTCCACATACGTCAAGTGTCAATTCCACACATTTCGACGGAGACACAAGTGGCACACACATGCAAATTGCTGAACCATGGCAAATCCTTAGGGAGAGCACTGTTGATCTTCGGGTTACTTATCCCCTATCTCGTCGCCTGCTATAGTGTCCTCCTCAGCCGGGCTACTCGCCAATGACTACGCCACACACATAACTTAGTATAACACTTCTTTATTCTTCTGCGTGTAGCTGCGAACTCAACATTCTGAACCTGCATTCACCTCACTACGCTCTAATGCTTAAGCCATAGTTCTACAGAGTCCATCAGGAGCCACAAGGGTTCCGTTATTACAAACTCACATGGCACACTATCTCGATGTCCACTCAGCGTGCATCTCAATTACTTCATATCGCGCGATCTGACTGATTATGAGCAGTTAAGAGATCATGCTTAGTTCGTATGCTGAGGAATAAAGACGTTGGCTACAAGCTGTGTGTGTGGCGTGTTAATTTTGCATGATGCCAAGCTGGGGAAGACGGAACATGTACTAGTTACTGTGCTCCTCGTAACACTTACAGTCCTACCCCTTTCTGCTTCCGCCCCTTCATGTGATCCCAGAGTACATTTTTATCCATTCCCCTATTAACTTGAATTGGCTTGGACGAAGTTCTACACAAGAGAGACACTCTAAACAAAGCAATCTGTTGCTGTCTAAATCAGGAGACTGTCGCCTTAATCGTTAGTATTGCCATACCTCAATAGAACATACTTATTAAACTAGTGACATAATGAAAACAGTATTGAACACACTTTATTTTTTCACTTGTGTTAAAAAGTTAACTTGTATTTGTACCAAGTTCTCCCTTGGCACGTGCTCAGGTCCTGCGCAGCTTTGGTTATCTCTAATGCAATGCGTGAGCCTCTTATCTGTGAGTGAGTTGTCCTCAGCAGCACCCGCTGCCAACAAACAGCAGCAAGCATCTCACGCGCACCCTTTGTTAACCTTGGTTCTGCGCACAGAACACAGAGGCACGACAATGAGGTGACTAGCTTAAAGCATTTTGTGGGTTGTGCATGCTTTGTTTGTTAAATAGAATACACTAGGGCAACCCATAACTATTAACATCTCCTGAATGTAACATTTGAGAATCCGTATGCAATATTTAACTCTGTGGCCTTAATATTATAAGCAAACAAAACAAATAAAAGAACGACATAGCTAAAACGGAGAGAAGTATAGTCTTTGAGTAGACTCTTAATTTGTATGAAATTTCATGTATAATTGATACCGTGATTAATATTGTGTCGGACTGTATGAATATGGAAAAGACTAGTTCAAGATGGCCGTTTCCTTCGCGGGTAGCCAGCAGCTCGAGCACGTCAGTCCGCTGTCTGTGCCTGCCAGTGGCAGGGCGCTGTGATGGAGAAGGAGGGGGTTGGAAGGATGAGGAGCAGCTGTGGCAGAGCAGGCAGGGAGCCTGGGAGAAGAGGGTGGGCAGTGCCGCGTTCTGTGCAGGAGGCCAGTCTGAGGTGAGCGTGCATGCTGTAGCATAGAAGTGGTGCAGTCTGACTGGATGGGCTCTGCAGAGCCTAGCGGCGGTTGGGTCCAGAGCCACATCGGAATGCAATGATGAGGAGGGGTTATACATACCTACACAAAGAACCAAATGCACATGCAGGGGTCCATTCTGAGTGAGAGGCGAGGATCGCTGGGGGCGGGGTGCAGCTGCAGCGAGTGCTTTGATGCATCGGACCTCTTGACAGCAGCACCTGGGAGGGGTGGGCAGCCCCTTTATATGGGGCTGCGCGATCTCTGCTTTGGGAACCCGCCCGCACTGTATCCATTAATACCCACTATGCTCGAGTCCGGTTATGATTCACGCTCGGGAGAACGGGCGGCGAGGGATGCTGCCATGTATTATCATTCAGGAATGTGCCTTTTGCTCCCTTTGTTTTGTAAAGGGTAGAAGTGTTGTGTGTCTGACGTGCTATTGCTTATACTTTACCTATGATAATCTCTCCGATGTATATATGAGCCTTTGAGATGGATTATCCTCGGGGGTTTCTTTGGTGCGCGTTGCGCCGCATCTGCGTGACTCGGGGCTGCAGTTACACCCGTTACCATCCCCGGAGGGAATTAAAATTATGACTGAGTAGACAATACTGTACCTTCGGTTGGCAGACTCGTTAGAAAACGAAAAAAAAATAGGCTGCCTTTTTTTTCAGTCTAAAGCAACCCTGGAAGACTGCTACCATACTCCTCTCTCTAGGCAGCCCACGGCAGACACCCCCCCCCCCCCCCCCGCCACACACTTAATAAGGCATCTCCTGCCCCGTTCCGTCCCCTCATCCGAAGGGAATCCCCCTCCTTTCTCTCTAGTATTCCACCGCAGACATGCCCCTCTGTCCCCAGGGCAGCCCCAAGAAAAACAAACTTCATTTACAAAGCTCTGGCGGAAACCTCCCCAAGATAGCCAGGCTGACTTTCTCCATCTCTCCTGGAAGCAGCCACTGACAGCCCCCGCCTCCTCCTCCCAGAAAAAGCATCCCCTGGCAGACTTCCATCCTCGCTCCCTGTTGCAGCCTCTGGCACACTTGCACCCCTCCTCTTTCCAAAGAAGCCCCGGCACTCTTCCTCTGCAGACAGTTCACTGCACGAACTCCCCATCACACCCTCTTTTATATGCATCCCGTGCACAAAACAAACTCTTAATATACTACACAAGTAACCCAGGCAGTCTTCTGTCCCTGTTCTCATTCAAAACATTTTTTATTTTAACTTGTAGATGCCACCCCTCTGCCAAACCCGCCCTGGTGCTGACAGCAGCTGTACAGAAGCCAGCACATGAGCGCACTGTATCCTGTGCCCGCCAGCCTTATTTAACACACTTTACCACTCTCCCCCGAGGGCACTTCTGTTGGAGTCTCACAGGATGCCACTCTCCTTGCCCCCAAGCCATCAATTAGAGGCGCTACCGCCGAGGGCCGACAGACGAGGGCCAGCCTCTGTCACAGGAGACCTCTGGCGGGAGCATTAGTGAGGGCGACGGAAAGGCGGGGTGCAGCTTTAATGTAATCAGCGGCAACTAAAACTGCCAAACACGCTTAATGACTTAATCCCCATCTGCACGGGCTCCCAGTCTGCGCGCCCTTATCTACTCCCGTGCGATGGAATTTCATCCGCTGCCGCACCTCGGCGGGTTAATGCGCCTGCTGCACAGGAGGGTGTATCATTTCCCTATCGTATTTGAATCTAGGTGAGACCGAGTGAGTGTTTTACCTCAGTCCTTGTGAGAGGATGAGTGCGTCAGCGGGTATTGAGGCCTGAGGTGATTCAGAGAGTGGCGCGTGTGACACCTGGATTCAAGAACTTGTGGCAGGGAGCTTTTTGTTGTCTCAGCCTCAAGGTGGTAATGATGACGCACAGAGCAGGAGTTAGGGGACACAGCAACGGCTATTTCAGGCCTGCTCATCACTTTGTGTCTAAGCGCCTGCTAGTTATCCCTCTGCAGGAGCGACCCCACGTCTAAATGTGCAATATTCATCTTAAAGCTACTTCCAAGTCATACATATGTTTACCACTATATAAAACCCTAATTCCTAAATAAATGTCTCAAAGGATTTTTTTTTTAAGGAAGAGTTTCCGGCGATTTTTAAGTGCGTCTGATTTTGGCAGACATGGAAACTGGGGCACGGGGAAAATATGTACTTCTTTCAGCATCACTAGTTATAGTGGAAAACAGGGATTTTAACCCTGGTTTGCTGGTTTTCGCAGCCAAAACATAACCACTGGTCCTCATCTCATGTCAAGTGGGGTACGCGGAAAAAATGTTGTCCGACTATTGTTGATTGGCAGAGGGGGCTATGAAGATAGAATTCTATTCAAATAAGGAACCGTCTATTTATTTCCCCTTTTCCTGTTTATTTCCAGTCCCGACAGAAATAGTAGAGCTAGTGTCCAAGTCCACTCTAGTTACTGTGCATACTTTCTGATTTGAAGGGTTTTAAGTGGAGCGGGTCCTCTTGTATAAGACCCGGCAGAAATTGAAAACTGAATTTGAAATGGGTCCCTATCAAGACGTCAATAACTTTACTGTTATAAAACTGATCGATTTCACAACAATAACTGTAAAAGTAATTAACGTAATGCATGTCAGTGAGTGGTGTATGCATACTTAGGTTTTACACTACAAACTAAGCCAAAAAAGACTGCAGAGCGATGTACACAGCTAAAGGCCAGCATAATGGCAGTGAGTTATATGAGAGGAACCTGGAGTGGGGACTGTGAATGAATTGTGATCAGTTTTTAATTTGGAAAAAAAAAACATGCCAGGAGGCAGCTTGCACCAGCCCATTTCTCCTGCTTGCGCCGACCTCAAACAGAACCAACATACTAGCCATAAAAGTGGCGAGAGGATGCCACGAAACGGCCAGAGCTGCCTATTTCGGAGCAGCGGAACCAGGTTGGAGTCTCGTTGTTGGCTCAACATATTGCGATTATGGGCAAATCACTTAAGAAGTGTCCCTGACTGGTGCACTTGAAAAGCCCCGGTGTTCATGATGAAGTGCCGGTGCTGAGCACTGAAAACCACCGGCTCAAATTAAGCACTGATTGTGATGTAGTGTTCTTTAAAGAGGAGAGTCTTCAACTCTTTCCTAAATTCAAGCAGTTTAGGGAGGTTCTCATTTATATGGGAATGTTGTTGCAGATCCAGGGATGATAGATAAAAAAAAGTCCTGCTGTCTTCTTTTTTCCACCTCCTAGTCTGCAGTCTGCTGTCGTCCTGGCGGCGGGTGTTCCGAGAATCTTCAGAGCTGCTGCTCCTGCCTGCAGGATAAGCAGGGGTGCTCTTAGTGATGGCTTTCTAAATGACGCAGCTGGTTTTGTAGATGTGCAGGCCAGCAAGGGGAGCAAATGGTGCTCCATCAGGGTGCGGTTGAAGTGATCATATTTCATTTTGAGATTGATGTGCTGCAATGTGTAGGATGACCCTGTGGGTTGTCAGCGTGGAGTCTGGGACCCCATAGAGTTGGGTGTTACCATCATCCAGATGCAAGATTACCAGGGCTTAACACAGCAGTTATGAAGTCACTTTCTGGAAGAAACTGTTTCTCTTTGTGTAGAAGAGAGAACTGTTACCAGGCCATCTTTGTCTTTTTTTTATCAGTGTGTTCCTTGAGCTGGAGGTTGGCGTCCAGGGTGATTCAAAATTAATTGACATTTGGTAAAAGTTGGGTTTTAAAGCTGGCAAGGTTCCGGTCATTGAGCCATGTTTGTACTGCATCTTGTTTGTTGTTCTTGGCTAATAGCAGGAATTCTGTCTTAGTGGGGTTGAGCTTCAGATGGTCACTGGCTATCCATGTTTGAATGAAGTGCAAGCATCATTCGAGGCATTGGATGTCTGAAGCAAAGTAAACTTTCAAGTAGAGTTGTTTCTTCAGCTCACTGGTGAATCTTGATGCTGTTATCTGTGGGTAGAGCACCGAGCGGTTCCATGTAAAGGTAGGTGTCAGGAGATGGTATGGAACCCTGGGGGACTCCACCGGTAATGGGATGTTTAGTGGCCTGTAAGTGCCCATGTGAACAAGAAATCGTCGGTTGCAAAGGTAGGAAGAGAACCAGCGAAGGACATTGCTTGTGAATCTTGTTCAAGACTCCAGGGTGCGTATTAGAGTGGAATGGCTAACTTTGTCCAAGGCATCTGAGATGTCCAACAATATCCGGAGGCAGGGGTCCTCTTCATCTGTGCTGAGGAGCGCATTGTCTATGAGTACATAGACATACAGTAAGGCAGAGGTTTCCTGCAGCAGTGTGATCCGAAGTCAGAGTAGTAGTTTGGTGGTTTCTAATTAAATTTCCCAAGTTTTACTTGATCTTGCATCCCCTGGAATATTTGCTTTTTCCTCGATGTTGTTTTTGTAGTTTTTATTTGCATATAGCCTATTACTCTTGCATTGTGCTTACTATGTACTGCGTCAACTCTTGGTGTCTGGGATAGTTTGGGCTGTGGGTGGGTGTTTATAACTGGCCACTGTTGAGAGCTCTGGAGCTGAGTCTGAAGTCAGTGCAAGCTTCTCACTGTGCCTGTCAGTCGGTCATAAAAGTGTTCAGAATACATGCTCATCCAAGCCGTGGCACAGAGCAATAGTCAAATGTGTCAGCTGTTATTGCGATTTATGGGAAAAGTGTGTGAAGGAGGCTCAAGGCTGTGGAACTAATGAAAGGGCGAAAGTAAAGGGAAATGCACTACTTATAGGGGAGTGCATGAATTGTGTGTGGGGCGGTGGCGAAACGAAGGAGCTGCAGGAACGTACTTGCAGAAGGAGGGTGAACAGATCTGCTGAAGAAGAAAGAGATGAGGCGTGAAATGTGCAGATGGAGGATTTCAGAAAAATGTTGGGAGAAAAAGTATGTATATTTCTAAGAGCGAGAGACTGCAGAGAAAAGCTGTTGGGGGGGGGGGGGGGAAGGGGAGCAACTGAGGCACTGCAAAGACCACTGGTTAATTCACAAACCTATGTATTTTTTAGAACTGAAACTTTTTCACTTCTATATTATTCACACAAATACAATTGTTGTTTCTCATTTATCTGATAATGCCAACAAACTGTGGCAAAGTCAACAGGTCTGACTTGTTTCAGTTGCATGTCTGTTGTGTATGATCTATCTGGATGCTATAACAAAGCTCAAAGAGGCACCAAAATACAGGCCAGTCGGTACAATCTGGGAAGCACGGGATTTCATTTGCATGTTTTAAGACACACCCTTCATTACATAGGCCACTCCGGTTGGAAACGATTACTAGTTAATGCTTCTGTGGCAACATCCCTTTGAGAGTGCCCCCCACCTTTTTCATCTCGCTTAAATCCTTGGTCTGGGCAATAATAACATTAGTTTAGTGGAAGCCGCATCAGATAAGATGTGTTTGCGCAAAATGTCTTTTAAGTGGGATGGAGGAGAGAGAGGCTGTGCAGCAAGCAAGGAACAAAGCTTGAAAAAAAGCTGATGAAGCAACTGGTCATGTTGTAGGCTTATGCATGCTGTATCACACGTGCACTTATAAATTGACACCAGCCCCCAAATTTTGTTTTATTTACCTGACATCGATCGGTAAATAAACTAAAAAAAGAAATACAAGCAGAGCAAAAGCGCTTTTAAGGCTGCTTGGATGGCAGCAGCTTGCTTCCTGATCCTCTGTCAAAATAAATAAATAAAAGACTTGGGAGGAGAGGGGGGTCCAACATTGAGCAGGTGGGGGCGGGGGGGGGGGGGAGAGATGGCAGGAAGGGGAAAAGTAGCACTTTTGGGGGAGGCACATGAGCAAGAATGCAACACGATCTGAGAACACAGAGACAGCGCAACATGGAGGGATAAGGGGAAGCACGTGGGCGAGGGAGCACAGTTCGGAGTGCGTCCACGGTCCGAGAGGGGAGAAGAGAAGTACACATGATAGGCAACTGGAAAACACATGCACTTTCATGGACTGCTTGAATTAAAAGTGACAATTTAGTTCCCGAAAAGTAAGCAGCAGTGGAAGGACACCAGGGAAGACCGAGAAGAGGTAAGCAGGCCGACCCATACAGGGAAACGAATTAAATGCAAGCTGATGAGTGACCATAAAGCCAACCAATGGTAGGCAGTGGGTGGGCTCTACACCACTGCAATTCCACAATAGGACTTTCACAACCAGATAGTGCACCCTCGACCTGAAAATCATTCACTCTGGTGAACCCCAGTATATACCTAATAGCTGAGATATAAACCAAGTTCAAGCTCTGCTGACGCAACCTGTAATTCTCACTAGAGTGATAGCACTTGCAGGAAGACCGACTATTTAGCACAACAAGGCGAGGGCATGGAGGATTCCAAACTTGAAATACATGCGGGTGTATTCATGATGCGTAGCATAGTAACCGAAATGAGAAGCAATGCTCTAGAAGAGCAGAAACAAATTCTTGTACACAGCCAGAGATGTCAAATAGTAGCTTCCAGCATGCAGAACTATGGCGGCCATCATATCATCTGTTCAGTTAAATCTCAGCAAGTTTAACATGCATTCTGGGCAAAATAAACCTGATAGAACCCTAATGTTTGCATAGTAGTATTTACTTGTTTCTGTATATGCACTTCAGCATGTTCTATGCAATGTGTATAATTATTACTCCCTTCAATAGCACTGGCTTTATAGCGATCATAATTCTGAAGAGCTGCTGGGATTCGAACTTGTGACAGGCCCATCAGAGAGAATTCAGGGTGATCTGTTATCCCACTGAGCTCGCCCGCCAGTAGGTTTCACTTGGATCAAAATGCTGTGATTTATTTCAGGGTTATTTGACATTTGGACTCTTCATGGCCAGGAAGAACAATTTCTCTATGATTGTTTCTAAAGCTTTTTTCCAGGTGCTGTGCTTGGAGGCAAGCTTGGTTTTTCATTTGTATGATAGGTTTTGGACTCCACAAATACTGACTGTAGGGAATAGCATGCCGGTGTTTACCGTGATGTTGACAACGGAAGCAAAGCACTATTTTTAGTTTATGCCTTTTTCTGTTTTAGATGGAGCATTTATTGCATGCCTGCCCTTGGGGGAAGTCTTGCGAGAATAATTTATGATGCAATGTGGTCTGACATATTGTTTCCTTTCATGACAAAGAGGCATTTCTTAGTTCCTCGCTTTAAAAAAAAATGTCCATGATAACCAAAAACTGTGAAAAAAATGTAAACATCATTTTGGTTCAACACACTGACGATCACTCCTCCCTTAAGTGTCTGATTTAGAAAAGGGCGCCTCAAACATTTCCCGAAGTAAACGAAGGAGATTTTGAGCCATCTCTTACATTTTGTAATAAGGCTCTTCGATGAAGCTGTTTTGTTTAGCACAATCTTGGAGCCGCTTCGTTGGTGTATTTTTTGGGTGGTTGGGAAGGTTTCCCTCTTTTTTCGGTCTCGGCTAGCGAAGGCTGCGCTTGCGCAGTCTCGCTCGCGAGATTTAACGTTTTCTAGTAGTGGGGCTTGAACCCGCCCCTCTTCTCCATTGGCTGGCTTCCTAAACAGAGGCTAGCCATTGGAGGAGAGGGGCGTCTGTCCATTTAAGCCCCGTCTTTTTCCGATTCGGGCACGTGTTTTTTAGTTTCTTTCTCTCTTATGGAATGTAACCATTCCAGCCAATGGGAAGAGGAGAGAAAGAAAAACGCCCCCAAATCCGAAAATGACGCTGCTTTTCTCGGAGGCATTTCTGCTTGACCTTGGAGAAAGATGGTGGTGTTCATGGCGTCATCCCCGTCCACCATGCGCGCTGTGCTGAGTGCAGCAGAGATGGCGGCCTCCATGCTATGCTGCCGGGTCTCGGCGGGGCTCAGGAGGCACAGCGCCCGTACCACTCTGAGTGTGGCAGCCGCTAAGGTAACTCGGGGAGAAGGTAGAGAGTGCCGTCCCTTTAGTGGGGAAGCAAAGGATATTCCCCATGTCCGAACTCCCGTACTGCCAGGTGACCCTCTGTACAAGGTGGAGCCGGGTGCCCTTCAGGTTTGAGGGGAGCAAAGACGGCGCTGGGGCTCAGCGCCAGGCTGCCCGTGGATGAGGGTTGGTGCGGGCCGAGCAGCAGTAGGGTGTGCCCGCGAGAGTGCAGCCAGCGGAGCTCCATTGCTGTACTGCAAGGTACTGGGGCCCAGGACACACTGCTCTGGGAAGTCAGCTGAGAGTGAACTAAGGATTAAACTGCAGCCAGGGAGCTGTGGATAACCCAATCACAACGTTGTATGGACTTACAACAGTTGGAAGAGTTTACAAGTGTGGAAACGGGTGAATATCAGCCTCTGGTGACATTGAACGGGGTAACTACACCTGACGTGCTGTTAAACTTAGTCGCCAGAACTGTTCTTTTCGCCACTCTTAAAGGCTTTTAGCAAAATGTTAACAAACCGGTGTTTCTTTATGTCTCTGGCATAGCAGCTGTTTACATTAATCAAGAGCCTACCGCAAACAAAATCGGTCAACAACTAGCGCCGCATGTCGATAGACTGTCCCCCATTTCCGCCTTTTAAGTTTATGCAATTTAAATATACAACCCATTCCATTCTTACAGCCTACCTCACCCTCCCCTTCCCTTGGAACTCCGTGGCCAATGGCAATCTTTACGTGGAGGAGGGCGGCCTCACGGCCAGAGTGACCGACTTTGCGCTCGGAGGACCGTGTTTCAGTCTTGGTGTCGGCTATTTTTGTTGTTGTTGTTGCATATTTATATAGCGCGAACTCGACCCGAAGGTATTGGAGCACTTTACATAGCACCGTATTTACATTACACATTCAGGCACGGGGAGATTAAGTGATTTGCCCAGAATCACAGGATGTGGACGCGACCTCGAGGTTCGAACCCTGGTTTCCTGCACCAGAGGCGGCAGCGCAGCCGACGGACCACATCCTGTGATTCAGAACAAATCATTTAATCTGCCCGTGGCTAAAAATAGGATCGTAAACTTTTGTGTTGCGAGATTGCGCTATAAAACTACACAAAAAATACATACCCAACTGCGATCGAAAGACTACCTATGGTAGAGTGACCAGCATTTTAAAGCCAAAAACCGGGACATTTTTAAAAAATAGCGGTAGGACTACAATTTTACCTCACCTGAGTACACAGAATGACAGTGCTCCTCAGCAGACAATTACAGAAGAGACAGTAAGAACATAAATAGAATGCAATGTTTAAAGTCAGCAGCATGTCTGTGTGGCTCTGTGTGGGTGGCTTTTTTTGTAGGTGGCTCTATGCGTGGGTGGCTCTGTCTGTGTGTGGGTAACTTTGTGTGTGTGTAGGTGGCTCTGTGTGGGTGGCTCTATTTGTGTGTGGGTGGCTCTATTTGTGTGTGGGTGGCTCTGTGTGTGGGTGGCTTTGTGTGGGTGGCTCTGTGTGTGGGTGCAAATGCAATAGGTCTCGCATTTGAGAGAGATTAAGCTATTGACATTGTAAATAACAATGCCGTTTCTTTAACCCCTTCGACGCGCATGACGGAGCGGTTCCGTCATGCACGTCGGTTGCGCTGTGCGTATGACGGAACCGCTCCGTCATGGCCCTGCCCGCGCACGGAACCTTCAGCGTGGCGCGGAAATCCGCGCCGCGCTGAAGGGGTTAAATGTTTTAAAAACAAAAACATAAACAAAAATAATGTCATGAGCAATGCCAATAGCTCGAACTTTAACAATGCCGAGACCATTGCATTGTAAATTCTTGTTCTTCTTTGGTTCTTGCTTTGATTGCTTGTGGTTCAGTAAGGTAGGTACCTCAGCTCAAGTTTTTCCTGGCCCAGCCAGTATCTGGCCTGGAATGCAGTACTGCTACACGTGAAGATACAGCAACTTAAAGTAGCATTGTGACACTCCCTACTAAAGGGGAAAAAAACAATCTCTCCTTCCATTTAAATACCAACATATCTCACGCACATCACCCAGCAATATTCCAATATACCTAAACAGAAAGACACCCATATCGATGCCCCAAAGTGTCTAAAGAGGGAAAAAACTGTACATCCCTACACAGCAATGACCTGGTGTACTTGGGGGAGGGGGGGGGGGGGAGATCCTGTGCATACCCTTCCAGCAATGTCCAAACAGGTCTAAAGGGAGAAGATGACTTGTATGCCGCCCATTTACTTCTGAACATACAAAAGGACAAAAGCGGGTTAATTCTCCACCTAGAAAGGCAGCATACCTAAAGTAAACCAGCATTGGCATAGCCAATAGTTCTTGCTTTTGGGACCTTATAAGTATTTAGTTACGCAGCACAATATCCTTGGTGCAACAACAACTGTTGCATGGCTAAACACTTATAAGGTCCCAAAGGCGAGACTTATTGGCTATGCCAATGCTTGTTAATAATGTATGACATACTGTAGATGGGAGCATAGGCACACAATATGGCACTAGCAATTTCCCTAAAGCACAAGGATGTGGCGTAATAACCAGAGCTGCGGAGCAAGAAGCTAGAGAACCATGTTAGAGCTATGGCGTTGGCATACAGCCCTGTGAAATAGAGTATGTAATGTTAAGACCATATCTGTAACCCCACGTTGTGTGGTATACAGGCAGAGGGAAAAGAATTACGGGCAGATTTAAGAAAGGAACCTGCGCTAAACTTAAACTATGTAAGATAAGGCCCATAGAGACGATTAACAGTGTTGTGCCAATAATTATTAAAGGCATACAGACTCCCAAAGTGGCCAAAATGCTGAGCGATAAATGGCAGCATCCATAAAGCGGTGCATGCTAATTAAGTCAACCAAAACATGACCTTCTCACCCTTGTCTGAAACTGGCGCCAGAATGTAGTCACATATGGGGTAGTACAGTACAGACTGTGTTCGCTTTCTTTTGAAAAGAGTCATTTTGAATAGATGACCCAAAAGATTAGTATGGGAGTAAAGATTGCTGTGCTAGGGCTAACCGCGGCTCACTGACGGCTGATGAACTTTGGAAAAGGTGAGAATTTTGAAACAATAGGGACAAACAGTACAGTTTACTAAATAATGTTCATACACATTGGCTAAAAATCCAAGGGATCGGAAAGAGCTGTCCAATGCTTTTGTGGCAAAAAAGTATTTTTTTATCAGCAGATGTTCTTCAAAATTTAGCGAAAACATTTTTTTTAAAGATATATCACAAGACCCAGCATATTTCAAAAGTTCCATATAATAGATAGATTATCTATCTATCTGATAGATAGACAGATACATAGATAGATGATTTTTTTTCTATTACGTTTTCACTCTTCAGTGCAGAATCTCATTCGTCTTATTACAGCTTCTACTTGGAAGGATCAAGGTGGAAAAATCAGTGATGATTCAAAGCTCACAATCACAGGCCAAAAAAGCAGAGATAGGCACATCTTACACGCTCATTTTGTGATGCTATTACTGAGATACATTGAACTTTCAAATTCATTTTACAAATTGTAACAGTTGATGGACAAATGTTTAACGGCGGTGATAATGGATTTGGGGTAAATGTAGAAAAAAGGTGAGGCAATAGAAACCAAACAGCAAAAGGATTTAAAAGTTAAAGAAAAATAGGGTGTATAATGCACCGAAAAAGAAGGAGAGAGAGGAGGGAGCTCGGTGTTGAGATTAGTCAGATATTGTGAGGAGTAAGGGAGGGAAGCTGGCAAGACTGAGGAGGAGAGAAGCCAGTAAGGATGTGGTTAGAAAGGGATGAAAGGATGAGAAAGGGTGAGAGAGAGAAGCAGCAGGTGAAGGGTAGAGGGGAAGACTGGGTAGAACGGGGATGAGAAGTAGAGAGGAGGCGGTGAGAGGATGAGGAGCTAAGTGGTTCAGGAGAGATACACAAGGGAGAGAAAAAGATTAAAGAAAAGGAGAAATTGCAGGCACCAGGAGAGAAGGCAAAGAAGGAGAGAATCTAGTGAGGGGAAAAGAAGCCAGTGAAGGACGGGGGGTGGGAGTGAGGGGTGTAGAGACCAGTGAAAGTGAGGGAGATAGAATCGGCTATTGATGTAGGGAAACAGGCAGATCTAAAATAGTTGAGGGTGAAAAGAAAGAGGACAAAGGAAAAGGTCATTGAGGGAGTGAGGAGGAAGCGAGGAGGGAAAGAGATCGTAAGAGAGACATAAGGCAAAGAACAGCTAGAGAGGATGAGAAGCAGGAAAGCCATAGGAGAAGAAGCAGAGTGAGAGGGTCTCCAGAGAAGGAGAGCAAGAGTGAAGCCAGAGAGAGGGGGATGGAAGCCTGCGGAGATGGGCAGAGATGCCGGCGAGGGAGAGAAAAGTGCAGTGGAAACCAGATGTCCGATGGCAAGTGAAATCAGGCAGGGAAAGAAGGAAAAGATGGATAGGTAGCCAGAGTGAATGGGGAGTCCGACCAGGCAGTGGGTTACAATTGTAGAAGCACTTATGCAAGTGCAAAGTAGCGACAACGTGGGTTGATGAGGGAGTGGCTGTCATAAGAGACAGCCACTGAGTGAACAACATGGAAGGAAGCAATGCTGAGCTGCCGCTTCCAGCGTTTCTAAGATGAATAGAGTGCAGAAAGAAAAATAGAACTAACAAGCGGGAGTTGTGTGCTCGCGCGCTAAAAGAAAACTAGAAAAATGATTAGAGAAATCAACTTTTTTAAAAATATTTAACGAAAAATATGCGAAGCATACTATAACTCCAAGCGCTAACTCTTTGAAGGGTGGTATGTTGGCTACTTAGCAGAATAAAGCAAACAATGTGATCTTTATTTCCATAAAAGAGGGACTTGTCCTTCAAAAGGCAAGACCATGTGCCACCCTAACAATGCAGCATCACTGACCTTGCTGAGCGTCATTCCCTAACATCCAAGAAAGGCACACCAGGCACAACAGCAGCAACTGACTCTGAACAGCCATCGCCTCAAAGAGGAGGGGACGAACTCGAGCATCTGCCAATGGAAGCGTAGAAGCGAAATGCCGCGTGAACGCCAGGAAAGGTCAAGCAAAAATGTCGGCCATTGTAACCTAGCAAGTTTGCCTACTCGTTTGTATTAAAAAATTAAAATATCTGAGTGATAAACTTTCTAAAACAAAAAAATTAAAAGAAAATATTTTTGCCAGTTTTTGTTTTCATTTTGGTATTGAGAATATTGAATTAATCTGTGTTATTAGTTCTAAAAGCAACACATTGGTGGTTAAACAGCTAGTGTGCCAGTTTGATATTGTGGTCTCTTTTACAAATAATAGTGCACTTAAAGCTAGATCGCACATTTTCGCTCTTGCAGAAGACTCCAGTGAATGTAGGGGAAAGTCTTCCTTCTTCTGTTTCAACCGCAACAAATTGAGGTGAGGCTTAATTTGATCGCCATCTTGGAATGGCCAGAAACTCACGAAAGCATGGTATTTTTAGCAATTTTTTTTTTTTTAAATCAGCCAGATTTTACATGAATGCATTTCAGTTCTTGAACTGTTGGAAACGTTTTGCATTTGTTTTCTGTAAACGGTATCAGACAATGTAAGGAATGTGAAAACGTGTTAGCCTTATTCAGCTTTATTGTAATCTGCTGGGGTTATGTTTAAATCATCATAAAATAGCCTTAAGAATTAAAATGTCAGCTATTGAGCATTGTATATAGGCTTTCGGTAGGACACAACTCCTAAAACAAGCATTGGCTGTGCAGCCGTGAAAGTGACACGGCCGTGAAAGTGATCGCGGGCTGTAAGGGTGCCCGCGAGCGATGCACTCAATGACCCGTGATGGAGGAAAGCCAGATGGCGGCTGCGTGCTTGCCCGCGCGAATAACCGCAAGCTTGAGGCCAGCAAAAGCCTGTGATAGCACTTTTAAAACCAACTTACTAAATGTCTCGCCAGAGCAACGCATGCGCTGGCTCAGGCGAGACCTAAAAAACACCCAACATGCATCTCCCTACGCTGAAATGTCTTAAATTATCTAAAGTGTGTAAACCATCACTTAACTCGCCATCAAGCAACATCCTAAATTAGGCAAAGCAAACGACCACAGCATACCTAAAGATAAAAAAAAAAACTAATACATTCTGCCCAGTAATGGCCTGGCACTTTTAAACAGAAAGGAACTAAACTGCACATCGTCATCTTGCAAAATCCATCATGTTTAAATGGAGAAATCAGCCTGTATGACACTGAGCAACTTCCCAACCTACCTTGTCTGATTAACTGATCCATACATGCTACCCATCCAATAAACCTAAAAAGAAAACCTCATTAGCAAAGTCAGTTGGTCTCGCCTCTAAAACCTGGCCTTGACAATGTTTTAGCCATGCTGCTTTGGGTAAAAAATAATGTGGTTGCTGTGTCATTTTTGTAGGTGCATGCATACGTACAACAGCACTTATGTTCTTACAAAAGTACACAAGGTAGTGGGCCGAGTGCGTTAGAGAGGGGTTTATTGGGTAAATAAATATTGCAGGGGGAGATGCAACATGGTGGGTGGGGAGAAGAAACAAAACCAGTGGGGGAAGAACACAGGTGAGACAGAGCAGTGTGAGTGAGGGGGCAGCTTGCTCTGACTGGTAGGCTCAACCGAAACAAAATAAGTGAAGCACATGCGTGAGAAAAAGAGCATCATGGGAGGAGAATAGCACATGAGGGAGACATGGAAAACACATTCACTCTCATGGAGACAATAAGTAAAATGTAGATCGGTAAAAGTGATCAGGAGGAAGCATAGAAGACAGTTAATCAAAGAGCTAGTAAAGAGGCTTTGTTCCATTGGAGGGACAAACACAATATGGACAGGCTGGAACAAGGAAACCCATCCAGTAGAAAGCAGGCAGAAAAAGGCGGACTGAAAGTCACTGTATGTTCTTGGTAAGCCCACAACATGTCTTTGGTAATCAAACAGCTTGCTCTGTCTGGTAAACTCCACCGAAATAAAAACAAAAAACCATCCTGCATCTCCTCTACCTACAAAAGCTCTGATATACTTGAGAGAATCTGCATGGTCTCACTCGCCCAGCAATGTCTCGACACCCTGAACTTAAAAGAACCATCCTGTAGATCTCCACTCAGGACCGTCCTACCTTACCTAAAAAGAATAATCATTGGCAAAGCCAATAGGTTTCGCCTATTCAACCTACTGGCTTTGCATGTTCTTTGCTGATGCTGTGCAGTACCGGCAAAAATAATCAAAAACTGAAAGAATATTGTGATGACGTGCCTCTATAGCTGCTCTGCATGATGATGTAAACAGCATGACACTGTCGCTATTCTAATTTGTTTTATTTAACCTTTCAGGGTGGAGGACACAATTGTTAGAATGGTACATTTAAAAAGAGTTTAAAGGTTGATTTTAAAATAAACAAGCATTGGCATAGCCAATAGGTCTCCCTTTGGGACTTGTGTTTGGCCATGCAACAGTTGCATAACTAAATACTTATAAGGTCCCAAAAGCGAGATCTATTGGCTATGCCAATGCTTGTTTAAGTAATCTTTCCTTAGAAAGAGCACCTCCTAGTTCTTAGATACAAATGCCCTTCGCGCACTATGTGTCAAAGTTGTACAGTAATATAGTAATTAAGTACATTGTAACACAAGTTATAAATGAGATCCAAAAACAATCCAACCTTGAAGGAAGAAACATTTCAGCGGAAGTGCAGACAGTAAAAAGACAGTAGTAGCAATGGATTCTTTACAAGAAATTTAAACAAGCATTGGCATAGCCAATAGGTCTCGCCTTTGGGACCTTGTAAGTGTTTAGCCATGCAACAGTTGTTGTTGCACCAAAGAAATTGTGCTGCATAAATAAATACTTATAAGGTCCCAAAAGCGAGATCTATTAGCTATGCCAATGCTTGTTCTTTGTAAAGAAATAGATGTTTGTTTTTATTTCTTTACTTTTGCTATAATCGCGGCACCGGCGCTTTATTTTTAACATTAAAAGTAAAGCGCCCCCTGAGGATGGAGATTTGGGGCCTCCTTGAATGCCATGCGTGGTATGGCATACTAACTGTGTGGTGATGGTTCTGGTGGTGTCTGGCGGTGGTGCGGTCGGGGGTTGGGCGTTGGGAAGGGAGGGGGGGGGGGGGTTTCTTGATCAATGCCGTATGAATAGCTCTTCATTGTTCCTCTATAAGACAAAATGTCAAGTGTTGTTGCTATTTACTATGTGGCAGTTTCCCCTGGTTTGTCAGGGGCCTGCAGCCCTTGCCTACTTGATTAATAAAAAGTGTTGTTAAAAAAAAAAAAGTAAAGCGCCGGTGCCGCGATTATACCAAAGGTAAAGAAATAGAAACAAGCATCTATTTCTTTACTTTTGCTATAATCGCGGCACCGGCGCTTTATTTTTAACATTAAAAGTAAAGCGCCGGTGCCCGATTATAGCAAAAGTAAAGAAATAGAAACAAGCATCTATTTATTTACTTTTGCTATAATCGGGGCTCCAGCACTTTATTTTTAACATTAAAAGTAAAGCGCCGGTGCCGCGATTATAGCAAAAGTAAAGAAATAGAAAAAAGCATCTATTTCTTTACAAAGAAAAAAGCTGGGGGAAAAAATGCTACCGCCGGCCACAGCCTGCAGTGCAAGCGCGCGCACATGCACTGCACGCTGTAGCCGGCGGTAGCATTTTTTGAAGCCCTCCTTACATAAGGTCTCCGCCAGACCAGCGCAAGCGCTGGGTCGGGCTCGACCTAAAAAAAAGTTTGAGAAGCTTTATTTCTATGCTACGGTTCACAGATTCCCGGGACAGTCAGTGGACCGCAATAAAAGGTCTTGTCAGGTCGCCGGTGACCTGTGGGCCGTAAGTTGAATACGACTGAGGTAAATGGTTCAGACAGAGACTCAGTATGTTTGTGTCATTGAAATGGGGCACAAGCAACTTATGGCGCTTGGTAAAATCTACCTCGCCTTGAATCATGGTGGGCAGTTGTGCCCGACATAGAGCATTATTATTACTTAGCAGCATAGCTGCAGTGGATTGCTAAATGATTAATGGACCCCACAATTTGGAAGCAACTTATGCACTGGTTAAAGCAGGGGAGAGAAAACTGATCAACTTACCTTTGGGCCGCAAGAGCCATAATAAAAAATTAATCATCTGATGGCAGCTGAACTAAATTGCTTAAAGAGTTGCTAAGGACAATGACTGAAACAATTTCATGCATCTAACCTCCTGCTAAGAATACTCCTGGGTTAACTGTAATGGAAAGCCAAAACCTACATACATAGGAAGAGGTAGGACTGCATACATCGGGTGACCTGTATACCCATAGGACGCTAGTTCCATTCTCGCACTTTACAACCTCCTAAAATATTTCAAATGGGCATTTCTTGACACACAGGAAATTATTGAAACTGGTATAAGACCTGGTTGTGGGGCATAGAGATGATGGAACGCTCTACGAACAAAATTATGCACCCCATATTGCTAATGGGTGATGGACGGATGGCTGTTATTATACAAACAAATGCAGGAGGAAACCAAAGGTGACCTGGAGGGTCTCAGAGGGATCTGGTCCAGAGAGGTGGTGAGAGACTTGGATAACAAGAGTGGAACATAATATTGAATTGTGCTCCCAAAATTTCCTGAAATGCAAGATTAAAATTTTCCACAGAACGTACCTTACCCCTATGAAGATTGGGGCGATTAATCCGCAGAGCAGCCAATGGTTGCCGTCCGTATGGGATGGAGGAGTAGGTTTATCTCATGTTGTGAGACTCTCCACACACCTACTGAATTATTGGAAGGACATTACGGGGTTGACTGAAAAAGTTAAGGGGAGGTCAAACATGCCTACTTTAGAACAGTGCATGCTGGAGGTCACCACTACACTGAAAAGGAAGGTTTGTTTAAAATGTATAAGTTTGGCATTAATAGGAGCAAAGGACACAATGCAAAGCATTGGAAGGCCACGAGTTTCCTTCAAGTGGAAACATGGAGGAGAGAAGTGCTGCACTGGGCTAAAATCCAAATGATGGTGTTGAATGGAGAGAATAAGTAAGTAACGGAAGTAGGAAACCAGTTCAGGGCTGGAAAACATAACTCGTTTACTGGCGGACAATGATAACAGTCTCACTTCTCCTCTGGAATCCTGTGTATCTTAACGGCAGGGTCGGATTGGCAGGGCAGGCAAATGGACGGAAATAACAAAGGGAAGGGAGAGTAACAAAATGGATAGAGAAAGGGACGTAAGGAGGAGAAACACAAAAGGAGAAGTGATTCAGGAGGGTGAAGTGACAAAAGGGAGTGACAAGAAGGGAAATGGGCAATAAAGAGAGACAAAAAAGAAAAGGTAGAGGGAGCAGGGAAAGAATGCTAAAGGTGCAGAGAGATGGAGGCGTGCAAGGGAAGAAATTAGGGAGCAGTGATGAATGAGAGGACAAGACGGGTGGACACTGGGAAAAGTTAGCAAAAGTGATAACTGGAACAAAAAAAATGAAGAGGACGGAGACAGCAAAGCGAATGACAAAGGAAGTATGAGAGGAGAAGAAGGCTGGAGACAGTGTCAAAGGTTTCATGGTCTGCGAGAACAAAGGAAGGATGGATAGAACCTCCAACGAGCTAGGAATATGCATGTGAGGTACTATCCATCCTTACCTAGTTTAGAGATTGTTGGCTAAAGGAAATTCCACCAGAGGATATTCCTTTGGTTTTAGTGAGGACTTTCAGTTACTGACTGCAGATAGGCAATAAATGGGACACCAAAAATATAGCATTAAGTAGTAGTGCAAGCCACCAAGGAGTGCAAGGATGAAAGAGAAGTGAGCGAGTCAGACAGAAGAAAGGACGACTGGAGAAAAAAGGAAGGTTTGCTAGATAAAAATAAAACACCAAGTAGATATACAAAATGAGAGGAGGAATTAAATATATCAGAGATAGAAAAAGAACTGAAGAAAGAACCGCATGAGGTCACGGGGGGAGAATTGTAAACTGACGGGGAAAGATAGGAAAGGAGGGGGGAATGAGAAAGGGGTGAAAGAAATAGGTTGAATGACAGACACCAAGTAGAGGAAAAGATAGAGCAATAGAGAATGAGAGATAGAAAGAAGAAGACCTAGAAAGAGAGGCACAAATGTGATAGGTAGATTGAGAGATATACACAGTAATTTTGAAAGGGATATTGGGTCCTCAATAAAGAAAGACAGAGGGGGAGATAGAAAAATTGGTGTTACAGACAATAGAAATACAGGAGGCTAGAACAGTCAGGCAGACCACTGCACTTAGTAATAGTGGAGGTGAAATGAGAGAACAGAAAAAGGGGTGAGATAAGTGATGTACATATGTTTCTGTGACAGAGGGCAATGGCATAGATTATATCCAGGAGATTAATTAAAAGGCTGCATTTGGAGTGAAATATTGCAGCTTTTCCAAATTCAAATCATGTCCCTGCCCACAATACAAAATACATCAAGTTCCAAGCTGTAAGCAATTCCCAAAGACATCATTTTCAACGAAGCTCCTGAGTGACAACCAAGAGAGCACGCCTTGTACAACTCTCCGGTTACTGAGTGAGCTGTAGCTTTTGGGTAAGAGTGAGCAAGAGCTACAGGGTCTAGGATTGAACAGGGAAATTAGGTGAACTGAACTCCATAGGCATCTGAGACTCGGCAGAAGCCTTTTGGAACCTCAGTGTGAGTATGAGCATTAGGGGACTGTGAATAGAAATGAGCTTAAGGGTCCTGTTGGTGTGTGTGGAGCTTCAACACTAGTGATGAGCAAGACCCCTTGTCCCTTGAGGAGGTGCATGGTCCTCTGATTCATGGTCTGATGGCAGACATGGAATACAGGGATCTAAGGAGGAGCACAGATTAAAGGACCGAAGGGTGACAACCAAATTCAGTAACCAAGGTGGTGAAATGTATATGCCTGAATATAAGGTGAGGGAGACCTGTAGATGCGATGCAGTGGAATAATTGTGTTTCTGGTTTAGGCCAATGCAACTGGCTTTGCAGGCTTAAAAAGCTCAATTTATCACCAATTTCTTCCCAAATGACTCCCCTGATACTAACTAAGCAATGTTTCATTACCATTTGTTATCAATAAACGTGGCCACTTTTTCTTTGGATGCTTGGGCCTAATATTGATCCCAATCCTACCCTGCTAAATGGTATGTACAACATAGTTGCAAACATGCATGAAACATGATTGCAATTCCCCTAGAAAGATTTCAGTGGTAGTGATTTCCCAATGAGAATAGTTGAAAGGAACCTACTGTGATGTGATGTCATGACACCATTCCATGTCAACCATGTAAATTTAGGCAACAAATGTGTTTACCTTGGATTACACAGTTTAGACTATCTGTGACAGATTAACAATAATGAATCCTTGGTTCGCATCTTAATAAAAGTGATACACTTGAGATAGTTAATAAAACAGATTGTCAAAAAAAGCGTGGCCCCAAGACTCCCAAAGTTTATTTCACTAATGTTTAGAATACTTACAGTGCTTGGTCTTTTGGGTGAATATTATGCCTTTTGTTACACATTTTAAAGATCTCCGGTTAGGTAAAAAGTAACAAAATTACGTTCCACGTTAGAGGCGGAGAACAATAGGAGAGTGGGCAATAAGAAAGATGGTAGTGGCAGCATGACAGAAAATGAGACATGACAGACGCAGTAGGAGGGGGCAAGATCGATAATCATAACAGAGGACTGGGGAAATTAGGCAGAAGGGCAGTACCAGAAATACTAGAATTGCCGCGACCAAAAAAGACAATGACAGAGTGGCAGTAACAGGACGTGGCAGTCTTAATAGGACTCGGGGAGTGACCGAGCGAATGGAAATTCGACTTATGAAGATGATACTGGGCAATATGTGGGAGACACAAAGGGAAACCGAATATACCAGAAAGAGTACGAAACAGACGAAAAGTAGTCATAAGATTTAGGAGAGAAAGAAACGATCAAAAGAGAAGAAGTGATTAAATAGAGACCGCGTAACATAATGAAAAGTATATATAACTGAAGACGTCAAGAAAATGTAAGTACAGATATAGGATAAATGAAAGTATGGGGCAAAAAAAATCGAAAGAGCACGGTAAAGGGTTCATGTAAGGGTAGCCAGAATTATTTAGTAAAGTAACATGATCAAGATGTATGGGGGAGAAACGGATTACGCGAAAACAATGTGTGAGAACATCACAGAATCGAGAAGATACAGTATGGTGTGTGGAGGCTACAAAAAACAAGCAAGTCGCTGGGCAGAAAGGTAGGAAAAGCAAGAGCTTCTGAAGGAAATAGAGATACAGGGACTAACGAGGGTAAAGAGAATGTCTCCGTGTGCCTTGTGCTCGGCTGGCGCCTCGAGCATGTTTACTGCGGGAACACATGTGAATGCAAAGCCATTAATCAAGCAGGATGGCTCTGTCTCCCTTCACGCCCAGGGAGGAGGGAGATGCGAGCAGAGCATCAAAGGGCTGGGTGAGAAGGGAGGGGGGAATGCAAGGAGCAGAGGAGCAGCTGTGCACGTGCACGACATCGTGCACTCAAGCTCTAGGCCAGCAAAACCATGTGGGTAGCACTTTTGAAAACCCACTTACAAAAACTTACTTAAAACAAGCATTGGCATAGCCAATAGGTCTCGCCTTTGGGACCTTATAAGTGTTTAGCCATGCAACAGTTGCATAACTAAATACTTATAAGGTCCCAAAAGCGAGACCTATTGGCTATGCCAAGCGGCCGCGAAAGTGATCGCGATCACGATCAAACATCAAAGCGGCCTTGCGGCCGCGAAAGTAAAAGTAATTGCGGTAAAGCGCAGTACGCGCGCCCGCGCACATGCACTGTAGCTCTAGGCTGGCCTGATAGCACTTTTTGGAGCCCTCTCATTAAGTCTCGCCAGACCAGCGCATGCGCTGGGTCAGGCGAGACCTAAAAAGGAACTAACACGCTGCTACGTGCTTTATAACACACCCTTTGTTCAAAGCTCATTATGAGCAAGACATAGCACTTGCAAAAACAAGATGAATATTAATTTGGTGAATACATTTTAAGCAAAATGGGTGCGGTTATTTTGATATGGGAGTATCCGGTTTTATTTGCAAATTCAAAGTACATGTAACAGTCCAACATTGCT